>NC_136253.1:9930000-10530000 GCF_053564925.1 Oryzias latipes | reverse complement strand
ATTTGATAGGATTGGACAACTATTAGTCAAACCTAGAAAATAGGAATTTGGACCTTTAGATCATTCTATTTATAAAATATATTTATCAAAAAACTCTAGATAGGTTGCCTTTTTAAAGTCTCCTTGATTGTTACTTGATGATACTGCAGAAAGAACTTCAATGTTTAAATCTGTTTCTGATTCAGTGTCCAGCTTCACTTCCAGCTTCCTGACGTCTATTGTTTCTACTCAAACAGCAGAATTACATCATTGAACTTTCGAAGTCTGGAAATTTTCCCTCACTGACATGTTGCTCTGCAACTGGGAGTGTGTGTGTGGGGGGGTGGGGGGTGGGGTGACGTCACTGTGAGGATGAGACCGACTGAGGGAGGAAGATCATGGTGAACAGTGGGATGTTTCTACCCAGTTGCATCATTAAGCTGCTCAGACAGACACTTTCAGCACACTGCTGGTGTTTGTCTCAATAGTCAGTGTGGCGCTCAGAAGTGGGCCTTCGGGGTGGGGAATAGCAAAGCCAACACCCCCCCGTCTGAGCGAAAACCAGGGGAAATGCTCTGTTTTTCTTTTTGCGGCGCACATGTTTCCTCCGCTCCACCTGCTGACCCCTTTTCCCTGTCTGCTGTGATGAATACTTTTTCTTCCCGTGTTATCTAAAAACGGAAAGAAAAATATTCAGGGATCATTGGGGGGGGGGGGGGGGGGGGTCATTAAAAAACATGTTTGGAGTAACGTTCTCAGCGAGGGATTAAAAGGCTCTTTTTCTTTGTTGGGATGGGGGTGGCGTGGGGGGAGTAGGTGATTTTGAACGTAAACCAAAAGATTAATAGATTTCATTGATTACTTTGAATTTGTTGTTGGAGAAGATTAATTTTTGTGGAAATCAAAATTCATTTTGCAGCTCTCTAGTGTCTTGCTCTTCTGTTGTTGGGGGTAAAGTCGGCCCGCCGGTCTCTCAATAAGCACAGATGTGAACACAGCAGCAAGCAAAGAGGAGCTGCTTCAGCAGGCTGAGAAAAACAAAACACTAGTGCACGCGCCGCGTGAAGCGCCCCCCAAAACTGTGTTTTATAAATATGAAAAGAGGCGCTTTGTATGAAACTTTATTAGTAGTGCCTTTGTAACATTACAGACATTTTGACATTTTCACAGCTTGTATTTATTTGTGTTAGAGCCAATCTCCAAAGGAGATGTTAAAATAAAATAGTTTTTGTATATTCCATCATTTGTAATTTTAGTTCAAGAAAATAAAAGCAGGGAGAAAAAAAAATTAAAGATTAAAATTGAATAAAGAATCAGAGATTTTATTTTTTTGGCCGTATCGCCCAGCTCTAGTTGGTACTGGTATGGTCTGAAGAAAGCTGCAGCCTTGTCTGTAGTTTCTGCTCAGCACTGTGGTTCACCCGTTAACTGGATAAAAAAATCAAATCCATCTACGTATAGATGATGATTTGATTCCAGTTCCATTGAAATGAGGTCAATTCACCATGTTGGAACCAGAAAACAGAAAAACAGGAAAATGTCAATAAGCAGTGATTTGTCCAAGTCGGTTTGAGTCAACATTTCTATCAGGAGTGAGCTTGTTGGAGGTCCACACCCCATTGACCTAAAGCAAGTTCAGTAGAATCAAACATTTTGAACATTCCATGTGAGACCACCTATATCTATTGAGGCGTCTGATTGGCCCGTTTATGACTTGAATAACTTGCAGTACAGAAAGAATATCACAAAAAATTAGGATTAAAAAGAAATGTTAAGAAAGGTAACAGAGCAAGGATGTTTTTTCTGACAGGATCACTGAGTAACAGCTGTTAATTTCTCAATAGAAGTCTATGGGATTTTGGTTTTTGGGGCCTATAGGTACTTCCTGTTTGGAATGTGAAGTTCAGTTCTTACTCAGCACTCAGTAAGAACGTCACTCATAAGAGAACTCAGTCCAGTGCTTAATGTTGGTTTTTAAACACACTTTTAGCATATAGTGTTCACACTGGTCTCTCACTACCAAATACTGCCACATGTGCTCACAGTTGGAAGAGGGGTGGTTCTTTCAAAGCTTTATTCCGATATATGAAAGACTTGGTGTCATAATATTCCAACTAGGCTCATACCGTTATGAGTAATTTCTCTTTCATGATCAATTTTCAACTGGTTGGTAATTGCATGTTTTAAAAGGTACATTAGCCATGCGTCACTACCAAATTCAAGTCCCTGATTGGTCAAGTTCAACTGGTTTTACTTTTGACATGTCTACTAGTATGTAGAACCCGAAAACAGACTCAAGAAATGTGTAGCTTGTACGCGATAGTTTTAAGCACGGTAGTCCGAAATGTGCATATACATGGATTTACATAGACTTTTTATTGACAGTCTCTGGAATGCGTGTTTTCAAGCTTGGTATAAAGGTTGCATCAAGCTGCATTTGCACTGAACGCAATTTGTGCTGCATAGGCGTCCAATTTAAATTTTAATTCAATGTACAGACTCTATCTTTGGACCTGCAGCCATCTTTTTAGATCAGTCCGTCCGGTGTGGCGCCTCGGTCTGGCAGTGTTTGTAGAGTTAAGGAATTTAGACGTCAACCAATCAGCCATTGAACTCTGGCACGTGACGTGTTCAATGATGCGATCAGTGGGTGGAGTCTAAAACAAACATGGAGAAGAATCCGATCGTTCTTGTCCTGAACTTTGGTATTTTTCTTATTTGTGTAAAGAAAATAATAAAAAAGGTCCGCTAGTTTGATTCTTATTTTTTCCCTCCTCTGACCAATTAGAGACAGTTATTCGTCAAAGTGGGCCGTCATGCAGACACAGCTTCTGCAGTAGATGGTGAAGCTCATCGTACTGGGAGAGTCCCTGAATGAAGAGAAAAGATTTACACGGATACTGCTCCATGTAGCGATCAGGATAAAAACATTTGGCAGAAGCTCCTTCCACACGTGTCTGGGGCGTCGAGTTTATGAACACATTTTTAGACAAACATCCAAAAGTGAATTTGCAGTGCATCCAATTATAGGCGGCCAACGCTACTTTGACGCACCAGTCACTGTCTGAATGAACAGAGCATTATACGTACTATTGGGTACACCCTCAGCCCTCGGTGACCCCTCCATACTGCCACCTGGGTCTCTGCACAAAGGTTACAGTTGAAAGCTGCTGATAGAGCTGTTTTAAATCTGGTTTGGTCATAGCTGGAAGATCCGGAACAAAGTTTGTGGATTTGAGCTGCTCATAAAAATCCAGTGAAGCCTGTCTAGGAGTCCTGGAGAAAGCGGCGATCACACCCTGTTGCTCTTTATGTAAACAAACTCCACAACTGTCGCATACCAGCCTAGTGATAGGAAAACAAAAGCTGCTCTGTTCTTCAAGATTGTTTTCTTTAGTCATTATTAATAAAGAAAATACAAGTGGTATATCATTGTCAAAGAGTCTCAGAGCATTGAGGGAAATGCCTTTTATATATACTGAACAATGATGTGGACATACAGTTTCCCCCCTGTAGGTTCATAGGTTAATTGGTCACTCCAAATTGTCCCTAGGTGTGAATGTGAGTGTGCATGGGTGTGTGATATGTGTGACCCTGCGACGGACCGGCGACCTGTCCAGGGTGTCCCCTGCCTTCGCCCATAAGTGGCCGGGATAGGCTCCGGCAACCCCGTGACCCCGAAAGGGACAAACGGAAGAAGATGAATGAATGAGTATCCCCCCCCCCCCCCCCCCCCCTGTATTTGTGGGGGTTAGGGACCAGAATCACCCGCCAAGACGCACAATCCTCGAATATGGAGAGCATCCCCCCACCCCACCCCCAACCCCATGCCCGAAGAATGGCCGTCACCGATACTCATCAAAAACCCTTCTGAAACAGTAAAACATGTATTGAAGAACTTTGGACTATTGTCCAACATAAAGGGTATTTTTATAATTCAGAGGAATAGACTGTACCATAGCGTACTTTTTAACGCGCATTAGGAGTGTCACTCTGTCACTCTGTGCCGGTGCTTCCTCCTTCATCAGTTAAGTGCGAGAGGTCCTGTAGCGCGATTCAGAGGTCAGTCTGGAGGGGCAACACACTCTGACAGGGTAGACATATCCTGGTACCACACCTGTTTCATCCATCATTCATTCATCCGGATGATAACTTTTCTCCGCAATTATCTTCTTCAGCGTATCAGTATATTTTCTGTCCGCTTCTGAGTCAGCTGAGGCCAATTTTTCCCCCCGGGGTAAAAACTCCACAGTCTCAGACTCTAGATAAATGGGTTCCAGTGGGCTTTACTTTAACATAGATTTGGTATTTATTTAAACAACTGTCTGTTCTTTCATGCCAAAAAAAATTATCTAAAATGTTTAGAATTAGTAAGGAAAGGTTAAAAAAGGTATCAGAGCAAGAATGATTATTCTGACAAATGGAATGACTGAGCACTAATTTTTTATTTCTCAATAAAAGTCTATGGGAGTTTGGCTTCTTTAAACCAGCGGGTACTTCCTGTTAGGAAGTGAGCCACCCAGGGGTTATTTGGCGAACTGAACTGAGTCTAGTTACTTATTAGTTTTAAGTTGGCCTCAATCAGGAAGTCAAAGGACTGCTGAAGATGAGCATGCCAGAAAACAGTCTTCTTCAAAAGGACAGGAATGGAAAGAACTCAGAATGGGAGTGGGGGTGGCGGGAGAAGAATCATAGGAACTGTAACCTCCAAGGGGCTTACAATAGATGTCTAAACAAAGCATTGTAATCAGATCATTTTTGGGTAATGCTCATATAAACAGTAAAGTATCTTTTAATCATTGGATTAACAGTGTTACTCTCTGAACTTCAATATTAGTAGTTTGTTTTCGAGACAATAAAAATCAATTAATTAGCCATAGTTTACTTTTCAGTTAAGAAACAGCCAGAAATCTTGCACGAAGAGGTAAAAATGTTGCTTCCACCTTCTAGCAAAGTCTTGGTTATTCATTGAATGATATCTGGTGCCTGTTATTCACTGTGACCCCAAGTTTTTCTGTTAAATTATGTGGACCTATGTTTTATTTTAGGTTCTTGCTCGTAAAACTGAACCTTATAGCCTTTTTAGTGCACATACAAGCCCATATGGCAGAGGTCCGCTGAAGGGAATATTGCCAGTGCAACGATCAGGCCAAGACAGATGAGTTCTTTAACATTGAACTCTGTGAGCTCAAGGATTCGGAAGCCTGCATATAAAAGAAATCAACTCATGAAGAAACTCCATCTGTGTCTCAACATAAAAATACAAAACCTTTTCTAAACTTAGCGACCTGCCAAAATGTTCTTGATTCCAAAAAGCAAAATCCAAAGTGGCCTTTTTGCTTTCAGGCTGTTGGAGCTGCTCCTGCCGGTTTGGCTGCACATCTGTCTGTTGGTTTGTTTGGAGGATAAACGTCTTGGAGCAATGCAGACTCATAGAGCCTTCCAGGAAACGCTGCCTGCAGATAGTTTGAGAACTATGTGGAGAACATTTCAGCGAGCACCTTTGAAAACAAAACCAGACCCACAAACTGCACGAAAACATCTGTAGAAATGCACTGGTTCTGCATAGCACCTTGATTTGTGTCAAAGGCCCATAAACATCTGGAATGCACAATCATTGCTGTGGACAGTAGATGAAAAAAGAAAAATTCTAACTGTTGGCCTTAAGGGACAAAGTTAGTGAGCTTCTTCCTCAACTGACTAAGAAGGCATGGCAGCCTTTAACCTCCTCCTGCATAAAGAATCTATTCCTCTCTAAGCAATATAACCTGGGATCTGACTGTTGGGCATTTGGAGCGCAGCCAAGTGTGGCAGGGTGTCGGTGGTTTACCGAGCTCCAGATGGTGCCTTTACATATGTAAATAAAATGATCCTTGCATGGAAAACACAGGAGCTTCCTCCTTTAGTTACGTCTCTCTGAAGCTGGCAGGTACTAATGACAGACAGGTTACCTTTATTACCGAGGTAAATATGTTTTCAAATCCTACATTGATGTTTGGTTTACCTTTGAAATTAGTGTATTTGTGTGTACAAAATTACTGCCAAAGATCTTTTATCAGTTGTTTTTGCTTGTTGGGATGAAAAAGTGTTTCTTAAATATCATTATTCTGTTCCTCTCAACGTAAGCTTTAATTTCCTGTGCAGTTCAGTTCCTCAGAGTCACGTCATTTTTAAACAGAAAAGCTTTGCAGGTCTTATTGTTAAAGATATTCACTTAAGAGAAGAGACAATAACTGAAATAAACTCCACATTTGTTCAATGACTGAGATCCTAAAGGCAGTGAGGCTCAATTCTTGTGCAGTTTTTGAGTCCCTGAACAGGAAATGAAATTCTCATTTTTTTAGGTGCAGTACCGATGACTAAACTGCTCTAACAAGCTGCTTTATTGGAAAAAACACGGGATAATAGGGCACCACCGGGATGGCGCATCACACAGCTCATCAAGAGTTGAGCACGTTATGTGGAATTGTTGGATCCACAGCTCCTCTTTAAAATCACCAACCACGATTTCCCCAGATTGCGTCATCCATAGCCGCTCCCACGTGTAAAGAGCTCGCCACTCCATGGACTGAATAAGACAACTATGTCTCCTTTGACAGATGATGATGAGCGCTAGTGCCGTGGCAGAAATTTGAATATATCTTGTGTAAATCAAAGTATTGGTTACGTCTGTCACCATGTTTTTGAATTACTTAATTTATTTGTGTTTATTGGCATTTTTAATGGAAACTGTGTAATAGGAAAATTGTGTTTATTTGACATTTCTAGGACAGTGTTTTTCAACCTTTTTTGAGCCACAGCACACTTTAACCCTGACAAAAATCCTGCGGCACACCAGCATCCAAAGGAAAAAAAAAAAAAGGAGAAACTCATAGTCTGTATTGATTTATAGCCCATCCACAATCTCACATGTATTTTTGTAAAAAAATGTGGCAGAAAAAGCTGGAAGTTGCAGTTGTTTTTTTCTAAAAGATGTAATAAAAGTTAAGTTAAAAGATTTAAAATCTGTTTGATTCGTGTTCGTTGTGGTTTCAAGACGTTTAACAACGAAGACTCAGACACTGCGCTGAGACACTGTCACTTTAACCCAATGCATCATGGGAGATGTAGTGCAAATAGCCGCCGAAGGCAGACAGACTTGCTTCTCTGAGCTTCATTGTTTTGTTCACTTGTTCCACGGTCTGATACCGGATCCCGCGGGAAGCTACACCGCTAAAGACAAGCTTTAGCTGGTATTTTTGGTGGAACTGAGAGACTTTATGAACTAAATCAGAACAAGGAAGTTAAGACTTTAACCACTTTCTGATTGGTCAGACTGATGAGGTACTTTTAAGCCTCCAAGAATGATTGATGGAGACAGTTAAAGGGGCGGGACTTTTCTGAAAACAGAGCTGATGCTGCGGCTAAATCGTGGTACCGTCATTCTTATCAAAATGTCTTTAATAGAATCAAATAAACACAAAGAAAAAAAGTCTTTTATGATCTTTCATATTCCTAACCACTCAGTGTTTTATCAGGGCCTGTTTGGATGAACACAGAGCTGATATCCTGGAGATGGAAAATGTTTTTAGATCAGTGAATGAGGGCAATGTCCCACGGCACACCTGACCATCTCCCACAGCACACTGGTTGAAAAACACTGTTTTAGGATATCGATAAAGTTTTGCGCACATGCTGCTATTCATGCATCTGATTGGCCAGTTCATAACATGAGTAACTTGAGATAAAGAAAAAAAAAACATAATGGAAAAAAAAATTACGTTTAGCAGGAAGGTCTTAAAAGAAGGCAGCAGAGTAATAAGCATGGTTATTCTGAAAAATATAGAGCTGTTTTTTCTTGGCAGAAGTCTAAAGCATTTTGGCTTCTTGGAACCGGCAGATACTTCCTGTTTGGGATGCGAGGGGGGAGGGGTCTCTCAGTCCAGTTCTCTTGTACTGTCAAGTGTTAAAACTTAGAGGTTTTATCATGTAAATCTAGCCACTAAGTTGGTGCTGATGTTGCATTGATTGCACGACTGACAGAGTGCAGATAACTGATTTTTAGGACTTCTGTGAATCATCTGTGCAAACATCTATTCTGAGAGAGGAGTGTTTGTAACTGGATAACGAAGGATGTGAGATAATAGCAGGTGTTACTAGACTTTTATTATGGGATGTTTTGTGTAAACTACTGTTTTAGGATTACATGGGTCTGCCAGGATCTGGTTTAGCGGGTTCAGATAGAGGATATGAGGGCAGTTTCGGCTCCCTCACACTACTAATACTGGGATTTTGTCATGCAGTTGTCGCTGTGAAGACATCTCTGGATCTGATTCCCAAATTTATTTGAGAAAGTAATTTTAGGCTAGTAATATTTTAGCTGATTACATTGACTTTTTTTAAATAAATATTTTTGTAAAAAATAAATCTAAACTGTGCTAGAAACGGAGACTCAAAAGTTTTTATATTCTTAAGTTGGAAACCAACTACCACTGCCAGGTACCGCGTTGAACGAGGGTCTGGGGGCCCCCTCCAAGGAAAATTTTAAGCATTAGGCCCTAGTATGCATTTTCCAGTTGTCTGGAGTTATGTGGGGCACATCATACAGTAATTAGTTTAACAGTCTAAAGACATATTGTAGTTTATGCAGAAAAAAGCTGTAGAGAACCTTATTAAGATTTCATTTTATCACAGTGATAAAGCGAAATTTGGTTCTCTGGTCCTTGGCCAGCCGTTTACAATGAGAAAACACGAATAAGTAACTATCAATATGATATGGTATGGTTCCTATTGAGTATTGCACAGTGGAGAATATATATATATATATATATATATATAGTATATAGTATATTATAGTCATGCACAGTCCTGTGATATTGCACTTGAGATTTAGCAAGTTGTCCTAGGTGGTGGGGGGGTTACAGTGATAAACTCAAGTTCAGCAGTCAGTCAGACTGACAGGAAAGAAACTGCTCCTCAGTTGGCCAAGTTGACGGTAGATAAAAAAAGAGTTGTGTTCCGGGTTCAGATGGGTGCTCAGTATGAGAGATGAATGTGATTGGATGAGTGTTGATCGGCGCTGGAGGAGCGAGTGAATTTAGGGGTGTGTTGTGAGAGCCTGAGAAGTTGGAATGAAAGGTTGTTGTTCACCTTTCGGCATATGCTCACAGAGTTTGCCACAGTGAATACGCTTTCTGTGATCCACACATTTGGTTTAGCAGAGAGTGCTACGCCTGATGCCCTTTCTGACACAACCCTGTGTTTTATCCGGGCTGGGGACCAGCACAGGGCCCCCTTGTGGCTACATAGTTAGGCAGTAGTGAAGGGTCTTGCCGAGGTTCCAACATTGGATTCAGCTCATCGCATGTTTCCCATGCGCCAGTCCTACACACAGCTAACTGAGGCATCCAGCCGTTTCCTAAGACAGAACCAAGTCGATTTGCATTTATGTTGCTGGCTGAGCTCCATGAGCGGGGGGGTGGATTTATCACAGGTAACCAACAGCCATGTGAACAAAGAGGAAGCCAGTCTGTAGATGGGGTCATGAAAATGAACTGCTCATGTGGAAAAGCCGGCGGTTTTAAAGTCAGGAGCAGTAATGCACTCGGAAAAGAGTCGTGATGGGAAACTTTGCACGGGTCAGGATCAGTGCAGGTTTCCATTACCTGCTGATTGTCTCGATAAAGAGGAACAGAGCTGCCCCTGCTCTGGGAAAATAGTGGATAATACTCTTGGATCTCTTCATAAAAATACAAAATTGTGGAACTTTAACTGATAAATTGGGGTGAAAGCAAATATTTGATACCTACGTTTAATAAAATTCAAATTAAATTCTTGGTAGGTTTGTTTTAGCCTGAGTTTAGTTGTTTGTTACTACATGTGTAGCAGAATAGATCAAATATAGTCACTCAAGTCATGTTGTTCCTAGATATATGTTGTGGTTTGCTTTCTTTGCCCTAATTGTCTAAACACACATGTCATTGTCTTCTGAGAATCATCCATCTCTGCATCAAAAGGCAGAAAATAGTGATTTGAAGATAATGTTTAACCGCTCTCACCTTGAATTTTTTTAAAACGTTTTGCGTTAAAATGGACTATTTTAATGTAACATTTAAATTGATCTTTATGTACAAAATGCCACATAATTTCCAAATAATCTATCAATTGATTTTCTGCAGTTTTGGTCTTTAACAGTTACGATACAAGAAAAACAGTTCTGCACGTCTCACCTCAGTTTAGTTTGAAACATTAATATTGCTAAAAGAAATAGCCAAATTGGCTTTTAAAAAACTGCTTGAGTAAAAAAGGTTTGTTATTGAATTAACTTGATTGTTAAGCTAACTGGGTCAAATGAAGACGGATGCTTCATCCTCCCTCCCTCTCAGATGCTGAAACTTCCAGCTCTGCTATTCTGCTCCATATCTGTGGATTTCTTTTTCCTCCTCTACAGGAATGAAGAAAAGATTTAGTCATCTTCTCATCTCGTGCTAAAACAAAAAAGCCTTTTAATATTACTCTTAAATTTACCACACCCCCAGTTTTCTTATCAATGGCTCAAATGACCTTCCTGTTGTTGCAGTGGCATTGTGTCATCCTCAGCTTTCCGCAGTGGAGCCTTTGTACGGATTTGGGAAGAGCGTCTTGTGTTACTCGGGCCGCTTTGCTTCATTTTCCCACAGGAAGTGTGCATCAGAAAGCCGGGCTGGAGAAGTCTTAACATCATGTGTGTCCTCCAACTGGCAAAAATGACCTCAGACTCGACTATAGTTGAGAGTCGGACTGTTTTAAGCCTTCAGCAGAGTCAAAGTTACACAACACTGGCCTAATTTAATCTGACAAAGACCACAAACTCCACCATATGAAGTGATGGAGAGGAAGCTCCTGAGATCCAGCTGATTGGTTGGTGGAGACTGAAGATACTTTCATTGATGCTGCACCTTATCCTGATGCAGGAAACAGATGTTTACTACAGCAAATGAATGCTGAGTGGACTGTAGCTCGGGGAAAAATATGTAAAAAATACGTAATACGTAGCTTAAAAACAGTTGCTGACACAAAATAAAAGGGATGCATTTACACGATTATGACATAAAATGCTGCCATTACTTGTTTGAAAAGTGTCTTAACCGAATCCAGAAGGTGCCAACTGTTTACTGGTAGTTGCACATATATAAAATAATAAAAAAAATGACTTTAAAAAGTTTATTTATGTCAAAAACATGTTACATGCACCAGGAAAAACAAAGGTATCTGAATTCAACTCAGAGCTAAACTCCAGTAATAAATACCATTCATTAAAATCTTTGGATTTCACATCAAACTTGGAATTATACATTTAAATGGATTTGAACTCTTTTCTCAACAAAATAAGCGACTTAACTTTGATACAAGCTACAGTATCTTTTATTTAATAACAAAAATGTGTGAATAAATTTGCTGTAAAGCCTGAACATAAATTGGGTACATAAACTACCACATTTTTGTTGTTTTTGGTCAGAAACTGATGTCAGATTCTGCTCCTTTTCACTTATTAACTGTTATCATTTTAGTTTGTATCGTATTGATGTTATGTATTGTTGTTAAATTATATAAATGTTTTAGAATAATGCAGCACAGAGGTTTGGCTGTCTTCTAAATCTTTCACATCTGCTGTGCAGGGCTGCGATCCGCCCTGCGCTCTCTGACTCTCATCCATGTTGTAGCCCCTCGGTGGCTCTGCTCCAGTAACGGCTCGTCTTTGGGCCAGAACTGTGGGTCCAAAGGTTGTGAGCTGGGCTTGTTGGGAGTTTGTGCCTGTTTTCACTTTATCGCTCCACAGTTTTTCTGTCAGATAGCATCTCACATGCAGATAATGACTCCTACTCAACATGTGGTTTAGCCTGGCTCCAGATTCTCATGTTCTTATCTACTAGACAAAACAGCCTGTAGGCAGGAGAGATGCTGGAGGGAGGAAGAGGAGCGCGAAGAGGATGTGAATGTGGATCCAGGCAGGTAGAACACAGAATGTGAGGCTGCTTGCTGTGACTGAGCTGTCTTTTCAGTTTGTCCAGGAGTTTAGTTTAGAATAGGATGGTCTTTGTGTGGAAAGAAATATGGAAATTTATGGATAGAATAATCTGTATACATACTTTTAACAATAAGTAGTTTAAAAGCCAGTTTTTAATTCTCTAAAATAGCTTTAATTAAAATTATTTTTTGGACATGTACTTTTTTTTTTTTACAATTTATGTTTTACTTTTAAACCTGTGTGCACCAAAAATGGCAACTTGAACATTCTTTTCACATACGCATCTAATTATTTAACAATATAAATTTTGTTTTCCTCTTCTGAGCTGGCGTCTGTCTGCACAGCTGGATAGCTCCAGTATATTTCGCCATTTTTGTGTCACCGGTAACGTTAGGCTGAGAGTTTGAGGGACTGTAAGCTAGCGGGAGAGTGTGTACACAAAGAGCTCTCAGCAATGGGGGGAGAAAGGGGGGTGGCGTTGCTACACACTAATGGTCCCACCCACAACTTTCTGATGAAGTTCTGCCGCTTTGCAGAATCTATGTTTTAGTAAATGACAGTTTTTTTTATTTTGGCAAAAATGGCATCATTATTAAAAGACTGCTGGAAACTATTTAAAAATAGATCAAAAGTTGATTGGAGGGGTATTTTGATGACAATTACAGTTTTAAAACTTGAGACTTGACTTGAAATTACAGCCAGACTTGAGACTTACTGTAAGCATCTCTGGTCTGTTGCTAAGTGACTTACAGTCATCATGTACACAATCGTGACTATTTGGTTGAAGCAAAACCCGATATTTAAAAATAAGTGCCCCTCGCAATATTTCAACTTTAGTACTTTTTCCACTTTATTAAAAATGACCAGCATGCTGCTCTAGATGTGGTAACTGAGCATCAGTGTCTAACCCTAACCTGTGTTGACTTTGAAGAACATTTGCATGTGGAAAAAGTTCCTCTTTGACCACCTTAACCCCACGCTAAGGTGCAGTTTTTCCCCAGTTCTGTTTCTCAGTAGAGCTTCTTCATTTGGAGCTGAAGCTCTTAGGTTGGGACATCTGCTTGGCAAGTTTACACAGGTGACATACCCCCCCCCCCCCCCCTTTTTATTCAGTCACCACTTTGACCAAATGCTTAACTCTTCTGCTGTTTGCGTAAAGTCATAAAGCTGACTTGTATCGAGAGAAGAAACGCAGATGAAATAAATCCGAACAGTCCCTTCACAGATGAGATCATTTCACGCTCTGACTTGATTCTAAATGAACGGTGTCTGCAGCACAGCTGAAACTGACCCGACTGTGGGATTGGCAGAGCTCCATTAGGTTCATGGAGATGCAGACAAATGAAAGACAAACAGGCAGAGAAGGGACAGAAATAGACCGCTGGATAAACTGAGACCTGCAGCTTCAGGTCAAAGGCGGATTTGCAGCTCTGTGAGGCCAAATCTATGAATCTCTATTTGGTGAAAACATATTCAGACCCCAGAGCAGCACTTCCAGTTTGGCTTCTTTTAATGATGATCAAGAATGAATTATAATATTTTTGGGCCTGGATCTCTACAGCATCAGTGTGATTGTTGTTTAATTCCACACTGCAACTCAGAACCCTTACATGACCAAAACAGACTGCAACAAGCTTTCAGGTCCTGGATGATGAAAGCAGATATGGTTGGTCAGTCACCAGTGTACCTCCACCACTTGTGCCAAGTGCTGATGTGTTCGTTTGCATGTGATGATTGATTACTTCAAATACATGTTAAGGAGGTAAAACCTCAGTCAAACCCAGTTTTTAACATTCTAAACGGTTCCTGAAGTGTCTTTGTTGTATAAAGATGGCCTGCTTGATCTCCAATCTTACTTGCCTCTTTGTGAGTCTGATCCAGAGAAGGTGGGGACTCGGTGGAATCGGCAAAGCTCCAGGCCATCACTCTAATTGGCCGCTAATCCTCTGACAGAACGCACATGAAAGGCAGCACTCTCAGCAGGTAGTGGCTTGATGCAGCTTGAAGGTTTCAGACATTGAAACCTGAATGAAAAACCTCATTTTCACATGAATGAGCAGAAAGCAATTACTGAACATCAACACTGCATTAAAAACAGAGTAGGAATGAAGCAAAGGATGAGCCGCGGACAAATGTACAGCAACAAATGTCGTGTTATCAAAGAGAGAAAAAAAGAGTCCAACTTTTTATTTGTTAGCACGATAATTTTAACAGTGCTGAAAACGCTTCTTATATTCCTTTCCGTGTCTTGTTATGCGGCACGCGCCCAGAGCTGCTGTGACATTATTCTAAAAGCTACCTTGTAATTCATCTTCTTCCCCGTTTTTTTCGCTTTCGCCGTCACGAGCGCTGCTGGAGCCTATCCCGACCACTGGTAGGTGAAGGCAGGGGACACCCTGGACAGGTCGCCAGTCTATTGCAGGGCCACATATCAAAAATTCATGCACACTCACATTCACTAGGGACAATTTAGAGAAACCAATTAACCATGAAGCATGTTTTTGCATGATGGGAAGAAGCCGGAGTCCCCGGAGAAAACCCACATATGCACGGGGAGAACATGCAAAGGAAGGGCCCCCATTGCTGTTCTTTTTCAGGTCACCCAGCCAGGACTTGAACTGGGGGCTTACTTGCTGTGAGGCAAGAAGGCCCCCAAGCAGGAGGCAGAATTCTATTAATACTATACCATAAGACCACAACGATGAGGCACAGCAGCTCATTGAAATGTTGATGAATGCAGGTTCATCAAAACATCTTTTAACGTGATACTTTTGTGTCCATAAAGAAGTTAAAACTTTTTCATTCGTCTTCAGCCGTTTTTTTCCCTTTCGAGGTCACGGGGTTGCTGGAGCCTATCCTGGCCACTTGTGGGCGAAGGCAGGGGACACCCTGGACAGGTCGCCAGTCTTTCGCAGGGCTGCAATCACACACCCACTCACACTCACACCTATGGATAATTTAGAGAAACCAATTAACCAATGAAACTTGTTTTTGGACGATGGGAAGCAGCCGGAGTCCCCGGAGAAAACCCACGCATGCACGGGGAGAACATGCAAACTTCACACAGAAAGGTCCCACGTTGATGTTTTTTTGTTTCAGGTCCCCCAGCCGGGACTTGAACTGGGGGCCTTCTTGCTGTGAGACAAGAGCGCTAACCACTGCAACACTGTGCAGCCCCAAGCTAAAACTTGTTTTTTGTTAAAAGAAAAAAACAGCTGTTTAACTCAAACCAGTAGAATGAATCAATTGTCAGCTGTCCTGAAGCAGAGCTGTCAAAATGACTTCTGTAATCTCCTTCCTTCATGCAGGTGTAGTTCAGACTTTAACTCCATGAGGAGAAGCAGGAGGTCAAAAAAAACTCCCTGCATGTGGAGAGTCGCATGTTTAGGAAGTGTTTCTGTAAATTCAGGATGTAGTGAAGTTGCAGAGGATTAAACTGCTCGGTCACACGCTGGAGGAGGAAGCACGGCTGGATGGACAACACACATTGAGAGGGTGAGAAAGAAGGACACGTGGGTGACTTGTTGTGCCAGTGAAGATAATAACCAGATACTGGAGAAAGTTTTATGTTGCTTCTTTAAAAAAGACAGCAAAAATTAAATATGTAAAGAAACTGTTTGATGAGATAGTTAATATTCCATTCATTTCTGCAGATGCTTTCATCTAAAGTAACTTGTTTACTTTTGACTAGAGCTACGGATATGGAATTTTTTATGTCGCAAAATAGTTTGTTTTTAAATGTTAAGTGCTTCAAGTTGCGCAAGGCATAGGAAGCATTTTTTATAAAAAAAAAGTTTGATTTGATTATATACTATTAACATTAAAGCTGCAGTGCTCTCACGAGGGAAGGGGCACAACATTTGACAGGTGACTTGTGACTGAATGTGAGATTAGCCTTTTTTTTTAACCTGAAGTTAGCTGGATGTTGAACCTGAGAACTTTCATTCAGTCTGCATTTAGTCTGCTGCACCAGGGTTTACTTGCAAGTGAACCAAGTTTCTGGTTTTAAGCAGGTTTTATAGTGGATTTCTGTAGTTATTTGGATTTCTCTGATGAAGCTGAAGCTTTTTAAGGACGATGAAGCCACCAGTTGGCCTTTGAAAATGTCAGTAGTGGACCTTAAGCCTTTAGGACACACGTCCTTTTACATGTCGGTCCAGCTTTTTTCTGTATCGTATCCCTTTTTCCCCCCATTTTATTCCCTTTCCTCTCATGTCTTCATCTGTAATTTATTAACCCCAATGTATTTGTTAATTTTTATTCCTTTTACTCTGTTCCAAGGTTAAGAGTTTCTTCAGATTTATCTTGGTTTCCTTAGAAAGGCCTTTGTCCTTCCTCCTTTTGTGTCGGCTCTCTTTGTGTGGGCTCCTAAAAAATGTTCTTTTGATCTTATGCATCTCGTCTGCATTAATCTTATTAATTTTCTAAATGCAGCTGTTTTTGTTAACTTTTATCTTTTCTTTTCAGATGTTGAGACTCTTTTTTTTTTCTTTCATTACTGTTTGACAGCAGGCGGAAATATACAAGAATCTTTACTTTATGTTATCTTTTGTAATGAAGGTAAAGCTTTCCTAATGACCTAATGAGTCTGATCTCGAGTCCGTGTGGAAAAAGCTGCTGAGCAGATGGTCACAGAGGCTTTGGTTGGAAGTCAAGCCCGTTGTGAAATCATGTTTGTCCCAAAGTGCCCCTTTGGTGCCGAATGGGACTTCCTGTTGCTTTTGTACCATATGTCACTGGTTTTCCATGTTAAAATGCGTCATTTGTTAGTGTAGAGTCGATGTTTTAAAAGTGTAGTCAAGAAAAAATGCATTTTTGTGGCGTGAGATGATGAATTGGCAATATGGCTCAGGTGATGGATGTCCACACAGTGTCTCTTTTATGACATCAGTAAGAGATCACAGTGAAACCGGTTGGACAAAGGACAGTGATTGCAGATTAAACCCACAGGAGCTAAAAAGGGGGGATCATGAGGGCAGTGAGTCAGCCTGGGGCTTTTACAGGCTTTTTATTTCATACAATTGTTCTATTCAGTCTGAATGGTTTTTACATGGACAAGAAAATGTTAATAATCACACCAGGAAGTTGGTGAGAGATGAGAATGTACAGAAAAGAGTACAGATCTTTACAAATGACCACTTTTCTTGTTATTGACTTAAAAGTCATCTAGAAGTCATTTGATGAACTTGTTGAAAGATTTTTAAAAGTTTAAGTCCTTCATAAGATCCCCCAAAGAAATCCTACCGGGAATGGGAGACAATAGTCAGACGCAGCCCACTTTATGTTGTTATCCCAGATACCTGCTCTGCTGTCATCTTGGAGTTGGAGTGTGAGTGTGTCCTCATTCACAAAGCTGCTGTGTTCACAGAAAAGGCAGCTATGATCTCTGTAGAGCAGTTTTATCTGGAATTCCTAGAAAAAAACGGTTCTTTTTTGAGTTGCTGTTTGGATTTGTAATCCTTGTGCTATCCTAGGCACTTTATCAGTGGGAGTTGGGTCATCTAGACCCACTAGACAGTGCTCTGAACCTTTTTTCTTCAATGATTTGTGATCTTCACTGGTGTCCATGGATTACATGAAATCTTTCCACCTTTATCCACCTTTGTCATGGTAGGGAGAACACGTCAATGTAAGGGTGTAGCACAAGGGTTAAAAGATCTTTCTATTTTTAACCGAACCCACATCTTCTGTTTTATTAAATTGATTTAAATCAGCAAGTTCCAAATGTTTGATTTCCTCAAAGCACCACTGAGAGGAAAGATCATTGACTGTATATTGTCAGCATCAGAGGTTTTGTTTTGCAAGTCACAAGTAAGTCTCAAGTCTTTGTCCTCGAGTTCAAGTCAAGTCCCAACTCAAAAGCAGTCAAGCCCGAAGTAGAGTCACAAGTCAAGACCCACTAGTCTCTAGTCGAGTCCAAGCCCTACCATTTAATGTTTCAATCCTGATCATCGTCCTGAAAGATGCCCTTTCAAATCCTTTTCAGCAGTGTGATATTATTAACACAGACCATGAAGGCTTTTAGAACTGTATTTATTTATCAAAATTTTGCAAGTACCAGTTAAATTGCCTCTCAGCTCATGCATCCTCTCTTCAAGATCCAAAAGGTATTCTCTATAAAAAAAAATCCAGTTTACTTGTAATTGTGGTAACCCAGAGATGGCAAGAGCACCAAGGTAAAGTCTGGATATTAATACCATCACTATAGACCAGGGATGTGCAGTAAACAATGAACCCAATGTTTTTTACCAACTACTGATTGTCTTTCATATCTCATATTAGCAGCTTTTTATAAATATAGCTGATACATATTGTACTGAGGATGAATGTAAAATGTATAATGGTTCAGTTGAACTCCAAAAAGCAAACAAACAAAGAAATGTGAATATAGCATTTAGTTTTACATTCAACCTTTCTGTTACATTTTGTCATACTTTTTAATATTTGGATTTTGGGGAAAATAGCTAGTCTTTCCGATTCAGAGGGCTGAAGTCTGAGTCAAGCCACGAGTTATTGATGTTAATGTCCTAGTCATTTGTAAAGTTGCCAAATTCATGACTCGAGTCCAAGTCATGTGACTCGAATCCACGCCTCAGCATCATTGTTTCATGGTGGGAGATGCTACAAGCTAGTGGAGCTACCTGTAATGTTTAAAGTATGACATAGTGGTTTTCTGCTCACATTAGGTAATGCTTTAAATGGAGTTGAGTTTTTGAAGACCTGGGTGTTTATTACAATTTTGGAAGTTAGTGTTGTGTTTCTCCGTAGTTTCTCTTTCTCCCCGCTAAAGACTTTTCATCTCCTCCATGTCTGAGGATTCCACTTCAGACCTTCCTGTGTCCCTACATTTTCTCATCAACCTGATTGGCTTTCTCTGCACTGTTGCGACCATCGTTACCAATCAGATGGTGCAGTGGGCCGGACATTGATAAAGGCGCTGCATCTATGACGAAATTACCAAGTGTTTTTTTTCCCCATTCATCTCATATCGGCTCACAGGATTAAAAAAAGAAGTTACAAATATATGTCAAAATACCAGATATCATCTGATTTATTGGTTGAGCCGTTACTTATGTTACTTAAGCCTAAATTATGGTAAAAATCTGCTTAAAAAAACACCTTTAAATAGAATATTACTTAAAGTCAGGCATACTGAAATGTTTTCAGTCCTTCAGAATCAGCTCTGCCATTCAACAGCTGCTTCTGCTGTTTTTTCAGCTGTTTTAAGTCAAATCTCATGAGAGGAAAACAAATGACACAAGATCAGATTCAAGCTAGTGTAAAAACAGGGTTTTGTTTTCTTTTTTTAATCCAGATATCTCATCAGGAGTTTCAATTCTTCCAGGTCTGGTTTTCTCATTCACACTTTTATTGAGCAGTGCCATATATTCTTTGATTTCCTGCCTTTTTAAAGTAACCCAAGGATTTTTTAAATTTAGTTTCTAGTCCAAATGCAGACTGTCATGATCCCTGAATCTCAGTCGCAGGTTCATAAATTGGTTCACACACCGCTGTTTACATTCACTTTCCATTATGGTCATAAGGTGGCGTCTCTGAGGTTAGACCTGTGGGCTACGACCTACATTTGAACTCTAAACACCATCTGTAATATGATGGAACTGTTACTGCTGGGATAGAAAAGACTCCATTAATGTCTTATTTAAACCAGTGGCGGAGCTTCTGTTTCCAAAGTGGTTTGATTCAAATTCATTCAGTGAAACCAAACTAAAGATCTTCATCCTTCTCTTTATTCCAGACGTTCTCTACTTTGGTTTCTCAGACTGAGTGTTTCTTTTTAATCTTTGAAATTTCAGCAGTTTTTGCTTTCAGCTGGTGAAATTGCAGGGCATTCTGTGGTCTTTTACTTTGTGTTGCATCATAAAACGTGGCTGCCGATCTGGAAAAAGTGACTCTGTGGCAGTTGGTTCTGTGACGTGTCGCTCCGGGTCTTTCCCTGCGTGGACAGTGAGTTGATGGAGGCCGACAGTGGTCACAGGGGGGGCAACCGCAGGACGCCCCTCTGCGGTGTACTCTACTCTCTCCAACATGCTTTGTGTCTACCCTGTATTCCTCCGGTCCAGCTCTGCAGCTGTGGCATCCGTGCCCACTTCTGCAATTTGAGTTGGACCAAGGGGAGGCAGAATGAAAGAGATTGCATAACGAAGCGGTGAGAGGGATCCCCGCCTCGGGATGGATCGCCCCCTGGCTGATTTAGACGGCGAGCTTCCAAAGACTCGGTCCAGACACCCAGTTAGTGCTGCCTTTTGGCTGAAACCCAGAGACGGCGTCTGACTGAGAGCAGCTGATCCCCGAGAAAATATTACGGCGCCATTATACAACCTGACGCTTGGACTGATTGGATGAAGCTGTTCTGCATTGGTGGGCGATTAAGAAATCTGTACGGGTAATTATCATGGCTGTAAAGTTCAAAGTCGTTACATTTAATTGATTTCTTCTAATATCAGCCTGGGGGGAGCAGGGGGGCTAAATGAAGACATGACTGTTGTTGTTTGTCTGAGACTTGTATGTGGTTTAATCTGAAAGAAGGATTCACAACCCCTTACTAATCTAGACCTTTTTCATTTTATGATCTATCATCCATGGTTTATTGTAAAATTGATGTTTTTTTAAAACTAGTTTCATTTCACATTTTCTGTATCTTTTCAGTCTTCCAGTTTTCTTAAACCCTTCTGAGTAGACATTTGAAATGTTTCTTTGTCCCCTCTCTTTGTGTATTTGCTGACATGAATGCATTAAGGAGTGCTGTTGAGCATTCTGCTCCATTCACCCAGAGGACCTCAACCTGAGTAGTGATTCATTACACCAAACACAACACATACAGTGTCTATGTGACCAAAGTTAGCAGAGCAGGGTGCAGACCTCCAGCAGGGAAACAGATTTTTCTGCAAGAATCTACTGCTTTAATCATCATTAAACTGCAATGAGGGGAGGAATAAAATGAAAGCACAAATAGTGAAGCTGGTTATTAACATAATCATGCATTCTGTACTAGAACCACAAAATTAGGCATGGATGTACTTCAAGATACCGTCTTCCAGAAAAGCATGTTAGCCACGAGAATATCCAATATTTTGAAATACATATAATAGTATTCTTTAGGAACCCCCTCAAGCTTAAAGACTGAACTTTGTTCATGAACAGCCCATATTTTTGAGACGGGGACAAAGGACATTGAATGTTTCAGTGACTGTGGCTATTGTGCTTTTCTGAAAGAGGTACATCCTTTCCAAATTTGGCACCAGCCTCGCTAAAAAGTTTAAAGTCCCACTTTAACTATATTTATATCTATGATCTAAAATTATGTTTTTAACTGTTTATTTCTAAATACTTTGATCAAAAACAGCTTCTCACTAAAAGACTTTAAAACCTCTTTCTAGACAATCTGGTGTTATATTTTCCTTCTAAATGTTGTCTATTGACATATTTTTTCCTTCTCTATAAATGTTTTTCCACATTTCCTGTGTAGCTTGTGTATATTTTGTGGATAGGTCCTGTTTTCCAGATCTTCTCTCCCCACCAGCCTCTTCTGTGAGGGCTTAACAGTTGAATACAGAGTTGGTTCTCATGATTGATGTGGGGGTCCTGCTGCGTTCATGTGCCGTGGGAAAGTTGTGATTAATGTGATCATCGGTTTGACCGCTTACTGAAGAAAAAGCAGTGGAGCTGCGTGAACCTGCTGCGGTCACACTTCATCCTCCGAAGTTGCTCATGCACGTCTTATGACTGTCATGCTTGGCCTAAGGGAGCTAACCACTTGTTAGCGCCCCTCAATAAATGCTTGCCAACTCACTTGGGCTCCTGGGACTCCAGTTCCCATGGTCCTCTTTGCTGAAGCACAGAGGTTAACTGTCTCCAGCAAAGCAGACAGCTTTAAAAGACTTAAATTGTGGTTTGATTGAGACTTGATGTAATTTAGGATATATCTGTATTAGTCTGCCTTTCTTTAACGAAACATACGTCCATTTTCTTCATGCAAACATTAGCAGACAGACCTAAATGTCTTTTAAAGTGAAACTGATCTGATCCCAGCTGGTCTCATTGCTGGATAGAGAAAGGACGTCTCTTCCCTCTATCAGCAGCCACTTGCATGTTCAGAACCTACCTTGTGCACCGTCACATCAAGCAAAATGTTTTTTGAGTTAACATTTAAAGTCCCAGTCCGATCATCTTTTGATCTAATCTAAAAGTGTTCCCTGTTGTCTTTTCATTTTTATTATGCCGCTTTTAGCCAAAACATGAAATTCCTGTTTCATTTTCTAGGAGATGCACCGAAGGGGAAAATGTTGGAAAATTTTGGGGAACTTGCAAAATCCCAGGGCGTTCAAATACTTGTTTGCCTCACTGTATGTTTTATATGATCATAAAAATGCTACAAGAACACCAGAAACTTGACTGATCAAATGTGACTTCTTTTATCTGTAGACCTAACAGTTAAGGTTTTGCAGTGCATGTTTTAGGAGGTGTTGTTTCTTGAGCATTCTATCAAATAATCTGACTTTTGCCTCCCTTTTGCTTCTTTAGGTACATTTCTCCTCGCTTTTCCTTCTCTCTTTTGTCCAACCTCCATGCTCCTTCTCTCCCATCATCTCTGTCTCTTCCTCCTTTAATGCTGACTCCATTACAACCTCTCCTCCCTCTGTCATTCAGAAATGCAGGCATATGCTTGGGACTCTGTTGCTGCCACGAACACCCACTCCTTTACCTATGATGGAGAGACGGTCGTGGCCAGAGAGCCACCAATGGCGTCAATCCCAGCTCTGTTTTAGTGAAATATGTTGACTGTAAAAAGGACCTGGACTGAGTGACCCCTCCCCTTCGCATTCCAAATAGGAAGTACCTGCTGGCTCCAAGGAGCCAAAATCCCATAGACTTCTCTTAAGAAATAATCAGTTATTACTCAGTCATTCTATTTGTAAGAATCAGCATTCCTGCTCTGTCTTTTTTTTTTAACATCTTCTTGCAAATTCAATTTTTTTTTAATGATATTTTTTTATATATTTGCACTTATTCAAGTTATAAATGGACTACTCAGTAGCCTCAGTAAAAGCACAAAGTCAACTCTCTGGGAGGAAAGGAGCCGGCTAGTTGGGAGGTACCGGCTCACCTCTACGCACAGTCTGAGCAAGGAGAAGGACCATCGGTTGGCCTTGAAGAGATTCTGGCAAACGGTCCGGCGCCTCAGAAAGGGAAAGCAGTTGTTTGCAGGCACCGTTTTCAGTGCAGGTGGGGGGGTGGGGGGCTTTTGACTTTGACTGGGAACATTGTTGGGCGGTGGAAGGAATACTTTGAAGATCTCCTCAATCCTGTTGAGATGCCTTCTCTTGAGGAAGCAGAGGCTTAGGGATTTAGGATGGGTCTGTCCGTCACCCAAGCTGAGGTCACTTAGGTAGTCAACGAGCTCCTTGGTGGCAAGGCTTCAGGAGTGTAAGAGGTTCGCCCTGAGTACCTCAAGTCTCTGGATGCTGTAGGAGTGTCTTGGCTGACTTGTCTCTGCAGCATTGCTTGGCAGACGGACTGGCAGACAGGGGTGGCGGTTCCCCTTTTTAAGAAAGGGGGCCGGAGGGTGTGTTCCAACTACCTGGGAATCACACTCCTCAGCCTCCCTGGGAAAGTCTATGCCAGGGTTTTGGGGAGGGTAGTCCATCCTATAGTAGAACCTCAGATCCAGGAACAGCAGTTCGGTTTCCATCCTGAAGAGGGTCTGGTTTGGGGAGGATTTCCTCTCTGCTCTATGCAGATGATGTTGTCCTGTTGGCTTCATCAGACCAGGACCTCCAGCATGCATTGGGTTGGTTTGCAGCCAAGTGTCAAGCGGCTGGCATGAGGTTTCAGCAACGATAAGTCTGAGCCCATGGTTCTTGACCGGAGAAAGGTAGTTTGCCCTCACCTGGTGGTTGGAGTGCTCCTGCCCCAGGTGGGGGAGTTTAAATATCTTGGGGTCTTGGTCATGAGTGAAGGAAGATTAAACGCAAGATCTACAGGCAGATTGGAGCGGAATTTGTTGCTATGTGGTCGCTGTACCCGTCTGTTGTTGTGGAGAGGGAGCTTCAACCAGTGATTTAGAGATATGGGCTTGGGTTCTCTTTTTTGTCTCAATTTTAAAACAACATAACATTACAATTCAGTATTAATCCAAGCAGTAATAACATTTAGCATAAGTAGCACTGTTTATCAAGATTTTTTTCAACAATTATCATCAGTTTTTGGCTTAATTTAATTTACTTTCAGCTGATTAAACCTAATGGAATTTATCTTATTGATTGTTCCATTTTTTTAGCGTCTTCATTTCATTTTCATTTCATTTCATTTTCATTTTATTTTTCCACAATGCGTCGAAAGCAACAAATCTCACAATACAGAATGTGGAAAAAATGGACATCCCAGAAGCAGCTGCTTATTATTAGGGGTCCAGCAATTTAGACAAGCATAAAAATACAAAAGATAAGTGGCGGAAGGAAAAGAAAAGAAAAGAAAATAATTTCATAAATAAAATATACTAATAGAATGAGAGAAATGATGGTAATATAGTGGAAAGTGTTAGACAATAGGGACAATGAATTTGAACAACATAAACTCTGGCGTGTGGCCATATAAGTGTCAACAGACAGAAAGAAATCACAAACACGTTAATAGATGGTTTCGGTTGGAGCAGCATTTTCACAGTATGTTGACAATAATAACAATTTCATTTTCCTTTTAAACATGTACATTGTTGCAGACTGTTTAACGTCATTTTCTAAAATATTCCAAGTTTGTGGACCTCTAGTACAGACAGAGAAGCTTGTACATTTTAATTTTCTGTTTTTGCCTTTTAGCATATGCTTTCCCCTGGTGTCATGGTGATAAGAGGGCAAAAAAAGTGGTATGAGGTCCCACAAACGACTATTTAATTTATTAACAACACTGTACATTGTGCATGCATTATGATACGTGTTGAGTTCCGGTAACTTAAGGAGGCTGTATCTGTGGAAGAGTGGATCCGTTGGGGAATTTGGCGTGGACCAGGTTATTGCTCTTATTGCTTTCTTTTGTGTAATCAGGAGTTTTGCCGTGTAGGTAGAATATGTGTTATTCCATATGATGTTACAGTAATTCAGGTGGGGCTCAAACAGGTATCTGTACAATGTTAGGAATGCATCTGATGGGAGGATGTGCCGAATCTTATAGAATAAACCAACAAGTTTGGATAATTTTTTAACTAGTTCATCTATGTGTTTTTTAAAATTTATAAATTGATCTATATGAATTCCAAGAAATTTGATCGAGTCCACCTGTTGAAGAGATTGCCCATCTATATTTATGTTCAATTTCCTGTAGGTGGATTTGTGTCTGGATGTGTGGAATATGATAAAAAAAGTTTTGCTTGTGTTTAATGACAATTTATTGCATTTGAACCAAGTATCTACTTTTACTAGTTGTTCATTTAAGAGTATTTCCAATAAGTCGATATTTCTATGTAACATGAATAAACTAGTATCGTCTGCAAAAAGTATTTTGTGGATGGCTCCAGAACAGAAAACAAAATCATTTATATAAATTATGAAAAGAAGTGGTCCCAATATGGATCCTTGTGGTACACCCGTTTGAATGTTGAGTTTTTGTGATTTTAGTTCATTAACCTTTACATATTGCTCTCTTCCACAGATATAACTCCTGAGCCACTGGAGCGCTAATCCCCTGACCCCGTAATGCCTTAATTTGCTGAGTAAGATTTCATGATCTATAGTGTCAAATGCCTTAGAAAGATCCAGAAAAATCCCAATACCATATTCACCTCTTTCGAAGGTGTCACAATATCAATGTCAATTGGTTTTGTAATCCTGTCTTAACATTTAAAATATATGCTCTTGAAAATTGTCTGGAAAGTTAGTAATAGTAGTGTCTCTCCGATGTATTATGTCATCCTATTAATGACTACGGAAGTATTTAGTAAACTGGCTACAGGAAAGCCATATAAGATTTTGATTTCTATTATGATTACGTGACGGAGTAGATTAAAATTACAATATTCTTTTTATCTGACTCTTAGTGATCATGCTTTGCTTTAATTAATTTCAAATTAATTTGGGTACTCCTGCAATTTGCATAGCCTTGCAAGTTGTGTTAAATCCATATTGTGTGGATTTGTATTCTCTTGTAAAAGGAACACATCACTTCAAACAGTTTCAATCAGCTCCATCCTTGTTCTTTTATCCCCCTCACAACATTTCTGGACAAACAGACCTCACAAATCTCATTGGAGAGTTTTTTTCCCTAAAGGTTATGAACGCTGTTTAGATTCTGGAGTGTCAAGATGGTGTAAGTGACAGTTTCGGTTGATGTTGTGTTTTTGCATCTGCTGCAGTTTATTAACTTGCAGCCTCAGTCAGTCCTAGAAGGAAGCTGGCTGAAAAAACTCTGAATGTCAAGACTGAAACCGTTTACTTCAACAAGAGAGCAAAAGAAATAAAAATAACATCTGTCCTGGTTTTTAAACACAGGGTCAATCCCTATGCGGCCCTTGACCTCCTACCTTTCAGTTCTTCTTTTTGTGGCCCAGGACTCAGACGAAGAAATGCAAGGATTGTGGAAGTTATACCTTCAGGAACTGCTCTAAATCTGTCTTCAGGTTACAGCTGGCATCTTTAGTTGATGCTTAAAATATAGAATAAGCAAGGTTTGTTAAAATAGAAATGAACTAGAAAAAGTTGTACACCATTTTTGTTTGTTTTGTTGGGTTGTTCGAATCGACAAATACCTAAATCCATATATGGATTCATAAATAGTCTTTGTACAATGTTCATATTTTTTAGGTTTTTACTTCGGCAAATGGGAGACGTCCTATTTTCCGTTCAAAGAAAGTCGTGAACACGTGTCCAATTTGCAATCAAGTCCCACTCCACTCATCTTTTGATCTATTTTCAAAGCTTTCTCAGTGATCTTTTATTATGATCATGCCGTTTAAAAGCAAAAAACCCCCAAAAACTGTTGTTTTTTTTAGGACTGTATCGGAATTCATCCCTCATGTCTTTGTTTACACATTCTTCTGCTAGCTTACAGCCCCTCACAACCCCAACCTAACATAACTGGTGCAACAAAAATGGCAAACAATATGGGAGCTATGCAGCTGTACAGTTTTATTTGAATAAAAACGTGTTTGTAAAAAATGCTTTAAAATAAAAGAACAAACATAGGCAAGGGCTGTAATTTCAAGGTAATCAGGAAAAGATAAGCTTTCCATTGTTGGTACTTTAGTCCTCTATAGAACCTCTGTTCTTTCCATGCTAACCTTTCACCTAAAAGAGAACCAGGGACCCCCCCCCCCCCCCCCCCCCAACTCTTCATCCATGGTGGTGGAGCTAAGGGGTTGGGGTTTTTTCCTCAGCATTATTTGTTAAAAGCATTTGGCCTCTTTTACTGGGACTGTAAATGAAAAAGATTTTGCGGATTGGTTTGCATCACATGACGCAGTTCCACCCTTCGGTGTGTCTGAAGTGAAGTTTTGTTTCCTTCGTCTTTGCAGTGATTTTCCTCATAAAAGAACACAGGACTTCAGCTCTCATAGTCTTCTGTGTCTGCTGTGTGTTTGTGTCTGTTAGTCGGTCTGCAGCATGGAGACAAAGAATGTCTGTATCCAATTGCAAATGCCTGCACTCCTGTATTTTTATACCGAAGAAAGAATGCTCTGAGAGAATGCCGTTTCTGTGATGACCGCTGACAGATGTGGCGCTCCAGGCGAGGACAGTGTGTAGGTAGATGTGTCTCTGTGTGTCTTTTGTGCATCTGTGTTGGATCTGTGCAGAGCTCCGGGGTTTATGGAAGCTGAAAAAGATATAATAAAACTGATTGCTGGTTAGTGTTTTAAGGAAATTAAAATAAGATTAAAATCACAGATGTGATCTTCTATTGCAATTTCTATGGCTCTGTTATTGACCTTTAATTAAAAAAAAAAAGGATTGATTTCAAAGTTCTTCTTTTTCTAACTTGTGCAAAAAATATTTCGATTTTACGGAAAAAAAATGGTTTTTATTCATGTTAATGTTAAATAATAAATGGAATGGAATGGAAACAATCAGGATCAGTTTTGAACATTTTATTTGGCTCCAGGAGTAGCTGCTAAAAGTTCCTGAGTCAGCTATTTCCATATGGCCAACGCATGGCAGAGAAAAAATTGAGTAAACCACAGTTTTGACCAGAACTGGACCATGCTGCTGGGAAGAGATGTTTCCACATTCTGGGATAGTGGGATGAACTAAAGGAAAATGGTAAAAAAATGCCCTCCCTTTTTGTGGTTTGGGTTGCCTTAAACACCTAAGAGTGAAAAGTTACAACTGCTCTTTGTTTGGGGATAGTAACAGTAAGACAAAGAAGAACATTTGCTGGTGTTGCCATGAGACGTACACAACCTTCATGTAAAGCCTTAGTCACATGCGCCTGTAAGAGTTGTTGTTGTTCATTGGCAGATGCCTTCAGGGGTCACCACAGTGAATCAGCGTTCACTGATTTGCACAGGTGGTTTGGTAAAGATTTTTTCGCCTTCCTGACACTGTGTTCCTGCCTGAACAGCTAAACTTTGACCAATCAGGGACTCAGATTGGGTAGTGACGTATGGGTGTTATGTCCCCCCCCCCCCCCCCCCCCCCCCTCACTTTATTGAACAAAGCACAAGTATGCAACAAGAGAACAAATGTGTTGACAATGTAAAATACAGAGACATCAACTGGGGTTTAGTTGAAAAAACATGGAAAGGTTCACAAATCTTAATTGTTTTGATGGTCTTTCTGTTGGTGGAGTGTGATTTAAAATTATATTTTTGAATATGGAATTAATTTAGTGAATATCTTATTATGATTTTGAGATTCTGAAATAAAAAAATTGGGTTTTTTCCCATGGGTGGTGGCATCCTCTTTGTCTCCCTAAAGTGCCTTCTTATTAGAAAACTGATCATGAAGGAGAAATTAAGGGCTAAGGACCAGTCACTGACCGGGGTACGTGCAACTGGGCGGAAATCCATAAGGCAGGCTGTGGATGAGCTCAGGCCAGGGAGAGGCTGAAGATTTCAGTAAAGAGCTGTGAGAGCTGATCAACGCAGACCTTTGGTACCCCCCAAGGACTCTGTCAGGCCCGGTTGCTTTCTTTGGGTTTAGTCTCTGTAGCATCAGTGCCACTTCCTGTGTCTGAATGATCACTGGTTGTGGGATGTGTGAGGATGACATAGATGTCTGTTGTTGCAGCAGAGTCTCAAAGCGAGAGAAGAACATGTTTAGTTCTTCCACAAGTGTGGCATTGGAGTGTATGGCTGTCGTGGTCTGTCAGCTCCAATGGTATATTAAATTAAAAATGTATTTAAAGGGAAGCGATTAGATACAACAGATTATTTTTGAAATGCTACATTTATCCTAAAAAAGGTTTAGACAGAAATTGTGAAAAAGAAACCATCAAAAGTAAACATTTTTGTATTGTTTTCTAGTTGTTTTTTTTTTAAACACTCACAACAGCTTCACTTCTCTCCTTTCATCCCAAATGAGGTTATTAAAAGAATCTGTCCACTTCTGTCCGCCCATTCCTCGTCTTTTCCCTCACCTGCCCTTTTTTCAGTCTTTTATTTCCCATTTATCACGCATCTCCCAGTTCAGCCCATGAGAGTCTGATTTCAGGCCCCTAAATGGACGACCTTTAATCAGCAGCAGAGGCTTTGAATGTCTGGGCTCAGCAGCTCTCGCTGGTATTGATGCGACGTAATTGTCCTTTTTTCTGAGCAGTGTAATTCTATCATCACACATTCAGGCCGGATGCCAGAGCGGTTATGGATAAAGCCGAGCTGTCTGACGGAGGAATCAGACAACACAGCTCACCTTTTCATGAGATTGATTTATGAAGACATTGTTAGGAAAAAAATAATATTTGCTTCACAATGTAAAAACAAATCCAAGCTAGAGTTTTCAGGCGCTTTGTGGACAATGACGCTTTTCTGGCTTTACATTTGAAGCAAACAGATTTGCAAAAGCTCAAGATAGAACCTAATATCACCAAATAAAAACCTTTGACAACAATATTTAATATGTCTAACTGCTCAGGTAACCCAGTGTACAGTTTCAAATTGGTAACCAGGGGTATTGCCTTAGAATACCCACAAAACAAACTAAAGACGGAATGTATGTTTTGCTCTAAAATACTGGCTCGGAAAAGCTGCCCAATTAAGTGGAAATTAATTCAACGCCAGAAAAAGAAACAAAAAAAACAAAATGACTGGTGCAGACCATGTAAGAATGTTAAGATTCAAAGTTACACCATCAACCTTTTATCTTTTTCTGGAAAATATCCTAATTAGTTAATATTTTCTTTGAATGGATGCTCTAAGAAAGATAGAACTTTCCTCAAGCTGCTCTGCCTGGTTCTACTAGTAACCAGGCAACACCTAAATAACACACTCTTTGAACTACCGTAACTCTTTAACCGTTCACGCAATCAATGGGAATCACCTGACTGTGATGCAGAGATAGTTAAGTAGCTTTTCATATTGCCTTCATTTGCAACATAATATTAACGTAAAGTGTTGCAAATCCGCTTTTTTCCACCTTAGAATCTGATAGAATTACGTTAATTGTTATGGTAGCAAAAGAATGTAAAGACTGGAGCCAAAGCTCTGGTGTTAAAGGGTTAACTCCCCAGCTGTCACCATCTTAGGAAGATGCGACTTCAACAATTTTCCTGAAAACTGACAGATCTTGACAGCTGTTGGAACACATACTAAGTTAGGCTACTGTACAGTTGTACTGTGTCACACAGCCACTATGTACATTTTGCGCGTATTGCACGGATGAAAATTGGTCATACGTGAATATACACAGACAAAGTGAGAAGTTTTGGTCTTTCACGTTAAATTTTCACAGACGTATCCCGAAGAAACCCCTCAAAGAACACATACAAACAACGTCAAAGCCAAATCTGACCTAAAAGTCTTGCATCAATTAACGTGATATGTGCGCGTAAACAGGATATAAAAGTTATACTTGTCTGTCAGACATACCTGGAGCGGTTGAAAGCCACAAATTTGCGCAAGCATCTCACAAAATTTACGCACAATTGCACAAGATTTAGGTCATATATACGTAGAAAACAATGTAACATACGCATAAACTGCGTAATTCCCAACCGACCAAACATTTTGTACAGTTAAAAAACAAATTCATAATAAGACCCATTGGCTGAAGCCCTCGATGGACATCTGCTTACATCGATAAATGACAAACGCAAGAAGCACTTATGAAGTACACACCGGTATATCACGCGTGTAACATGAAGGAACAACATTTTATATGTGGAAAGTGCCCAAAACTTACATAGTGGCTGTGGGACACGGCCTTTAAAGATTTGTCTTCCTTTGCATGCACCGGCAGGAAGTAAAATGAAATAAGATGAGATTTATTCAATTTTAGTTTTCAGAGATATGAAGTTAAAAAAAGATCATCATAATGTGGTCTGAAAAAGAAACCAAAGAACATTGTTATTCCAGAGCAATGAACCTGTGAGTTGAGGCTGCTTCCGGGTAAGATTTTTGAGCACCTTTAGTTTACATTTAGGGGAAACCTGTGACCAGATTGACCAGCAAGAAAATTAGTTAAAGGCGGAGCCAAAGCTTCGCAGAGAAGGAGTGGGAGGAGCATCACACTTGTGTTTATTTTACATTTTTAAAATATATTCAGCTTTCTGCTTTCATTTCATCCGAGCACTCAAGCCACTGCTAAACGCTTCTTTTATCGGCCGGTTGACTTCAAGCAACAACAGAATCCTGTAATCGCAAACCTGTCGGAATTGTCAGAAAAAGCTAATCCTTGGTTTTACAATCCTTGGTTGTAAAACCTCTCCTTTTCCTGTTCAGACTTCCGAAGACGCCATGCTTTTTTCCATCCTTTTGTTTTGGCGGCTGGATTAGCTTAATGTCTGAGTGCGGGATGAGATCACAAGGCCGGCGACAGTTGGTGTTGAATACAGCCCTCTTTGTGTTTCCAAGAACGCGACTTTCTATCTGCGACCACATCACCAACATGCTGTGATGCGGATAACAGGAAATAAGAAGGTTTTTTTCTTTTTCAGATTGGTGTGTCCACAGCTTTAAGATTAGTTTTGCTAAGTGTGCAAAGATTTCGGCTGCATTTCCCCAGCCTGTGCCTGTAGTGTACACAAAAGTTACACCAAAACTTTAATGCCATTCAAAAGTCGATTTTCTTTGTGGCTGAGATGAGCTCATAGGAGTGTGTGGACACCCAAACACACACTGCTGTGGTGGCATTCCAGTCATATGAGCTGCTGCTCTTGCAGTCAGACCCTCAGCTGTGCCTGAAGGTCACAATGAACAAACACAACACTGACAAACCCACATAAACGCAACATTCCTGCGTTAAAAACAAGAAAACACCCTTTCACTCTCATTAGTGTAACTAGGACACTGTTGTTTCATATTTAATGTGTTTTCAGAGGCTTCTGAAACGGTCTCTTGTGTGTGTGTGTGCGTGTGTGTGTGTACTTTTACTTTAGAAGAACTGGCTTGTGATGAACAAAACCCAAATATTTGACTGGTGCTGCTTTTGTTGTCTGCAGCTTCTGCAGCAGCAGGAGGCTTAAACTTTGATTTGATTTGTAAAAGAAGCAGAAAGCTGGGATAGAACATGTATTTTATAGTCCTCCAACTTCATATTTCAGCCTTTAGTTAACAATTTAGGCTCATTAAAGTTGAGCTTTGAGGGGAAAAAAATGGATTTTTAGTTATTAATAATTCAAAAATATTTGTAGTAAAGGCAGCGATTACTTTCTTGAAAAATAAAGAGTGATTTTTCAAATGCAATTTGATGCATTATCTTTAAAATTAATGATTTGTTGTCAAGGAAAAAATTGGTTAAAATTATTTTTTTAATGCTGTTGAACCAAAATAAGATGTTATAATGTTGATGATAAGATGTGAGATGTAAGATGTTATATAGATTTAGCTGTTGTTTTGTTTATATTACGTACTTTGTACAATTCCTTTTTTTATAATAACAAAATAAAATGTATTATGAGTCAATTTAATATATATTTTAAATTGACTCATAATACATTTTATTTTGTATATATATAAAAAATTATATATAATTTTTTTTTTGGATCAAACCTGCAATCAAATAAAGTCATGCAAAAGTGATTTAAATTAGGAACTTGTGAATTAAAATTGAGTTGATTATTTTTGCAGTCAAACTTTGTTCTGGTGCACCAAAGCAGCTGCTACATGTTTTATTACATTTTTTTGGTTTAAATTATCTTTAAATTTCCTCAAAATCATAAGTGTTTAACAAAACTGTGATAATACTTTGAAATAAAGAGTTTTTATCAGTGAAATTTAGAAGATACAGTTTTAGTAAATAAAGTTCCTGCCATAGTGTCTGGAAAACTACATTTACTTTGCTTAATTTGATTAATGCACTTTAAAGTCAGGCACAGATAAATATAAATATTCTGTAGTTTGATCCTCCTTGCTACTTTCTGAAGTATAAAATTCCACTAAAATCAGAAAGTGGCAAACATTTTTTTAGATCAGTTATATTTTTTATTTGTTTATATGCTTTTATGATTAAAAACATTGTTTATTGCTGCAAAAATCTAAAAATGCTGTGTAAATTCAGGCACAAATATACAACTAATGAAATTATTTACCCAGAGAACGGCAGTTTGAAGAAAAACGCCTTCATTTTGACAGAGATAAACGGTAAAAACTAAACATGTTCAGTTTTCTATTGTCATTATTATTTTTTACATCAGTTTTTTAATATTTTCCTATTGATTGAATGGTTTGGTTTGGTTCTGTCTTTCTCACTCTCTCAGTATCTGTATCTCTGTCTTTCTTTATATCTATATCTATATCTACAGTACAGAGATGAACAGACAGGTTACAATACTAATGTGATTGGTAATAAGAGCAGATTTACATTAAAAAGCAAGGAAAAGCCTGAAGTGGATTTGATTCAAGCAAACCTAAACTGATCGCCATGTCTGTCTTGAACGGAGCTCTGCAGCTCCCCAGCCTCCACACTTAGTTGGTTCTTGATTGAATTTGGCATTTAAGGAATATTTACCAATTGCTGGCTGGATGAGCTCCAGCTTTCTGTCCAGAGGATTTACCAGAAGAGCCTCAGCTTGAGGCTGTTAGCCTTCGTCTGCTTCTGGAGCAAGTCCAGGCGCTTTCAGGAGAGCAGCTCACAGCTCAGCAAACGCTGTCTGCCAGAGGTTGGAAGCACCTCCAAGTCAACCGGAAGCAACTAAAAGCTGACAGGGGGGGTGAGAAGCCGTCTTCCTCATCTGTGTTGTGATGTTTGAGGCCATCCAGAGCTATCTGTAGAATTTTGGCCTTCTTTGGTCCTGATTACGTTTTTTGTTTAAATGAATAAAGGATTTAAAAAAAAAATTGTAAAGACATTTGATCATTTAAAAAAGGAGCTTTTTCATAGCTCCTCTTGTTCTCAACAAATTGCTCTTTTTCCCTTTTTTTCAGATGAATTTGTTTTATTAAACCAGGGATTAAAAAGGAACCTAAGCTCAGCCGTAAAGATTCTTGATTTACCTGAAAAATATGTCTTTAAATCCTCTTTCCACGTTTAAATTCCTTTTATCATCTGCAGCTCATAAATCCACAGAAAACAAGTTTGTTTTTCTTGTCATATTTTGTGAAGGAGAGTGAATGCAGCTTTTCAGGCTCATATTCATTTATGAGCCTGCATTAATGGATCAAACAGACGGAACAGGAGCGGATGGTTTTCTTTCTGGGGACTCAAACACTTGTATTGTTTCAGGGATTTGCAGACGTCAGCTCAACTGGATCCTTGACCCGGTCAGCCTGTTGGACAAACGTTAGCAGCTGGTTAAGTCTCAGCAGACGGGTCGACTGTGCTGTTAGAGGGAGTTTCCTGCGGTGATGCAAAGCTGCATCAGTTTTGGTTTTGAATGACCTGGGCTGGTTTTTCTGTCTTTGAATGCCTTTTTGTGCTTGAATCATTCATAAGATGCAGGGAAGTGGCTGAACAAACCTCTGAAAAGGCTTTCAGAAACAGTGAAGATCCATTACTTCAGAGTTTGGGTAATGCAACACAGATCTGCATTCTTTCTTTTTGAAGTTCAAACTTTCACCCTTAAACACTCTGGCTCAGCTTCTGAATTTTTGGCTTCATTAAAGACATTTTCAATGAAAAATCGGATATTCCCCAGTAAATGCGAGTCGTACGTCAGTGACATCAACTCAGGACACCACCAACTAAGATCACATGACTTATTAAAGTGCTTTTGTGCCCTGATTTTGCTGTTTCAGGACAGCTGGAGCCCCATCAGAGTGTTACCTGTCATCCTCAGGCTTCAGACCGTAGTTGGAAACCGGTCGGTCCCGGTCGGGACGCAAACGGTAACTAATCAAGCGGGACACCGTTGCTCTGGAACAGTCTAGAAGCCGTTTGTTTCTTTGCTTGGATCAAACTGTTAGGACAGCACAACGTCTGCAAAGGCGTCCTTCAGTCGCTACGTTGCCTCCATGGCAACCGCAGTCACACAAAAGTCTGAAGGAGGTCAGCAGAAGGCGGAAATGCTGCTACGTTGTCCTCAGAATGTCTACGTTTGATAGTTTCAGCATTGTATAGTGTAAATGCAAACATCGGATACGGGTCACTTTTGAAAGATGATGTAAGCGGGTCGTCAAAAAAATCGGATATAGTCAGAAAATCGCATATAGTCAGAAAATCGGATTTGGGCATCAAGACCTGCTGAGTAAAGGCAGCCTTAGATCCACATACGTCTTTGTTTTCCTCGTTTGAGCTGACATCTGGTTCAAAACTGTGGTGCTGTATAGCTCCAATATTGTTCGCCATTTTTGTTGCGCCGGTAATGTTTGGTCAGGGTTGTGAGGGGCTGTAAGCTAGCGAGAGAGTGTGTAAACCGAGAGCTCTCAGCAACGTGGAGGGGAGGGGGGGGGGGGGGTCGGGGATTGCTTCACGCCATCAGTTCTGTCCATAACTCAGATGTGGATTCCCATTGAAGTATTGCTGCTCTGCAGTAACTCTGTCCTAGGAAACAACACAAGACCACTAAGAACACTTGAAAAAAACAGCTCATAAGATGATCAGAAGAAAAGTAGGCCTGCACAATATACCGCAAATTTATCGTTATCGCAATATCCAGCTCTGCAATATCCATATCGCAAAGGACGGCAAAAATCGCAATAAATCGTAAACCTTAAATGTGTTCAAACAATTTTATGGCAAGCTTGAGGCATTTAACGAATCAAATAAATCCCTTTATTCATTTGACCAATCAGATGGACGCCTTCACGTTGTTGACCAATCAGGTGGAGGCCTATTATGTTAGATGTTTGTCACCTATGTCGACGAGGGTTATTTGGAGTATAATTTTTAAACTGTTGCAATGAAATCAGAATGATGTTTTAGGTTATATTGCTATTTGTTTATATACCGCAAATTATAACGTTATCGCAAAATTAATCTCTAATATCGTATATCGCAGGTTTTCCTCATACCGTGCAGCCCTAAAGAAAAGTTTCTCACATCTTCTTCTGTGCTTCATGTTTGGAGACAAACATGTTCCAGCAACAAGTAAAGCCCAAGTCTTCCGTGTCTCTGTCAGAATAAATGCAAATCAACAAATGCAGCAGCTTTCATGCAGTGGGAGCAGAGCTGCACGACTGAGGCGCCATTCAATCTGCAGGATTTATGCTCCTCCCCCCCATCCGCTCATCTGATACATGTACCAGCGAAGCGCAGCAGATTTTCCAGGTCGACCCAGAAGAGTTTCAGCCGTGTTCTGGGACTCCTCGCTTCAGGCAGGAGGACTGAAGTCTGACAGACATAGTCATTTAGACGTTTTATTATGCAAATCCCCTCTAAGACTGTGACTTGGTGCTGGATCTCATCTTTTGTGCACTCAGGTGTTCAGTTTGCATCCTTAAGGCTTGTTTGAAATGACAGCTCCACTTTAGGGTTTCTTCTCTGCAAAAAGGAACAGCGGATCAGTTCCTGACGCAACAAACCCGTCTACGCTGTTTAATGTGCAGACAGGCTGCTTACGCGTTAACGCAGAGGACAGCAGGGTTTTTAATTCTGCATGTTAGAAGCTAACATTTAAATGCTTCAGTCACTGGATTCAATCATATGAAACACATTGGCTCGTTTTGCTGTTCAGTTCTTTTATGCTGAATTTTATACATACATTTTTTGAGAAAGATGACCAATTCTCCCCAGTAGGAAAGTTTTATTCAAATGTGACATTTCTCCAAAGAGCATCAGTGAGCGTAGGGTCAAAGGGGTGAGCTGATCTTCTCTGTCTTCTCACAGCAGAACCTTCAGCTACAGTCAGACGCTCACTGTGTCTGTCCACAAGATATTTACAGCATTTGGGGGCTCAAAGTGACTAAATGAGCGTGTTATGCCACCACTGGAGGAAAGATGGTTGCAGTTTTAGTTAGAGAATCCAAATGCATGAGATCAAACAAACAAAATCTACTGCATGAAGGAAAGAGATAAACATATCAGGCCAACAATAACTTAATACTGAATGTAAAGAAATAATATAAAAATTTTATTTTTGGCAACAAACTTTTTTTTTTTTAAATTTCTTCTCACAAGCGCCTTACTTTGAAAGTTCCTTAAGAGGAAGGAGAAATTTTTTTTTTATTATTTTAGTTTTAAAGTGAAAACACTCTCCCTCTTTTGTTTTGTCACTTGGTGTTTAAGACAAAAAACTGCAATCATTTTATCATGTAAAAACAGTCTCAAACAGTCAAAGTTATTTTTGACTCTTTTACTTTTTATGACTCAGTATTTTAGGTTTTAACATCTTGTCAAAAAAATGTTATTGTCTCAATGTTTTAGTGTTTTTTTTTTTTTTTTTACCAACTGTAGCTGCCTCTTGGCCAGGACTCCCTTGCAAACGAGGTTTGTAATCTCAATGGGATTATCCTGCCTAAATAGAGGTCAATCATAATAAATGATGATAGAAAGTTTTGGATTAGTGATCCTATACAGCATTTTGAAAAGCCAACAATTGTGTAAAAGAAATCTACATAAATGTGGGAACTCCTTTAATTTTGTCAGAACCTCTTAAGATGTTTGGCACGGCGGTGGGGGATGGTGATGTGGGCTCATGACCTCGGTGTATCAAAGGTAGAGGCTCGGCGGGACGAAAGCCTTCCTCAAGTACTTTGCCAAAAAGCCCTTTTCCTTCATTTTTCCAATAAGGAAAAGCGTTCTACATCCAATTATCATCATTATTGCTTAATGAGCTGGTGATTAACTCCCGACTGACACCTGAATCCTCCTCTTTCACGCCTGTTTAGACTCTGCGTAGCCCCCCCAGTGCATGGAGTGCTGCAGACGTGCGTGTTTGTGTGAAGCGTCGGTCCTAAACACCACTTTCAGGACGGTACAGCATAATCAGACGTGACATTTTGGCGTGCAGAAGGCCACTACTGATACAGAGCTGTGGCCATCATTGACTTTGACAGAACGACCCGCTGAACCCTGCGAGGAGGCAAGGAGGCGAGGATGCAAGGGAGCGAGGGGAAAGGAGGTGTCTTTAATAACAACCCTGAAGAGAAGCTCAGAAATCCAGTCGAGAGATGGATTCCTCTGCTCTGGCATCCATCATCATGTCCATGTTATCCTCTTTTCTATCCGTCTTTGACTTTTGTTTTCATTTTCCTTTCCTCTGATTCGTTCTGCTTTTGTGCTCAAGCTCTCCTCAAACTGATTTCCCATCTTCCCTTTCTGTCCTTTTCCTGCCATCCTTATCCTCTTTCTGACACTGTCATGTCGTTGCATCGTCATGCTTTTGCTTTCATTCCCATTGTCTTCTCTGTTCTGGTTATATGACGATTCCCATCTGTTCTCTGCTCCCAAACAGCTTTGACTTTGCAGTCTATGAGATGGGGGGTTGGGTGGGGATGGTGTGGGGGGGGGGGTTGCTGGGATTGTATTGCTGGTGTGGGGTAGTTTGCCGTGACTTTGCAGTTGTTGGTGGGAAGAATTTCCTCACCGAGACATTTTCAGCTGCCGGGTTTTACATAATCATCCAGGGATGTGCACGAGCCTCAAGCTGACTGTGCACGTGTTTTCGCAGGCGGCGGGGGGTGGGGGTGGGGGGGATTTCAGCGCCGTTTGTGGCCCAGCTGCAGACCTCGTGGAAGTGAACATCTGATATTAATAGAAGTGTGAGGGCGTCACTGTAATCCCACATGGCAGTGGCATTCCTCCACTCTTATGTCAGCTCACACTTTCCAGAACCGGGCCCGGTTCCACTCTTCGCTCTTCTTAACTCAGTCTGGTTGACCACTAGCTCATTCATAGAAATGGACGAGTAAACGGTTTAGATTTGGCGGTACAGGGCTAATGTGAAAACCACAGACTGCTAAACCCTTCTCGGTGACGGAGCAGCTTCGCAAGGTTCTCGACTCCTTTTACGTTCTGTCCTTGACCTTCAGGGAGGAATTGTGGGGTCAAAGTAGGAGCAGAGTCCTCTTCAGACTGGTGGCTGTCCAGGACAGACGGGAAAGAAGATCTCTTCCCTGAGTCAGGGTTCGTGCTGCAGCTTCCTGTTGTGGGGCGTTAATGAAAAACTGCAGTGCCAAGGCCAGCTCAGATCTCTCCTTTAGGCGTTGGGCAATAATTGTGTTCTGTGGCCAGACGAAATTCTATGACACCAAGTCTTTCATACATCGTAATAGAGCTGTGTGCAAGATGAGGTTTCCACCACTTCAACATTTCCCACTGAGCTTTTTCCAAATGTAGGTGGCGATCACGCGCTGTTAAACAGTAGAAAAAGAAACAGAAGAAGACCTCTGCTTGTCCAGTGGGAACACAATGAGCTCGATGCGTGTCATATGTCGGCTGTGAACGTAGCTTTGGGTATGGTGGAGCTCACTCTTGAATAGAGGATGGATGAGGACTGGGATGCAGCTCAGCTCTCCTCCTCCAGCTCCTTCAGTCAACCTGCTCCTCGAGTTTCCTGAACGTTTCTTCCCGATTCTGACTAAAACAAAGATGGTGATTTCTAACTGAGCTTCTCATTACGTCCTAAATCAAATTCAATTGAATTTTCTTTTAATTATAAATATTTTACCTCTCCTCTCTGAACACCTAGAGTCAACGTAACAGAGGTTTGTCTTTTGATGCATTTTAGATCTCCCCATCATGATCCACACCGACACATCCACAGATTGTTTCAAACTGAACTCTGCTGCTCCCTATATGAGCTCGGCTGAAGACTGAAAGCTGCGTTTGTCATCCTAGTACAGTGTTTTTCAACCTTTTTTGAGCCACGGCACACTTTAACCTTGATAAAAATCCTGCGGCACACCAGCATCAAAAAAAAAAAAAAAGGAGAAACTCATAGTCTGTATTGATCTACAGCCCATCCACAATCTAACATGCATTTTTGTGATAATTATTACAGAAAAAGCTGGAAACTGCAGCTGTTTTTTTCTAAAAGATGTAATAAAAGTTAAGTTAGTAGATTTAAAAACTGTCTGATGTGTATTTGTTGTGGTTTCAAGACGTCAAAGGAAGACTTGTTGTGTGCTGAGACAGTCACTTTAACCCAATGCATCATGGGAGATGTAGTGCATATAGCCGCCGAACGCAGACAGACTCGCGTCTCTGAGCTTCATTGTTTTGTTCACTTGTTCCACGGTTTGGAAATTCTGTGGAAAGCTACACCGCTAAAGACGAGCTTTAGCTGTTATTTTTGTTAGAACTAAGCGACTTTATGAGCAGAATCGAAACAAGGGAGTAAAGACTTTAACCACTTCCTGATTGGTCAGTCTGATGACATGTGATTAAACCTCTAAGAATGATTGGTGGAGACAGTTAAAGGAGTGGGACTTTTCAGAAAACAGCTGAAGCTACGGCTAAATCGTGGTACCGTCATTCTTATCAAAATGTCTTTAATAGAATCAAATAAACACAAAGAAAAAAGTATTTTATGATCTTTGATATTCCTAACTACTCAGTGTTTTATCAGGGCCTGTTTGGATGAACACAGAGCTGATTTCCTGGAGATGGAAAATGTTTTTAGATCAGTTAATGAGGGCCATGTCCCACGGCACACCTGACCATCTCCATGCCACGGCACACTGGTTGAAAAACACTGTTCTAGACTGTAATCCTGGCTGAATTTGTAGATTGTGAGCAGATAAATGAAGGAACATTTGAGCTCCTAATTAAACCAACTGTTGTGGAACTTGGTTCAGTTTTCCCTTAAGGTGTGAAGTCCTGGTTCTGTGCCGTGTGAGGATCCAGTTGTGCATCTGTTTTACATGATCTGCATTCTGATCTTTGTTCTAAACTCTTTGCATATTTTTTTTTATTGACCGTTGATTCAATTGAAGTAGAGCGACAGTTTAGTGTGCAGGTCAGAGAGTCTTCTTCTTTCTGGTTTCTGAAGGCACACAAGGGGTGGGTTCATGGGACTGGACTCCTGACTGCCCCTGTGTAGCTGCAGGGTTCTGGCAGAGGCTAAAACATGTGACACGGCGACCCGTCAGAGCTGGTTCTGTTTTCCCGGGAGCCTGAGGGAGCGAAATATCCCACAACCAAGAACAGAGAAGAACTCTGAGTTTTAACTCGATAACAAGACAACCACTTACTTACGAGACCCAAACAGATGGAGCGCTGTACAAAGAACAGTGCTGGCTTTGTCCTCACGGAGTTCAACTCACTTAAGTGACATAAAGATGAGAACATTTTCTGGTTTTACACTTTTCTAGATTGCGCTTTGGCTCAGGACTTGGTTGAGTATCCAGTTTAAACTGGGCAGATCATCTTCGACCTCCACCAGCAGAACCAGGAAAGAAGTTCCGTCTTTTGCTGCTGACAGCAAAAGGGGCCATGTATGCTCTGTCCATGGCAGCAGTTGTTGGTTGGCATGGCGACACCATTAATGTTTGTTTGTGTTTTTGCTTTGGTTCTGGTGGCTGAGCCTCTGCAGAGTCTCAGAAATGACAGATCCAAGACCAGAACACTGAGGCCTTTCCCGACTTTACAGAGGAACAAGAGCTGGATTTCAGCATCAGACAGACTCTCTGGCTTTGTGTGCTTTTCCTCATTTAACTATTGAATGCTCCACATTGTTAGGGATTCAGTTTAGTTAATTTTTTACCAGTGCAGAGGACTTCAAAGCTGTCGTTAGAGAGCAGCTCGCTGCTGCGCTGCTATTCCTCGCTATATTGTTGAAAGTTCAAAGCAGGACTTAAAGTTTGTTCTTTTTATGAATTTTAATGATCTTTTTGGCTCATGGAACCCGTTCTGTTTTCATTTTCTGACTTAAAATTACAACATTCCTACCATCTGCTCCATTAAAACCTTGTTACAGCTTATGAAATACTGTTTGTGCCCAGTGATACTTGTTTACCTTTTTAAAATAATGGATATTGAATAAAATAAGAAAAGATAAAATTTCATATTTTTCATTTACTTGTTAGATTTATAGATTCCACCATTCTTGAATTGGCAGATGTATCAAGGGTGTATTAGCTTGCAGCAGAGGTGAGAGAACTAATGATTTACATTTGCTTTGAAGACCCACTCCGGTCATCTTTAGATCTGTTCTATAAATGTTCCTAGTGGTCTTTTAATTATGATTATGCTGTTTTTAGCCAAAATAATAAAAGCTGTGTTGTTTCCTAGAACTTATTCAGCAGCATTAGTTCATGAGAAATTTGCCTAAAGTTGAGGTGCGAAGTAAGCCTGCCGACACTTCCCATCATCCCTTTGGCAGCAATATTGGAGCTATTCAGCAGCTAGGTTTAGAGCCAAATAGCAGCTCAGAAAAGGAAAACAAAGATGGACGTGGATTTAGTCGTCCACAAGTGGATGCGTCTGAATAGATTAGGCTGATTGTAGATTTGTGTTCTATCTTTTTCCAATGGCATTTTGTTGTCTCCTTCTGATTCACCACAATTTGAATAAATAAATGCAAATGTAAGATTAATTTTCTTGATATGCAGTATGTTAGGGCAGCACGATATAAGGAAAAATCGCGATATGCGATATCAGTGATCAATGTTGCGATGACGATATAATTTGCGATATCTGAACAAATAATAAAACATCCAAAAACATCATCTCTATTACCCTGCAGTTTGATTTAAATAAGAGTCAAAATACCTTAGATTATACTCCAAATGACCCTCGTCTACACAGGAGGCAAACATCTAACATATAAGGGCTTCATCCGATTGGTCAAATGCATAAAGGGATTTTTTTTGATTTGCTAAATACTTCAAGCTACCATAATTTTAGCACATTTAAAGGTAACCATTTATTGCGATTTGGCCGTTTTTTGCTTGATATCGCGATAACGATACATTTGCATTTATTGTGCAGGCCTACAGTATGTCTTCCTTCATGAGAAAAATGTCAAGAACACGTTGAAAACACCAAAAACACAAATTTTATGTGAGTGGGTCTTTAAGTTTTGCCTCCTGTCTACACTGCTCACCATTTAAGCAGTTCAAAAACGGTCAATAAACTTTGAAAACTAGCTAACAGATTATTTTAAGTTAAGAATCAATGTTTTTCTAAGCTAATCAGAATTAATGTGATGCTAATAGTAAATAGTTCAGCTGGTCTTTATAATCTAAAATTATTTTTTGATTATCTTTTTTGTGCAAAATGGCAATAAAGCCCCAGATGTTGAAATTAAGGGAAAAAACAAAACAAAGGCAACAACATGTAGTTTGTCCCTTGAAATTGCATAAATATCATTTTAGATTGTAAAATATTATTTTTCTCCTTATCTCTCAACATGAGAAAATGAAAAAAATATTAAGATCCCGAACACACCCAGTACCTTGATTTCTTGCCAACATTTAATTAGATATAGCACTAATATAATCTCACTAATATTCTAATATCATTGGCCGCCTGTGGCAAGTGCTATTGGTGTATACATTTCATGGTAATCCAGGTAAATCGAAGTTGAGAGGCCTATAGAGAGTTTGTGGGTAAATGTGAGGACTTTGCTGAATATAGCACTTTCTTCCAAACAGGAGGGACTAATAATCTTTTATTTAAGAGAAACACATCAATTTAGAAATCTGTTTGGAAATAAAGTCCTCATGAAGTTTAGTATTAGGATCCAAAGACTGCTCCAGCTGGAATGTAAGCATGAAATCCTCTAGTTAAAGGATCAAACGCATCAAACCGGCGTTTGCACTGGGAACATTCCTTCTACATACATGCTTTGTTGATATTTCCAGAGTTTATTCTGTTTCTAAAAATAACATAAATTTGTTATCTTTAAAGAGAGCTGACCTTGTGCCACTTCAACTAACATTTCAAATAATCAAACCAAGCTTTGAAATCAGATAAGTTGCTGACACCAGGGTATTACTGGATATCTTTGATAAACACAGTGGCTTTGTCAGACTCAGGGGATCTTTTAGCTCAGTCTTTGTGCACTTTGTTGAAAATATCCCCCAAAGAAAACACACACATATCAGTGTATCATAATTGAGTGTGTGCTAATTCCCTCTCTGGTGGCCTCAGCAGGAGATATGCACGCCAGAGTACGCATAATTACTCTCAGATTCATATTTTTTAATTAAAACTGCCTTAGATGGAGCTGTGATTGATGTGTCATTTGTTCAAGGAGAGTTTCCCGCCCATGAATCTTCATCGAGAGCATTTTCTGAGGCCACAGCACGGATGTAAGTCTGCTGTGTCACTGAATCCTGTGTTTGATTAGTAGATTTCTGTGGTTTATCACAATTACAGAATCTCAACATACTTGAGGCGTTTTCCTGTTTTACATTTCAAGCTGGACTGGCGCTCCATTGGAGCAAACGTACTTAAGTATCAGAGGAACAACTGTGTTCCTCGTGACTGAAAAAGCCATTTTTGGACCAAATGGTTATAGCCCTTTTTTGGGTTTAAGAGAACATGAACAGAATATGTTCCAAAATAAAAAATCAGGAAGAAACTAAGGATCATTTCACACTGGGACATTTGAACAGTTGTTCTTTTTGAACAGTTCCCATTATTTTTTAGATGAGAAGCTTATCTGACCTCAGGTCAGTTTGGATCTGCAGAAACACAAATCTCCAGGGTTCCATGTGCACAAACTACCTGTTTAAAACTACGCAAAGATGGATCTACTGTGGTCGAATTAGAAAACTGAAAATGAAGTCATTGTTCTTGCTCATGGTGCATACAGATGTATTTTTTTTTCTAATCGATTTATAAATAATCTTAAAAAGGTGTGTTATAGTTATTTACCGGTAGTTTTTATTTTGTCTGTCTTTTTCGTCTGCATTTGTTGCTGAAAATAGCTTGAGATAAACCAATCCATATGGAATTATTACATAATATAAAGAGAAAGGGGGGGGGGGCTTTTATTTTTTACTTTAAAACACAAAAAAAAAAAACATTCAATTGAAATCAATTAATCATATTCCTGGGATTCAGGAATGCTATCCTTGAGTGGTGTGATAACTACACAATTGGGATGAAGCAATGCATTACAGCATTCAGGACCAACCACAGATTTTGGAGAATTCAAGGATTTTTTATTCTCATTTCACCACCGGGGTAAAACGAAATGTTGTGGCTCTGGTCCCGGTACGGCCGATCACGCTGCAAAGTGTGGCAAGAAAAGAAATATCAATGTGACACAAGTACCTTGAATTTACTCCAGTTCCTATAGAGTATCACACTAATTTAGCACAAAATAAAAATATATCAAGTTGTGTTTGTCCATGAAAGTGGAACGTAGAAAAAAACAAAGGGGGAGGGGGCAATAGGGACCACAATGATCCTCCAGAGTTCAGCACGACCTCTGGGAAATAGCTGTTCTACCTTTGGTTAAATAATCTGTCATCGAAGGTGTGTAAGAGATGCATGTAATCCCTGATCTGATCGTATTCAAATACTTTAAATATTGGAGAATCTGTTGATCAGTTGTTTAAAGAGGAGCCATCATTTCTTATGTGAAGTAATAAACCCATCTCAGCAGTTTCTCCCTCCCTTTCCTCTCCTGTGGAGGACAAACCCTGACTGGGCATTAATCTGGATTAGAGTGGTTGAAGTGGCAGAGCGTCGAGTACAGGAACACCTCTGAGGACCTGCTGTCAGCTTGGTGAGTGTAGTGGAGCTCTGATAGTCCTGCATGCTCCATGTGCTTCTGTCTGCTTCAGAATGAGCTGAAATGAGGGCTTTTTGCTGAAATGTAGCAGCTAATCAGGGTTTAAGAAAGCTTCTGCCTTTTGAAAAGGTTTTATTCTGTGTTCTCATTGTTTACTTGTGAGGTGCCTTTTTTCCCTTTGTCTGACCTTCTCCATCGCTGAAAGGATGAGTAAAGGCAGAACGCCTCTTTTTTTCTTACTTTGTGCCTGAAATGTTTCTTTTTTCCATAGAGGGAAGGAAAAGCACATTCAGCAGGGAGCGGTTCAGGTGAAGTGTTTGTTTTCCTGCAGCTTGGTTTGTTTAAACAATGAACATAATAGAGGTTTACCTGCTTTTTACTATTGTTCTAATAGAGGTTTACAGCGAGTTTCCTTCTCTTTTGGTCCTTCATATGCAGACCGGATCACTTTTTAAAGGCATTTCTTCTTTCAACTTTGAGAAGTTCAGATCTGACTTGCTGAAATAGAAATAAAGAGAAAAAAATGCTCATTTTACAAACATCGCTCAGACAGATTCAAAGAGTTTAAATAATTTCTCTGTTTTTGTTGCAGCTCTTTAACAAAGCTGCTTGATCAGTACCTGATGTTCTTTTGTTTCCGGTGGGACCCCCGCCTTAATTCTCTTGCTGTTTGTCCTGAGGAACTGTTATCTCTGCTGCAGTCAGACTTTGAGCTTTTGTTGAGTTTTAAACAGCTGTGTGTGTGTTCATTGCTGTTATTGCAGAAATAATTCTTTATGCTGTTCTGTTTATTTCAAATATTTGAGCCCACTTTTAGTAAAAACACCTTTTGTCTTTTAAACCTTTAAATCCCATTCCCGTCATCTTTTATGATCTCTTTTCTAAGTGTTCCCAGTGGTCTTTTAATTATGATTCTGTCGTTTTTAGCCGAAATCAAAACAAAAAACGTGTTGTTTACCAGGACATAGTTTCTGCAGAGCAGCAGGAGTTCATTAGAAACTCTCCTCTGAGTTGTGGGGTGGGACTGTTGGCAGGGAGTAAGCCCGCCCCAACTTCCCATCATCCATCTACCTCTCCCACAAGCTTGAATCCCCTCACAGCCCCAACCACAGGTTTCCAGTGTAACTAAAGTGGTGAGCATCACTAGAGCTATCCAGCTGTGCAGTTTTGAGCCAGATACCAACAAATAAAACAGACAAACATGGATCTGTGTGTTTGCATCAGTGTGGAGTGGAGCAGGGAGCTTGTGACCCTCCCAGTCTATTGTCAACATAGCAAATACATTGTTTTTCAAACTGTATTTTTTTTCTTCTGCTCCTGATTCACAACGACTTGAATAGAGGAATACTCAGACTTCATTAACTTCATTTCTGTCACGCAACTCCCAGAGTTTCATCTTCTATATCCCAAATGTTTTTATTCTTGGTTTTACATCCAGTTTGACTAAAACGCCGCTCCACTGACCCACTTCTTTCTAAAGGCCGTGCAACACTGCCACTACGTACAATTTGCTCACTGTCCACGGTGGACATGTTGGTCTTCCACGATACATGCATGATATATGGAATCCACAAGTGTTTCTTGCGTTTGTCTTTAGTTGATATGCACAGATGTCAGTTGAGGGTTTTGGTAGATGGGTACGGTGTGCACCGATATGAATCCCGATGCGACCCTTCTGGCGGAACTCCCCAGCTGCAGCTCCCGCCAGTGACCCCCCCCCTCCTGTCGAGAGTGGAAAACTCCTATTTCACATACAGACCATCTTGACTTAGAACTGGTGCGGTTCAGGGGAATCCCACTGTTTAAATAAAACAAAACGATGGGATTTCTGCTCTGAATGTCAAAGAGAAGAAATTCAATGAAGCGCAGGTTGACGTGTTCTTTGCGTGATTTAGACGTACTTCTTCCGTGGTTCATTCGTAATCCATCTGTGAAGATTTCACAACTGTTCTCACTTTTTCAATGTATTTTCACGGATGACCAGTTTTCATCCGTGGACAATTGTGCGTAGCGGCAGTGTGACACGGTCTAACCAGTCTGAGCACTCAGTTTATTTTTAAGTGTGGGATCAGAACAAATGATGCTGCAGGACAAAAGGAGATGCAGGTGCTGGCTCCTGTTTGCATTTGCGCTTGTTGAAGAGTTCCACATTGTGCTTGTTGACTCACTGATGTCAGTCTGTCAGCTTCTCTGTGGATTCACATGAAGCAGATGAAGTTTTCTTGCCTCAAAAGTGTTGAAAGATGAACATCTGCTTCAGTCGGACTGGTTTCTGCATCATAACACAGAGGTTTGCTCTTCTGTGTGTCATCTTCTTCATGTAAGGAAGCGAACATTGACAGAATTCTAATGAAGGCTCACAATACTGCTCCAATTGTCACAAAAGGTCATTTAAACCAGAAAAATTGTGCAAATATTTAAAGTTGTATAGCTTTTCAAACAGCATTACAATGAACTAACTTTAAATGTCTTTCAAACTATAGGATATCTGTCATTGACCCGACCTTCTCTCAAATTTACCTGAAAACTCGACACCTCATAAAAGATCAGCTGATCACAAAGGACCATAGCTGGTTTTTAGTGTTATCCATAACACTTGAATAGATAAGACCCATGAATACAAGTTTTATTGACTCCACCCACCTATTGATTAAAAAAGATGCCCCTAAAACTGTCAATGCAAATGAAGGCCTTAATAAAGTTATAAAACATGACTCAAGCCTCTAAACACATCCACACAAAGCTGTCATATGAAGAAAATTGAAAAAGGTTTCTGACACTGACACTGTTTTAAAACCAGCCTCCAGTGGTCATTTGAGGTTCTGCAACTTTGGTTCTTTTGGACCTGGAAACAAAGTATTTCTAAAGTCCCAGTCTGAGCATCTTTTGATTTAATGTAAAAGCGTTCCCAGCAGTCTTTTAATTATGACTGTCATTTTATCCGAAACTGCAGAGCAGCAGTACTTCATCAGAAATTTGCCTCTGAGTTGTAGGCAGCACCATTGGCAGAGAGCAACCCCGTCCCCCTTCCCCTCACCGATGCTGAGAGCTCAGGGAATGGGTGCATTTTTTAGCTCTGCTCCTGATTCACAACAACAATTTTGAGCTTAAGTTTCCTTTTATATGTCCTCCATCATCAGAAAAATGCCACAACAACATGCTAAACCCCCCCCAATTTTTCATCAAAGTGGGTCTTCAAATACATTTTTAAGGAAACTTTTAATGAGTTTTTTTTATTAGACTTTGCTGTAGACAAAGACAATTGGAAGGTATACTTATCAGCCTCAAACTGGAGCAAAAATGTTTTTGTCTGTACGGGTTTATCACCTTAAAGATGCAGAGCCCTTCACAGACAAAGTACTGTGTGGATGGAGCTACAGCAGAGGAATGCAAAGTTCTACATGGTCCTTCAACGCTGCTGCAGCTTGAATTTTCTTAGGTGTGCGGCCAGTTCTCCTCCCACCTCAGCCGTGCCTACACTTCCATGCCAGACAGCGATTTAGGCTGTTATGGCTGTCTCTTCAGGGCTGCAGAGAGTGCTGCATACGTATCTCACTATTTTCTTGATCTCATCACAAAACTGCTGTCCACATCCTGCAGCCGTCTCCTTTCTTCTCTGTTTAAATGTTCAGTTTTTTCCCTCCAGATCTCTTTCCTGCATTTCTTTCTCGCCGGTGATCAATGACGTACAAGTCTGCATAGACTTTGCCATCTGCTATTGATTGTTTTTCACTTAGACCATAATGAAGTATTGGCCAGCTTCAGGGAGTGTCAGCAGTGCTTAGCAAGGCAGCAGGTGAGAGGAGGCAGGAGAGCCTGCACTTAATTACTGCAGCAGAAGACTGCTGGAAGCCTTTGCTGCAGCTAATCAGGACATCAAACTGAAAGTTTTACATTTCAATTCTTCCTAAGGGAATTGATTGGCTTTAAGAAGAGAAATACAACGGCATTAATCAATAGTTTTGTGTCAATAATCTATGAAGTCTCTTGTTTTTTTTAATTGTAAATTATGGAAGAAGCTGGAGAATCAACAAAAAGTCTTCTTCACAAAATAGGATGGATTCCTTCATTCTGTGCTAACTAACAGTAGTTGTTTTTTTTAAAAAAGCATACTGTATCTGCATATCTTTTTATGAAGGAGTTGATGGTGTTAGGAGGTAAATCGAGGAATTCCAGTGATCCTGTTGAACCTTCAGAGATGACATTTGATACTTTGGTGCTTTAAAAATGTCTTCTAACTTCCTAGGACCAATAGTATTTAGTTTTTGTCTCAAATAAATAAAAAAAAGCAGTTACAGTGTGTTTATCAAGACCAAAAAGAACTTGACACCATGGGAAATAATATTAAATGAATACTTTTCTGTTATATATTTAGTTTAATAAGCTTGAATACAAATCATTTTCACTTGACTGCACAGTGGCACAGTGGCACAGTGGTCAGTGCTGTTGTCTCTCAGCAAGAAGGACCCACCCAGCGGGGACTTTCTGTGTGGAGTTACCATGTTCTCCCTGTGCATGCGTGGCTTTTCTCTGGGCACTCTGGCTTCCTCGCATCGTTCAAAAACATGCTTTATAGGTGAATTGATGACTCTAAATTTTCCCTAGGTGTGGGTATGTGAGTGTGTGTGGGTATGTGATCGATGTGTGATTGTATGATTGTGGCTCTGTGACGGACAAGTGACCTCTCCAGTGTGTACCTCGCCTTCGCCAGCAGCCTCGTGACTCTGGAAGGGATAAAACTGGTTTAGAAAATGAATGAATTAATGAAAATATCATTTCTCATTTAGTAGGGGGGCTACTACATAAGTTTTTTTCTTCCCACTCTTCTTATATTTAATGGATTTAATGTATCGTGTATACTTTATTTAAAAGTGTAAATATTTATTTATGATTTAGAGCAATTGTGATTTCAAGTAGGTGAAATAATTTTCTTTTTTTTCCTCTATTTTTGAACACCAATTTAATTTCTTAAATAGGTTGAATATATTTTTATGTTTAATTTTATTGTCTTTTTTTTTGTTGCTAAAATCCATCAGTCAAGTAATCATCCATCCATCCATCCATCCATCCATCCATCCATCCATCCATCCATCCATCCATCCATCCATCTCCACTCAACCAGTTCATCAAACCTTGTCAATGAACAAAATTGCATTGCCATGGCAACAGCCTTAGCTGAAAGGGACTTTCCAACTTTGTTGTTCTCTCTAGCAGCTGATGAGTTTGAGGTGACAAAGGTGTCCAGACTAAAGAATAAAACGATCTTTGGGGATTATATACATAGTTTCTGTCATTTCTGAGCTGGAATTCTCCCATTTCGTTTTCCCCCCATGATTTTCTATGTGCGATGAACCAGATTATGGGGTTGATGTTTTGGTGTGTGGTTTCCTGACACAATCGTTTGGCTTTCCTGCCAGAAATGCTGTTTTAGGAGCCACAGTGCAGCTGTGGGGAGCTGGATTTTCTCTGAAAGGATGAGCACAAAAAATAAATGTTTGTTTGGAGAGCTGAACAAGATCTTAACCCCTCACTTACGCCTTAGCTTAAATTTGAATGGAAAAGCTCCATAAGTAAAGTGTAGATGTAAACAAAAGAAAAGTCAGCCCTATTTCTGTGCCTGATCATCATTCATGTAGCACAAGTATGGTGGTAGAAAGGCAGATAAATCCCACGGCTGTAGTTCTTCACGCTCTTGCACATGGGAGACATGCTTGTGGCTAAGCGGTACATTATTTATCATGCGCGTCAAAAACCTATGCTTCCTAAGTGTGACCTGACACAAGAACCACGTGTCTGCCCCCCCTACACACACACACACACCCAGCCACACACACACTGTCCCACGTGCAAGGCCATGAGCCGGCAGCGCACACCACACTACAGACAGGAATTCATTAACATGGGGTTTCTGTCACTGACACCAAGTTAATAATGTACCTCTGACTTTACTGAATTTTCTTAGAAATGGAATAATGCAAGACCTTTCGAGGGGAAGCGTCAGGTAAATGACACTAATGAAGGGAAAACAGTTGGGGCGTCTCCACAGAGCAAATGTGACCGCTGACAGATGTTTGAGCTGGACATGTTTACCTTCGAACCAAATGAATGTTGGAGTTTAGGAAACGCTCACAAAAGAACAGACTTTGCTGTTTTCTAACCAGATCAGACCTGAAACCTGTTTTTTCAGGGGATCAGATTCTGGGCTCTTCACTGACGGATAGACTCCACCTAAAACGCAGAGAAATGCCGATTCCTTGAAGGAGATTTTGCTGTGAGCTAGCTGCCCATAAATGGCCATCGTGCAGTAGAATGATGGAGGACGGAGTAGGAGGGAGAAAAAAAAGAGGACAGGGGAACGTAAAGCTTTCGGGGGGGGCGGGGGGCGGGATGAGCTTGACAGAAGGAATAAAAAGGATGAGAATCAGACTGAGAAACATGAAAGGAAAATGGAGAGGTAGGGTGGGGAGAATGTTGGAAACCATTCAACCTGAGTCAACAGGAGGGGGACAGGGAATCAGACAAACATGTTTGTGGATGAACTTTGGCAGCATGTTTTCCATCCCGGCTGATTACATACAGATTCAGGCTCTGAAAGTTGACTGTTTTCCAGCGGAGGATTTAGCTGCATCCAAAAATGATTCCAGTGGCAGCATGAATGTAAATATTACATTTGAGTTGGTTGGTTTTCTTCTGCTGCTCTTTTAGTAAACTTAAAACCAAAACCGCTTTGCCCTGTTTAGGAAAAACACACAAAAAATTAACAATTTACACTATGGATGCTCAATGATACAGTATTAGCAAATAATGTTTGTCGATGATGCTCAATGACAGAGTTCTGGCTTTACCACACTGACCGTAAAGGCATCATCTCACCTGAACACGTCAGCCGTGTCCTGACAGCTTGTCTGCGTTTAGGTCATTGACTGTACATGAGAACTGGACAGGAGTGAGTGTTAGATCAACTGGAGAAAATGGTTTACTTCCAGCTCCAACCAAATGAAGTCAATCCAGTCGCCATTTATTTGTAATATGGTCGTCACCATTTGGAGCCAGGCTTCACCACTAATGAGGGATTCTTCCTAGTCAGCCTGAGTCAACGTTTCTATGGCAACCACTGTCACCAATCAGGAGTGAGTTTGTTGGAAGTCTGCACCCTTAGCACTTGAAACCGGGCTCTGGAGAACCTGTCAAACATTTTGAATGTTGGACGTTGTGCCAGCAGGCACCACATAGTTTTATTGAGGCATCTGATTGGTCAGTTTATAACTTGAATACTGTAACTCTGTGATTGTGCTTTTATTGCATGTAAAAGTAAAGGTTTTTACCTTTTTGTTAGTATGTTAATTATAGTATACAATATAGTGTTCATTTTAAGACTTTTCAAAAATTATATTGACATTTGGCAAGACAGAAAGAAAGTCAGGATATAGTCTGACCTTGCTATTCAACAAATCGGTCGGTCAGTCGGTCGTTTTTAAAAAAAATAAAAAGCGGTTTTTATGCGGTGCAGCTGCTTTACAATTAAAAAAACAAAATACAAAAAAGGGAACAAAAGAAATCAAAGCAACCTACCCCTTTACCCTCTTTCTCCCCTCCATAGATAGATAGATAGATAGATGACTTTATTAATCCCACAATGGGGAAATTTCCTTTTCTGTGTCAGCAACACAACACTCAGAAATAATCTATATAATATAACATCAATAAAGGACATCACAAATGACATTTATATTAAATAATTAAAAATATTACTAAAATTATTATGAAATATAATTATCAAAAATGAGATTATTATTAAATAAAGAAATAAATATTAAATAAATACAGCTGCAAAAGTGTAAAAAACATGCGGTCTGCAAAACTGTAAAAAAAAAAAAAAACATTTTTTTTTTTCAAAATACAGAAATAACTAATGAAGTTCACACCAAAAACAGAAACAAACAACTGTTCAGGAATAAAAAACAATTTAAAATTGAAAAACAACAACTACAACAAAAGAAAATAAATAAATAAGTGAACGAAAAAAACACCCTGAGACCGTGGAGTGTCACTGTAACACAGTGTTGTACAGTCTGATGGCTGTGGGGAGGAATGACCTGCGGTAGCGCTCCTTCTTACACTGAGGGTGCAACAGTCTTGTGCTGAAGGAGCTGGTCAGCGCCTCTACAGTTTGGTGCAGGGGGTGGGAGGGGTTATCCATGATGGATGTCAGCTTAGCTAACATCCTCCTGTCCGCCACCTCCTCGATGGACTCAAGTGTGCAGCCCAGGACAGAGCCGGCCTTCCTAACCAGTTTGTTAAGCCTCTTCAAGTCTCTGCCTGCACTGCCCCCCGCCCAGCACACAACTCCATAAAGGACCACTGAGGCCACCACAGTGTCGTAAAAGGTCCATACACCCCATGACCCCTACACAATGCATACAGACAGGAATAAATGACTCTATTCATGAAAGAGACATTTGGCTTGGCTCTGCTTTGAGGAGACGCTCTTATACCAGGAGCAGCTCAGCCACAGAACATCACCACTGCACCCACCCACACCAGACAGCAACGGCGTCCACTCCTCCACAGCCATGAGTCTGCAATGATGAGCCCCAGCCGCCCAGCAAGGGCGAGCACCGCGGCAACAACCCCAGACCAAACCAGTAAAGGATCCCCATATGGAAACATAACTTCATAAATGTCAGCTGCCAAAAGCGTGACCAAAAAACCCAGATGTGCTGTCATGTGCAACAACTCACAGCTCAGCTTCGCACTTTTGCCACTCACGCATGCGCTCAGGTTCCATCCACAGATACTCATATGGCCTCAGCTGTCATCTCACCGTTTCAAAACACAAGGTCATAAGTACAATGTTTTCATTTCAACACGGTAAACGTTGTTTTTTTTCCCTCTGTGGTGCGTATTAATTTAATCGTTTATGAAGGTTGATGCGCAAAGTAATGTACATTGAGTGAAACCATAAAGTTTACTTGAAAAGAAGTGGCAGTATTTATATGGGTGGGTGGGGTCACAGTAACAGCGCTGCATTATTGGACCATTTCCCTGTGACGCCATAGGGGGAAAAACATTCATTGTGGGAAGAGATTGTCAATCAAACCCTTTTTTCAAAAAAGTTAAATCCAAAAAATACAAACTCACGACAACCTCGCTAGCCACCATCTTTCCCTCTGCCTGCCATCTGTGGTTGCTGACCGACCCCTGCTCTAAGCTGTTGTTGTACTGATCCTTGAAAAATGATCCATTCAGGCCACCATAAAATGTTAGCGTAGCTGCTACTGTGATTCAGCGCTCCGATTTTAGCAAGTGAGGCATTTAATGCCTATCTTTTTTTGGAGTTGTTGTTCTGAAGGACAATATCTTAAATAACAAATTCTCATGTTTGCAGAGTCAACCATAATTCACAAATGCAGCCATGTTTTCTCCTTAAGCATTGTTGTGTTAAAAGTTCTTTTTAGTTGACAGACAGCAAACGCTGCAAACAGCACCGACCTACTTCCGGTGGCTCATCTGACGTAGGTTGAAGTTGGATGGTCCTCACATGTACTTCTCCCCATGATGATGATCATTTGGCAGCAGGGTGTTCCGTCTGCAGACCCATGATGATGTCTTGGTGGATTTGTGTGGCGCTCTGTCGACCTGCTCAGGGCAAAAGTCATTCAAAAGTGTGCCATCAAAATGAGAAATCCGAGCCCAACCATAAATCACTGATCCCCTCGAGTGGTCAGATGATACAAAACAGGGGTACGGAGAGGCCATCCATTTTTTTGCTCCATCCTTCGCACATAAAATCATTTAAAGCTTTAAATATGTCCTATTTGAGTTTTATTGCATCCTAGAATTTGTGCAGGTGTTCGATAACAGCTTAGAAGTGGTTTAATAAGGGATGTGTTAGAGCATTTGTAGGGTCTTTGTGAGTCCATAAAATGTTGCCCTGACTTTTTTGTGGAGTGGGAAGCACACAAAGGTTTGTGCGTCCTCGTGTCGGCTCTGTGTCCGCCTGCCTGTGTATGTGTGTCTGCCCAGAAGGGCCCTGTCACCCTCAGCATAGTGTGAGGTGAAGTGACAGATTTGGATCAGCAGGAGGGACTGGCCACAGCAACCGTGCCACGGCTAAATAATGCAGCAGCTCTAAAGTCGTTCACCTGAATTATGGAGACGAAGCAAGTGTGCTGGTTGGGAGGATCTGGCTTATGAGCCGGCCCACTTGTGTGGACGGAGGCAGCCGGAGACGGCAGCCTCTCAGACAGTCTGGAGGTCATTCGGGGGGAGGCGAGGAGCTGACAGACACCTCTAACCAGACGCTGCTTCCTGGCTTCCTTTACAGGTAAATGGATTGAATCTGTCTACAGCATCGGCGGGATTTATTTAGATGGCAGACAGACTGACAAAAGCCTTGGCTGAGGTATTTAATAGAAAAACGATGTTCTTTGAGTTTCTGAGGTGACTTGGGGTCAGTTAGTCCTTATGGAAGCTTACAGACTTTATAATTTTCTTAATGTTGGATTGCTTAATTGCGTAATTTCTCTGAGCCTCTTTAGTAAAGACAAATAGATGTGCAGCTCCTTATGGCTGCAGTCGTTCAGCCTCCCTTTCCTCCTTTCACACGCTCACAAGCCCTCAGTTTCTGATAGTTCTTAAAGGTTCTGTGGTGTGTGAGAGGGAGGGGTGGGGGGCGTGGACTGACTTATTTGAGCCCACACCTGATGGGGAAACCATGTGCTTCCTCTGGTGCACATTGAGATCACGGTAAAAAAATCTTGACCGGTCTGAAGTGCAGGTTTGAAACCACGAGGGGAGAATTCAGAAGAAAACAAAAACTGCTGGCTCTCACAGATTGGGGGGGGGGGGTGTCCTGCTTTGAATACCCTCTGGCTGCAGCATATTGAGGTCAGGCAGACGAGCAAGGGAAGGAGGAAGCTCTGGAGATCAAATAGAGGATGAAAGAGGCAGCGGCAGAAAGGTAGACGCTCAGCAGACAGAAGGGAGAGCATGTCGTGGCAAACTGTCAGAGATGAAGAGGGAAAGTGATGGATGTAGACACAAGGGGTGGCGGGGGGCCTCCGGTGTGGAGACGGGCAGGAGAGACCCTGTCCACAGGGTTTGTTGTGCAGCGTGTTAGTGTTGTTTGAGGCAGCAGGAAGGATGTTTGGAGGTGGGGAGTCCCGCTAACCAGTGAGAAAGAGGAGGCTAATGGAGGAGGGCAGACCAGAAGATGCTGCAGTGGTTCACATGCTTCTTCTGGAACTACAGATCAGTGTAAAAAACATTATTTTAAGGGAAAAAAATGTGCATTACGGGAGAAAAGTTTTTGAGCATCAAAGTTTTTCAGTTACTGAGGGGTAGATGGTGCAGATCCTCAATGTTCTTTGAAAGTGTTGTTCATTTCATTGTTTCCTGAAAATTGCTTTTTGTATTGGCCTGAATGTTGTAGTTTTGTACCATTTTTACTTTCAAAACCTCTGCACTTTGCCATGCATCTCTGTACCCTTAAAAAAAGGCAATACAAAACTTTGGTTTGACCTTAATTTAAAGGGTGGTCCTGTAAAATCCTGCTGTGGAGCAACGTTCATCTGAAAATGTACGAATAATCCCAGAATCCCGATCCTGATATTGGTGGCATTGGCCACAAAATGTGTTGTTTTGTTGAAATACAACACATTTTTAATGAAGACTGTTGAGGGGAGAGGATGCTTTTTTGATGATCATCTATGTTAGTTTTTTCAGAGACCTAATAAGAGACTCAATAAGCTCCCACTTCAATTTGTCCTGCTCCATCTGCCCATTTTGGGACATTTTTGTGTTGAGGGGGTCAAACTCTGGTCAAGGCGCCTGTCCCTTGTCAGGCTGCACTTTCACCATTTAGAATCCCTTTGGCGATGTCGAGAATTATCAATTATTAAATACATCAGTGGTGAGAATAGGATTATCAGTTATTTCTGTGACAAAATAAACATTTGAAAAGGGTCTTTGTTTGGTTTCAGTTTTATACAAGCTAAAGTCCAGAGGTAGAGCGGTCGGCCTCTGATTGGAATGTCGCAAGTTCGGTTTCCACCTTGTTTTTCCATGTGTCAGAAGGTCCGAGGGCAACATGGCAGTGTTAGAAACTAAATACAACAATGAGGTTTTTCTGATGACATTTTTTTTTGGAAAGTTTGGTTTTAACCCAATAGAATCCATGATGACATCGGTGTAACAGAAAAACATCAGAAATGGATTCTGTGATCCTCTTGGTTTGTGGTAAAATACACATTATTTTGTATATTTTGAAAAATTGAGTCTGAGTTCTTATTGGTTAAGATGGTATTTATATCTTACAATGGAAACAGCCTAGTTTTGTAGAAGCATATAAACAGTTTGTTTGTTAATGACCGTAAATGAGAAAAGATTGGCCATAAAATAGTAGAATTAATAGACGTAATTTAAAATAAATGTTGTTAATGCAGTGAAATTACAAGATGCTTAGTTTTTGTCCAATAATTGATCTGCTTTCGTTTTTATGCTACTGGTCTTTGAATGATTGTTTCTCAAATGATTGAATATCACATGGTTCCTGTACATTGTAATGTCAGTGTCGCTTTACATTAATAATAGCCAACACAAAAGAGAATGTATATTTATTGCAATTCCAGTAAATGTCAGTATATTTTTCAGCGCTGCTGTGAATCTTTCTGTATGCAGAAAAAACGAAAAGGCCATATTTATAAACTTTGTTTTGAATCAATTTTGATAGGACTGTTAAAAAAGAAAAGGGAATACCTACAAATAGTTTTCCTTCAATCATCAATTTTGTTAGTCAAAATTCTTTGCATTTTCTTTCAAGGCCTGAATGCAGTTATTGTCCATACATCCTAACTTCAGTGGATGATGCAGGGAGAGCAGTTTTCTGGATCTTCTCCACTCAGGACCGTGGGTTGTGGCTGTTGGAAGTGTTTCATTTGCAGATGTCTTTGGGGAGGAATAGCATCTGTGATCCAGGATTGGGAGGGGACTTTTTAGAACGTGATGAATAGATGAAACCTAATACAGAAACGAGTGCAGCACAATGCAGACTGCTTTCCTCTTATTTTGTGTTTGCCTTTCACCTGGGGGCCTCCGAGCGCAGCAACAGCTGCTGACGGAGCAGAACACAGGGCCGTGTCAGGGCGCTTGGAGCCTTCCAGGTCCAGTTTCAGATGGAGTTGGGGTGGTTTCATTGCAGATATTGATGCAGTTTTTGTATTGAATTTAGTGCAATTTAACCTGCAGTGTTACTTTTCTGCAAGAGAAAGAGCTTAAAAGCCCAACAGCATTACTGCTTAGTATGTCTGTGAAAATAACGTAGAAAATCCTGCACAGACATGTTTCTTACCACACAACAAACAAAAAATTGATTAAACTCATCCTGTTCTTTGAAATTCCATCTTCAGAGACTATCCAACACAAATTTGTCCAGATTTGTTTGTGTTCACTCATCTGATGGATTAGATTTCCTCACAGAGGGAAGGACAGTTAACAACACAAAGAATGTTTTTTTTTCTTTATTTTTTTTACTTGACCTATCCAACAGTTGAGCTTGCAGATGAGAACTGAAGGTGTCTTGTGTTGGACAGATATTCCTGTTACAACAGGTTTTTATCTGTATTTTTGACTGATGTTCCTCGTGAAGCTCACCTTTGCCACCGTCTTTGACAAATGCCTGTTCTGCTCCTCTGCACCAGCTCACTCATCCCTGTTATACATACCTCCAGTGCAAGGTGCGTTTCTTCGAGCGGCCACGGGTCTTTGAGCTGCAGATGAAGCGTTTAGACGAGGGACTGGATTGTTTTCTTTATCAGAGAACGGTTGATTGTGGTTCTGGATCAGCTAGCTGGAATTTCTGCCTGAGCTTATTACATTTCTGCTCAGATGATGTTTTATAGTGGGTTTGCAGAGTTAGCCACGTGAGGATTTTCATCTAACTCAACTGTGAGTACCTTGACACAAAGAAGTGTTTTTTCAAGTTGTAGACAAAAATGCAAAAAAAATGCAATTCAACGTGTTAACTAAACCAAGCTGAATGAAAGGAACTGGGAAAATCAGCAGCATTGCAATGCATTTTGCTACGGTTCTGTCTTTTAATAGGGGTGTAACGGTACTCGTAGTTGGACCGAACCGTTTCGGCACAGCAATTTCGGTTCGGATCACTTTTGTACCGTTTCAATTTTTCGTTTGTTTGCTTGTTTATTTTTACCCCCCAAATGTATTAACTTTACGCCGAGGCGGCACTAATGTTAACTGCGAGTTTCCGCAGAGACGCTCAATGTTGCCTGCGCTCGCACGCGTTTAGGAAGGAGGGGGGGCAGAGCGTGGCAGCACAAGAGTGTGTGTGTGAGCGCACGTTTAGGGTGTGCTGCTCAGTTCGCCGGAACAGTAATAAAAACGGTTTCCTCTAAAAGAACGGAGACTGGTTCTTTTATTAACCCGCTCTGGAGTCTCTGAGGGTCCGAACGGGGAAGTGAACCCCGAAGGAGGATCCGCCTTCGGCCCTGGAGAGGAGCTCCCCTGCGTTTTCCGACCACGGTCAGAAACCTCATTGCAGGAGGTTCAACAACTATTTGGTGACGGAGGTGAGAGTGAGCATGTCAACAGTAACATGCGGACGCGAGCCCCCCGAGATTTTAGTGTACCGTTACACCCCTAGTATTTAACATGTTCTTGTGGCAATTTTCTGATTATGGAGGACTTGTATAGAAAAATGAAGCTGCATTTCTGACTATTTCTTTTTTTTAAATGTTGTGAATCAGGAGCATTGTTCGAAAAAGATTGTTTTTTTTTATGTAGAATATACACAAGCTCCCTGGTTCTCTCCATTCTAAAGCATCTACTTGCAGACAAATAGATTCATGTACATCTTTGTTTTCCTCATCTGAGCTGGCGGCTGGCTAATAATGGATGAGATTTATTTGTGCTTTTCCAGACGCTTAAAGCATGTACAGTGTGTCCATTATTCATTCACTCCTCATTCATACTTGGTGATGGTAACTACTGATGTAGCCACAGCTGCCCTGGGGCAGACTGACAGAGGCGTGGCTGCCAGTTCTCACCTACTGCCCCTCTGACCATCACCGGGACATTCATGCACATTCACACACCAGTGGAGCCACACTGGAGGCAAGGAGGGTGAAGTGTCTTGCCCAAGGACACAATGACAGTTGACAGGAACTGGGGCTAGCAGGGATCGAACCGGCGACCCTTCGATCATTGAACGACCTGCTCAACCGCCTGAGCCATTGCCGCTTAAAACTGTACGGCTGGAAAGCTCCAATATTTCTCACTATTTTATTCCACCAGTAATGTTTGACTGGGGGTGTGAGGGACTGTAAGCTAGCAGGAGAGCATTTAAAAGCTGTAGTTGTGTTAAATCTGTCTTTGACTTTGAACAAATGCTGTTAGAAATGTCCATGAAGGTTTGAAATATGTTGGTTTTACTGTCCTCTGTTTTAAAGGGAGTCATTGGGCTCCCTGTGGGATTGTGGGAGTTGTAGGCTGCTTCCTAAACTTCTATCCATTGACCCATTTTTCTCCCAGTTTCCACAGAGCGTGTGCACCTTTTTGTGTTAAAATGTCATCACCTTCATGGACGTGCATGTGTATGTGTGTGTGTGTGTGTGTCTTCCGTGTGAAACAGCTCAGGATGTCTGTGTCCTGACTAGTTTAACTTCTCAGTTCCGTGAATCTTTTTCCGGCATCCTGTTTTCATACACAAACACACACCTGGGTCCTCATTCATCTGAAAACATGAAACCTCCTGGCGCTTCTGCAAACACAATCTGATCTCATGTACAGCGAAATATGTTTTTTTATTTTGTCATTCATAGCTGCATCAAATGCAAATTTCTTTGTGGTTCTAGATTTAAAAAAAACTTTTTATTATATTTTTTAAGTGCACTGTAAGCAAGCAACTGCTTTGAGTTTCTTTAGGACATTTCTCATTTGGTTGGTGGGAAACTTAACCCATAAAAACATGTTTTTAGATCAAAATGCTGCAGTTTGCAGAACACTTTTTGTTTGCACAGAATTCTAAAACATAAATAGTTGTAGACTCATTTATTCAAACATTAAATTAAATAGGAAGGCTTAATTTTTCTCCCCTATTTGCAAACCTTTGTTTGTTTTTGACCTAATCCCCCAACAAAAGATTGAGAAAACAGGTGAATTTGCCGCTGATTTGAAGATGAAATGAAGCTGAACCTAAGGATTTGTCAGTGCCTGCTCAGCTGATCACCGGTGAGAGGAGTTTAAGCTGACAGCAGCAGCTCCCAGCAATCATTGAACACTCTTCATTAATGATCCAAACACTCTCACTTCTACTTCAGCTAATTACAGTGGAAAAATTAGAGGGGCTTGTTACGCAAAAAGTACTGTTTTTGTATCTTTTAGCACAAACCCTGGTGGTTTTCTGTAATTTAGTTCCAATTACTGTCATTTCTTTTATTAAATCCAGGTGAGAAAGTAGCAGCAGATGCCCCTCCCCCCCCCCACACAAACACAGCTCCTCACTGAATTGGAACTGTGAAGCTCAGTTGTTCTGGTTTTCCAGGTAAATCTAATTTGCTGGGGTCATGTCTTGTCATGGTGATCTCAGCATGAAGGTGGAAAACACAAACACAGGTATCCAGTTCCACAAAAAACTGGTTTATCCTAGTGTCTTATGTTATCCATCTATTAAAAAACGAAACAAAAAAAAACACGTTAAAGGCCTGCTCTCATCATCTTTTCCTCTATTTTTAAACGCAGTCTCAGTGGTCTTTTTATGATTATACTGCTTTTAGCCTAAATCAAAAAACTGTTGTTTTCTAGGGCACAAGTTCTGCAATGTGGCAGGAGTTCATTAGAAATTCACCTCTGAGTTAAAGATGGGTCTCAAAACTCAGACATTTGTGAGCACTGTGATGGTAATTTACCCAGTAGTTAAATGCTTGCACTGTAGTTCTGTACACCTGGTTGGATGGCACAGTTGGGTGGGGATCTGGCTTGGCTTGGAGGGTTGTTTTTTTGCTTGTGCTGGGGGGGGCTGGGGTCCCACCCCAGGGAGGGGTTTCACCTGCACCGGATGGGCTGCTCTTCTGCACTTGGGGCTGGGATCACTCCTTCTCTGGCTCTGGGACAGAGTGAGGCAACCCTCTTGGGGCCCGGGGTGGCTCTGGGCGACACCTACCATGGCCGTGGGATCTGGGCCAACAGGCTGGTTGGCCCTGTCCTGGGGAGGCTGTCTGTGGGAGGGGTGGGTCCACTTTCGAGATGGATCCTTGCTCTCGAGCGTTGGGCCTCATCAAAAGTCCAATAGTGGGTGATCCCTGGTTGGGTCATGTTTACAACGCTCTTTGGGGACCCCCACTTCTCTTGGGTGTCCTCCTCCTGGGCGGGGATGGCCCCTGCCTTGCTCTCTCCTGGACCAACCGTGGGCTGGGTGGGTGGCTGACTGGAGCGTGGGGCGGGTCTCTCTTGGGGGGCTGGCTCATGCCTGCTTGTCTGTGGCTGGGTGCTCTCCGGGGGCGTTGCCCCACGCTGGGCCCCCTGACACGAGCATTCTTCTGGTTGGGCTGGAGCTTGCCCTCTTTGTGCAAAGTGGCGAGTAATATCCAATGTCTCCAGCATACATACATCCATAAAAGGACTTGGTTACTGGAGGCCAGAAGATTTTTGTATTTGTTTGTCGATTATTTTCAAAGTAAGTACACATATGTGACCATATGTTAAAGTATACATGTATAACACTTTTCTACCTTCCTAGAAGGCCCAAAGCGCTCTACAGTCCCATTCACCCATTCACACACTGATGGGGGCTTCGCTGCCAAACATTGGCGCCAACCCCTAACCAATAGACCCAATTTGGGGTTCAGTGTCTTGCCCAAGGACACTTTGACGCGTGGGCGGGCAAGGCGGGATTCAAGCCTGCTATCCTCTGATGAGAGGTCGACCGCCCTACCGCGGCACCATGGCCGCCTCATAGTACTTTCTTTTTTTTTAATTTACAGCAAAATATATATATAGAACCGCTTCTCCTCCACATCGAAAGGAGCCAGTTGAGGTGGCTCGGGCATCTAGTCCGGATGCCTCCTGGACGCCTCCCTGGAGAGGTGTTCCGGGCATGTTCCACTGGGCGGAGGCCCCGGGGAAGACCAGGACACGCTGGAGAGACTACGTCTCTCGGCTGGCCTGGGAATGCCTCGGGGTCCTCCCAGAGGAGTTGGAGGAAGGGGCTGGGGCGAGGGAAGTCTGGGCATCTCTGCTCAGTCTGCTGCCCCCGCGACCCGGTTCCGGATAAGCGGACGAAGATGGATGGATGGATGGATATATAAGAACATTAAAAAAGAGCAATTAGTTAAGCTTAAGCTTGCATTTGCACGTTTGTAAAAGTTAATTTATTGAATCAGAAGGGTAAAAGCCACACCTGTTGATATTGCAGTGGCTGTGCTTGTTGTAGAAAGCTTTTTTCCACTCAGTCCATTTGTCCTGTAGCCTGTTGATGTGCGTCTGGTTTCGGGAACAATGGCGCCCTGGTGAAATCATCACAAATATCAGTGCTCTGCCCTTTCTTTTTGTTTTTCTTCTGTCCATCGGTTTCATGTCTGTGCCTGAGCGTGATGTGGTGCGGCCGCTGTGAGGCAGATGCAGGCAGTGTGTTTGTGTTGCTTTATTTGTTTGGGTCTCATCATCTCAAGTCAATAAATAATGTTTAGTCACATAAATTTTAAACGAGTTTGAAGAAATTCTCCTCAGTCTTCAATACAAAATCATGTAACTCTGAAATATCTACCAAAGAGATCCCCTTTAACCGTTGATCCTCATATTTAATGTTTTGCTTTCTTTTGCATCTCAGTGCTGCAAAAGCTGAACTGTCCTGTGGGACAAATTCATTCCGAAAAAGCCTAAATGTTGCCACATGGATTTTCTTTTGTGTGTGATGGAGCAGCAGACAGAGCGGGATGGAGTGGGAAAATGAATGTGTTTCTGTGCCTGCAGTGCATACACCCAGCAGGGACCAGGGAGGCGAAAAGGCAGGAGCTTCGCAGGCATTTTACTCATGTCGAGAATGTAATGAAATCTGAGCCACTCTTCCTCCTCCTCCTCCCCTCCTCTTCCTCTTGTCTTTATTATTCTGGTGCTCTATAAATGTGGCTTTAAAGGCCCAACAGGAAATATCAAGAGCTTTGTTGTTGATTCTCAAAACATCTCAGCAGAATACAAAAGTGATACAAAATTATTCTTATTAATACAAAAATGTATCCATAATAATCGGTCCTTGTGTGCTCTTTTCACTTCAAATCATTTTAACTCACTTTCCACTTCTTGTGGAAATGTCACATAAGTGAAAAGGACTCATTGTAGTTGTTGACTGTGGACATACGGATCCCCCAGTGTCACAATTCAGGAGAAACACGTTCACTAAAGATCTAGAGATAGCTATTGAGTCGATTTCCCTGCTGATGGGGTTGAAATGTGTCACTTTTCAGGGTCTGAGGCAGACGGGAAGAAATCTACCAAAATGGGGAAAGGAGCCACTTGATTTTCAAAAATAAACCTCAGACTCTTTTTTTTCCACATCGTCAAATAAGCTGTGCTACATTTTGCAACATATACAGTACCATCGGCTGGACTAAGGATCGTGCTGCAAACAAAGCAAAAAGGGCACACCTCATGTTTTGTGCCTGTAGGGCCTTGTTTGCAGCATGTGAGAGAAATAGACTGAGTGATACCCTCCCCACCCCTCACTCCAGGAAGCCGAAATCTCATTGATATCAATATATTTGTCAGAGTAACCATTCTTGTAGTCCTAATTTATTTAATATTTTTTCTGTAGTGTGAGTCATTCACATAATAAAGATGCCTTGATAAAAGTTGCCTGGCCCAACGTTAGTAATGTTTGATTGACAGATTTTGGACCAATCACTGCTTACTGACGTCCATCCTGCGAAAAATTGGTAATTGAATTGACTTCATTTGGTTGGAGGCGTAAGTAAGCCAATTTCTATGGGTGACGCCACACTCACTCAGCCCAGTTCTACGTCAATGATCCAAACTGAACCGTTTTTTTTACTTCTTAGGAATCTGGTCGTGGAACTTCAGACAGTTAAAACTTTGAAGAAATGTTGCCTCATTTGTTAGCCATGACAAGCATTACCATGTCAGGTTCAAAGAATATTTATCGCAATTTTGACAATTTTAACAGAATGAAATACAAAAGAAATGGTGTTTGCTGCACATGTTGGCTTCTAAAGGGGCTTGACATGAAGGAAACAAGGGTTAGCTAACTAATATCGAAGATTGCAAAGTTTCCTCATATCGTGCAGCCCTACTGTGGATTATTATGATGCAACGCACTGCTTTAATGTGGTTTTAAACATGATGGGCTGCAAATTCTCCTTGACTCGCTTGTTTGACAGGTTATTCATGATCCTGTCCACTTAAATGTCTCTTGCCATGTTTTTCTGTCCCATATGTCTAATTCTGCTTTGCTAAACTATTCTGACACCTGCCCGTAAAAAGCATCAAACTGTGGCCTTTCCGTCGCAGCTCGTGTCTTTTGTTTTGACAGTTTTCCTGACCTCCATCCGCTTTTATTATTAGTTCTGTACAGGCATGAGCGCTCGTGAAATGAGATTTTTCGCACAGGGATGATTTTTGAAAGAAAAGCTCAGGAGGCAGATGAAGGATGAGCAAGGAGCAGGAGGTTCCTTCACCGTGAATTCTTCACACTTTATTATTATTATTATTATTTTTTAGTCAAATGAAGAATTTGGGGAAACTGGCGAGGCGGGCGATGCTGGAGTTTATGGGTCTTAATGGGCTCATCTAAATGCAAATGAGCAGCCAGGATAAGATGAGCTGTCTGTCCACCGCTGCTGAGGAACAGGAATATTTTTTCTGAGCTTTAAGTTGTCGTCAGTATGGAGACATTAATTAGATTTGGTTACAGGTTTTTAAAACTAAACATTGAAGTGGTTTTACTTCATCTGAGTCAACAGAGTTTATTTATAAAGCATACATTCACAACTAACTTTTTTTTAAATAAGCCTAATATACTTTTTTTAAAGTAAAAATCAAATATTATTTTTTAGACATGTCTATGATTACTTTTTTTCTGTTTGGGTTTTCAACATTTTTCTTGGTTAAATAACTAAGTGGATTTATGAATTTCCTGTTCAAGAACACGAGAAAGCGGCAGGTGACGCCCCAGCCGCCCCGCCTCACCTACACCCGGACTGCGCCGCACAGACAGACAGGAGCGCATGCGCTTTACTGTTTCGTTTCTTTCCATCCTCATAAAAGACGATTAAAAAAAAAAAAAAGTTCATTTGTCTATTTCTGGCCAGCTGTCTGATTACATTGGTATCAGTTTGTGACCCATTTATTCTTTTTTATGCACAAAAAACTGTGCACTAGAAATACACTAGGTAAGGCATGCAGTACATGTGCCTCAAGGCAGAGGGCGCTGGTGATCCCAGAGAATGTCAAACGACTGCTAAAGAAAAATAGAAATAGTGATAGCAGGTCAAGTCCAGTTATTCTTTATTGTTTTATATCATTTTCTAAATGGAGGATCTAAACTTTGTTTAGCCACGTCAGTGGCAGTGATCTCCACTGAGAGACTTTTAAAACTGAAAAAAGAAACTGAACACTTCTACAAGCAGGTTATCCACGTGTTTCATCAGAAGGAGTGGCGCACAGACTTTATTTATAAGTTAAAAAAAATGCTAGTTTGTAAATGAAATAAAAATGTTAAAGAGAAACTTAAAACAACACTTTAACTGTTGTTAATCAAATGGTGAATCTGCTCCTCTGTAGGGTCCTATGTTTGTAAAACCGACTGATGACGTCAGTGCCTCACCAGCCGTGAACCTCACCGCACGTCGCTATCAAATACACAAAAACTCTTGAAATAGGGCACAAAAGCAGTGTGGAACTGTGGAGCTTGTAAAGGAAACATAATTGTTCATAATTGTTAGGTGCTGTTTGGGTTCTGGGTAATGCCATGTTTCCACAGTAACCTCCTGCTTTTTCTGCAGCTATTATCTTATTTCCACCAAGAATGGAGTGTCATAAATCGCCATAACAAGCTCTCCAGCAAGTGTCCAGTTTGAAACAGCTCATAATTTAAGCATTTTTGGCAAATGAGCCTCTAGCTGCTGTGGTAACGGGTCAAACAGAGGATTAGGTCTGTTGATTCCCTCCAACCACTGCAGAAACAAGCACCCAAGTCCAGAGTGGATGTCTGAATATGTGCCACAGGATTAACCATATTAGCCATGTCAGATGCACACATGTGGCCGGCGCAGATGCAGGGGAAACTCAATCTGTGCACTTGGAACGATTAAGGACACCATAGGCGCTGAAGCACCAGCTGCAAGTTCAGAGGGAGAGCTGATGCTTCTGGGAGTTTGCTTTAGCAAGACTAGTGTTCAGATTTAGATTAAGTTATTTGTGGAGTTGCAGTGGAAGCACATTTTAATGTGATGCTTGTAATTATTATTTAATCATTTTAAAAAACCAAAATGTTCATGAGATCCATCCTAAAGCAGGAACATGCCATCCTTTCCACAACTAATGACGTGAGGGGAAATCGGCATGATTAGGGTATGTTTAGGGTACTTGCCTTGTTTTTAGTCATCAGATTTATTTAAATTTAACTGTGTGAACCAATACGTGGCTAGTCCTTACTGTGTCTGTTTGTACTTTTCCTGGTTGATAAACAGCTTAAGCATGTAAACTTGTGTTCAAATCTAAGGTTGAACCACCATCGCCCACCAGCTCCCTGTTTACACGCTCACCTGCTAGCCTACAGCTCTTCACACCCTCAACCGAACATTACCTGTTCAAGGAAAATGGCGAGGAGTATCCAAGCTGTCCAGCCGTACAGTTCTGAGCCAGATGTCAGGTCACATGAGGAAAGCAAAGTGGTTCATGGATCTAGTCATCTACAAGAGGATGCATCAGAATGAAGCAGATGAGGGACCTCGTGGCTGTCCAGCTTGTTTTCTACGTCTTTTTCAAACTTCATTTTTCATCTGCTCCTGATTCACAACAAAGAAATACACAGAAATTTGGTTTTAAGTAGAATTTTTTTATGTATGTCTTCCATCATTAGTAAAATGCCACAAGAACGTGTTAAAAGCAACCAAAACATGACTTATTTTTCTTTTTTGGGCCTTTAAATCAGCTTGTTTGTGTCAAGACAAAGCAGCAGTTCATTGTCTTCATCAAAAAGAGGAAATTCAGAAAATGATGATTAATAACAGACCAGCAAGTAAAACAGACTAAAAACAAGTGAAAAATTTTCAGTTTTGTACAACTTGTTCTCTAAAGCCGAGACAGGGAGATCACTGTCTAATATCTAGTAGGGTCACATTGAAGGTTTTAACAGTAGACAAGGGAGTTTCTAGAGGAGGAAGAGGAGGCCATGCAGATCCTTTGCTGACTAACACTGAGGAGTGGAAGAAGATCTTCTCAGAGGTTTTTCCAGCACCCGCTGGTATTTCCTCCCCGTCAGGCCGCTCGGGTGGGGTTCTGGGGGAATGCGAGTGCCCTGCCAAGCAGCACTGCAGCTGACTCTGGGCAGCACATGGAAATACCGCCGCTGCTCCTGTCATGCCAAGCAGGAGGCGCCTGTGCTGCTCCAGAGTGAAGGCCAGTGCTCAGGTCCTGAGGATCCTCAGCTGAACTGCTTTTTACCAAAAATGATGAGTTCAGGATGCACTTTCCTTATCGGTAGTCACAAAAATCAGAGTTTACTGCAGTAAAGTAAAGTCTGTTTAAAGCAGGGGTGTCAAACTCATTTTGGTTCGGGGGCCACATTCAACCCGTCTGATCTCAAGTGGGCCGGACCAGTAGCGTAAAGGCAAAATAAAGCTTTATTCTTGTTTTTTTTTACCCAATCTGAAAACAAGCCTCAACCAACATGGTAGCCTTATCATTCTTATTACACATTCATTCACAGAAGCCAATGGATCTTAAATAAAATTAATTTCACTTTAAAAAATATTGGTTTGTTCAATTTTATACAGACTGAATATTTTAAATCTGACACTGAAGCAATCCTGATAATAAATTCAAAAGGGTCTACATAAAAAAATGAAACATCTTCCTAAAATGTAAACGTCCAAACGATGACAAAATTACACTAAATTAAACTTGCAAACATTTGTGAACATAAGAGTTTGGAGTTAACCTCCTTTCTCTCCTGAAACTTCACAAGACCGTCAATATCAGGATTCAAATCCTGTGCAGAAACACATTTACTGTCATTCAAGTGTGCAAAACACAATGAAATGTCCATTATTATTATCATTCATTATTATAAGAATCTTTTCCTGGTTGCTGCCTGAATTTTGTGGCAACACCTGCCTTCTTCCTGACCATTGATGGAGCGCCATCAGTGACCAAAATTACTTCATGTGACCAGTTCACTTCAACATCGTCCAGCGCAGTAACTAGAGAGCTGACTATTTCATCAGTTGTTGTTGTGTCCATCAATTCAAGAAACTCCACTGTAACGTCTCTTCATCACCTCTAATAAATATGCACAGCTGTACATATCTGTGATGTTGGTGCTTTCATCAATAGTGACTGAAAATACAATAAATGACTGGATTCCTTTATATGGCTGCCCATGTTTCCTCAGAGATGTTGGATCTGATCGTAATTCTTGACAGACTCATGTTTAAGGTCGACTGCTTTGTGGGAACAAGACTTCTGCAGCCTTCAGCATTTTTCAATAAGTTCACCATCAGAAAATGGTTTGGATGTTTGCTCCAACTTTTCTGCAATAAGGTAGCTAGGTGACACTGCTCCATCACTGACATCATGGCTGCAGTAAATCCACATGGTTATTTATCGGTCCAGCTAATAGTTGCTAAATCTTTTTTATTCTTAACTGCAAATGGTGAAACTTTTCTTTGTGGAGAGTCTCATAGTGGTGCTGAATGTTATGTTCTTGGAGAACCTGTTGATGACATACCAAGCATGCAGGTTTGCATTCAGCTCCGTGAACAAATAAAACGCTTTCCATTTTCCTGGAAAGCTCAGGACTTCACTTCAACTTGTTTTTTACTTTTTGACAACATTTTGGTCATTAGGGTGTCACTACTGATCATCCTTCAGTGGTGAAGCTATCAGGGAACCAAACTACTGCCTGCCCAGACGCAGAGCTGTTAGGTTTCGTTTTTGTCACATGCAGAGTTATGTTGTTTCACCTGTTAAGCTTTTCCTTTGCTCCCCCTAGTGGCGGATGTGCGCATTTCGGTTATTTCTTTAAAAAATCATAACTCGCCACAGGAATGGACTAGAAACTTGCTTTCTTTTTAAAACATCCTTATGATTTTTATTCTTCATGTGTGGGCCGGACTAAACCACCTGGCGTGGGCCGTATGTTTGACACCCCTGGTTGAAAAACTTCATTTACATTTTTACAAATTAATATAACAAAAAAACTGCAACTGAGATAAGGACAGTATATTTTTAAATTCATAAAGATTTCATAAAGATAATGATTTTTCTGAAAACAACTTCAATCAAAAAAGAAAGATAGAAAATAAAACTGAAAACATTCGAAAAGACAGAGAAGAGCATAAAAAAGTTTACAATGTAGTTTTTTACAAAGTATAATAATTCAACAATACAAATAAAACAATCTTTTTTTTTAAGCTGCTGTAGCTCCTCCTGCTGGCTTGGGTTTGTTGCCGCAAAACAAGGGTTGAAACGGCAACATTTTCATTTTGCTAATTGTTTTATGTAGAATGGCACATAAAATATCAATTATTTTTAATGTAGGTTTTGCTTTGTCATTCAAGGACATTGAGAAAATGTATTAGCTTTTCTGGCATGATAGTTTTCTGCATTTGTACATTGTCTGCTTCTAAATAATAATGATAATAATAATGGATCAGCTTTTTCTGCACTTTTCCAGAAGTTAAAAGAGCTTACAATGTATGTCCATTATTCCTTCACTCCTCATTCATTCTTGGTGATGAGCTACTGATGTAGTCACAGCTGCCCTGGGGCGACTGGCAGGGGCGTGGCTGCCAGTTTGCCCCTAATTGGCTAACGTTTGAAGATGCCTGTGAGAAATTATTAAAATTTAAATCTAAGAAAGGTTTTTTTTACTTGCAAAAATGAAATTTCTAAAATAAATAGGAGAAATCTACCCTAATAATCCGTTCATCTTCTCTACGACAGAGCCCTTAAAACTTGTACCGTGTTCAGTTAAATTTACCGTAGATACAATTCCAACAGCCCAACAACACAAGAAGAACTCAGACTAGTTATGTTTTATAACATGGTTTGATGTGACAAATTTGTCTCTCTAGGATGTAAAATCCTGGACCGTTAGGATTGGCATGGTTAAGGAGGGGCAATGCTCCCCCAAATTCCAGGACCATCCCCACCCCCCCACAACCTCCCAGTATACTCATGCTTGACCCCCCCCCCACACACACACACACACACCCTCCACCCTGTCTGCACCCCTGTCAGGGGCTGCCTAGATCCGGCCCAGGTAAAATCATCACTAATGGGACTAATGGCACTAATGGTTTGTTATTTTTGTTCAAGCTCCAAAGTAAATTCAGAGACAACAATGAGCTGGATAGCTTCATTCACTGATATTTGTCCAGAAACAGTGCTGCATCTTCCCTGAAATGTCTGTCCTGGGCTTTTTTTCATTTCATTTGGGATAAACTAGTCATATTTAAGCACCTTATACACAAGCCAGTCAGTGGATTATGCACTTGTTCCTGTTTACATGTACAGGAATTAGGATTATTCTATAGATTGTAGACAGAGAACCTTTTGAAACAGAAACATAATCCAGCACTAAGAGAATTATTGTTTATTGCCCTCATGGCGGTGTCTGTTCCCGCTCTGGATGGTCGCCTCAACCTGTTACTTTATTTATCCAGTCAGACCTAATGGTGCACACATGTTCATTTCCAAAGACGCCCTTCTGCACTGAGCGTCTCTGCCCGACCAAACTGGCTCATGTTTATTGTTGGAGGACTCCATTATGAGTCAGAAGCTGCAGAAAGTCTCAACATTGTCTTTTTTCCACCCATTTTTACCTTTTTGAAACCACAAACATTTGGGGTTTTGGGCTCCTCCCACATTTTCAGTCCATTTGAATTCAAGAGACTGTTGACGTTTTGTCAGAGTTCCAACATTGTCCATGAAGACTGAGAGAGTCAGCAAAGTTTCTTGATTTGTCTATAATTGAAATAGTTTCACTTTATGCATTATTGTCCCTTAGAACAATGATAGAACACCACATTACAGTGCTGTAAAAAATATGTTTTACCTGATTACTATTATTTTTCTAAAGTTTTACCCGGATGACCATAGTTTGTAGAAATGTGTATTTAGTATAATATGCAGTTTATTTAAAGCTAATGCAGTATTCAACAGTCTTTCTCAGAAATAAAATGCCTAAACACTCATGAATAAACACTGGAGAGTTTCCCATCAACAAACCTCCTTCCTTCACAAATTCTAAAACTCCTAATATTCATAATCTTTTCTTGGATCTTGATACATTTGTCTATATGTGAGGCTAAAATACAACCTGGTGTCATGATCAGCCTCCTGATATGATGTGACCTCCAACTTTGACACCATGGAAACAAAAAGTGCCGCAAACAAAGAAGTTGAAAAGGTTAAAGCTTTGTTCTGTGGACCCGGAGAGGGACGGAGCTGCTCCACTGCTCCTCCCTGAACCACACTGGACGTTTCCTGGTTAACGCAGCTGCTCAGTGTCCCCCGGAGATCACAGTCTGCCACTCTGCCAACAGCCAAGCCTCGCTGCTTCCCCCTCCTCTTCCTCATCCTCCTTTTATTCACTCCGTAGCTGACGGATGTAATTGAGTCAAAGAGAGGAAGCCTTTTCTTTTTTGCATGCAGAGGGATCACTGGTGTGATTGTTGCACATGGAAAGGAAGGGATTAAATGGAAGTGTTATTCTTATGTTCAGTGGTGGATGAATTGGGTCATTTGATTTGCTTTAAAATAATATCCAGCTGCACGACTGTTAAACAATGTAGTCTCCTACCTTAAATGTAAGATGTTCTTTTAGTATTTTGGGTCTCTAAAGCATCTTTTAGTGCAAGAAGAACTTCAGATGATTATATAATGCTTAAAGGATGTCAAAGTGTTTAGAAAACATTTAAGACATCTGAATCAAACTGTTCCTTTCAAGCATTTGGTCATTTTCTAGTTTGTGTTACTTTATGCATTTATAAAATGTCCAACATGTGTAAAACGGGAGTGCAAAGCTCTCTAAGAAAGATTTAAGGCAGATAAAACCAACCTGTGGTGTGAGAGGGATTTTTGTGTTTTTTTGTTGTTTTGTATGTTGTGATCCTCTGAAACACCACAACAAGAATGAGTGGCCTTCAGTGACATGAAGGAAAAGTTCATCAGTTGGAGTGTGGGCCTTCTGTTTAAGTAGCTTTTAGTAAGGTTTGATAAGACCAAGCACACACATGCGCACACACACACACACACACACACACAAACACACACACACACGTTCTTGAAAGCCAATAGTCTTAGATGGCATTAAACCTCCATTTTCATTTTGTCAAGTTTGCGGGGGAGCAAACCTGGATCACGCCTCGCTCAGTAGGTTCCACACAAGCTGAGGTCATCTCCATCCAACCTTTCCTGGGAGGAGGTGTGTTTTTGTTCTTCTTGATAAGATCCTAAACCCTTTTACTGTGGTTTCTACATTGGCCCTGAAGTCCAAATCACACCAACAATTCATTCAATCCAAAAACATTTTAAAAATCCTGAAGTCTTTGTCTCATTTAGAATAATTTATTAATACACTTTATTCACATTATTAAACAATTAATAAAAAATATGTGGTTATACTTATCAAGTTATAATAGCTCTTTTTTGTTTAGTCCTGATCTGCTCTTAGGAATTTATCTTCTTGTTACCAAAAACATTAAAAAATTGTCATTTGTTTGCAATACACCAACATTTGACTAGTTTTGAATTTTTGAAGTTTGAAGTTTTTACCACAACCTCATCAGATGTATAGTTTTAAAGAGTTTCACTTCAACATTTTTTAGGTTAAATGTTGTGCATAAAGGTTGATTGATCAAACTAGTGAAGTTGGATCTTCTTAACAGTCATCCTTTCAGTATGTGGTTGTTCTTCTGAAAACCTTTGATTTAAAAAAAATCAAACATAGAGCAAAACTGTTCAATTGTTTAAAAAGGTTTTTTTTTTGTTTACTGTTAAAGTAGCTGCAGTAGTTTGTTTTCTGGTGAAACTTGTTTTTAAGTCATCATTGCACTTACTACAAGTCAGCAGACTGTGGTGCTAAGAATACATGATAGTTTGAACTAGTTTTCTCATACACATGGTAACCTGTCACTTGGTGGACAAACACAGTGGATTTTCAAAGTGTGATGGATGAAACTTTTGTGTTCTTCGTCTTAATCTTGTTTTCTGAAAACTTACCTGAAATTACAGCTGGGCGATATGGCCAACAAAAAAAATCAAATCTCAGAATATCTTCCTGCTTTTGGTTTCTTTAACAAAAAATCAAAAATGATAGAATAATGACTATTTTATTTTAACATCTCCTTTGGAAGCCCAACCAGCCCTACTTGAAGCCTAAACTTGAAGGCATTATGTTTCCAAGTCTGTGTGTCATTGCTGCTTGTACAAATGAAAGTTTTGAGGAAAATGATGGGTATCATTAAAGGTCAGCTGGCTAAAGGCCAGTGGGACCAAAGTCATATTTGACCTATGCCCTGCATGAGCCGTCCTGCCAGAAGGGACCAGGATGTTGGGTTCCTCAGATTTGTCCCAGACTGAGTTTGTTTTTGAGATTTCTGTGTTTGTCAGAAGTGTCGCCGTCACCGTCTCAGCCCTGAAGGTAAATATGACTGACATCCAGCAGCACAGGTGAAGGTTTGGGAGTTGGTGCAGCAGGTTTACAAACCAAAGGAGATTATTTAGAGAATGTGGTTTAGAATTCTGGTTTGTTGCTGATACTCAAATGTTCCCTCACATTTTATTGAGCATCTGACATAATGAAATGTGTGACGGTAAAACCCCAGACTGTAGACTGGGTTTTCCCATGCCTCTTTTTCTATTTTTAAAGTCATTATTGGAGGCAAAGTTCATTTGGCTTTTAGATCTTGTGAAACCGACACACAATTGTCATCACTCACTCACACTAGCTCAAACACCTCAAAAAGTTGGGTTTTAGGGGCATTTCTTCAGTGCCACAGAACCGGGTGAAAAAAGCACATTCAAAGCTGAAGTGAGGTTCATTAGTGGCAGAATTATTATATAACAGTTTCTTTAAGAAAATCTGAATCATGTTAAAAATTAAAACTGGATACCAATAGTAGTTTACTCTTAAGTAGAGTTAGGTAACAAAATGTTTTTTTCGTATTCCTCTAAATTGAATGTTGTTTGCATGAAAAAGATTTTCCACATGGCAACAAACTGACCTGTTGATGTTCGTCTTCAGACATATAAAAAGGATTTTGTGTGTGTCTTCTGTAAAGAAATGATTTGTGTTATTAAAGCAACTTTCTCAGATGGGTTTTACCTCTTCTAGCGTCACAGTATCCAGATCTTTATTCTTCACAATGTGTGTAACATGGATTCACATTCTTGCTTGCTGCTGACATGAATTGTGTTTGTTGCTTCTCGTTGGAGAAGCTCAAGTATAAAAACTGAAACCCGAGGCATTGATTTGAAGGGAGCCAGTCAAGTTAAACTGAGTGTTGGTTGTCAGTCAGTTCATGGAAGCAAGTTTTTGTGGTTAAGGAGCGGAAAACGAAGAATAAACACAAATCCAGCTTTCTTCTTAGAAACAGTGCTTCCCAACTCTAATGCACACACACACACACACATATTCTGGATGTCTGCTTAAAGATCGGGTTCAGTTCATCCTCAGAATGACACGATGGCAAGTAATGTGTGAAATGAAGTATTGGATATGCATTTGTCTGGTTGTGGACAGATTTCTGGATGGCATGCAGATGCTGATCAGATTGCTGTCTGTAATGATTCCATCTGTATTATCAACTTATTGAGCAACCTTTAAAAAATATTTTGTGTAATCGTATTTTTAATCCATTAATGTTGATGTGGTTTAACTTGATTTGGTCAAATTGGTCAGACTTTTATTTAATTTTTTCAAATTCAGTTTTTAAAAACCAATTTTGTTTTAGAAAAATCAATTTTTTACATAACTTGGGGATTTAAACTGAACTAAGGTGGTGTTTTTCAAATTTCTACTTCAAACAAACTCAAAGTCTGAGTCATAAACTCAGATCTAACAGTAGAAACATTGATAATCTTTTTGCACATGGATGGATCTCTATACATTCCTTCCCGTTGAGCTGGTGCCTACAAAGCAGGATGATGTTTAGAATATGAAGCTAAAGAAAAGGGGTGATGTCTGCTAACTCAACCTCTATGAATTGGTGCATTCTTACTTGTGGATTTGGTTTGTTTAAATGCTTTTTGTGTATAGTTGAACACATATGAACTTTGGTGTTGGCCAAACAAGTAAAGCATGGTCCAGAACCAGGGCCTTGAATTAGTTTTTAAAAAACCTGGTGCAAAGGCCGACTGACCATTCATTACCAATATTGGTGGAAAAAAACAGTCAACGGTCTAAATCTGAGAGAGTATAAAGATTGGAAAAGATCTTATACATCTTTCCGTTCTGGTCAGATTTTTTCAGCAAATATTGCCTGCTGGATAATTTCAGGTGGTTTTGTGGTCTGAATCTTTTGTTGCCTCCGCGAAGTCAGATTTATCAGCATTCTCACCTCTTCTGTAGAAACAACCCTAATGAAACAGGGCCTCCTGGTAACCATTAAAAAGCTATAACATTTACAGGGCCTTCAGCATCCCTACAATGCACGGGCCTATCGGTGCACAGCTAATCACAGAGCTGCCAAAACCTGTTTCTCATCAATTCGACACATGACACTGAGCCGTAATGTTCTTCTGGAAAAACTGACCCTATGACCCAAATCCTCGTCCACCGACCGCTCCGCTTCAATCTTGAGGCATTCAGCTTGTCGAGGGGGACTTTCCCAAACATGTGGGTCAGCTTTCCAAAGCTTGTGAGAAAGCGTTTTCCTGGGAAGGCTGCCCTCCCTGTGGATGGTCGGCTCTGCTGCAGAATGACTTCATTATCACCGTTATCCTCCGTCTCACTCATCTCCAAGACAATGAGTATTGAGGAATTCTTGCTAATGAGACACAACAGTTATGAGTTTGTGGTTTTAGTTTCCAGATAAACACCAGAACAAGAGGGAACAATTTGATGAGGATATATTCAACATCAATTAAAGTTAGATATGTTGTACATGTCAGCTATAACGTACTTCATCTTCACTCTGTCACATAGATGAGACTTTTTTTTAATTCAATTATTTTTTGATGGAGTCGCCTTTGATGATGCTTCTCTGATCTGCTGCAGAACGTCCGTGGAAGAACCCTTCATGATGGTCTTACTCTAGGTCTATTAATGTCATTCTTCTGATTATTTTGGATCAATCTGGTCTGATATCAATTTTTAAACAGGCTGGTCCCTTTTGTTGGCAGTTACTGTCATAGCAACCAAGTAACCACATGAGACACAAGCTGCACATCCCGAGAGGTGAAGGCTGCATACGTGAGTGTGTGTATGTGTGTCTGTGTGTGTTTAGTCTTTCTCTCGCTTCACCGTGAAGTCGACCAACAAATAAATGTATTTGTTTTGCTGATGTTGCTGAGTGGCTAGTTTAGGCAAGCAGACTGAACCAAGTGAGGCGAGAGGGGGTGGAGCTGCTGTTTACATTATCACACACTCCTCCACACACACAAACACACACACACACACACAGTGGCGGGCACCTCTCCTTCAGACTAAAGATGGAAAGCTCACTGTGAAGTTACTCTGAGCTGCTCTGTGGTCTGTGGTAACAACAAAGGCAGCAGCTGAATGTCAGCAGACACCTTCAGCCTCTCGTCTGCGCAGAGAAGGTCGAGCTGCTCCTCTTTGAAACTAATAAGCTGCTTGTCTTTGAGTGTGTGTGTTAATTGAGTGTGTGTGTGTGTGCTGCCTATGGGGAATAAGCCAGCAGTGCTTTTGCCCACTGGACCTCAGACGACTGTGACTGCTTAGCCGATGTTTTCCTCCTGCTGACTGTTATGCTCGGTGAGTTAAAAGGCGCTTTCTGTGTATCTGCTGTGTAATCAAATGACCCTAATTGGAGAAATTGTTCCGTTTTGTTTAGTTTGTGTGTTTGTTTCCCTTTTTGAAAACGGTAGAAGTACAAATTGCAGCTTTGGAAACCCTTAAATGGACTTGAGGCCATCCCTGGTGCTTTTGTGTTGTCAACAGTAAGAATGCCTTTAGCTTGTGGGCATGATGTCATTGTGTTTCTGACACCTGTGCATTATGCTGTGTAGCTGTTTTTGGATAAACAAAGGATTGTGTTGATGTCATCATGTGGAGGCTAGATTCCAAAATCTCCTAACTCTAGTTAAACTAAGTTCCTTCCACCTAGAGAAAGTTAGCTTGAGTTGGATTCTGACCTGAATTGTTGATGAACTGCAGCAGAAAATTAAGTAAAGGATTCTCAGCTTCATTGTGGTATGTTGTTTGCTTGTTTACATGTATGGTTGGAGATTATAGCTGTTGGTTTGATTCACAGAGACTTGGAGAAAATATTACCAAACTACAAAATTTCGAAACCTTTTTTTCAGCCGAAAAGTAATTTACTTTTTATTGATGTCGTTGTTGTTTTATATCACTTTATGCAGATGATACAGTCTTTGCATCATTTAACCAGAGTTCATACAAGCAAGCCGTACTGATATTTGGTTTGGAACAACATTAAAAGGCTGCACGGTGGCACAGTGGTTAGCGCTCTTTCCTCACCGCAAGAAGGCCCCTGGTTCAAGTCCCGACTGGGGGACCTGAAACAGAACATCAATGGGGGACCTTTCTGTGTGGAGGTTGCATGTTCTCTCCGTGCATGTGTGGGTTCTCTCCGGGGTCTCCAGGTTCCTCCCACCGTCCAAAAACATGCTTCATAGGTTAATTGGCAACTCTAAATTGCCCATAGGTGAGAATGTGAGAGTGAATGGGTGTGTGATTGTGGACATTCTACCCTGCGACAGACTGGCGACCTGTCCAGGATGTCCCCTGCCTTCACCCACAAGTGGCTGGGATAGGCTCCAACAGCCCCGTGACCCCGAAAGGGACAAAATGGAAGAAGATGACGGAATGAGGAATGAATGAATGAATGAACACCACTAAAAGAAAATGTATTTGAGAAACTACTTTTTTTAATAGTGTCAGAATAAAAAAATATATAATTTGAGCTTTTTGCCCTATAGGTGACATTTAACCATTTTAGTTTCTTTAAACATGGTTGTTATTAATAATATTAATAATTTTCAAAGTTAACACCAAATATATCACCAGGGAACATTCAGATTATCTGTAATAAGAAATCCACCTCACAGTAAAAGTGTTGCAGCTCTGCGTTAAATTGAATTAAGAATGCAAAATCAAATGTCACTTTACCATCAGAGAGTGAGGAAGTGGCAAACCTCCACAACTGTTCAAATATGTAAACCTAGAAAAAAAGTGCACTTTTTTTTTGAGTATTATAGGTTTTTTAAGAATAATTCTGTCCTCGAATGAAAAATGGTATCGTTTTAAACTTTTCAAAGCTAGAAAAGCCCATGTACAGCCTTCTGTAATCCAATGATGGAAGGTGTCATTTGTTGAGTTTTTGTTGAATATCCACTAACCTTTACAGCTGGCTTTGAAGTCACGTCATTTAGCTGGAAAACTCAAGTTTTTTTATTTAACTTTACTTGAGCAAAAACCTTTTCAAGAAGTTCAGAATATCTAGTCAAATTTAGAATAAAGTAAAATTAAGCTCATCTAATTGACTTGTGTCCTAAAAACTGCATAAAGTGGCATCCTGTATAAAAAGCTTTAATCGTTGTGTGTGTTTTTACATGCACAATAATTTGATTTAATTTTTTTATTTAAAAGTAGAATTCTTAACGAATTGACGAATTGAACTTTGATTCTAATTTGTAAACCTTATAGAATCAGATAAGCAACCTTTTTAGGACAAAAGTCAATATTTTATTCCAAACGACAAAATGACATTTGTGCATTTAGCCAGCTGATGTTTTTGCTTCAGTGTATTTTCTGCCAGTTTTTATTCTGGACTAAATCCCTTGTGTTTCTGTACAGTAATGAACCTCTTGCACTAATGATGCCACATGTTGCTGACATTTTCATTTGCTGGCTTGTTGTGGTGCGACTGAACATTAAGCGTGACGGGTACTTTCCACGCAGACCCCTTGATGTCCCAGCAATGCTTTTATTGGGCCTGAAGTCAGTGAGGTTAGCCTTGATTTTCCAGACGAGCATAAATTCTTTAAAAGTGTGCGTAAATCCTGCTTTTACGCTTGCTGAAGGCAGAATGAGGAAAGAGAGTTGCATGTTCATCTGTGAGGTTTTTCGACAGCCCTAAAGGGAAATGTTCCTCCAACACCTGTGGCTGTGGGAACCCTGTTGGTCTATGTGGTTACAGATGTTTCTGTGTGCGTTTTGGAGGGTAGGCAACAAAAAAGACATCAAAAAGCCTCTTTCAGGAATAAAAAAGTAGAAAGAAGGTCTGTGCTTGAAGGAAATGCCTGCATCAGCTGTCAGGAGTGTAAGGAAAGCGAGCTCTTCTAGAGCTTCATCCTCTGTTTGTGGCTGTTTGCACTCGCGTGGACGTGAGCTTTAGTGCCGACTCAGCTTGTGGTTACAGTCAACACCTGCTGCTTCCAGCTACACACGCTTAAAACGCTCACAGGATCCTGTGAGTGTGCGAGTTAATTCCAGGGGGAGTCCTTGGGCGTTCCCTCCCTGCTAATGAACCAAAGACGGTGTTTGTGGGCATTTGGTGTCGGGGGGAAATTAAACCGGAAAAAGTGGAATCTAAAAGTGTAGATATGTGGTGCTGTAGCTTCATACAAGCATCATGTTGTTTCTGTTACATCTTTACCTCAAATAGTGTTTGACTAATTGTTGATCCGCAGTGATACTGAATGCCAAATTTTCAGTTGTGTATTTATTCAAACAGATTTTGGCTGTTTTAACTTTTTTCTAAAAATGACTGCACATAGGAAGACCTACAATTTCAAATGTTTTACAATAAAAAAAAACTGTTTTCTCACTGGAATGACTTTTAAAACAAACGCAAAATAGGTTTTGGTCTGTAAATAAAATTGTTTTGACATTTTTGTTACTTATTGTCCTTATTTCCCTCTCTGTTATCCAACACAGTTCCTTTCTCATTCAATATTTTAGATTGAGATGGAAACTGTCATTTATATACCTGCTGATTCTTTAACGTAGTCTAATTTGGGTTATTGTTGTAGATTCATTTAAATAAAGCTGTCCTCCTCATGTTTTAATACTGATCAGCCAGCTTTTACTTCAGACTTAGTCATTAGCACCTGTACGGAGGATTTACCCATGCTGGTGGTGCAGGTTTTTGGGCTGTCTGTACTCACTGTAGACAGATGCAGCCACATCTTAAAGCCCCACTCCAGTTATTGTTTAATCTATTGTAAAAGCATTCCCATTGGTGTTTTGATTAGATTTAAGCAGTTTTGAGCCTAAATCAAAAATCCTTTGTCATTTAAAAAAATATATTTTCTGCAAAGGGGCAGGAGTTTATTAGAAATACGCCCCTGAGTTGTGGGTGGGGAAATAACGCTCTGCTGATATCCCATGATCCCTTTGCTTACACTCTCTCCTGTTAGCTTACAGCCCCTAAAAAACCCCCTGCTAACATTGCTGGTGCAACAAAAACGGCCAGCAATATTGGAATTATCCAGTCGTACGGTTTTGAGCCAGCTCAGACGAAAATGGAGACGTTAATGGACCTATTTGTCTGCAATTGGATTCATACTTTTTGGATTTTTAAAACTGAGAACCAACTTTTTTCTTGACTTCTTGTGGGACAGCAGAGGAGAAAGAAAGCCATCCTGTGAGGTTAGATATTAAAAAAAAAAAACTCTTCCTTGTTTTCCTTACCACCTTTTTTGTATTTGCTGTTTTTTCTCTCCTGGAGACTTTCAAATGAACTTTTTAAACCCCTAGACTCTCCAGGTTCTTTTTTTCTTTAGTCTGTTCTCGTTTATTTCATAATATCCCATTTTCCCCCTTCAGCCTGCTCTCCATGCCGGACCTGAATCAACCTGTAAATGGCATAGACGGTGTATATCACTGGACATACTGAACGCTCCCCCGAATAGGAAGTACCTGCTAGCTCTAAGAAGCCAAACTCCCATTGACTTCTATTAAGAGATAAACAGCTTTTTCAGTCATTCTAGTTGTCAGAATATCCATTTTTGCTCCGATACCTTTTTCTCTTGACATCTTATTGCTAATTCTAATTTTTTTTTTCATGATATTTTTTCTTTATTACAAGTTATTCAAGTTATACACTGACCAATTAGAACCCCCTACGTCAAAGCATGTGGTGGCTGCTGGCCCCCACCCCAAACGTTTGATTGACAGATTCTCCAGAGGTCCTTTCATTGGAAAGGGTGTGGACTTCCAACAAGCTTACTCATGATTGGTGAGAGTGGTTGCCATAGAAAAGTTGACTCTGACCAATCACTGTCCACTGGCTCTCAATGGCGGCACCGGTATCATGGAAAAATGGGGACTGAATTGGCTTCATTTTGCTGGAGCTGGAGGTAAGGCCTTTTTTATGGGTGACGTCCCCTGCTTTGTCCAATGAAATGTACTGTCTGTGGTAAATGGTCATGGAGGGCTCAGATCACCGTTTGTGCTCGCTGCTGCCTCCTCACACATTCTTCCTCCACAGGAAGGTGATTGAGCAGCCAGAAATGTTCCTAGTGAAGTTACAGCTTAACCAAAACTCATTCTAACTTCTGCCCTTCTCTTCTGACTGCTTTATCAAGGAGGGACAGCTGGCTGTTCTGCTTTCACTCAGATGCTTGCAGACCCTTTTCTGTGTTGTTGGAGTGGACTTGTGTCCATCCGATAAAGCCTCTCTGAACAACTCTGACGGGTTCTGCTGGGTAGTTGGATCTAATTTTACACAAACCTCTTCCCTTAAAAGTTGTTTGGAACCAACAGGATGTTTGTATTTTTTTTAACTCGTAGCTCTCAAGCCCGATGTCGGCCGGACGTAGGATTGGCAATAATTCATGGTCAGCTTATAGATATGTTATACAGCAGCAGCATCTGTTTCTCTATGGCACTTTATGACAACAGGATTATAAGAAAAGCTGCAATAATTGATCTCCTGCTGGAGCTGATCTTGAATAGCTTTCCTTATCTTTAACAGTTCTGATTTTTTTATTATTTAAGTTAAATCTGCTGGAATTTTCCATTTTCTGGGCAGTCTCAAAGTGTGTCAGGGTTACTGCAGATTATGCTTGATAAAAGATTTGATCTGCAAAATCTCAACAAAGTCGTTGAAGGTTCGTCCCATTAAAATAAAAGGATGGTAGACACGTTTCCCACAGAAAGTAGATGACAAATATATCTTGTAGTTGACATCAAAGCTGTGGAAAGAAACTTACTGGCCTAGTGGAAGAGCGTCCCCACTGAGAATGGAATGTTGTGGGTTCAAACCCATGGTCGAGTCATACCAAAGACTAAAAATGTGACCCTATGCCTCCCTGCTTGACACTTAGCAAAAAGAACTTGGGTTGGGGGCTAAGACGGCGGTTTCTGCAGCTCCCCATTTCTCCAGGGGATGGGTCAAATGCAGAAAATAATTTTAAACTCCTAGGTGTGTGACAACTAATGGGACTTTAACTTTAAAGGCACTGAACTCTATGTACCAGCATCCCTTCGATCCTGAGTGTAATTCAGTTCTGCTGAGCATATCATTATTACCACATCAGTGTCTTTCTAACTTAAATGTTGACTTTTTTGTGTGCAACCAGAGAACTGAGAGAAATCTGGGTTACACTGTGGCAGACTGTTCTTACCCTCAAAGATGGCTAGATTAGAAAAAACCTCATTCTTCCCTGTGAATTGTAAGCATGAGTGACTCAGCTGTGTAAAGTGGTTTTACAAACAAACAGGGTGAACCAGCAGCAAATGTTCACAGCAAAGCAGTGAAGGTTTTGGGGAACATTTTCTACCTTGAATTTTAGGCTGTTTCATGCGGAGACTGACTTCTGGACTTTATCATCTCCCAGCTTTCCATGTATTTCTTGATAAAGTACATTGTGTAGATCTTTGCTTCTACCACTTTTGTGGAGTAAAATGGAATGAAATCTCTTCAAAAGGAAAAAAATAGTTTTGGGTGGTACATTAAGACCCACTGACTGTATACAGTGTGTTCTAAATTATAATGCAAAATATATTTAAATATATAGCTTGGTACTTGATATCATAGCTAAAAGTCTTTGTTTTTCAATTAGACTAATGAATAATATTGTGTCTCCGGTCTCTTTGAGGACCCCCTTGAAAACGATATGACACATCTCAAGGGGCTTATCCTCCAAACAAATAAATTGAAATTTGGATCTCAGACACCTGTGATAATTAGTTTGTCAGGTGAGTTCACTTAAAGGAAAAACTACTAAAATAAGCTATGGGCATAGAAAGAGAATAAAACTAACCCTATTGAGAACCTTTCGAGCATCCTCAAGCAAAATATCGATAAGGATGGGAGGCCGTTCACATCCAAACAGCAGTTCTGGAAGGTTATTCTCACATCTTTCAAAGAAATTCAAGCAGAAACTCTCCAAAAACTCAATTTCAAAGGAAGCAGGAATTCTAAAACTGCTACAAACTAAGGGTTCTTATGTTCAACTTGACCTTTTAAGATGTCTTTGATTTTAATAACTTTTGATTTCAGTAAATATCACCTCCTAATGCAGTAAATTCAGCAAATAACTATTTTCAGTTCTTTAGAATCTTTCATTTGTTGTTGAACTCTGTTGTGTGTAATAACAGAACAGTACATTTGAAGGTTTTTGGTCAGTAACATTCAATATACACTCTAATGGTTAGTGACTTGAAAATTATGCTAACTGTCATTTGTGTTAAGTATTTAAAACAATCAAAGACGGTAAAGAGACTTGGTGGTGGAATGAGGAAGTACAGGAATGCGTCCAGAGGAAGAGGTTGGCTAAAAAGAAGTGGGATGTAGAAAGGACTGAGGAAGGTAGACAGGAGTACAAGGAAGCGCAGCGTAGAGTGAAGAGAGAGGTGGCAAAGGCCAAACAGAAAGCTTACGATGAGCTATATGACAGGTTAGACACAAAGGAAGGAGAGAAGGACTTGTACAGGCTAGCCAGACAGAGAGACAGAGATGGGAAGGACGTGCAACAGATAAGGGTGATTAAGGACAGAGATGGAAAGGTGCTAACAACCCAGGAGAGTGTACAGAAAAGATGGAAGGAGTATTTTGAGGAGCTGATGAACGTGGAAAATGACAGGGAAAGAAGGGAGGAAGATGTGGTTGTTGTGGAGCAGGAAGTAGCAGAGATTGGAAAGGATGAGGTTAGGAAGGCTCTGAAAAGGATGAAGAGCGGAAAGGCCGTTGGTCCTGATGACGTTCCTGTGGAGGTATGGAAGTGCTTAGGAGAGGCAGCAGTGGAATTTCTAACAAGGTTGTTCAATAGGATTTTAGAGAGTGAGAAGATGCCTGAGGAATGGAGGAGAAGCGTTCTGGTTCCGATCTTTAAGAACAAGGGTGACACGCAGAACTGCAGCAACTATAGAGGAATAAAGTTGATGAGCCACACAATGAAGCTGTGGGAAAGAGTAGTGGAAGCCAGGCTTAGGAAGAAGGTGGAGATCTGTGAGCAGCAGTATGGTTTCATGCCCCGTAAGAGCACCACTGATGCCATTTTTGCTTTGAGAATGTTGATGGAAAAGTACAGAGAAGGTCAGAAGGAGCTGCATTGTGTGTTCGTAGATTTAGAGAAGGCGTATGACAGGGTGCCGAGGGAGGAGCTGTGGTACTGTATGAGGTCGTCTGGAGTGGCAGAGAAGTATGTCAGAGTAGTTCAGGACATGTATGAGAGAAGTATGACGGTGGTGAGATGTGCTGTAGGTCAGACAGAGGAGTTCAAGGTGGAGGTGGGACTACACCAAGGATCAGCTTTGAGTCCTTTTTTGTTTGCTATGCTGATGGACAGGCTGACAGATGAGGTAAGACAGGAATCTCCCTGGACAATGATGTTTGCGGATGACATTGTAATTTGCAGTGAGAGTAGAGAGCAGGTGGAGGAACAGCTAGAGAGGTGGAGGTTTGCTCTGGAAAGAAGAGGCATGAAGGTCAGTCGTAGTAAGACAGAATACATGTGTCTGAACGAGAGGGATCAAGGTAGAAGCGTTAGGTTACAGGGGGCTGAGGTGAAGAAGGTGCAGGAGTTTAAGTACTTGGGGTCAACAGTTCAGTGTGATGGGGAGTGTGGAAAAGAGGTGAAGAGGCGAGTGCAGGCAGGTTGGAGCGGTTGGAGGAAAGTGTCAGGAGTGTTGTGTGACAGAAGAGTGCCAGCAAGACTCAAAGGAAAGGTGTACAAGACAGTGGTGAGACCAGCTCTGCTCTATGGGTTAGAGACGGTAGCAGTGAGACAGAGACAAGAGGCTGAGATGGAGGTAGCGGAGATGAAGATGTTGAGGTTCTCCTTAGGAGTGACCAGGTTAGACAGGATAAGGAACGAATACATCAGAGGGACGGCTCATGTTGCCTGTGTTAGCGACAAAGTCAGAGAAGCCAGACTGAGATGGTTTGGACATGTTCAGAGGAGGGATAGTGGATATATTGGTAGAAGGATGTTGGAGATGGAGCTGCCTGGCAGGAGGGCAAGAGGACGGCCAAAGAGGAGATACATGGATGTCTTAACAGAGGACATGAAGTTGGCTAATGTTAGGGTAGAAGATGTCCATGATAGAGTGAGGTGGAAAAGGATGATTCGCTGTGTCGACCCCTGATGGGAAAAGCCGAAAGAGAAAGAAGATTTAAAACAATCAAAGAAAAATATAATTTGAGTATTAATTTAGAATGCACTGTATGAGAACTGGACGGAGTGACCCCTCCCTCCTCATGCTCCTAACAGGGAGAACCCGCTGGATCCAACAAGACAAAATCCCATAGACTTTTATAGAGAAATAAACAGTTTTACTCAGACATTATGTTTGTCAGAATAACCGTTCTTGCTCTAGTACCTTTTTCTTAACATGCTCTAATTTGTTCTCATTTTTTTTTTATATTCTTTTCTGTGATGCAAGTTACTCAAGTTACAAATTGACCAATCAGATGCCTCAATCAAAATGTGGTGCCTGCTGGACATCACGTCTAACGTTTGACATATTCTCCTGAGTCTGCTTTCAAGTGGTAGGGGGGTGAACTTCCAACAAGCTCACACATTATTGGCAAGAATGGATGCCATAGAAACAGTGACTCAGACCGTTATGGACCAATAACTACTTACTGACGTTGTCTGGGTCCAACATAGGGGCATCTGTATCACCTAAATGGGGAATTATTTGACTTTATTTTGTTGGAGCTGAAATTAAACTATTTTCTATGGATGACAGTCAGAGGTAAGATCTGATGGTTGTTTTGCCAATTATTTAGGGGGTTTTCCTCTAATTTAAAGAGATGTGCTTGATTGATGAAAATATCTGATGATGATATTGTTCAGTTCTGTTGGTGGTTCTTGTCATTGACTGACTCTGTGAACACAGATCTGTTGGAGGATCTGACTTCATCTAACAGACATGCTGTTGAATCAGGTACCTGAGCTTCAACCTCTGCTGGACATAAGCAAGCAGACAAAGTCAGACCCCCACCCTTGTATTTTCCTCCTTTTCTCAGCATTTCTGAGGCTTTTTTAGTCTCACCAGTTTCTGACTGTTCTCTGATTCCCCCACCCGAGTTGTTAACTGCTGCCATATGCCTCACCTTCATGCTGCCAGATGATTTTTGCAATCATCCACATTTAGCGACACATTTGTCTCTTTTTCAAAAGGATTTATTAAAGTTGGTAAGCGTGTGGAGTTTTTTCCTTTTAAATCTGATACAAGTTTAGTGCTTTTTAAGTCTGTTTAATTCTTCACCAACTCCTTAAGACAGGACTCACTTTGCCTGATAATGTTTGATTGTGTTGACATTTTTTTGTCTAAACTAATAAATTAAAATATTAGTCACAATTGAATTGTTTTTGTTTGCCTCCTGCTCAAACTAGGGTTGATCTATTCATGATATGCAGACATCTGGTAGAGTATTTATGTAAATACTAGGCTTAAAATATATAGCACTGATCATAATAAGAACAAATTTAATGTCCCATCATTGAGAGGGCTACAACATCGGATCAACCACGTGATCCAACCCAATTCCCAATCACGTGACTGGATCAGTACCTCCCTAGTACCAATATTTGAGGTTATTATGATCCAACCTGCTTAGTTAATATAAAATATTACACAAAATCTAGCATAGATGTTAGCATTAGCATCTAGTCAACAAATTTCAGATTTTCAAGTCACTCTGATGATGTATTTTTTCAGATATAACACTTGTCTGAAAACTTTTATCAAATATTTAAAAAAAAATTTCAGTTAGTTAAAGATGCAACAAGTGAAAGTACAGTCATTTCCACCTCACTTCTTGCTAGAAACTAAATCAGCACCAAGCAGGAAAAAGTCATGTTCCAAATAAACACAGATAACATTTCCTCTCAAGACTTGAAGGTCCATTCAATTTACCTCAACTCAACCCTAATATTACAGTTAAAAAAAAGCCTTTTAAAGCAATTGACCAAGGAAGTCTTTTTTCCATTTCAGCTTTCTACTTTCCAGCAGTCCAGTAAAATCCAGCCTGGGTTTTGGTAGTTGGTAACTAAAATGAAAGGCCAGCACCCAAAAGACCTGATTAGACAAAGCTGATAAAAACTAGAAGGGGTGAGCTCGGCATCTGGAGGTTTTTATTGCTCCACGATATTTTGTATTTCCTGCAGTGGGAGACCAATCATCCTACTGTTTTTAATTTTTTTTATTCTTACTGCTGAGGTGAGAACAACCACTACCCCCCATCTATTATTACTCTGTTCTCAGTAGCAACTGTTTGCTTTGCCTGTTGACTGTAGGAGGTCTCTTTTTAAAAAGTGATCAGCTAGAAGCTCTGAAACTCAGCGCTACCAGAAGTAAAATGATAAGAGGCGTTTATTTGGAGGGTCTTCCTTTACGGTGCTAATGAACTGGATTCAAAATGGCCGACATATTGATATCTTGTACAGGTCATCCTGCTCATGGTTAAAGCAGAACTCTATCGAGGAGGTGTAGTGGCTGAAATGTTGACATTGGCCGATAGGGATGATTGTCTTTAATGATTTATTCACCGACCTGGTGCAGAGATGACTTGACACACTTAATGCAGTTATCTCTACTCCTGCAGCGAGTACAGTTGAATAAAATCTTAAAGAACTTGAAGTTGTCCACTTTTTTTATCACGTTATGCAGTTAGGTTGTGGATTTTGAGAATTTTCAACACTTTATGGATCTTAAAATCTTTCAAAAATTTGGCAAATTTCTTTACAGTGACATTTTTCTTAGATCACTTTCTTAGTGCTGTAAAGACTATTTCCCAAAATGTTATTTTCTTTCGTTTTCTGCCTTCAGCAGAAATTGTAGTTCCTTTATTAAACAGATAATCTTTATAAGAAGTCGAGTGGTTTTGAGCCCATTTCATAACTTAATTTCTTTTTCCCCAAAGCCTATGTTTCTCCTTGATAACCTAATCTAGAAAAGCGGCAGACTCTTTACGGCTGTAACTCCCCCAGAGGCCAAAACTTGATTTCTAACTGTGCTATTGGATCCAAACCTGCTTTGTGCAGCATGGAAATCTGCTTATGACACCTCCGCTGGCTTGATTTTTCACTCAGCAGATTTTCCACACAGATCAGTCAGCGAGTTGTTCGATAGTTTACTGCACTGAGATAGTAAATGAAATGGGCGAATGCTTGTCTGAATCTCCTTGTTTGCACGCTTAGATACGGTGTGCGACGTTAGGTCACATTGAGTGAGCAGAATAACTAAACATAATGTGAAGGGTCAATGTGTCTATTTTTATGTTGGTGTCTCAGATTGCAGCTGTCTAGTATATTTACATATTAGTGCAGCCTCCTTCTTTTCCCTATTTGATGGATTAAAGTTATTTTAGTCAAAATAATCCACATGGAAACACTTTCATCAGCCCAGATACATTTTAAGCAGAATCCTGTGAGTTTATGAATCTAGATTTTGCTTTGTAAGCCTCAAGTATGCTTTGATTGATGCTGGAATTGTGCTTTTTGATGTGAAAGAGTGAATTGGAGAGTAAATTCATCTTTCTCTTGCAGGTGATATCACACAAAAAGGCTATGAAAAGAAGCGATCCATGCTAATTGGAGCCTACCTCCCTCAAGTACCAGGTACTTTTTCTTGCCTTTTGTTTTCTGCGTTTGATTTCATCTCCAATAATTCATTTTCCTGCAGATTTTTTGATAATATGATGATAAATGTATAGTTTGATTACTTGATACATATTTATTTTCTAATGTGAGTAGAGTGAAACCCCCCACCACAGAATGGTTAAAAGCTTTTGGGTATATATTTAGCACTGGCTTTCAGGAAGTCTGACTATTGGAGAACACATTAATCTAGTGTGCATAAAAACACACAGTCACTCACGTAATGCACACTGACTGTTAGGAAGTGCAGTAAGGAAGAAACTATCTAAACTGTTTGGTATTCAATTCCAAGCAATGCTTGGGTTGGTTTCCCTGTGCAGCGTTCATTCTCCTTTTCAGCTGTCCACGCCCTTCCCCAGTCAAGTTTCTATCACTTAGCGGAACCTTGCAGGGACCCGCATTGATTTCCTGGAGGTTTATGTGAGTGTGCACCTCCCTGTTTCCGTCCTCCTTTCTTCCACAAAGACGAGCGTGGGTTTGAGTTAAAGGCAGTCCTGAAAGATGTTCTCAGAGCATTCTTAAGCTTCATTCTTAGTCGACCTAAAAACACACACTCGTGAACACACAAATACAGACAATGCCGCTCTTCTTCTGGTCCCCCTCTCACACACTCTATGCACAATACTCCCCATTTTTCGTCAGACTCACACAAGTGTCTTTTTTTCTTAACCGTTACGTGTGTCCGTAGTAAAACCTGCTAATCCACGCTTCTCAGAAACACAGTAGAAAACGATTTTTATTTTTTTTGGCAAAAGCATTACCACTTGACAACAACACTAATTTCCCACCAAAGCAAAAATATACACTTTCTTCCTGCAAATCTGGATTGCTCATGGAAAAGAGAAAGGACAGTTGTTATTTTGCTGCTTTTCATCATAACCCTGATCTAGTGCCTGCTTACTTCAAACTTTAAACTTTATTTGCATGGCGCCTTTCATTCCGGTTAAAAACCCAAGGTTTTTAACCGCAAATAAAAGCAAATAAAATAGTCATAAAAGATGACAATCATTTGAAACCAAAAACACAGGACAATCACACACAGATTACTCCCTCCACGTACCCAGTTCCCCCAATATAACCCTCAAATTAAGAAACTGCAGCTTAAAGAAACAGTCTGGCTCGGTACTGCTGTGCAGAAATGATATAATGGGGATCCGTTTATTCCAAGATTCCACTCGACCCCGGGGGTCATTGCCACAGCATCCTCCCCACATAGCAGCTCAGGGCCCACTCTACGGCTATTAGACTGAAGAGCAGGACCCCAGCCGGCGTACTGAGAATGAGCACCGCAGCAACAGCACCCCCTACAGGCGGAGCTGGTGGAGCCCCAAGAACAATGGATCCCCAAAAGGAAGCACTGGAGTAAAAAACATCAGTATATAAATAATAATTAGATTTAAAACAAAAATAGGATAAAATAAGATATAACAATAAGAATAATAAAAAGCGTTTAAAAACTTTAACAGGTAGTGGGTTTTTCCCTTCAGTTTAAATTTTATGTTACCTCAAAAAAAAATTCTTTCTGAACAGTGATGTGTTATTTATTTATTTTTTTACCGATTTTGCGTTAGCAACTGTAGTTTTTGAACATACATATATAGTCACAGCATACTTGATACATTTTATTGAAAAAAGGCCTCTATTGTAATTATGTTCATAAGTTCATTTCTAACTAACTGAACACAGAAATATACCCAATTTCATCAATATTCGCAAACTGTCACAATCACTAGCGACGGTTTGCCACGTGTAAGTAAGGCAAGCACATGCTTTATTTATCAATTGTCCGCTCACACCAAACGCATCAGATTCTGTTTTTTTTGCGCCTTTGTTCTTAACATGCCTCAAAGTCGCTGCTGGACATTTGTCCAAAATTGTGTAAATAAACCAGTTGCCCTTTAGCGGTTGTTTCCCACACTGAATTTATCAGTATTTGCTGCTGACAGCAGTGCCGGAGAAGAGGTGCCGTCCAGACATGGAAGAGAATCTGATCGATTTCCTCATAAACGTTATGATGTTTTTCTTATTTGCATCGAGACATTATAATTATTGTTTTTAGTTTTTCCCTCCTTGCGGGACAGCAAGTCATCAAACTGGGTCACAGAAAGACAGAAGAACAGCTAAATACACCGTCATTGAGATACAGCTCCTCCAGTATAGAAGATAACAATCAAGTAGGAAAAAAAGACTGAATGACCTCATGAACCAAGAGATGGAGAGGTGACTATTTATGCTTTTGTAGAGCTCTTGAAAAAAATAAAAAATAAACGTAATTTTTCAACATCATCCATATATTCCTTCCATTATAAACAAGATACACAGTAATCAGGCTAAAAACCTCAGATAGGAGCTTCTCCATATGCAATGGGAGTGTCTAGTTTATGAAAACATTTTTGAACAAGCATTGAGCATAAAAATTTGACGTGCGTCAAAAGAGGGAGCGGGTGTGAACTTAACCCATGAATCACATCCGGTATGAATGCAGCATTATGCCGGGCTAATTTTTCCACACATTTTTGACTTTTCTCTTAAAAGTGCAACTTGTACTCTGGAGCGATGTATAAATGCTTCTTTTTTTTTACTATGCAGTTTTTATTTATTTATTTTTTCTAACTTGTCCTGTCCAACAGCTAAGCAAACAGATGAGAGCTGAAAGCCTTTTATGTTGGACGCATTTTACTTTTACAGCAGGGGTTATGAATCTTATGATAAACCAGATGTATGTTTGAATAAACCCCTTTTGTAATTTCAGCTAAACTTTATTCATGTTAATTATATCTGTAAATATTTTTTTGTTGGACTGGACGGAAAGTAAAAGGAGGAAAGAAGAGAGAGGGATGGCAAATTGGGGGGCGGTGTTAGAGGGGTGATTATAGTAGCGATCATGGTAAGATCATGAAGCGTCAGAAAGCAACAAGTTGCTGGAGCTTTACTGTATCACAACTGCCAGGTTAAGATGCATGAAAATTTTAAAATAGGCGGGGCCTCTCCACACACACACACACACACGCACACACACACCCACACACACACACGCACAAACGTTACAAACACACCTGTTGGCTCCAAAAGTGTTTGCACACAAACAAGTCTACATGGACATGCTACCGCTAACATTCACACACTTCTACTTATGCATTCAGACCAACACATATGAAACATTTCATTCAGTCACGCAAACTGTACAAAGATGAGATAGCACCTGTGCTCGAGTGATTGTTTAAGTTCTTCTGGGGTGGATGATGGAATGTAAAAAGAGGGAGAGAACCCAGCCGCCCCCACCAAGGCCCCCACCGCAGCAGCAGCCGGGACCCCCCAACATCAGCAGCAGATCGAGACTGCGACTTATAAGATGGAGCATATGTGTTAAACTCAGGCCCGAATTACTGGGCCTTAGTCACTTTCAGTGGGTTAGTTTGCACAGCATGTTTGATTCAGATGATGTTCAGCAACAGCAAGCCTTCCATATAACAAATTGTGTAGAACTTCTAGACATTTGCTAACAGTTTTGTTCCTTTTGTGTTTGCTTATACGTTTGTTTAAGAGATAAACCCGCAAGGAGTTAACAGAAAGCAAAACATGTTATGTAATCTTGTAAAAAAAATATTTCTAAAAATCCGTATGGAACAAGGTATCGTTCAACGTCAATGTTAAAGGTATGTTAAGTTGAAATCCTACTGCATTTTCAAGTTAGGTCTTCTTAAAGCTAATAATACTTAGCAGAGAAAAATAACACCGTTAGACTGCACAACTTCGGGTCAAAATTTGTTTCGAGGCCCCTTTAAAATATTCCCCGGTGATATCTGAGCTAACACAAAGCATACTGTAGGTCAAGCGTTTTTATCTCAGCAAACATACCTAAGGTTCCATTTCAGATCAATTTCGTCTTAAAGGTTTGACCAGTAAGTCACAAATAGGATCTTAAAGTTTGAATCTATCATTTATAATTTGAAATTTAACATCTGTAGCACTGTACATGCTTCAGGCTCCAGTCCTGAGACCTAGTTGAACAGGTTTTTAGACAATCATCTCTGACTTAAAAGTTAGGTCGCCTGGAAGCTGTTAGGAAACCACATATCTGACTAATGAGTGGCAAGAAATTTCAAGAAGAGAAGACTATAAGCGCAGATGCCATGACTCAACTTCAAAACCTGTAGGAGGAAATAAATAAATCTGTTCTCCTGTTTTCAACATTTCCCATTTTGCCAATGAAGTTAGGAATGCAGAATGACTGGAAGGTTGCCTTCAGACTAGGAAATTACCAAGTTTGCATTGCACTTGTTTGCAGAAAATCCATTTCAGCGATGTGTCAATAGCATTTTAAGGTTAGTAAAAATAGCAACACCACCTTAGTTTTTTCTTCCCGAAGCTCAAAAAAGACTTTGTCTAATATGAGTCTCTAACCGGCCACAACATTCTGCAAACCACTTACTGACTATGCTCTTTAGGGCATTTCCTCTAGTTGTTAAAACAATTTGGTGAATTTTGATTTTCTTTTCATAGGTTATAGAATATGTATCTTTTAAAAATAAGTAGATTAAATGCTGCCGCTAACCCATTAAAGGAAAAACTGTTACTACACAAAATACTCTAACCCCTAGCCAAAGTAACGTTGAACTGATTGTGTAATTATGGCCCAACCTCTTTCTTGGTAGCCAAACCTCTTTGAGGAGGGCGCCTCCTCCAGCCTCTTTATAACACGGCTGAGGTGAAAAACCTTCAGTCGCTTCTGATCACTCAGCTGAAAGTCACCTCTACAGGAGAGAAGATGGCACACGGCATTCAAATTGACAGAGAGAGATTCTCCTGCCCCCTCTGCCTGTTTCTCTTCAATGAACCGGTGAGCCTTCCTTGTGGTCACTGCTACTGCATGCAATGTGCTAACAAACATCTGGATCATGAAGAGGATTCTGGGATCTACAGTTGCCCTGAGTGCCGTCAAGAATTTGTGTCCAGGCCGCTTCTGGTTAGAAATAACATACTAGCATTTGTGGTGGAGGAGCTGAGGAAGACTGAAGGCTCTAACGAAGACTGTGTTGACATCACTGATGGACCAAGACAACACCCCCACTCTGCCAGACCTGGAGATGTGGCCTGTGATGTGTGCTGTGAGGTCAAACTCAAAGCGGTGAAATCCTGCCTGCAGTGCATAGCGTCGTATTGTGAGGATCACCTGCAACCTCATTTTGATGTACCCCCCCTGAGGAAACACAAGTTGGTGGCAGCAACTGCAGAGCTAGAGAACAGCATCTGCTCTAAGCATTATGAAGTGATGAAGATATTCTGTCGTACCGATCAAAGCTGCATCTGTTATCTGTGCTCTAAGGAGGAACATAAAGGCCACGAGAAAGTCTCTGCTGCAGCTGAAAGGAACGAAAAGCAGAACGACCTTCAGGGCTCTCGAAAAAGAATCTATTCCAAGATCAAGAGGAGAGAGAAGGATATGATGACTTTTCAACAGGTAGAGGACTCTATAAATGTCTCTGTTGAAAATGCACTGGCTCACACTGAGAATGTGTTCACAGACCTCTGTAAAATGATTGAGAAAAATCTCTCTGTCATTAAGGAGAAGGCAATATCTCGACAGAAGGCCGAAGTAAGTCGGTTCAAAAAGCTCAGAGAGAGTGTCCATCAAGAAATTGCTGAGTTGAGGGAAAAAGATAGAAAGCTTGAAAATCTATCACGAACAGATGACGACATTAGTTTTCTGCTCAATTACTCTTCGTTAGCTCAATGCGAAGACCAGCCTAGTATCCGGATACGTCATTTGAGACAGTTTGAGAAAGTCCCTGCAGTCGTCTTGGAGGCCAAGGATAAAATACTAGATGTGCTTGATAGAGAATGTGCAAAGATCATAATGACAATGTCTGGAAGTACTGCTAGTTCAGAACCTCAGCCTCAAGCATATAAAGAAACCAGAGATGTCCCGGACTCCAGAGAAGGTGTCAAAACCCCAGATCCAGTTCTGGAGAACAGAAAGGATGACCCAGTGTCAACATTTGACATGTCAAATAGTTCTGATGACCACATGTCACCTGGATTTAAACAGAGAGAAATAAACACATCAAGGTCAGCCATATTGTCAGGCTTGCCACCCCGTCAAGCTTCAGTCACACCTGATGTTGTAGAGACCAAATCTGTCAGAGATAGACCATCACAGGGAAATCAGGTCTATCTGTATGATGTGCTGGAAAGATTTAACAGCACAAAGAAAAGGCCAAACTTTTCAAAAGGCAGAGATAAATTCCTGCAGTACGCACGCCCAATCGCAATGGATCCAAGCACCGCAAACCCTCACCTCCTTCTGTCAAAGGAAAACAGGAAAGTTGTCTTCTCGTCAGAAGAGCTTTGCTATTCTGCTTCTCCACAAAGGTTTGCATTTTCCTGGCAGGTCTTAAGTCAGGAAAGTCTTACTGGTCGGTGCTACTTGGAGGTGGAGCGGAGCGGCAGGGGTGTCCTGGTGGCCGTTTCATACAAAGATATCAGCAGAGATGGGACATTTCGCCAGTGCATGTTCGGTGACAACGAAAAGTCTTGGGCTTTGGATTGTTTCAAGAACAGTTATGAATTCCGTCATAACGAAATTAGAACTTCAATCCCAGGCACCTGGTCCTCTAGAGTGGGGGTGTACGTGGATCACGATGCAGGTCTCCTATTATTCTTCAGCATCTCTGACACCATGATCCTCCTCCACAAAGTCCAGACCACGTTCACACAGCCGCTGTATGCTGGACTGTGGCTTTCCGATGGAGCAGCCGCTGAAGTGTGCAAGCTTGTGTGACAAGTTTTTCAAACAGTTTATGTTCTGATATCTCTAGTCTGTATCTATTGCTATTCTGTTTCCCGCAATTATATATAAATGTTTTTATCTACTAAACCATGTGAGTTTAGGATCCATGATGAATGATGGGTTTTTGATTATTTTCTGTCTGATTTTTGCTTCTGGTTTTATCAAAGGTTTTACATGTTTAAGACTATAAACTAAAAAAAAAGGCAAAAAGCAAACAATTACATTCCATTAAGCCCTGGATGTAAACATCTTGATTTAGAAAAACTGTAAACAGATTGGTAACCTTTGTTTTCTTTGACATCTCTTGTAAACACCATAGTTTTAGATTTTACACTTAAAGATATTTTTACCTAGCATGAATAATGCTTGGTGTTCTTTTTTTTCTTTTTCTTTTCTCTTAGTTTTAAAATGATCTTTACATTTGACATTTTTGGAGATATACATCACTTTCATTTAGCAATATTTCATGTGGTTTTATGAAAAGAAAGCCAAACAATGTTTTTATTCACCTTCTCTCTTCTTACTTTTATCTAACTTTGTCTGTTTAAAGATCAGAGATAAATCACTTTAATAAGTTTATTAATAAAAAATGTTTTTTTCTTAAACTTTGCCTGTATTCATTTTAAATATTTCAGATGGTATATTTGATTTCTAAAACTGAAGCATTTCACAACCGAGGGTGTCTCATGATACTTCAAAAGAGATCATAACTATCTGACAAATTTGTTACAGTTATCTACCTATTTTTTAATAATAGCCTACAGTATTTATCATCAATTAATCTCCTGTAATAGGCAAGCAAAGGGCGACAGTGGAAAGAAAAGGTGTGTGTGGGGTGGGGGTGGGGGACTCAGCAGAACGGGAATCAGTAAGGGAGACCATTTCCCATGACCGGTTAGGGCACATGTGTCAAACTCAAGGCCCGCGGGCCAAATGTGGCCCGCCACGTCATTTTATGTGGCCCACAAGAGCATAAAGGTTTTTAATTTTTTAAAATGAAAATTGGTGTGCATTTATCCATATATATGGGGAATCTGACTTGAAATATCGGATTGGGCAACTGTACATTGGGACTTATACACTGTCAACATGACCTAACCTGACAGAATCCAATGTAAAAGGATTTATGCTAGAGTAACAAGCAAACACATGTTTTCTATGCAACTATAATTGTCACTTTAAAAAGTTGTAATAAATAAATAATGCGTTATTTAACATTAAGGAGCAGTTACATTTAATTTTCATAACATTTAGTTGCATGTATAAGTTATATATGGCCCTTTGAGGACAGCCACTATGCTGATGTGGCCCTCTGTGAAAATGAGTTTGACACCCCTGGGTTAGGGTCTGTGATCACAAAAACATCTCTCATTGGCTACAAAAAACATGTTTGTCATTATTATGATCAGAGAATAGATAGCAAACAACAAGCAGATATTGAACAATAAATAATTGATTGATTAAAATTCTGTCCCGTGACCCCAAAAGGGACAAAACCGGGTTTAGAAGATGGATTGATGGAATTCTGTCACTTCCTAAAACAGTATTTTCATTCAAAACACACACACATGCTGACAATTTATATCAATTGATCAATAAATTATTGTTGCCTGTTGTTTTAAAGAGAGTATAAAAGCTTAAAAGCATGTTAGTTAAAGCACAGGCTCTCTGGATAATAAAGTGACATTAAAATTTTGGACTGACTTCATTTCTTGGAAATGGCAGAAAGAAAGGTTTATAGTTTTTCTCCTCCACAGGTCTCAAGTGTTTTATAAAATTTCTGAGCTGATAACTTTTACATTTTTTATTTTGATTTAACTTTATACACTTTAGGTCAATGTTGCGAAATTCATTTCTTTTTGAGCAGAAAAACTTTTTTGACAGTTAAAAACCACAGAAATGTAAAGAATTTTAACAAGTTTAGACATAATTTTAATGCATTCGTAACTATATTTCAAAGTAATATATACTTCACTTCCAGCTAGCGATGCACAGGGCTCTCTTGTTCATTTTCTAGAAGGCTTCTCTTGTTGCAGTCTGTGCTATATAAACTTTTGCAATATTTATTTCTTTATTGTCTTTGATGTGGGAACATTTCCTACAGCTGAGTGTCTCAGATCTGCAAAGAGATTTTTTCTGTTTTGTGGCTCCTGACTGAGATTTAAACTGTTGGGTTAACATATGGAAACCTTTTTCATGGATATTTAAGGACAGATGTGCAGCAAATTAAATCCTATATATTATTTTTCTATTTCATCTGATTTGGTTTTAATTTGGGTTTATATGCCTTCATTTGTAAGATTGTAGCAAAATGAATTTTCTTTGTAAAAAAATGCTTAAAATCCTTGATATTAGGAAGAGATGAAAGGGTTTGAACCCATTTATTTATTTATTTTTCTTTTTTTAGTAAAGTAAGAAATGAAAGGTTTACCTAATGAAATGCTTTAGTAACAGGACCTGATCAAACAAGGTTTTCCTGGTAAGCCAGTGAGGTTCCAGCACGCACCGGACCAGCTCCTGAGTCACGCTTACATCATAAAATGTTCAGGAAAATGAGTTGAACTTGGGCAGCTGGTTTTGCAGTAGACATTGTGTCTGTTCTCGTTATTCTTTACACATTGTTGTATTTTGTTAGTTCCTAGCAAAGCATTGTGGAGACGCTTCCAGCAACCATGTTAATTATGTAAGGCAGGCTTTAAGTGCATCTTTCTAATTGGGGTGCATGGAATGATGAGGAAAATAAAGAACTGATCTAACTCTGTGCTGCTCAGCTTATTGTATAAAGACATGAGTTCCTGAGTTTATGAGTGACAGACAAACTTTGTGGACGTTTAAAAGCCATGTTGCATCTCCACAGTGCTCTCCATCCCAGCCTATAGTGATTTCACTTTAACCCAAGTTTTTCAAAAAGACAGTAAACCAAATGTAAAATTTTAACATCAAATACAAAACAAATTTTGTGGTTGATTAAAAAGTTTGATAAAAATTACTGACATTGCAGTTGTAGAGAATATTTTATTAAATCAAAGTCTTTTATTTTTTCTGTAGTGAAGTTGGACTGTTTTACTTTAGAATGAACAAAAAAACGACTTGTTTTAGTTAGATGGGTCACAGCGGTTACCTGGTGACCCCGCTCTATTTATTATCTGATCTTGTGCTTTTTTATCGTATATTTGAGCTGAAAGTCCTTTCATATTTGCATGACCTTTCATTAAAATGAGCTGATCTTATTTGTATAACACCTAAAGACACGAGAGGTTGCACTCAAACAGGTGACATTAAATCCACAGACACAAAACAACATGAAAACTAAGATTTACATTTAATATATGAAATAGATCCCTAAACTTCTGGGAATTTAAAGCCAGAGAGAGTTTCAAAAAGCCCTTCATTTACATTTAAGAGACGTCTGGAATGGAAGTACAGAGAGGACAAAAGAGAGGATGAGTTCACCAGAACATTTGTATTTTGATTGTAAAACTTCCATCTAACATTGAGATCTGCAGAACTTTGTCAAGGTTATGGAGAGTTAAAACCTCACTCAAGTTTAATGATGCAAGGCCATGGAGAGCTTTCAAAACATGAATTAATAATTCATAATGGATTTTCTGGCAGACTGGAGGGTGCGAAGGGCAGGAGTGGTGGACAGGTGTTGAGGCAGTGATGAAGGGGCGAAGAGCCGGATTCTGGGCAAGCTGCAGCCGGGAGAACAGGACTGACTAAAACTAACCGGGGGCTGATAGAAGAGTGGACTGTTTTACATTTTTTTAATCATTATGGCATCAAAAAGGCTTTATTTTTGCTAATAGTCTAGGATGTTGTTAGGCTTTGACAGCCGTGTTAATTTGTTTATCGAAATTTAAATTGCTGTCAAAAAGAAACGTCCAGATTCTCAATGGTTGATTTAAAATAGAGACCAAGGTCTGTGTCAGGACCTCCTTCCAAACACAATGGCCTGTTTTATTCTGGTTTAGATTCAGAAGGTTTGGAGAGAGCTAAAGTTTGAGAACCTTAGGACTACCAGACTGTGGTTGGAGTGGGTTTGTGGCTTTGAGAGGCAGATTTGAAGATCATCTGCATAACATCAGATGGAGAAGCTGTGTTTTTGAAGCATTAAACCAAGTAGAAGTACATTAAAAAATAGAACATAAGTATCATTTCAGGCAGAAATTAGCTAATCTTGCTTTGTTAAACTTTGGTTTAGATTTGACCGGAACCATCAATATCATCAAGATAGTTGTGTTTAGCAGTAAAACTGATTTCTTAACTCGGTTAATATTGACACCTTCCATTATTACCAAAACTCCCCTATATCTACAAAAATAGCTACAAATGTTTGTTTAAAGTTGTGGACAAGAACTTTGTGGAGGCTCTATCTGACTGAAGAAGTACAAACGTGATTTATAAAAACTTTGTGAACTCTTGTGTGGATTATTCCTGAAGAGCTGTGAGGGTGTTTGATGATTAAAGACCCGAAACACCCTATGACCTCGGGTTTATCACTGATGATGTCTCCCAAGTAGCACCTAGAGGTTCATTTCAGAACATTACATCCATGAAGGATTCAATTTTAAATTTCAGCACCAGAAATTTAAAAAACGGATTGGTTGTCATGGAGTTCCTGCTGTTGCCCTGCCCAAGTTTCCTTACTTTTTAATTTACTTCTAAATACTTCTAACTTTGAAAAAAAACATATACAGATATATCATCAAGTTATTTTTGCTTCAAGATATTTTTGAGCCTTAGTTAAAGCTGTATACCATTGTGAAAGAAGTCTACCATTGTGGGTTTATTATTCCTTTTGCATGCAACAATCTAATAAATGATGAAGAAAACTGCATTGGAGCTGAGAAGGGATGGATGAACTGGTGGGGGAAAGGGAAATCCATCCATACATCCATCCATTCGGGCTCCCCGGAGGAAACTAGGAAGCGAGGTGTTTCCCAGACCTGTCAGTGTTCCTCGGCTGCCTGGCAGTCATTAAATGGTCGGCCAACCAGCTTTGAGCGTTTCTCCTGTGCAATGTGAGCTTTAATGAAGACAGATGAGGGTGGAAGCGTTAAGGCCGACACGGACACTCATGGATTAGTCGCTGTCAGTAACAGTACGCAGTTCCCTGTAAACCCCGCATGTGCTGACACATTTTTAGTTGTTTTATATTGATAGTCTTTTATTAGGAAAAAAAAGAACTGTATATATTTTATAATTATTAAACAAGGGTTTTGGAAATAAAAAATGTGTTCTTGTTTCCTGGTTTGTGCCTGGCAGAGGCATGGTTTGTCTTTGTCAGACTGTGTTGTTGTGCTACGTCGTCATGCAGCCGGTTTTCACACATACCACTCATACCTTTTGCCTCCGTTCTGAACTTTAAAGAGAATTCATTTAGAGTGATGTGCAATAAATCCAGTGAAGACAGATACTTTGAACCAGTTGTACCTCAGTACAAATGCTTTTTGTGTGTTTTTAAAGACAAAAATTAAACACTTTTTGTTGTTCTGTCCATGTAGTCATTAAAAAGGCGGTTGTTTCAGCTTGAATTTGTCATCTACAGGAATGGATCCATCCATTGGCCAGGAAAGGAGAGCACCCGTCACCCCCACCTCATCATCCCGATACAACCGCCGGCGGTCCTCTGGCTCCAGAGACGAACGCTACAGATCAGGTAAAACGAAACTTTCAAAAAAACAACCAACTCAATTTTATGTCAGCATCCTGCAGCTGCTGCAAGACAATTTCTTTTATTTAGACTCAGCAAAAACACACAGCATGATACATGACCAGCATTCATATCCTGACATCTGAAAAACAATATCAATATTTGCTCTGATTGGGGACTTTGGGATATAACATGATTAGGACTGAACGTTATGGACTGGGACAGTTTGTCCTCAGATTTAGTACAAATCACTCCACTTAAAAATAGTTGCAAAGCACTTGAAAGTGTCGCAGAGATCTCTGATGTGAACTGCAAACAAAACACATACCGGTATGTCAAAACAGAAACCACACAGTGATTCAATGAAAGGCAACAGGGGAGAGAAATCTCCAACTGTTCATCATCCATGTCAATAATATCGAACTTTTTAACAGTGGATTCTTTCCTAATATTCAATTATGTCGACAGGAGTTCAGATTGTATGACTATTCAGGAACACTTAGCTAAATTTGGGTTCATGTTCAGAGTAATTCATTTTAAAGCTAGCTTTTAGTTCTGCATTTCACTATTAAAACCTACTAGTGAGACACAGTCAGACTTTATTAGCCGTGTTCACAGTAACTCTTGTAACATGCTACATGTTAGGTATGTTAGAGGCGTTAGCGTATTGACACCTGTAACTCCCAACCTTGATTGCAACTCATAAAAAACAGACTGAAGCAGCTAAAACAATTGTTATGGTGACTATGCTAACTCCCAACCTTGTTAATAATAAATTAGCCACATTAGTGCTTTCATGATACCACCCAAATCTGTTTGAGGCTCATTAAAATGAAAAACAGACAGACATTTTGACAGAGCACCATGAATTTCTCTAAATCACTTCAACATCAGTAAGCAACAACCAGAATGAATCTATATAAGATGCTTCAGATTGTTAGACGCACTGTTGTTTCTTGAGAAAAACAAGGCTTTTAAATGTGCCTTGTGGTGTGTTATTCTCTTGAGAGTTTTAAAGAAAGCTGAGAAAATCTATCTTCATTTATATTTCTTTTTCCTACAAAGAACTATTTTTAAACTAATCAGTGCTTCTGGACAAAGTTTGCTTTGCAAAGGCTGAAGCTTCCAGCTCTGCAAAGGCAACTTCTGAAGCAATTTCTCTCAGAGTTAAGACTGATTTAGTCAGGCTTTATGCTGTTTACAGGATCGGACTCCAACAAATCCAGTGTTTGGCTTTTGAAGAATCTCTCCCAGCATGCATAGTTCAGTAAGGCAGGACTAATTTGTCTGCTTAAACTGGTTTCCGTGTTGTCTAATTCCCAGTCTGTCAGAGGATGAGCTGTGTCTGAGATGAAGAGCAAGGTGTTTTTTTGAAGTTATAAAGTGTAGCAGTAGTTTGAGAAAAAGCACACGTGAACGTCGCATGCTCGCCTTCACCCTCTGCAGTCAGCCTCAAAGGAGCAAACGTGCGCATGAGAGTTACATGAGCTCTCTTCCCTGCACTAACACTCACACAGCAGACTAGCGTGCATTTCAAAGCTCCAGTCATTCCAACTAATGTCGCTCTCATGTCATTATAAGGCTGGAGTCGGGTTTGCTTTCTGCAGGCTGTAGACTGCACAATGTCTCATTTTCAAAACATTGGCATTCCCCCCAATTTAGTTTAAAAATACAAAGTCTCATGGGAGATGCAGTCGAATAGTAGTGCATGTTATGTGCAAACAAAGTGAGAGTAGATGGAAGCTTGGTGGTCATTGTAACCACAAAGATCTTTTCAGGTACTTTTCAGTCCAAGGTTTGCACTGGAAGTCTGCATCCCTGCAGGGGCCTGAAGGATGACCACTCCTTTCTTTAAAACACGTATATCATAGAAAAAAGTCAATTTTTCAAAGAGAGAAATAAAACTAAATAAAATAACCTAAGATGTTTGTTCTACATTATAATAAATGGTCAGTTGCCTGTCCCACAGTCATTCTAAAAGGCACTTTCATATTGACAGGTTTGCTCCTCGTTTACTCACAGCGGTCTCCTCAGTAGGTCTGCTCTCCCACATTTATCTCTTATTTTTAAAAGTAAATTGTTACTTTGGCTAACGTTTTACATTTTTGTCATCCAGGTCATACTTTTTTAATTCGCATTGCTAGTGTCATTTTCGGATGGGCGGGAGCCGGTTTAGCTCGTGTTGGTTTGCGGCGCCTTCCGTCCGTGAAACCAGGGTTTGAATCTGGGCTGCTCCCCATTCCCTTCTCTGCTTCTGTGCCGGTCCCAAGCCCGGATAAATTGAGAGGGTTGCGTCAGGAAGGGCATCCGGCGTAAAACATTGCCAAGTTAACCATGCGACTCATCCTCGACAGAGAGGTTGTTTCGCTGTTCACCCCTGATGGGAAAAGCCGAAAGAGAAAGAAAGAAAGTGTCATTTTAGGATTTTGTAAAATGTTTAGACAAAAAATTTAGAGAAATGGACACAAAATTTAAATGAAAAGGAATAGGGGAAAAATTTAGTTTTCCACCAATTTTACCACATTGCTTGGGGCAAAAATGGAAATTTACTATATTTGAAAATATCATATGCAGACAGTTAGAAAATACTAAACTAAATAAACTATTTAACCAATGTTCATATTGTTTAGATTAATCCACCCTCTCCTCACATATTTAGCGTTTACAGCGAACACAAATATCTTTGTGCATTTTTATAGTTACACTGAATTAAATGATCCCACTTAGAAAATTCTGATCAATTTTTTATTTAGAATTGTTTATAAAAAGATTATATTCATTCATCAGTGCCTCCACAAAACCAAAAGCAAAATAGTGTTCTTTAAGAGACCCACTCCAATGAAAGTCTTGTTTTGGAACTGGTCTAACATGTCCTTGTAGCATTTTTCTTAGGATGGAGGACATATAAAAAGAAATTGAGATTAAAACTACATTTCTGAGTATGTATTTATTCAAATCATGATGGATTAAGAGCAGATAAAAGCCCCCCCTTTGAAAAACCTCTCAGTTGCAACGCAGCAACTGAAATCTCACTTCCCCGCTCTATTTGGATGCATCCACTTGCAGACAAATACGTACATTAATGTCTTAATTTTCCTCGTTTCAGCTGCCATCTGGCCCAAACTGTCATGCTGGATAACTCTGATATTGCTGACCGTTTTTGTTGCACCACTAATGTTAGGTTGGAGTTGTGAGGGACTTTAAGCTAGTGGAAGAGAGGGTAAACAAAGGGATTATGGGATATCAGCAGAGAGTTACTTCTGCACCAACAGTTCTGTGCACAACTTACAGGCAAATTTCTGATAAACTTCTGCCTCTCTCCAAAAAATATGTCTTAAAAAACAACACAGGTTTTTTGATTTTGACTAAAAACTGCATAACCATATTTAAAAGGCCACTGAGAATGCTTTTATAATAGATAAAAATATAGTTGAAGTGTGACTTTAAAAATACCCAAACAATGGTAATTATCCTAATAACGGATTTTAACTGGTAAGACTCTCTATAGGGGAGATTGTGTTTCTGAAAATCTTACCCGGTGAAACTTTCTGTTTGTGTCTATAGATGTGCACACAGAGGCCGTCCAGGCTGCCCTGGCCAAGCACAAAGAAAGGAAGATGGCGGTTCCAATGCCATCCAAGCGGCGGTCGTTGGTGGTTCAGACCTCCATGGATGCCTACACACCCCCAGGTAAGGAGCCATCTCATGATGTTGTCATTTAGGCTGTTCCGTTATAGTTCAGTGACTGGTCCTTGAAGGCAGCACACTTCAGGATTAAAAGCTTTGATGCACAGTGGATTTTAACCCATTGATCCTTCTATAGAGAACAGCTGCTGTGCCACATATTTGCAACAGGCCTTAGTGGGTTTATGTCCCAAGAATTTGCACATGATGGAGAAAACGGTTGGTGCGATAAAAGCCGGCAGAGCATCGGTTGGTATTTTAGATCAGTGGTCCCCAAATTTTTTTCACGCCACGGACCGATATGACGTCGGTCAAAGCTTTCACGAGCCGGTCTTTAAGATGTGGTGGATGATAATTGTAGCAACGCTACGATGAAGGTGGGACAGAGACGTGACAATGCGAGCTTTTACTTTTTGACACGCACGACAAAGTACATCGCACAGGTGTCCTCTCCCCTTCTCACACTCATGGTGCAAAAAGGAAATACTGTCTATTAAATGGACCTTTCTTCTTTTTGGAAGTCTCAGGCTCCTTCCGTCACCTGGCTGGGCGTTTTCCCCTTGGCAAAGAAACTTTCCAAAGACGTTTGTATTTTACTCATTTTGCTAGCTCCTTCAGTTTTATTTTAGCGGTATCCTATCACGTGACCGAGAAGAGCGCCTTGGCCTGCGTCAAGAGTGACATAGACGGATGTAACGGAGAATCGAACAATTTTTCAAAATAAAACATCTTTTAGATTCTGAAATACATAAAACAGAAGTAATGTAAGTTATTTATTCTTTCTGTGCGGCCCGGTACCGAATTGGCCCGGGGACCGGTACTGGTCGGCGGCCCAGGGGTTGGGGACCGCTGTTTTAGATGACTGGGAATGAGAACTGTCAACATATGGAGATCTGATTAGAAACGTTTGCTTGAACTTACATCATTCATCAATAACCTCAACTCAAGAGGACTGAAAACCAAAGAATAAATGTAGAAAAATTTAGAGATATACAAAAATATAAATCATCACAGAACCATTGTCTTTCCTCATGAAAGCTGACAAATAATTTCCACTCAAGGAGTTGTTTTATCTGCTTATTAGGCACCACATTTTTGGTCATAGTAAATTTTAATATAACCTCATGTATTAATAAGACAGTCTTTCCTTTTGAAAGTCCATATTTTCTGGCATGTTTATTTTCCCTCAGCGGCTCTGTGTTTTGTCACAGACTGGAAATGTTGAAGATAATCAGACAGATTTCATAATCAAATGCATCAGTGAGGCTCTATGCTGGAGTTCACATACAAACACAGACCAGAGTCATGGTGTGCTGACAAGCAAGACCAGTCAACCCTAATCATTAAGGAACTGGAATCTTTTCAAACATTTATTATTAGAATTTCAGGCAGAAAAGGAAATAACTTCTTTTCTACTGAAGGTTTTTTTTTTAAGTTAAACCAAACTTTTTGCATCACTAGTCTTAGTGACATAATAAACCACATTGTTCGGCTGATGACACACATAAGACCAGAAATGTCGTCGGGGACATCTAAATAACGTACGCTCTTTGTCTTACCATAACTCTTCAACTGTTTACACGATCCACAGGAATCAGTTGATTCTGTTGCTGAAGAAAGTGGCTTATCATATCTGCTTTTCACCGATGTGCAACATATTACTAGCATAAAGTGCAGAATGGTGCAAAGCTGCTTTACTCTGTGATAGGATCTGCTGGATTTAAGTCAAATGTGTAGATGGTAAAAGAGTCACAGTAGACAAAAGAATGTAAACACTGGAAATAAAGCTCCAGTATTAAAGGGTTAACCGAAAGTTTGGTGGCTCAAGTCTGTCCAGAGACAGCTAGCTTAAATGCAACTACAAGGAGGCAGATTTCAGTGCTTTCACATGCCAGTCCAAAGTCCGGGTAAAGGCAGAGAAGTTTACTTTACCCCACTCTTTTAGTCTTCTTAAATAGAAAATTCAGTATCTAACACTAAAATGGCAGCTCCATTTTAGTTTGAAATCCGACTTTTTAAACATGGGAATGAAGAAGAAATTGCACTTCTCTGACTGCTGCCTTCACTTGTCCTTTTTGGAACTGCAACCTTTGTCAATTCAGGTTAGTGTCAAATTGAGAAGATAGGGCTCTTCCTTCTTTTGGAAAATTCCCATCATTCTTCACTAGGAAAATGTTTGGATGCCATTCCCATCCAGATGCCCACACCATCTCAGCTTGTCCCTCTGGATGTGAAATGAAAGCATTGCTCGCAATCTCAAAGAGAAATCTTAAACAAATGCTGTAGTCAGTCTCATGCAGCAGTAATATTTTCCGCCGTTCATGGCCAGACGTGAGGGTAGAATTATAAATGGAACTGAACACAGAGACTTATCCATTTGCTTCAGGGAACATTTCCATCTTTTCCAGGGGAAGCCCATGGTTTCAGACTTGGAGAAACTGATTCTGCAAATTCACGATGAATAATTAAACTTTGAAATAGTTTCATTTTAAATCTCATTCTTTAAAGATCCTTTTAAGCAAACTCGTATTTATAACATTATTAGGGTTCCTGAAGCACCCCAATACATTTCACAACTTGTGTGGAGGGAACTCTGACCTCCCTCCCATCAGGAAGCATTAGTCAACCAAGAAGAGCTTTTAAAAGCCAAATGGAGAAAGAAGTCAATCTCCCCCTAATCTAGAGCACCTCATGCCACAAAACACAAGTCCCTAAGAGACTGTTCATGTCCAAGTTTGAGATGGTTTTATCTTCATCGTGGTGGGTCAGAAAGACCATTGATGTGAGAAAGGCTATCATAGCACTGGTGAGTTTATAAATGTGTGCTTGACTGTCGGTCATTGTTGTGTGGAAAGCTTTTTTATTATCATCTAGAGAGCTTCTCACATCAGTCAATCCAGATGCTGGGGAAGAGTAGACCTCCACGCGTCTAAAACCTTAGTCACATGCATCAGGTTGACCCGTACAGGTTTTTAGGTTGTCCGGGGCAATGTAGGGTCGTAGAGAGGACTGGCTGCATCTTAAGGTACATGTCCGGTGCAGCATGCCCGTAGAAAAACATGAGCAAGAACGTTCTGGCTCTACGGGCTCACCGACCGGTCTATGACCTTGATTTTTTGTTTGTTTCTTTCTTTTTGCCCGCAGACAGCCCATATCCATCTGTAAGGGAAGTTGTGACTATCAGGATTAACTTGCATATCCACTGGTTCTTCATCAGTGATGCCTTCCTCACTTCCATCGTCTCTGTGATAGACACTGAAATTTGTTGACCAAAGTATTGAAGCACCTTAAAAAAACATCCCTGTCATTATCTGAGAGCTGACGCTGGTTCTGCTCAAAGTAAGCCTTTTTTCTTCTGCTGCAGAAAGGAAGAACCCACAAACTGACTCGGGCTGAGTACCTGTGTGTGAGAACTGGGTCACTGCTATCTGTCTCTTTGTGTCAGGGGCATTATGGAAATCTTATGCAAATCAGCCATGCAAGCATACAACCATGGATGCATTGTTTTTCACAAACTGCAGCCTCATTAAACAAACTTTAGTCTTGTCCCTGCAGAGAACAGACAATAGACTGATACATACAAACACATTTCCTGTCTGGATCCATTAAGACTTAATCATCAGCAACAAATCTGTAATGGGTCACCTGTTTTAGTGAGTTTTAATTAAATCCCGACACTTGAAAAAACATACGGATTTCTTTTAATTGCAACATTCATCACCTGTGTCACCTTCATTCTTCCTCAGACACTTCCTCAGGCTCAGAGGGTGAAGGGCAGGGCGAGGGTGATGAGGAAGAAGGTGGAGATGGAGAAGAAGAGGACGGTGGAGGCGGTGAAGGGACCTCATCCAGTCGGGAGGGGAGCATCAGTATGGAGCACTGGATTAGCCGAGCCATCCACGGCACGTCCTCAACCACGACCACCACGTCATCCACGGCCTCCTCCTCGTCTTCGTCCACACGCAGCGGGGGCAACGGGGCCGCAGCGGGTAGGCTGGCCGATGTTCTGGCTCAGCACGTCTACATCTCGGCTCAGCACCGGAACCGACACCACCATCACCACCGCCACAAGACAGGTACACCCAATGCATTCCGTCACAAATCCTGACACCTTAAGGGAACGGCGCATTCCTTTAACAGGACAGTCATTGTAGCTTCTTCTACTTTTCTAAATTATTCATATTAGCTCTTAGAGGAATTTATTTAATGTTACAAACAGAACCTGAGGTTGTAAATCAGGCAGAGTGTAGATCAGCTGTATTTCACCTATTATTTGCACTCGTACAGTCAGTGTTCTCTCAGGGCTGGAGCCTCTGGGAGACCTGAGCAGGTTTTCCAATGGTAAAAAGGCTGCAGTGAATAAGCAGCACCAACATAAATGATGGGGAAAGTTTCTACTTGAAATTTTTTACTTAAAAGTTCATTTGAAATGTTTTACATCTCAACATATTGGAAGAATCAACTTAAAAAGTTTGTTTTTCAAACCAAAGGTGGATATCCATCCATCCATCCATCCATCCATCCATCCATCCATCCATCCATCCATCCATCCATCCATCCATCCATCCATCCATCCATCACTCCATCCATCCATCCATCCATCCATCCATCCATCCATCCATCCATCCATCCATCACTCCATCCATCCATCCCTTTGAGTCTTAAGCTCACTTTACAAGTTTAAAAATATATACATATTTCTGCTTTTGATGTAGCGAACAATGAACAACCTTTGTTACGCCTTTGATGATAAAACCGAATCTCATGAAGGTCCCTGAATACCAGATCGGAAGAATAAGGCAGGAACTGCTGCTGATCTTGAAAGCTTGTCTGCACCAGTCTGTAAATGAAGCCACCGTCCTTGAGTTTATTCTTAGTAGTTGGTGAAGTGAGTTGGCAGTTGTGAAGTTTCTAATAAAAGCTTGTGAATCACCCTCCGGAAAGTTGCTGGGTGGGCTTGCCGCTGGACCTTTGAAATTTAATGTTGTGAATTGGGGGTGTTGGATGTAAAGTGGCTTAAATGGAGTGCCGTCTGCTTGTGTACAGTGTGTAAATGCAGGTTTTACAGCCCGCACACTTCCTGTTTGAAGTTGTGCGATGCCTCACACAGCTGTGGTGAAACTCTCTGCTCACCCAGGTTTCCCTCTTTATTTGTTCAATGTTTTTCTCACTTCACTTCCACTGTGCTCTTTAGTCCCGGGAATGGAAGCTCCTACTTTTAGCTCATTGTTTGTCTTGCTATAAAAAAAAATCAAAGAATTTAACTACTATACTTAAAACTTAAAAATAAATTTTCTGTTTTGCCTTATTTATATTCCAACTTTGTTTTAACCCTTGTGCTATCCTAGGCACTTTAACATTGGTAGTTGGGTCATCCAGACCCACTAGACAGTGCGCTGAACCTTTTTTCTTCAGTGATTTGGGATCTTCACTGGTGTCCATGGATTACATGAAGTCTTTCCACCTTTATCCACCTTTGTCATGGTAGGGAGAACACGTCAATGTAAGGGTGGGGTCATCTAAGATAGCACAAGGGTTAAAGGAGACGTGTCCTGAAAAATACACGTCTGCATGAATTCACTGAATTGTCTTTACTAAAGTCATATTCTTTCAAAACTGTGGGATTTACTGATTTTATGTCAATATTCCTGCATGTCCACAGTACATTCTATTGACAATTCTAAATGCTTCTGTGGCAGCACTCATCATATAATCTGGTGGTTTTATGACTTTTTACCTCAAGCTTTGTCTCTCCAAAAAAATCTAGAACTCATTGTCATTGCGATATCAACCGGTGCAATACACATATCACAAAAGGTGGCTTAAGCTGCAATAAAACAGGATTCTGAGACAGGATGCCGTGGAGGGTCTTTGGGATGAAAACTACAGTGGAGGTCTGAAGATGGGCATGTTAGACTGGTTCAGAGACAGGTTATAGAAGTTTGTGAATTGTGGGGGTTCCCTTTCTTGAACGTACATCTCACTTTAGCTGTGTCTATGCAGAGTTTTTATGTTCTCTCTGTCCACAGGTGGTCTGGTGATAGATGTGGCGTTATCTGCATCAAAATGGCCATCAAAGGTGTTTAATTCTTCAGGAAGTGATGCACTGGACAGTTCCACTGGCCTGCTCCCCCCCCTTTGTAGTTTGTGATGCAGCATAGTCCAGACACGCCCTGGGTCGTCCTTCCTCTGGGCAGTTCTGGCGGTCTTTCTGAGGTTGTATTTGGCTGCCTTGTAGGTTTCAGGCTTTCCTGAATTAAAGGCAGAGGTGCGGGCCTTGGGTTTTGCACACACCTCTGGTCCAGCCCAGGGTTTTTTTGTTGGGGAACGTGCAGGTGAGGGTCTGGGGCACTGTGTCAACAATACAGTTCCTGATGTAGCCTACGACAGAGTCTGTATACACTTTTATGTCTCCACTTGCTGCATCCTCAAACATCTGCCAGTCTGTTGCTTCAAAGCAGTATCACAAGTCATGTCATCATCACATTATTGAGGACTGATATCGCACATAGCGCCTTTTCCTCAGATTGTGTAGCCCTAATCAGGTCATTTTTACAACTAGTTGCAAACATCGTTTTTAGACGTTGGTCATTTGCCTGACAGGGTCACCATGTTGTCCCACATGTTTTTTTCTAGTCAGTCATTATACTGTCAGGAACTCACAGAGAGGATTATTTCTTCTCAACTTGAATATATCCAGACTTATTTATATTGAAATAAATGTTCCATTTAAATAGATTGATGTTAAAGTTTCAGAGGGCCTCAGTGGGATTAGCTCATTATTCATCTTGATGAACACATGATTTCAGGGAGTCTATGTGCTTCACTGAAGTTTGGATGCAGTGTGACAGATATCGCCCTGCAGAATCCATCAGCAGGACATGGCAGTAGCATTGCTGCAGGGTTTTAGGAAATGTTCCAAGCCCTTAACCTCCATTCAAAGCACATTCAGATCAAAAGTGGAAAAAAGCTTTGTGGTGCAGCCACACACCCATGTTTTCCCCTGCTGTTCTGCTGCGACTAGATGCTCTGGTGGACACAGGTTTTGTTTTCATGCTGGCGCGGTTGGTGTCCACCTCTGAAGATAACGCATGGATGGACGCACGGAGCCCCCGCCAGCTTCACCTCGCCAAAATCCAGCACCTTCATAAATCTGGTGGGATTCACATGATGTGTCTCCTGACTTGTTTGAAGCTGTTCCCACAGATTCACTGTAACTTTTTTGGTCCGAAATGTGATTCCAAGTGATTTTCTGCTAAAACCATGGGGGGCATCAATGTAAGTGTTTTTGTAGAAGAATAAAGTAAGGTCTTTGACAGTAAGACAACAACCTGCTTCAGGATTTTCTCTTTCTATGCTAGAACAAGCCGCAGATGGAAAAAAAAGTGTACTTTTTTGTCCGTTTCAGAGACTGTCTGTATATTGGAAGTTTTTAGATTCAATGTTTTATTTTTTTACAGAATTGGCAGACAAAGTGGTCCCAAAGGTTTTTGGCTGCATTACAAAGCTGAATGAATGAAAGTAACCCAACCACAACAATGGTGCATTGCTAATATATAAAGCAAATGTGGCTTCAAAGCTTCTGTCATACTTTAACAATTGGATGTTTGTAATCTTAATTGTGCAATTGAAAACTGGTTGCAAAGTTGTTTAGATGAAAGAGTTGTAGATTATCTTAAAAAATATTCATTTGGAGTTCCCTAAGGTTCTGTTTTGAGACCAAAACTAGCCTAAAATATTTGGAATGTATAAGCAAATTGATGTTTACTTTTGTACACAGTACTTACCTATTTTGTTTATGACATGATTATAAAGCATTTATTGATTAGGTAAAAATTGAATAATTAAAGCCTAAAGGTTGGCTTAATCATAGTAAATTATTTTGAAGAGACATTAATGTTTTCTGTTATTTGGTGTGAAAGACATAAAATTGTGTTTTAATTGGCATATAGAATAGAATAGAATACAAGAATAAACTCTCAAAAACGTTTGATAAACTTTATATAAACGTTTAAATCCTACATTTCACACTAGCTTTACATAAACAAATAAACTAAATGGGAAATGTGGGGAAACATGTAAAAACCAATATTGACCCAAATATCAAACTCTAGAAAGTTAGATTTTGTGAAACTATTAATGAACTGAAACTAAATCAAATATCTTGAAATTGAAATATAAAATGCAGCTTAGAGGGTTGGAAAGTTTGTATGACAATAAAAAAAAGCCTTCCTCAAAAAATTCTAACTTTTTTTAACGCAAGATGGATTTTATAACCTCAAGAGTCAATTTCTATTAGAAAGATCTTAAATAAGTACAAAAGCAGAAGTTTTTCTTTTGTAGATATTAGATAATGGAATAGTTTAGATGATGAATTCAATAAATTCTTTAAGAAATGTACCAAGGAATAAAATACATTTAATATTTTATATAAATAAAACAACGTAACTGACTAAATAATAAGTACGTATAAGTAATGTAATTAAGTTGTGATCACTTAGTGGCTATAATGAGATATTTGAAAAATATTTCAACAACTTTCTGTGAATTCTCAGATTTTCCTTTTACATTTTGTCCATGATGGGCTCAAGTAAGGAAGAGGCTTTAGCCCGATCCCTTAAAGATTTGTCATTGAACTACCAGTATTGTCCTGTATGTTCGTAGATGAGTGTACCACTTTCCAAACTAATTCATTCATTTGTTCATTTCCATTTTAGGTATTGAGTAAAGTCAAATTGCTAACATTATTTACTATATGGCTTTATGACTAAAGTCAATCAAAATGTTTGGGTGTTTTTTTCCTTTGATTGACAACACTGGCTTTGTTTTTCCCTATCTGGAAGCATCAAATATGTCTGTTTAATGTATTTTTAAAAAGGAATCATAGTTGACAGATTTTGTACCAATAGGCCTCAGGTTTCATTCCTTAGGCCTCTTTTTTCTTCTTCTTGAGTTTTATTGTTGATGTTTCTGTGTTCTGGAGTCAAATCGGAGGACAGAATCTGTAAGAACTGATGTTTTGAAGTTTTCAGTGAGCTTGTATTGTGCTGTCCGGGTTTACCTTTGGGACGTCAGCAGACGTTTTCCAGTTTTGGAAAAGCTGAGCCTGTTTTTTTTGTGCGTGTTGGTGAGTTCACATGAGGGATTCAGCTATTTTCTCATGTTTTTGCTGAACTCCAAAGCAGCGAGCTCTGATTGTGCGTTTATCCCTCACATGGCACTGTTGTTCATTCAGTTCTTATCTGAACAGTTCTGATTTCCTGTTATAATCTATTCCTATTCCCTCTAGATCCCCCCAACTGGTCCTTTCATAGATCAATATTTTCACTGAAGCTTTTAATCGTGAGATTGACCTTGGGTTGAGTTTTTGGTCAGATATGTAGGATTAATGATTTTTTAAGTGACAAACGCGAATCTCTGAATTGTTTGCCTTCATATGAGCAGAATAATTTGCATTTTTTGACTCCTAAAGTGTGCAAATGTGGCTTTAATGTGTCAGAAGAGCAGATTTACAGATCTCAAGGGAGAAGCCTCTTCAACGCAGCTCAGTTTTTTGTTCAGAGATGACCTCCTTGTTCCTCACATGCAGGCTTTTTGGCCCACCTCTCCTTAAGGAAGAGGAGGAGGAGGAGGGCACTTCCAGCCGATGTGGCAGAGATCGGAAGCTCTGCTCCACAGCGCTCCGGTAAGTTGGAGATAGGAGCATGGCTAATGGAAAGCCCTTTACTGTGAGTCAAACTCCCAACATCCAAAAACACAAATGGGATGTTGCATTCCCTTCCCTCCCTTTTTCTTCCCGTACCCTCCATCGTACCCAAGCTCTCCCCTTCAAGTATTTCTCTTAAAGGCAAATCTTTGCTTGGCCTCTTGAAGCGCACGTCAATGCTTCAGCCTTGAGAGCATTGAGCAAATGCCTGGAAAGCAAAAAAAAGCTGTGGCTTGCAGCTTTTTGAGAGCTTGAATTGTTGATGAGAGAATCAACAATTTATCAGGTTGTATGAGTCCCCCCTTGTTCCGAGGATCTTTTGTTTGGTCTTTATTGGTTTGGCTAATTATGCTGCGTGTTTCTGCTGTTTGCTCAGTCAGAAGCAATCTGCTTTCACAAAAACATTTCTTCCACAGGCCTCAATTTTGCAGAGACCTGATGTTCTCCCTCTGTTTGGTTTTTCTGTCTGTGGAATGGAATAATAAATATTGTGTCACATAAATTGATTCCAGCATTTATCTGAAACTGAAGGTGAGGAAAAGAGGTTTAGAACCTTGCAATAATATGGAGTCATTCTTCTCTGTTTTGGTGAGTTAAAATAAAGTCAGCTCATAAGGATGCTTTAGTGAAGTAGGTTCTATTTTTCATAGAAAATATAATTGTTGGACAGTTTAAAAAAGTGGAAAAAACGTATGTTTTTCATTATTAGACCTAAGAATAAACAGTTTCTTTTCATTACTTTGGAAGAGTCTTCATGTTTGTAAGGTTCAGACTGATGACAGTTTCTGTTGCCGGGTAAAATTCCTTTTTCCAAGTCTGGTTGATGGATGACATTCATCTAAGGATGTTAATGGTAGGAGGTTTTCAGTGAATGAGACAAAAGCAAAGAATTCATCTCTTGTCTCTTATTTTAAAACACTTGTAATGAACTGTCCTGTGAAATACCAGCAGCTGTTTCCGATTAATATTGTACTTTTACAGATTACTGCCCTAGTTGATTTATTACTATTATACATTTACTTTAAAAAGTCTTAGTAAAACTCGGTGGGGGTCTAAACTTCTGCTGGTGTGAAACGACGACCGGCTGTCAATTCAGACATTACAAACATTTGCCATTAAATTCAAATGATAGAAAATGTAGGGAAAGTGATTTATTTATTTATTTATTTGCAAAACAATCATTGAGAGGAAAAACCTGTTTAGGAAGCTGAATGCTTCCTAGTCCATCCCTTTAGATATGGACATAAAACAACAAGAAACTGCATAAGATAGTTTCAGGGTAAAAAAAAAACATCTGATTGTTGATTTAAAAAAAAATCAAAAATATTTTCTGTATTTATTGTTTGTTAAATGTATAGCCCAGTGTCTTGGAAATCATCCTTCATTGACCTGCCTTAGATTGCTTCCATGGGTTGATTCTAACTTGAATTCACCCAAAACATTCATCTATTTTCTGAATCCGTTTTATCTATTGGCCTAACCCGGCCACTTTTTGGGGAGGGAGGCAGGGAACGCCCCGAACAGGTCACCAGTCTGTAGCAGGGCCACAGTCACGCACCCATGGACACTCATTTACACCCAGTGACAACTTAGAGTCATCAATTCACCTATGAAGCATGTTTTTAGACTGTGGGAGGAATCCGGAGTCCCTCGAGAAAAACCCACGCATGCATGGCGAGAACATGCAAGGTCTGGGACTTGAACAAGAGCAAGAGGACTAACCACTGCGGCACCGTTCAGCCCCCAAAACAGAAAAAAACATAATTCATGAAATTCTAAACAATTATATTTTGATCTAAAGAATGCTTAATTAATAAACTTGGCTTTTTATCAAATCTGTGCAACCAATTCATCTTGGCCCAGCCCCAAGCCCCCACAGAGGTCCTCACAACTGACAGACTCTGGCACCCCCTCCCCCTCAAGGCCCTCCACCACAGGAGGGGGGTAGCAAGATAAACAGAATGACATGCCAGCGCAGCAACACCTGGAAACACAGATTTGTGGAACATATAGGGCCTCGGATGGCGTTCAGATGGTTGAGTAGCCAGCACCAACCATGACCTTGGGGGCAGCAACAGAACCACACAATTAACAAGAAAACCCTCAAATGGAAGGCCAACTGCTGGTATTGGGCAGAGGGGGCCTGGTTCCAAGTTGATTCCCAGCTTCGCAATAAGCTTCGTCCAGGTTCTTTGGGCAAGAACCTTCACGCTACTGCCTAACTATGTAGCCACAAGCGGGGTTGTGTCAGGAAGGGCATTTGACGTAAAAATCTCTGCCAAACCACCCTGCAAATCAGTGAAAGCGGATACACTGTGGCGACCCCTGAAGGGATATGCAGAAAGATGAACAACAAAAAACTAAAAAAAAAATAAAATAGAATATTAGGCATAAACCCAGCTAAAAAATGGGCTAAACTGTTTCGTAGACTTCTAGTAATTAAGTTAAAGGTCAGTCCTTGCATGTTCATCAATCAATCTCAGCTTCTTCTGTGCCTTTCAGCAGCTCTTTTCATGCTACAGGAACAGAAATGGATCTAACTATGTAGATGTGTGAGATGTGTAGACTGGCTGTTGGAGAGCTGAAAGCACAGCTGCTATAAAAGTTAATAAATCTATTGGAAATCATTACATATTTCCTAGTAAAATAATATTATTGTTGTCTCCAGTTCTGCACCCTCTGATTAGTATTCCTGATTAGCATGCCCATCCTGCTGCAGCGTTGATATGCAGGCCGTGTCTGGATGAGAAATCCTGGGTTTTTCTCATCTGCTGCGCCTCGGCGCTTCGCTAGAAAACATCTTCCTCCGTGTTTTTTGCTTTGTTTCTCCTAAAAGTTGCTCGGATTTAACCTTCTGTCTTGCCACAAATCAAGTGAGGAGACAGTAAAGGAGTGAAGAAGAACAGACATGGACAAATATTTAGAAATAAAAGTCTAAATGACAATCACAGTCTGGCCTAGAATCGTTTGGACAGTGACACGAGTTTTATGTTAGCTGTGTAGAATCTTCAGGACATAATTTTTTAATCAATATTAACCTAAAGTGCAAATTCTCAGATGTAATTTGAGAGTATCCACATCCAAATGGGAACAAAGGTTTAGGATTTACAGCTATTTAATCTGTAGCCACCTGTTTTTTCAATCGACCAAAAGTACTTGGACAAATACGGAGCCCGTGTCCTGACATTAAGATATAAAAATATATCTTGTTCCCACAGATTAATATCTTGTTCCCACAGGTTATTATGTCGTTCGCACGAAATACTATTCCGTTCCCACAAGATACTATTGCGTTCCCTCAAAATACTATTCCGTTCCCTCGAAATGATTAACTCGTGCGAACGCAATAATTATTCACGTCATAAGTCATTCACGCGGATATGCTCTCTGTACGCCGGCAAAAGCCGCTTTCAGCGGTAACTTCCGTGTCTCTGTGACCCATATTCGTTCAAAAAAAGGAACATGAAAAACAAAAATGATCACTTTATTACTGTCTCAATGAATATAAGAAAAATATCAAAAGATTTATGATAACTAGGCTGCTTTGTCAAACGATAGCTCCTGCTAGGCTACTACTAGCTCCGCCGCAGAGCTCTTTGATGTATGCCGGCATTTGGGCAACTGGCTGGTCTGTTGTCAGACAGCTGATATTGTAGTTTAGGGTCGAATAGGAATAATAATATTCAGGACTTGTCTTTTATTGACTTTAGCAGTCAGTATCTTTACATTCGAAGGCTATTAGGCTACATGCTAACTGACTAGCCGATCATTTCCTGTTATTAATTTACGTCATAGATTTACAGCAGATACCTTCACATTTCTGTCTGTGTGTGTCTCATTACATTGCATTGAAGACACGCAGGATGTTTAGAGAACAGATTTATTTATTTCAAAAAGCACAAAAGCATCCATCGTATTCACGTTTATTCACATGGTGATGTACGCCCTCAGTCATCTTGCTGCAAAAGCCGCTTCCTGCCGCTACTTCCGTGTCTCTGTGAGCATTCAATAGGGGTAAAAATAAAAGCAAGAATGGTCGATCTGTTATTTTCTCGATGAAAATCTGAAAAATATCATATTAAGCTGGCTGCTTCGCCCAAAGCACTTACCTTTAGCTCGTAGCATAACAACAATAGCACTACGTCACGTTTCCCAGCGTGCTTTGCTGCCAATCACTGGCCAATCACCGTGTCCCTGTGACCAAGGTCTAACAACAAGACCAATGATTGGCCAGTGATTTGCAGCAAAGCACGCTGGGAAACGTGACGTAGTGCTATTGTTGTTATGCTACGAGCTAAAGGTAAGTGCTTTAGGACATGCAGCCAGCTTAATATGATATTTTTCAGATTTTCATCGTGAAAATAACAGATCGACCATTCTTGCTTTTATTTTTACCCCTATTGAATGCTCACAGAGACACGGAAGTAGCGGCAGGAAGCGGCTTTTGCAGCAAGATGACTGAGGGCGTACCAGATCACCATGTGAATGAACGTGAATACGATGGATGCTTTTGTGCTTTTTGAAATAAATAAATCTGTTCTCTAAACATCCTCCGTGTCTTCAATGCAATGTAATTAGACACACACAGACAGAAATGTGAAGGTATCTGCTGTAAATCTATGACGTAAATTAATAACAGGATATGATCGGCTAGTCAGTTAGCATGTAGCCTAATAGCCTTCGAATGTAAAGCGACTGACTGCTAAAGTTAATAAAAGACAAGTCCTGAATATTATTCCTATTCGACCCTAAACTACAATATCAGCTGTCTGACAACAGACCAGCCAAATGCCGGCATACATCAAAGAGCTCTGCGGCGGCGCTAGTAGTAGCCTAGCAGGAGCTATCGTATGACAAAGCAGCCTAGTTATCATAAATCTTTTGATATTTTTCTTGTATTCATTGAGACAGTAATAAAGTGATCATTTTTGTTTTTCATGTTCCTTTTTTGAACGAATATGGGTCACAGAGACACAGAAGTTACCGCTGAAAGCGGCTTTTGCCGGCGTACAGAGAGCATATCCGCGTGAATGACTTATGACGTGAATAATTATTGCATTCGAACGGATTAATTATTGCGTTCGAACGACATAATTATTGCGTTCGCACGAGTTAATCATTTCGAGGGAACGGAATAGTATTTTGAGGGAACGCAATAGTATCTTGTGGGAACGGAATAGTATCTTGTGGGAACGGAATAGTATTTCGTGCGAACGACATAATAACCTGTGGGAACAAGATATTAATCTGTGAGAACAAGATATATTTTTATATCTTAATGTCAGGACACGGGCTCCGTAGACAAATGACTCAGAAGGTTGAAAAGAAAAGAAAAAAAACGCTGCATGGGCGCTTCCCTCATTAACCTGTCATCACTTAAACAGTTATATGGTCTGGAGCTGATTTCATGTGCGGCATTTTTTTATTTGGAAGTTGTTTCCGATAACGCACAACATGCGGTCAAAAGGTCCCTCAATGGAGGGGAAACAAACCATTCTTAGGCTGACAAAGAAGAAGAAATCTTTTAGAAAGGTAGCAGAAATGTTAGGAGAGGCCAAGTCAAGAGTTTGGTACATACTGAGAAAAAGACACAGCTCTGATGAGCTTAGGAATGTAAAAAGTCCTGGACATCCATGAAAACCAACAGTGGCGAATGATCGCAGAGTCCTGTCGATGGTGAAGAATAATCCCTTCACAATATCCGCTGAAATGAAGAACAGTGAGCAGAGGAATTTTTAATTCCTCCATAAAGAGAAGACGTCATGAGAGTTAATACAAAGGCTTCACCACAAGGTGCAAACCATTGATCAGCTTCAAAAACAGAAAGGTTGGAATTGACTTTGCCATTATCCACCTGAGGAAGCCAGCTGAGTTCTGGAACAGCATTCTTTAGAAAGATGAGACTTATATCAACCTGTACCAGGATGATGGGAAGAGGAAAGTTTGGAGAAGATCTGGAACAGCTTATGATAGAAAGCGCAGCACATCTTGTGTGAAACATGGTGGAAGCAGCGTGATGGTATGGGCATATAGGGCGTCCAGTTGCAAGGGTCACCTGTATTGATTGAAGATGTGATGAAAGACAAAAACATCCGGATGAATTCTGAAACAAACAAGTGGAATATTCTTCAATGGTAGAGTCAGTCACCAGATCTAAACGCAATTGAGCGTGCATTACACTTGCTCAAGACAAAACTTAAGGCATAAAGATCCGCAAACAAACAACAACTGAAGACAGCCGCAGTTAAGGTCTAGAAAAGCATCGCAAAGGAGGAAACCCTGCGTTTGGTGATGTTCATGGGTTCCAGACTTCAGGCAATCATTGCCTGCAAAGGATTCTAAACAAAATACTAACAGGCAAGTATAATTTTAGTTATGTTTTTTTTGTCCAATTACTTTTGAGTCCCTGAAATGAAGAGCAATTGCACATAAATCTGTTATAATTTCTTATGTTTCATTATATATTTGTGTTCCAACCCCTTGAATTAAACTTTAAAGTCTGCATTTTACTTCTGTTGTATTTGTTTTCTTTTAAATCCAATGTAGTGGCCTACAGAAGTCAAATAATCAAGATTGTGTCCCTGTCCTAATATTTCTTGGCCTAACTGTACCTCATTTAGGACATTTTCTGTCTTGCTGAATAAACTGCTAATGTACATAACAATAGCAGAGACAGAATGAACCACCTGAAACTGAGAACCTGTTTTAATGCTTTTCTCTCCATGAAAGTAGCAGATCTTGATTTCTTTTTACTCCATAACTGCATTTTTGATGTGATGAACAGCAGCTGAAGCTGTTGAAGATCCTTCTGTGGAAAACCTGTCAAAATGCAAAGACTTCAATTTACACAGAGACAAAAGTTCTTTTAACTTTTTTGGTAAAAATAGTCATTTTTTTCCCATATTCTTTTTGTGTGTGTGTGTGTGTGTGTGTGTGTGTGTGTGTAGGAGGTGAGAATATTCATTTATCTCCCTCATGACCTCCTCTTCGCTGGAAAAAGTTCAGCTGACATAAATTAAAGCTATAGTTTTGACTCTAATTGTTTTTTTTTCTTGCTTAAATTTTTCCTTCTTATCATATTGAATAACTGTCTGATTCTGTATTTTTATTTTAAAGTCTCACCAGGTTTAGTCATACGGTACAGACCAAAAGTCTTTACATTTAACAGAAAAAAAAGATGTAACGGCTAATTTAGTACTCATTTATTTGTAGAATACAAAATCTTTTTCTTTTTATGTTCAGTTATTGTTAAAGAACATTTAGAAGAAATATGTATTGTATCACCTTATTGTTAATCTCATCTGGACAAAGGACTCACCTCATTTAGTTCTATTAAAAGTCTGCTTTAAACTCAAACAGATAACCAGATACTCAAAAGCATTTTGAAAAAAAAATTAGAATCACAACAGTATTTTTTTAAAATTATGATTAACAATCAGTTAAATGAAATAAAAGTGTGCAGATAGGATTGTCTTCTGTCATCTACTTTGGATGGATTTGAACACTGTCAGCATTTTTCATTGTTTTCTTAATTCTAAGGTTCCAGATTTATTTATTAAGTTTATTTCTGAATTACCAGAAACTTTGCTCTTTAGCCCAAAAAGTGATGCACATGTAGGCATAGTCACTGTTGGTTTATCAACACCTTCTGCAGAATGTGTGAAGGGTTTTGTCTATGATATGCACATTTTCAAAAGCTTTATCAGATTGTCCAGCATCTGCTGTCTGCTAACAGTCATGCACTGAAGTTACGTTTGTTTTCTTTTCTTTTAGTTTTTCAGAATGCATGGGAATGCTTGAATTGATGTCTGCATCTTTCATACTGCCCCGAAAAAGGGAACATTTTTTAGATTTATTTCTTTTTAAATATTTCTATTTGCATAATGTTTACTACGATATCCTTCTACTTTTTACCTTTAGAAATTCGACGTCCTCTTTACTTTTAAATAAGTCTCTTCATAAGGAGAATGTTTTACCGTCTTCTAACTCAAACTTTTTGGCAGGTAAAGACTGACTAAAGGGAAGTGTTGACAGATGATCACTTTATTTTCCCTCTGGAGCAGTCAGGGAGATGCTAAAGTTATTTGATCTTTTTTTATTCGTTTGGGTTTGATCGGAGCATCAAACTGAAGGCTGACAGGAGAATAAAAGTCCAGGGTTTCCTTTTGGCAACTTTGGCAACATTTTCCCATCATCCTGACATTAACTTTTAACAACAAAAATCTAAACTTTTGCAGAAAAAATCCCCCCAAAGAAAACGATTTCTTTGAAACTTTTAGAACTTTTTATCAAACTGTTATTTCTATCAGAAGGTTCTAAAGTCAACCTTATCACAAAAAACAGGAAATGCCTCTATAATTCCGAGGATGAAATATTCTAATGAACCTGAAACAAGCGTCATAAAGGAAGAAAAGAGACGGCATGTTTGCCTTTGCTGGTTCCTGTTGGTGTTCACCACGCAGAATCTTTGCATCATTTCATGCCTTAATCCCTAAAAGCAAACTGTTTTTGAACCACGGCTGAAGAAAGTGGGTGGAAAGAAATTCAGCATCGGTTTGAGCTCAGATACATCAAATAGTTTGAAAATTGTATTTTAATGAAGCACAAAATCAGCTGAGAAGAGATGGTAAAAGTGGACTTTTTCCCTCAAAGAATTGCAGCAGGGCTGCAGCTGCAGGTTATTATGGGATGTTTGATGTGAGTTTTTAGTCACTGTGGTAGGAGACGAAAAGGAAAGAATAAACCTTTGTTTTTTTTTTAAATGAAATAACTAGAAAAGCTAAGATTAACACTTAAACTAGACTTTGATCTACAGCCTTTATACCTTCACTAGATTCACACTTTGACTTAATCACAATTCTATTTTAATTGTGTGTTCTGGTTAAAAAAAACAAATGTTTAGATGCATGTTCTGCTGTTTTTTTAGAATAAAGTCAAATTGTTAATAAAGCATTTAAAATAGTCTTATCATCGGGGTCTAGACTTCTATGTGTTATGTTATCTGCAACCACTGAATAAATATTAAACAAATCTTTTTATCTGGAATGAAACTGTCTAGAATATTTCAGCCACATCTGCTTCTCTTAATGAAGATGTGATCTGTAATAAACCCTGCTGTAACACAATTCTATTTCTTCTGCTAAATTTGATTTAAACACCATTCAAAATGATTTTTCAGTTTTACATTATGACGTATTAACACTAATCAGACCAAATACTGCAAAAATAGTCAGTAATGGATGCAGTGTTTATTTGAAGCTGGATTTTACTGGATTTTCTTTTATAGCTAAAACCTTTAATATTTAATATTTATCAGATTGTCATTACAAAAGTGGAAACAAGTTGAAGATGTTTTTGCACTATTTCGTAGTGATTTTTTTATTTGATATTTTTGCTCCTATGCTTAAATCTGCCTTTGAATCATTTGTGAGTTTTCAACCCTTCTTTTGATTACTTTGTTCTTGTGTTCCTGGATGAGGTTTGCAGAAGTTTGTCCCTTTGGGTTTGCCTTATTCTGATCCCTGTTTCCCACCACAGCTCTTGTTGGGATGAAAATCATCAAATCATATGCACTGAAGCCCATCGGATGCTTCTGCTGCTTTCAGGACTGAACTTCCAGGTCAAGCCGTGACAGAATTCCCATCTCGTTTGTCTGACTGGAAAGTCTCAAATTTCAGCCATGAGTCCCACAAGTCGTGGCGTCTGATTTGAGAAGCCTGCTGAAAGCTTTTCATCAGCAGGCTCAGTGTGGCTTATTCCTTGGTTGAACTTCCTCTACATGTTCTGCTTTTTTCTGTTTTCTAGAGAACCACTCCGCCCCCCCAGATGTCACAGGCTACACCAACACAACCACCGACGGGATCCAGGTGGAGAGAGCTCCGGTCTCCGTCACCTCAGCCCAAAGGCAGACGCCCAAGTACGGCAATGCTGAGCTCATGGACACCGGAGACGGTGAGTCCTCAGAGATTTGTGCACTCTAAAGCTTGATGGAAATTCAAATCCAACGTCAAATGTGAGGTTTATTGGAAAAAAATCAATCTTTAAGGATTTATATTTGGTTTCACGAAAAAGAAAAGTTTTTAAAAAGTTGATGTATGTCGAAAAGTCTGTTATTCTATGTGACTACATTACCCAGCATTCCTTGTAGTCATGTGACTTGAGTGGGGAGCGATATCATTCCAACTCATATGCTGTGTACCTCAGACGTTGGACACCCAATGCAGTTTATCTGGGTAGTGGAGACTAGTGTGCGTCACATGAATAAACCACACTACGATCCCTGGATGGATCACACTCCACCAAACATCTCACTAGCAATAATACTTTGCAAGTTCTTTGTTTAGTTTGTTCCCTTAAAACCTTTTTTTACTTGCACAGTTTCAACATGTCTTTTTCTTTTTTTTATCTGATTGTGTGAACAGTTTTGGTGGAGATCAGGTACAGTTGACCAATCAGAAAGAAGGTTACATTACATGCTGCCTGTCCCCATTCTCTGTCACCTGTAAAGATTAGTTTATCCCTGCAGGATGTGAGAACTTTGACTTATTGAAAACCTTTCAATTTTTTTGAAAGTTTACTTTCTGTCTCCTGAGTCTGTCAGTCGTGCTCAGATTCGGCACACAGTTATTTAGATTCCACAGTTTAATCTCTAGAAAAGGTGACTCCACGTTTCTCTGCTCTGGCCTCCCAGATGAAGAAGAAGTGCTGTTTGCTGGTTCATGGTTTAATCATCTTTTCTCTGGAGGGTGGAAGAGCTGCTGCAGATGCAGTGATTCATCAAACGCTTCGATCCGAGTCTCTGCACGGAGACGATGATCGCAGTGAAGCAGCTTGACGGATCAGCTGCCAGACTTCACAGATGGGAGCTTATTGTGATTTTTGACTAAACGAGATTCAGCAAGTCTGGGACCATTTTAGTAGATGTCTTTTTGTTGGGTTTTCTCCTTTTTCAGTTTTCAATGGGTTTTAGGTTTCCAGCAACGTGACCTTCATCTGTGGAATTCCTTTATTTTTTTTTAATGTGAACTAAACAGTGTTTCACATTTAAACTTTGCACTGGTAGTATCTGTAAATGTTTGACAAATTAATACATTTTTATTAGTAATTACAAAGATTTCATATGAAAAACTAATATATATAACTATGGTATATTTAGCTGTCTATTTTGAATGGTTTTATTTTAGATAATTTTTCTCTCTAGTTGTGAAAGTAGATTTTTGTTTATAGCGGTACTATCCCAAATTACGTCATTTTAGCAGTGTGACGATTAATCGATGAATTGATTCATCCAACCAGATTGATCTGCTTGATGCAAGTTGTTATTTGATTCAAATCAGACTATAGCATATAGAACAAATGGACAGCTGTTAACTGGGAACAATGTTTTGGAGTAATGGTAGCATAGCTGTAATAAGCTCCGCTGAAGAAAAAAATTCTCTCTAGTTTGCCTATACAGTAAGGCCTGTGGTGGAAGTATTATGGGCGGGGAAAGCTATCGTTGCTCAGGTAAAAAGCCAGCAATGATTTAATGGAGTTCTGGAAGGTAATAATTAAAAGTCATTAAAACAACAGATTGTGTGACTGTTTACTGCCAGATGATAACAATAAAAGTTGTTTTCATTTTTCTCCCCCCCCGAAGAGATTTCTTTCCCCTCCAATTGCTTTTGGGGCGCTGTCACAGCCTTTATTTCTGTTGATTGCTCCGTTGACAGCAATCGGAAGTAGAAGTGAAGCTCTGGGATGCTGCCAAACGTCACAGATGAGGCGTCTGTCTGGATCTGCCGTTTCCAGACTCAACTGAGGGAAGGTCTTTGATTAAAGTGTGTTTGTGCTCCACAGGTGTTCCAGTGAGCAGCCGAGTTTCAGCAAAAATCCAGCAGCTCGTCAACACCCTGAAGAGACCCAAGCGGCCGCCGTTACGGGAGTTTTTTGTGGACGACTTTGAGGAGCTCCTGGAAGGTGAATGCTTTATTGTTCTGACAGTTCTACTTTCAATATGTCCACAAAGATAAACATTCTTATCACATAAATGAGTTTTATTTCACAATGTAAAGACATAATGTTTTTATTAAGTCTCAGTGCCTTCTCATACAGTTTCACACCAACACTTTTGGATTCTTTTTCCATCAACAGTTCAACAGCCAGACCCTAACCAGCCCAAAGCAGAGGGGGCCCAGATGGTTGCTGTGCAGGGGGAGAAGCTGGGGGTGGTGACCAACTGGCCCCCATCTCTTGAGGCGGCTCTGCAGAGGTGGGGCACCATCTCTCCAAAAGCCCCCTGTCTGACCACTATGGACACCAACGGCAAACCACTCTATGTCCTCACCTACGGTCAGTAAATATTTTTAATCTTTTTTTGTTTTAAAAATAACTGGAACATGTTTCCCTTAACTGAAATGTAAAATCTGATCTTACATTCTGTACATCTGTTTTGTGATCTTTAAAGAAGCTGTTTAACTTGTAAAAGCTCCACCATGCCTCATTAAAATGGTTTTAATTTAACTTCATTAATGCTTTGCAACCAGCTATTTGGTTTAGGATGCGATGATTCTTTTACAGCAGTTTCCTGAAAGACCCACCTGGATCACTAAAAACCAGAGGATTTGAACCTAAAAATTACCAGCTCAGTGTCAAATCTGACTCATCCCGATCATCTGAGACATAAGGAGTTTATATTTTGTGAAAATAAATTTGAAAACATCTGAATCCAGAGCAAATCTTTTTTTGTTTGTGGAAAACTGTGGCTGCTACAGTTCCGGGAAAAAAGACAATTCCTGCTACTAGCAAACATGTTTTAGTGGTTTTGCCTGCAGCACTTCTCTCCAAACACATTCACCTCAGCAAAATTGCATCATGCCCTCATCCCTGGTTCAACTGTGCAGTTAGGTCTGTCCTCAAACTGGAACAAGTTCTCCTGTTTTGCAGATGAAGGTTTCAGATTTGTTTGTCTGCCAAACAGAAGCAGGAAACACGGCTTCATGTCCGAAGGGTGCAGCATAAAGAGATTTAGCAGTCATGAACAGAGCCGCCTCCCTCAGGCCCTCGGGAATCGGATCTCCCTGTTGAGCAGAAGAGGGAAGGAAATAATTCCTGTTTGGTTTATCGCACAAACAAAAAAGAAGTGTAGCTTTCAAAGGGAGGAGTGTACAGTGAAACAGCATTTTATCACTCAGAATGAGGATTCTGAAAAAAAGAAAAGCTAAACTCCTGGATGTTTACATACATATACAAACGCTGTTAGTCGCTGGGAATTTGATGAAATGTGTCAAAATAAAGTTATTCGCCTGTAATGTTGTCATGGCAACAGTGAAAAGAGCCGCAAAGACATAAACCTAAATATTCAAATTTGCCACAATTCTAATGCAATATTTAATTCATGTATGTTTTCTTAATCAGTTTTTTTTCCTGTTATTTTATTTAAGGATCCTTTAAAAAAAAAACCTTAACAGGTTGTTGTAAAATGTTATTTTCAGTGACCTCCTCCTATTTGCGTCTATCATTTGTGAAAGAAGATCCAAAGGAACCAATAAAATCAGAGGGCAGAGTGAGGAAAGATGGTCTGTGGAGGGACGCCCCTATCATGCTTCAAATCAAATCAAACTTTATTTACAAAGCACTTTTCATACTTAAGTGACATAAGTTAAAGTTAAAGACTGAATTAAAATATTGATGAAAATTTAAAAAAAAAAAAAAAAGCAAAATAAAAAGCTTTCACCTTGCAAAAGAAATGGTTTCAACAAGAAACTGGAAACATTCCTCAGAAAGTTTGGTCCATATTGACAGAACAGCATCACACAGCTGCTGCAGATTTATCGGTTGGACATCCATGATGCCAAGCTCCCATTCATTTACATCCTAAAGATGTGGTGATTAGAAATTTGCATCAACAGCAGTTGGTGGGCATAATAAAGTGGACAGTGAGTGTATAATTACTTTTCTCATTTATTTTCTTTTTTAAGAAGTCATTCTTTCAACATTCCTCCAGATTTTTATGGTCAGTATTTATTAATGTAATCTGTTAAACAAGTTTATTGAGCAAAATTCAAAGTTACAAAAACATGGTCCAATTGGACCCATCTGGATTGAATTGGATTATACAATTTCTAAAGTTTCTCACTTTATTGTGTGTTTGTTTTTGCTTTACTGTATTTGTGTAGCTTTAAACACTTAACAAATGCATACTAATTTAATAGCTTCTTCACATGTTTTTATTCTTAGTTTTACAGTCTGCTGAGCTATATTCTAGTCTAATCCAGTTGTTAGTGAAATAACCCTCAAGCTTTTAGGTTTGTCATTTGGCATACAAATGTGTTCTGTTGTTGGCTTGTTCCTCAGTAATTGAAGTGAACATTTGTGTCTGTTAAATACTTTAAAAAGTTTCATAGTTAGAATTCAACTGCATAGAAGAGACTATAAAAGCTACTGTATCTGGAAGTTACTCCTGAAGAAGTTTGAGCTTTCCTATCTCTGATAGCTTGTCTGCACATTTGTAGCACAAATGAGTTTTAGTCCTTGCCTCAGAGGATCAGCACACTCCAGCAGCAGCTGCTTTATCTCAGGAGCATGAGACTTCTCCATGCAGCCAAGCAGTTAGAGTGTGAACTGATGAGTATGCTCGCCGCTGTTGATGAGGCGATACAAGCTCACCAGACTGTGAAATGTCTCCAGCCAGCTCTCGGGAGTCTGCCGCCAGAGAGACGAACACGGTGAGGTTGCGGTATGAAGGGATGGAGTGATGTGCCGTGCTGAATCTCAATCTCAGCCTCTCCTCCCTCCGTTTCCATCTCTACCTTATCTCTTATTCCCGTTGTGTCTTCCCTTTGATGTCAGCCCACAAAGACGGGCTTGTTTTGTTTCCTCCTGTCGAGCTGTCCTCCGCTCAAGGAGAACAGACGGAGCTTTTCTGTGGTGCTTACAGCCGGCCCTCGCCACACTGCACTGCAGATAACCTCTCAAAACAGCAAGGAGGAAAAAAAAAAAACTTTATTCTTTAAAGTTTAAACACCTCGAGAGTTTCTCAGCCAGCTTTGATGTTCTGAAAACAGCACAGTGGATACTGTCCTCTGTCAAGTAAACGTATCTGTCCACTGACTGTGTGGGAGAAGACACATCCCTCATATCTGTGTGTTTGTGGTGCTTTGCTTACTTTTTCATCTGTTTTTTTTTTTTACCTACAAATTTTCATTTCTCATCAGATGAAACTGCTTCAACTTATCCAGACGTTTTTTTGGAAATAAAGCTGAACAGAAGTTTTCAATCAAGATAAGGATGTTCTGCATGTTTTAAGCAAAAGGTTCTATCAGAAAATAATGCGGGGCAGCTGCTGCAGATAAGAACAGGCACGCAAACTGGAATTAAAGCAGGAATGCTGCCGATGTGAATGTGGAATTGTCCTTTATCTTTGTGCACAAACTTCCTCAAACAGCTGTAATGTCAGGTTGTAACTTTGGCCTTTTCTATCCATTGAGCTGAGGATTTAAGCTTGTGTGTTTGGCTCCTTTAACAACCGCAGCCGAATATTTCAATTTAACAAAAAGAAGAGGTTTCTTTATAGCAGTGGTCCCCAAACTTTTTCAGGCCGCAGACTGGTTTAATAATTTATTGTCAGACAATATTTTCACAGAGGTTGATGTCCCCTTGTTTTTTTCTTTATTTAAATTTTTATTTTTATTTTTTAGCCTCTCATTTCCTTAACTTTTGATGGTAACAATTATTTTCATCCTCTGTAAAATATATGCATCTGGTTAAAACTTTATTTGTACACTAAATTTTGTGTTAGAGCCATTAAAATACGATATACAGCACGTTCCAAGTTATTATGCAGATTTTTCTAAATACTCAATGCAAATGACAGTCAGCATAGTTTCCAGTTTCTAATTCAATTCAATTTTATTTATATGGCCCAATATTGAAACAATAGTTTTTTCAATGGGCTTCATACTGGTAATTGTATAATAAACATGAAATAAAGAACATGAAGTCATAGAATTCAATAGGTCTTGGCTAAACTAAACTAAACAGACTAGGTTAAACTGGTCATCCGTGTCCGTAGACACTCCTTTTCTGTAAGGAAGAACTCCTAAAAAAATGGATATCAGAAAAAAGTACTAATCCTCAGAGTACCGGTATATAAAAAATGTTTTTGAACAAACCCCCGTAAAGATAACAGTAATTTAAAAAAAAAAAACTTAATATGCACAGTTCCACATTATTACATACATTTTATAAATTCTAAAGAAATGAAAAGGGTCATTTGTTGAATTTACTATATTAGGAGGTAAAATATACTGAAATCAAAAACAGTTCCAGTCAAAAACATCTTAACAGGTCAAGTTACATTTGAACATAGGAACCCTTATTTTCTAGCAGCTTTACCATTCTTGAATCCATTGAACTTGTGAGATCTTGGAGAGATTCTGCTTAAAGGTCTTTGCAGGATGTCAGCATAGCCTCCCAGAGCTGCTGTGAACTGCCTCCCACCCTCATAGATATTTGGCTTGATAGCAGCTAATAATGCAGAGGCATTCCTTGCAGCATAAGATGGTGGATTGTCATCCCTGAAGATGATTTGTTACAGAAATTACAGCTTTGCTTTTTGTACCACAGAAGAATGTGGTCAGTCAGAAACTCCACCTGCTTTTCAGAGGTCAGTTTCACACCTTCAGGGACCCGAAAGGGGCAACCAGCTCTCCCCCTATGATTCCGGCCCAAACAATGACTCGCTCCTCGCTGACGTTGCAGCCTTGATTGGGACATAGTGGCCACCCACCAACCACCTACTACCACATTCATCTGGTTCATTCAGGGTTGCACGGCACTCATCAGTGAACAAGACTATTTTGAAAATGAGTCTTCATGTATGTCTGGGCCCACTGCAGCCGTTTCTGCCTGCGACTGTTGTAGAGGGGGGCCGAATTTTATGAGGTTTGCCCATAACTGCAGGCCTCTGGAGGATCCTAAACCTTGATGTTTGTGGGACTTCAAAGACACCAACAGCTTCAAATATGTGCTTGCTGCTTTGTGATGATATTTTACCAGCTGTTCTCTTAATACGATGTATGTGTCTGACAGAAACCTTCCTCATTCTGCCTTTCTCTGCACAAAACCGTGTGTGCTCTGAATCAGCCGCAAACCTCTTATTAGTACAAAGATCACACAAGATTTTGCGAAATAGTCAAGGTTTTCATACCTTGTCTAAGGCATTTGAATATTACACGCTTTTCACCCGTAGAGAGATCCTTTTTCTTTCTCGTATTGCTTGAAAATGTTGGCCTGCTTAATAATGATTTAGTAGTTTTTTCCTTTAGTTAAATTCACCTGACAAACTAGTTTTCAGAGGTGTTTGAGATTGATGCCAGTGCTCCAAAGAGCCCTGAGACACAATATCAATGATGAGTTTAATTGTAAAACAAAGAATTTTAGCTTTTGGACACTTAAATACAATTTGCATAATAATTTGGAATGCACTGTAGATTTTTCATTAACTTATAACCATCAAAGTGAAATCAGATGCCAACTTCAGCCATGTCTGACTTTTAAGGTGCGACGAATAAATAAATAAAAAATAAATAAATAAATAAGATCACTAAAACTGGTATTTTCTAAATATACTCATAAATGTTAATTCGCCATTTGAGAAACTTTATTAGCAGCATCATTGTAATATTAGAATATTATGCTGAATAATATGCCACGCGGGTTTGGTGTTAAACAACTGACCCAATACATTAATATTATGAGTAAACACTCCTGTATTGTCTGTTAAATTCAGATTTCTTTTTCTTTAATGTCACAGGCTCTTCTTCTGGTTTCTCTGTGGCTCTTTTCTGAACAGAAAAAATGTAGGCTTGGTTTTTATTTTCTATGGTATCCACTGTCCCGTGGACTGGTACAGGTATGCATGTGTAGTACTTTTACAACTAAAAGTTGTCAGAGATGAACCACTTTGTGGCACAGATCAAAGTGCGCAAACTCTGGTCCGCTTAAAACAAGGTTCACAGTAAACTTGCAAGTGAATTATGGTGTGGTTGAGCATCACTGTTTATGTAGACTGGCTTTTGTAAATAAAAGAAAAGCAATAAACCAAAGAGAGTAAGTGATGTAAGTTCTGCCTCGAAGGCAAATCCAAATGAGCACAAATCTTCAAAACTTGTGAATAAGCTTACATAATTTCATACTTTTTTTCTAAAGCAAGTTTTTCTTTATGGTTGGTGTTTATTTCCAAAAATACCCCCTCCAAATGAGCAGCAGTTGTAAGTGCATAGTGTTTCCAGGCAGATTGGTTTACCTCCTCCTTTCCAGCTATTCTGAGTCCAGCGTATTTTCTTGTGTGATAGTTTCATTACTGTAAATCTCTGCATTTTCCAGATTAAAAAAAGCAAAGCTCTTACTTTGCATGGAAAAACAATAAGGAAGTCACGCTGGATTGCTCCTGCATCATATCTGCGTCTGCCAGTCTGAGTTAGAGACAATGCAGAAAGGAGAGAAGTGATTCTTTTGTTTTGAGGAACGACAATAATTACCTCAGCCTGTCAGAAAATGAAACAGATCAGACTAGATTAGACTGTATTTTATGACTTTATTCATTCAGGGAGACATTTAAAGTGAATTTTGCACACCTCCCATGCCAATGAAAAACTTTTTTGGAGCTTTTTTTCATCAAAAAATGTTGTCTTGTTTTGCTTTAACTCGTGTGAGTTCTCTCACATTAGCCAAATAAAACCGGAAAACACTGAACATGTGTGATGATTTACTGGTTAGACTTCCTCTGAGTTTGCCGTGCTTTTGTCTTTGAATGTAAAAGTTTCACTTTATGTGGATCCAGCAAGTCCACATTGGTGAAGCCTGTTTGCATTACTGCATGTTCTGACATCTGCCCTCCTCTCCTACAATGTGAAACATCAAAGATCAAACAAAAGTCATGTCTCTTCTATAGTTTCCTACATGTGGACGCTCATGATGTCATCTGCCAGATGCACAGATATTTCTTTCATGTTTTTATTGGAAACTAAATGACGGCCAATCTTTCCTTTCCTGGATTTTAAGTTCAGATCCAGCTTTGATGTTTATGACTTCATTGTGTTTTTGGAGTCTTCTCATTTTTATTTTCATTTGCAGGTAAACTGTGGTCCAGAAGTGTGAAGGTGGCCTACAACTTGCTGCACAAGCTGGGAACCAAACAGGAACCACTTGTTAGGCCTGGAGACCGGGTGAGTGAGGAGAAAACAGAAAGAAATTCTGACCTGAGTTCAACAACCTAAAAGCGTTTAACTTTGTTCTCTTTAAAGACCCACTCCAGTCATCTTTTGATCAATTGTTAAATCATTCCAAGTGGTCTTTTACTTATGATAATGTCGTTTTTAGTCAAAATCTAAATACCTGTGTCATTTCCTAGGACATTGTTTCGGCAAAGTGACAGGAGTTAAAAATTCACCTCTGAATAGTGGGAGTGGCCATTGGTATTGAGCAATCCCGCCCCCACTTCCCATAATCCATAACCGAGCATTTTATTTACACGCTCTCCAGCTAGCTTACAGTTTCTCACACTCCCAACCTAACATTATCGGTGCAACAAAAATAGTGAGCAATACTGGAGCCATCCAGCCGTACAGTTTTGAGCCAGATGCCAGCTCAGATGAGAAAAAAACAAAGACGTAGATGGATCTAGTTGTCTAGAACGGGATGCATCAGAATGGAGAGAAGCAGGGAGCTTGTGGCCTGCCTATTGTACTGTCTAGGTCACACATAAGCCCTTTTTTAAATGTCATTTTTTTTGTTGGCTTAGTTTAAATAAAGAAAAACTAAAAAATGCAGTTTAAATCTTAATTTTTCTTGAAATGCGTCCTCCATCAGGAAAATGCCTCAAGAACATGTGAAAAATATCCAAAACACCAATTTCATCAGTGTGTGTATTTTAAATGATTAAACATATAATCAGGTAACGATTTTCTGTTGGCATTTAGAATGAATCCATGGTTTGCTTCTACAGGAACAGACATCTTTATTCTAAGTAGCATAGATTTGGATGTTTTCAGCTGCTGACTTAAGCATCCTTGAGAAAATTAACTTTCTTTCATTGGTCATTTCATTCTTTTTATGGTCCTTTTTTCTCTTCAAGCCTCTGCTACGCAAACGTGTTTTGTAAAACTTGAAAGTGAATATATATATATATATATATATATATATACATATATATATTGCCTCTCTAGTCCTGTTAACACCATGAAAGGCTTACAGTGACACTGCTGCGCCTGCAGCTAAACAAGAGAACTGTGAAGGTCATGAAAGAGCAAATAAGTTTACCATATGCGCCACAAAGACACGAGAAGCCATATCTTTCTGAAATCCCTTCTGTCCAATCATCTTTGCGATGAACATAGAAAGTGTGCAGCAGGGCTGCCCAACACTTGTCCTCTAGATCTGCCACCCTGCTTGTTTGTGCAGCCCTCCTGTCCCTCTTTGCTGCTAATTAGCTGACTCTGGGCTTTCTAAATAATGATTGACTGAACACACCTGATCCAGGTAAGGTCCCAATCACAACTACCCTTATGGGTGGATAACGGGCAAACCTGTGCAGGGCACGCAGGTGCACACTGCATGCGTGCAGCATTTGTGTAGTCAGTAACGAGCCAGTACACGAGCCAGTACTGGCGTAAGGACACCATATAATAACATTACTCATGTGTCATAAGTGCACACAATTGCTATGAGCCTTACAAATGCATTTACCGCACACACAACAATTGCACATTTTATTTTAAAAATGAAAGGTTAACAGGTTGGCGGGGACGTATACATGAGCTGTTCATTTTTGCTCTTTAATTGTTAGTTTTTTTTTGTTTCAGAGGCACAAGAAAGAAAAACATTAACCTTTTTAAATGTTGTCCTACAGTCTAATTGAGAGAGGTCTCTCAGTTCCCATACCTGTTTACCTCTTTTGTTTGTTATAATGTTTGAGGTTTCTTGAATCATTTCTATATTTTATTGAACAATCTACATTTGTCATTTCATTCAGAACATAAACCGTTCTTGACACATCAACACAAAACCAAGGAGCAAAACATTTTCACTTTTCTGAGACATGGAGAGCTAATTCAGACCCAGTTTGAACATTTCAATATTTAAAATGCCTTAGGAAACAGTTGTTTGCCTCAATGCCCAATGTCTTTCGGAAATCTGTATTTTCTTCCAAAAAGGAGATGTTAACATCTAGATATCCAGTGTTTGTGCCAGAAATGCTGCCAAAACTCATATTGTGTTCCAATGTGTACTATAAGCTCGTCTTTGATTAAACTTTGATAAATATTTGATAGTTTACAGTCAAAACGACAGGAAATTACATGTTTCTTTTCACAAAATAATCTATTCCCAAAGTTGTTATTTTTTATAACAGGTGGTTGAGGTTGAGGCTTTAATCAAAAGCTAAAGATTCATAAAGTTGCAACAATATTTGTGATAAAACATGAACGTTCGGTGCTCATTAAACTCTTTGGAAACCAGAAATATGTTTGTATCATAAATGTATCTCTGAACATTGTTAATGAGCAAACATAAAAGAACAAACAGAGGTTGTTTTATTTCAGAATGAAGAGAAACGCAGAGAAACTGCTCAGATGTTGAGTCATGGATGTTGTATATTGTTATATATTGCAGTTTTATGGTGCCAGCATCAGTCGGCACCAACTGCCCACTACCACCCCACCTCCACCTTCTTTCCCAAATCAGACTCAAACCTGGCAGAAGGGGAGCAATTCCTCCATAAGTCCCATGTCAAAAAATTTGTTTTTGCAAATTTTGAGCTGTTTCTTGTGATATAAACAAAACCCTTCCAGTTGGCCTTGCTGAAAGTAACGTTTCCTCTGATCTCTGCAGAGCTGCTGTAACTCCTCCCCTTAGCTGAGGCAGCAGAGCCGGTTTTCTGTAGCATCTGCTGAGTTTCTTCTGCTTAAAATGTAATCTACAGTCATATTACAGATTACAGGAAATGCTTAGACTGTTCTTCATAAAAGGTTGATGAACCTTGAAGACCTCTGGCAGCAGAACATCTACTTCCTTTAGTGTTCGACCAAAACCAGTGGTCCTACCTTAGAGCACTAATAAGCTGATGCAGAACTATAACTTTGTACAGATGAAACCTGAGCGCCTTCATTCTATCATCATGTCAATATTAGAGCTGTTAAAGCCTCATTACACAGCACTCATTCATTCAGCTATACTCCGCTCTTAGTTCCGTCCTCATTACACTCACTCACACACAAATGTAAGAGCTGATGCTCCACTGATGGTCTGTAAATCCGATCAGAACAACAACTCTGGACCTGGTATGATGGAGAAGAAGGCTTTCATTTCAGCCCATGATACACTTTCTCATGTCCTACATCTGCTCATTTAAAAACAAAGGGCTGCATGAACCAGAAATATATTCATTTACATTTTCAAAACTCAAAATCACACTTTCATTTTGAAACGGATTTCCAAAAATGGAAGAAATGGATGCAGAGGATATAAAATGAAAGTGAAAAAAGAATAAACGTCGATGACAACAGATGCAGACATGCCTTCAGCTTTTGATGCTTTTTGATAATATCCACATAAACCCAGTGAAGAAATCTTTCTACTAGGTTTCAGGATTAGGGAATGTGACCGAGTTGACAGATTTCCTCTCTTCATTAGGTGGCGCTGGTCTTCCCAAACAATGACCCTGGTGCTTTCATGACGGCGTTTTATGGCTGCCTGCTGGCAGAGGTCGTTCCTGTGCCAATAGAAGTGCCGCTTAGCAGAAAGGTGAGTCTTCATCAGACCATACTAAACTCTTTCAGGTGAGTTTCTAAAAGGTTTTTGTGTTAATTGCCAATAAATAATCCTTGTAAATCTGTATACTAAACCTCCCTCTGAAATGCAAAGTGTTAAATCAAAAATACATTCTTAGTATAATTTCTGAATAAAGTGAATGTAAATGAAATGTAGCATGAGGCCTAAGCCACACCCACCTCCAAGCAACAGCTGATAGAAAGATCCTTCAAGCACATAACAATTCAAATGGGCTGCAAGCTGCACTCTATTAATAAATTAATTCCATTGAGAAAAATCACGTTTATTTTACGTTCCAATCTCTTACATTTGAAAGAACCTACCAGCATCTTCCTTCCTCCTGGCGCCACTTTAATGAGCCTGTGGGCATCAAATCATTCACCAGAAATTACATAAAAATTCAAAATATTTATATATTTCTAAAGTTTATTGGTTAACCTAAACGTTACACACATTTTTGACTGACTGAATTCCTCTTCAGTCTTTTTAATGCCTGATTATTCCCTTGACTCATTTACTTATCCTATTTTTTATACACCTGGGGTTTCAGAATCCAGGCCTTGAGGGCCGGTGTTTCATGTTTTCCAACCAACCTGCCACTGACGTTCCAGAAGGTGCATCTCCACCGGTGTGTCAATGTGCATGAATGTCCCGGTGATGGTCATGGGGGCCGTTGGCCCGAACTGGCAGCCACGCCTCTGTCAGTCTGCCCCAGGGCAGCTGAGGCTACATCAGTAGTTACCATCACCAAGTATTAATGAATAATGGACACAGTGTAAGCTCTTTGAGCAACAAGAATAAGCACAGATCAATCTAATCCATTATTAATATTATTATTTGCTAAACGCACCTGATCCATGTAATCAGCAGCAGATCAGGTAAGGTTTCTGGAGAACCAGCAGGAGGTTGACCCTTGAGGCCAGGAGTTTGACAGCCCTGATATACACTTCTATTTAGATTAATTGTTGTTTTATATTGAGGGGGTGTTTCTAAACTCTGTGGGGTCTTTCTATTCCTACAGTTTCCCATGCGCACCTTTGACTTGTTTTAGGTGTTCCAGCTTCCTCCAGCTGTGCTGAAAAATCAGTGTAAGGCTGATTGGTGGATCTACATTGACCTGACATGTTGTTAAGACTGTGCATTGCTGGCTCTGTGCTCTGCTGTGATGGACAGACAACCATCTAAAGGGGGTGCCTGCTTTTCTGAGGCAGGTCAGACCGGCTCTAAACCCTCTGATAGAGAGACTGATAGTTCCTAGACAAGTACTTTAGTTACCTTGGACACCTGTCGCTGTAATAACAGTGACATCTGTAAACTGAAGAAATGTCATGCAGAAAAACAGCTGCACCTTTAAACAATAGTGGAAAGAATATGGCATGATGAGACTAATTTATCTTATTGAAACATTTATGTTGTCAAACATTCATTTTTTTCCTACAAGAACTGATCTGACATTGGTTTTATTGTCATGAAATAATCTGTACGTTCGACTACGTTTTAGTTTTTTGATGATTATTTTGTTTCCTCAGAAACTCTGAAAGTTGAGAGGAGGGGTTATTAGAGGGCCACTCTGAAGAAACCTCTTCCTCCGGGGGTATTTTTGAATCTAAAATATGAGTCATCAGAAGTCACATTGTGGTACGACTCAGAGGGCGCTGAGTTTTGCTGCCATGTAATCAGAGCCGAGCCTCTCTGGAGACATCTCTGCTGCTGCTGTTTTGAGCTTGGCTGAGTCACGGCTTGGAAAGCTTGTAAATCTGCACTGTCATGTCCTCTGGGAGATTTCACAAGCACCAATCTGAGTCGCCTCCAACTTCCAGCCTCTTGAATCCTGTTTTTTAAAAGCATGGCTTTGTAAATAATTCATTCTGAACATTTCATAAGTCACAAACCAAGATATATTGCAAATGTAAAAATACAAATATCGGTCAACAGAAAGTAACTATCTGCTCCTTAACCTCTAAACTTCATACAGAATGACCTTTGTCATTCTTTAACTAGAATGACCTCTACAACCACACACAAGAGCTTCGTATTTAAAAACTAATCAAAGCTTAGTAGAAGCTTGTCACTTCTAACTGAACTAGCTTCTCTGTTATTCTCAGGTATCCTCAGGGTTTGCACAGTTTATAAAAACCTCACGTCACCATCTTTATATTCTTGTCTCAGCCCACATCAGCACATATCAGTACACATCAAACACAAATCAGTACAGAAACTGGACATTTTTACTTACAGCTATTGCTTTAAAGTTGTAACAGATTGCCTGAATCTTTATTTCATAGTTAATTCAAATAAAAACATCTGTTTCTGAACTGGATTAAAATATAAATGTTGGAAATGTTGTTTTATATAAGTGATTAAAGATCAGTATCTTATTCTTATTCAAATGGCGGGAAGCTTTTTGTGGAGAATTATAAACTATTTTGTTTAATAATATGACAATTACAAGGGTTCGTTTATTTAAATGTGGAAAAGCATTGGTGTTACCTGATTCTTCTGACATATAAGAAAACTTTCCTCACTGATGTTGAAATTAAAGAAGCAGAAAACATTGTAACACAGTTAATAGTATTGTTTTTTTAATGTAGCATTGTCTGGAATAAACCAAAAGCTAGTTCTACTTTAAACAAGCAAATAAAAAGCAAAAACAGAACAAAGACGAGAATCAAAAGATCATTTTTTTGGTTAAAGGAAATGAAACCAGTTCACTAGCACAAGCCTTCAAGCGTTCCGGTCTGCATTCACTCCAATGTGAACAGAAGTTAACACGGTGATTCCAATTTGGAGGTGAATGAATACTGTAAATTCCGGACTACAAAGCGCACCCGATTACTAGCCGCACCCACCCATTCTCACGTGTTTAACTACTTTTACTACTGCTCTCCTCTGATCGCGTGATGCTGTAGTATCGCGAGACCCAGCGAGACGAGTGTGGTGAGTCGACTTGGCGGCGCGTAAGCATTTGAACAAACATTTTCGATCTTGTTTCATTTTTCCGCCATATTAAAATATTTCCTGCTAACTAACACAACCTGTTAAGAGTATTAAGCTTCTGTCAGCCTGGAGGACCTGGAGAATTTCATCGACGAGTGTTTTAATACCTGCAACATGGTGAAGCCCAGAACCGCCACCACCACCCCCTCCGCCAAGCGTGAACGGCCTGAGGACTCTCCCGGGGCTGTGTCGTCTCCAGGCAGCGGAATGAGCGATATCCTGGATTCGATTGACAAAAAGCTCTCCAGCTTTGATGGCCGCCTCAATCTGCTGGAGATCCTCCATAGAGAATTTCAAGGTCTGCGGGAGTCTCTGGAATTCAGCCAGCAGCAGGTGCGGGAGCTCGCAGCGGAGAACCAGGCCCTCAGAGAGACCGTGAAGACCCTGAGCAGTGACACCGCCCGTCTCTCCGAGGAGAACCGATCCATCAAGGAAACCCTCCTGGATCTTCAGTCGAGGAGCATGAGGGACAATCTAGTGGTCGCGGGGGTTCCAGAGGAGGTAGGAGAAGACCCCGAGGCCACCGTTAGATCCTTTTTACAGGTCCACCTGAAGCTCCCCAAGGAGGAGGTGCAGAAGATCTCCTTCCACAGGGTTCACCGCCTCGGAGGAAGAAGGTCCGACCACCAGCGCCCGCGTCCTATTGTGGCTAAATTCGAACATTTCAAACAGAAGGAGTTGGTGAAGGGCCGCGGACGGGAACTGAGAGGCACGCATTACAGCGTTAATGACCAGTTCCCGGCAGAAATCCTCCGTAGAAGGAAGATCCTGTTCCCGCTGAGGAGGAAGCATCTTGCTGCTGGTTCGAGAGCGATTGTGGCCGTTGACAAACTTTACGTGGACGGCCGGCTGTTCCGGGACCCGGAGATCACCCCCTGGCTGTGCTGAAGGCTTTCAGATCCGCGCTGAGAACATCTGGTCTGCGCTGCCCAGAAGAAACCCGCTAAACTTACTTCAATGAATGGAAAACCGGATCATCAATAATCCACACCTCGATCGCAGGAAAACAGTCTTTTTTTTTTTCTTCGTCACCTCAGTCCCACTGATGTTTCTATTGTTGTTTTGTTGTTGTTTTCGTCTTCCCTTCTATCTCTTTTTTTCTTTCCTTTACTCTCCCCCCCCCCTCTCCCCCCTCATTATATGTAAATCACCTGGAAGCAACTCATCCTCGGTAAGTATTTATTTATGCACGGAACGGGCGCGCGCACACACAAGCGCACACAGGGGCGTGCACATGCGATCCCGCACACACACGCTGACATACTGCAATCACCTCACACAGGCTCTCATAGGACGCACGCGACACGCAGCTCACATAACCAGAAAACGTTCACGCGCACAGCGCTTCTCAAATGCGGGCACGCGCACACGGACTGGCACACAAGCACTACTTAGCTTTACACCTTTTCAGTCAGAGCAGTTATGAACAGTCTTAACATCGTTAGCTGGAATGTGCGTGGACTTGGCTCTGAGCCAAAGAGACTGAAAGTGTTAAATCACCTGGATGGTCTAAAAGCAGATATAGCTCTACTGCAGGAGACCCATTTATCAGATTCTTTGAATCACCTTATGTGCTGCTTACAATTTCCAGTTATATACTCTGCCAGTTACAACTCCAAACAAAGAGGAGTTGCTGTTTTAATTAATAAAAATCTTAATTTTACTCATAAGGATACAGTTACTGACCCAGAAGGCAGATTTGTAATCATTAATATATCCATTCAGAATAAGGACTATTGTATAGTGAGTATTTATGGTCCTAATGTTGACGACTCTTCCTTCTTTCACAGATTCTTCACCTCACTCTCAGTTCACTCTGACTCCACAATCATTATAGGAGGAGACTTCAACCTTGTTTTGGACCCTGAACTTGACAGACTCAGCACAGCAGCAAACCAGCGTACATGGCGGTCTGCAAGTATTCTAAAGCAGTACATGAATGATCTGGGTCTCTGCGACGCGTGGCGCTCATGTCACCCAAGCACTAAAGGGTTCACCTTTTTTTCTCCAGTTCACTATTCACACTCCCGTTTAGACTATTTATTAATCAGTAACTCTCTTTTAAAAAATATTCAAAGCTCCAATATCCATCCAATTATTATCAGTGATCATGCACCAGTCTCTGTAAACATTTCTAGGGAAAAATCCACACCCTCTGGTACAACCTGGAGGTTTAATACGTCTCTGTTAAAGGACCAGGAATTTCTTGAATTCTTTAAAAAAGAGTGGGCAACCTTCTTAGACTTCAACAATACTCCAGACATCCCACCGTGCGTTCTTTGGGAAGCAGCAAAGGCAGTCATGAGAGGGAAAATCATTTCTTATTCAACGCACAAAAAACGCAAAGAGAAAGCAGATTTATTAGAATTAGAAAATAAAATCAAAACCCTGGAGACTGCTTATGCTGCTTCTGCACAGGAACACATTCTGGGAGATCTGAAAAATTTAAAGCTGCAGTTAAATGACATCATTAATAAACAAACACAATTTCAAATACAAAGGCTACGACTTGAAAGATTTGAAAACTCTAATAAATCTGGCAAATTTCTGGCTAATCAGCTTAAAATTAACAGAGAAAAATCATCAATCACCTCTATTATGGACCAAACAGGAAATGTCACCCATGACCCGGTCAAAATTAATAACGAATTTGAAAACTTTTATAAAAACCTGTACACACCGCAGATCAATCCGTCAGAGCAAAGTATTGACTCATTTCTTAATAATGTAAACCTACCCAGGCTAAATGAGGATCAAATCACAAACTTAGATTCTCCGCTCTCGCCGTCTGAACTTCATGAAGCTCTGTTACTTATGCCCAATGGTAAAGCACCAGGGCCTGACGGCTTTCCTGCTGAGTTTTATAAAGAATTCTGGGAACAACTGGCACCAACATTTTATAAAACTGTCACATCTATTAATGAGAGCCAATCAATGCCACCTAACATGAACTCAGCCAACATAATTCTTCTTCTAAAACCAGACAAAGATCCCACTAGTCCTTCAAGCTATCGCCCCATTTCTTTAATCAATGCAGATGTAAAAATTATCTGCAAAGCACTAGCACAGAGAATAGAAAAAATCACTCCTCACATAATTCACTTCGACCAGACTGGATTCATCAAAGGCAGACACTCGGATGATAATGTCCGTAGACTAGTTAATATAATAGACTTTGCCACCATTAAAAAACAGGAAATGACGGTACTATCGCTGGATGCTGAAAAAGCCTTTGACAGAGTTAATTGGAAGTTCCTTATTGCTGCCCTCCATAAGTTTGGTTTTGGAGAAGCATTCATCAATTGGATCAAAATATTATATCACAACCCCAATGCATCAGTTAGAACTAATAAACAGACTTCAAACAGGTTTTTTCTTGGAAGAGGAACCAGACAGGGCTGCCCACTCTCTCCTTCTCTTTTTGCTATATTCATTGAGCCTTTAGCTGCAGCAATAAGACAGAATGAGAGCATTATAGGAATAAAAACCAAACACAGCCATCATAAAATTAGTCTTTATGCGGATGACATATTACTGTTTTTAAGGAATTTACATTCTGTAAATGAAACAGCAATGATCATAAATGAATTCTCCTCCATATCAGACTATTCCATTAATTGGAATAAGTCTGTTTTATTACCACTTAACAGGAATATGGAACAAAGACTCACAATTCCAGTCAAAACAGGAAATATCAAATATCTGGGTATCTACTTTTCCCCCAAACTATCAGAACTGGTGCAGCTAAACCACACCCCATTACTGAAAAGCATACAGGACGATCTAACACGCTGGACCAACCTGCCTCTGTCCCTTATGGGCAAGGTAGCCACGGTTAAAATGAAAATCTTACCCAAAGTTAATTATCTCTTCTCAATGATTCCCACACAACCGCCATTAAAATGGTTCAAAACATTAGACTCATCCATATCAAGCTTTCTATGGAACAACAAACCTGCAAGAATTAGTCTAAAAACTTTAAAATCTGCAAAAAGCTGTGGAGGATTAGAACTACCTAATTTCCACAAATACTTTCTTGCAAATAGATTACAATATATCTTAAAATGGTTAAAAAATAATCCAGAAACCAACTCATGGTTAGACTTGGAACAGGTGTTATGTGGAAAGATCAACCTGTCACAGCTACCATTTATTAGCCATACAGTTAAAAAACAGGATTGTTTCAAAAGCATTAATATAAATGCCACCTTAACAGCCTGGTGGGAATTTCTCAAAATATCAAAATCATCAATTCAACCGTGCAAAATGACACCCATCTGGAACAACCCGGACATCCTTATTAACAAAAAAATGATTCACTTCCCAGCTTGGCAAGCAGGGGGCATAAAACAACTAGAGCACGTAATTATTGATAGAAGATTCATAACCCCCCAGGAACTTCAAGACAAACATGGAATAAATAACTTCTTGGAATATCAGCAACTTAAATCAAGTATTACTAAAAAGTATAAAATTAAAGACGACGATTTAAAGCTACCAGATGTAGTTACCACTCTGATTAATTTTTCAATGAATAGAACTCTCTCCAAAATATACAAACTTTTATGTAATTTAGATAACAATATTGCCCTTCCAACAAAAAAATGGGATGCAGATTTGAGCATCAGCACAGATGAAAGCTTCTGGTCAGAACTTTGTCTAAACACCTTTAAACTGACAAAAAGTCCAAATCTGCAGCTAATCCATCTCAAAACTCTTCACAGAATTTACTACACTGGACAGAGGATGTTCAAGATGGGTCTCAGTAACTCAGACATTTGCGAGCACTGTGATAATAATCTACCCGACAGCTACATGCACGCACTGTGGTTCTGCACTCCTGTCAGGGCTCTCTGGCAGCAGGTATGTGCCGATTTATCAGTCTGGCTTAAGGTTTCAATCACTGCCTCACCGTCACTTTGTGTGCTTGGTGACATGAGTGCCATCGATATAGAAGAAGGATTAGCATCTATCATTTTCATAACTCTTTGTATTGCCAAAAAAACTATTTTAATAAATTGGAAAAACAAGAAAAATATAAACATAAGTCAACACAGAAATCTGCTGTTTGATCATATCAGCTTGGAAAAAATGTCAGCCCAAAGCTCAAGTAACTTTGAAAGAATTCAGTCTCTCTGGTCTCCTGTGGTTGACTCCATGACTTAGGGGGTGGAGGGCTTGGTCGTCGCTGCTCCTTGCCCTTCTGCCGTGGTTTGGGGTGGGGGTCGGGGCTTCCGGTGCCTGGCGGGGGCGGTGGGGGGCTCCGTTGGTCGGGGGGTCGGGTCCGGTGCCTGGGTGGGGCGGGCTGGGGCGCTGCGTGGTCCTCTGGGCTTGGGTGTGGGGGTGCGTGGTGGGGGGGTGGGGTGGTGGTCTGGCTTGGCTTGGGGGGGTGGTCCCTTTGCCTGTGCTGGGGGGGGTTGGCGGGGGGCCCTGCTCGGGTGGGGGGGGCCCAGCGGCGCCGGATGGGCTGCCCATCTGCACCTGGGGCTGGGATCGGCCCTTCCCTGGCTCTGGGACGGGACGGGACAACCCTCTCGGGGCCCCCGGTCGCTCTGGGTGTCACCCGCTTCGGCTGCGGGGTCTGGGGTGGGGTGGGGTGGGGGGCTTGTCGGCCCTGTCCTGTGGGGGGGCGTTCTGGGGGGGAGGGGGGGCCCATTATTAGTACGGGTCGGGGGGGCTAGCGGGTCGGGGTCTCCGCTGAGGCAATCAGTGGTTGCCTCGGCCGGTTGGCCTCCTCGGTCCCGTCGAGGCCTGACCAGAGCTCTTCTAGGGCCGGCGTCTGGGGGTGGGGGCCTGGGCTTGCTCCGGGGGGGGGCGACGCTTTCTGGCTCCTCTCTCTCTGTGTGGGGTGGGTGGTGCCGGGCCTGGGGTGTCGGCGCCTCCGGGGGTGGGCCCCTGGGCTGGGTGGCCCTGGCCCCTTTGCTGGGGGTGGGCTGGGGGACGGCTGTTTGACCACCGGGGGACAGTCTACCAGCTGTCCCCAATTTACCCCCTTCCTTATATAACCTCATATTAGGGTGAGGGGGTGGGGGGTTTAGCCTGCGATGCGCCTTGGGGGGGGGCTACTTGGGAGTGGCCCCCCTCCTATGGTTGCCGTATGGAGTGGGCCCCCCCTCTTTCGGTTTTATTTGCACCTTAGACACGTAGGGTCCTTGGTAGGGGGGGTGCTTGGACATCACTGCCAGCAAGCAGCAGATGTCCTCCTGGCACCCTACCCGCCAATTTTAACCGCACCTTAGACATTTAGGGCCCCTTGGTGTGGAGGGTGAGGGGACATCACTGTGAGTAATCAGGAGATGTCCCCTTAGTGCCCTACTCGCCAATTTTAACTGCACCCCCCTTAGTACACACACCCCTCCCCCTTCAATATATACATTCAAACATAAACACACACACATGCACACAAACACCCTCTCAAACACCCATACACGCACACACATTTTACAAGGAAGGTGGGACCTGGGTCCATCTGTCCCCTACCCCGTCCCTGGTGGGGGGTGCGGGCCCCTTGGCGATGGCGGCCCTGTCCCTTGGGTGCCGGCTCCCTGGGCCCGGCGGTGCTCTCTCCGCACGGTGGGGGGGTTCATATTACACCTGAGCCGGGGGTGTTCGTGTCCCTGGGGGGTGGGTCCTGGTCCTTGCCCCTGGGCGCTGGGCCCCGCCAAACTTCCAACATGGCCGAGCCTGGTCGGGCCATATTTATAACATCCCTTATGGGCCGCCCTTTTTTCCCCGGGGTTCCCCCCTCCTGGGCGGGGGCGGCGGGCCCCTGCCTTGCTCCTACCTGGACCAACCGTGGGCCGGGTGGGTGGCTGCCTGGAGTGCGGAGCGGGTCTCCCTTGGGGGGTCCTGGCTCGTACCTGGGGTCGGGGCGGGGGGATGCCCGGAACTCCTGGGTGGTGGTGGGGTGCTCGTCTGGGGCTGTGGGCGTCCCTCTCCGGTGGGGCCCTGCGTTGGGCTCTTCCGGCGCGGCGGGGGGCTGCTTTCCTGGCTGGGCTGGGGCGGCGCTCTCTTTCCCTCTGCGCCTCCCTGCTCTCTGGCTCTGGGGGCCTCGCGGCGGTCCTGCTGGCCCTGGCCTGGGTGGCGGTCTTGGTCGCCCGGGGGGCGGTTGTTCCCTGCCTGTTCCCGTGTGGCGCTGGGGGAATTCCGGCTGCCGCTGCTGCTGCGGCGGGGGTATGGGTGTGGGGGTGGCTGGGCGCTCCTCCTCCTTCTTTTCACATTCCAACATCCATTTTAGAAGAACATAAACACTCACCTGAGCACAGGTGTTAGCTCACCTTTGCACTAATAGTTTGCATGATTGAATGAATGAAAGATTTCACACTAGTTGGTTTAAAGGCATAAGTATGCGTTCGTGAACACTATCTGTTTTGTGTGCATGTTGACATGTGGACATTTCTGCGGCTAGCAGGTGTGTTGATAATATTTGAGTGTGTGTGAACAGGCCCCGCCCTTTTTGTACTACATGTGAACCGTACCGTAACGATAAACAACCAGTAAACCTGCCTGCTCTATGCTGCTTCATGGTCTTACCCCCCTTCCCCTCCTATTATCACCCTCCTACCCCCCCCTCTCTCTAACGTCCCTCTCTCTTGTTCCCCTCTTTCCTTTTCCGTCCGGTCCAACACCAAAGATTTTCAAACATGATTGAAATTAATAAAGTTTGGCCTCAATTACAAAAGGGGTTTATTCAGACATACCTTTGGTTTGTCTGAAGATGAATAACCCCTCTTGTTAGAATAAAATATGTCCAACACAAGAGGCCCTCAGCTCTCATCTGTTTGCCTAGCTGTTGGACAGGACAAGTTAAAAAAAAAAAAAAATAAAAAAAATAACTACTTTTATACATACACAAGCCGCGTTGGAGTACAAGCCGCATGTATTAGGCAATATTGTCATCCTGACAAATCACATCTTGACTCCCAGAGTAAGTGTGATTCATTAGTACACAGTGGGTGGAGTCAGCTTTGCCTCAGGCCCATGTATTTGAGTTTATCTACATCTGCCAAACAGCATGCACCTCTATTCTGTTCACAAGTTCCTCAGTTATGGTTTTTTTATTTATTTTTTTTATTTTTTATTTTTTAACTTATTGACAATCTAGGTATCATACATAAAATTACAAACAGTAACCATATAATCAACATTACATCCCTCAGTTATGATGAGGAAATTTACATGCGCGATCCCCCATTTCCCATGAGTCTTAGGGGCTAAAGGCGGGGCCAATGCCCGGCTCGCCATACTGTTGTACATGTTTAAGAATGAGCAAGTATCAGCAGTGCATGGAGGGGTGAACGGGAAAAGCTCTCCTTCCGCTTGTGTCGCGGCAGCCTTACGGTACTAACAGGGCTGGTTAAAAAACACGCTAGTAAAATAAAGCAGCGACGACTGAAAAGCGCGCGCCTCAGCGCGATACGCGCGCCTCCTCGCGGCGCGTGGGTCAGAAGTTTCCTTCCACAACAAACACTGTTGCTCCGCGGACGCCTCGAGTAAGCCCTGGCTGCAGCCTGCAGAATGGCTCGACGCCTCCGCGCTCCGCGCTCCCGCGCGCTCCTTGTCTCCCCTTCCTATCTACTCCGACAGCTCTGGCCAGCGCGGCTACAGGAAGGAGCGCTTCGTCCCCATTGCGCCGGTGAACGGAGCAAATCGTGTCTGTGCAGAGCAATCGGACTTAATACTGTACGTTTTGTGTATGAGGGGCGGATGCGTTGTTACGTGTGGGAGCCTTCAGACTGCCATCGGCCCGCAGCTCACACGACACGCAGTCTCCAGCTCACACGGAAGCTGTGAGCGTTTCAATGCAAAACTCCGCTCAGTCCTTGGAAACCGTTAACACGACCACGTCAATTTGTGTTTCCAGTCGTGTCCCGACAAAATAAAGGCTGATGTTATTCCCACATATTTACGTGCAGCCAGCCGAGTCACTATGACTCAGAGGTAAATTCACTCCTGAGCATGCGCTGTTCTCTCCGTCACGCAGCTGACCGGCTTTTCCAAACCCGTTGGTGACGGTGGATTTTTTCACGCTGTTTTTAACTATTGCTTTTAACTTGAAAGCTTCATCATATTGTAGTGGCGATTACGTGCACGTTGGGTCTAATGGCACCAAAGGATTCTGGGATGCGGCCGGGCATGTGTGTTTCCTTTTGTTGAACCATGACTGAAGTGTCTAAGACCTAAAGTCAAGTCCATGCTGTTTGGCTGCTCAGAGGTGTGTTGAAAAACAAATGACTTGTGCTTGGTGTTAGATAGAGAATACAAACCATTCACTGTGTCCGAAAATACGTACATGGCGGCCGCCAATTAAAACCTTAAATTAGCCGCGTCACTGAATAACCCGCACGACTGTAAGCGCAGGAAAAAAGTAGCGGCTTATAGTCCGGAAATTACGGTAAATACTTTATCACAGACTCAACATCTAAGTGACAAGACCTTAAAAAGAAAGAAAAAGAAACAACATTTATAAAAGGTACAATAAAAATAGAGAGCATATAAAATGCTAAGGAGAAATGGACATAAAAAACGAGTAAATGCATCCACACCATTATGTCCAGATTGGGGACTGATATTTAAGAATGCTGTGCTTTACATTGGTGAGAGATACAATAATTTATCCTCCAAGGCATTAAGATATTTGATTCCAAAACCTTTTTTTCCCCCATATCTCCGGGTAGATTTATTATCTGGTGGTTGGCCTAATGAATGACTGTCTTATCCTCATCTACAGAACACCTTAGTTTTAGTTTAGATTTTCTTATTGCTATTTGGCTTAAATCTTTCAAATTTTTTCCAAATTCAGTACGTTTGTGTAACCATGGCGCAATAAAAAGCTGCCTTCAAATGCTTTCAATATAAACCAGCAGGTCACTCACCGGTTTTTGGATGTTTTATGGCTATGGAGGAGGTTCTTTTTCTTTTGCGATCCCAACTGCAGAAACGGTGACTCTCAGCTCTGCTGTGAAATACGAGTTGAATAAATCTGTCCCACTGTGTTTATTAGGTGCTTTTATGCTAAATTTAAACCAAATCCTCAGGATCCATGTTCATTGATCAAAACCCTGTGTCTTGTCTGCAGGACGCCGGCAGCCAGCAGATCGGCTTTCTGCTGGGGAGCTGTGGAGTCACGGTGGCCCTGACCAGTGACGCTTGCCATAAAGGCCTACCAAAGAGCCCCACAGGGGAGGTCCAGCAGTTCAGAGGTCAGCCAGAATGCTGTCAAATGCCCTGATTGTTGTTTGTGTTGTTGCAGCAGTCCTTGTTGCGCCTTGTGTCAAGTGTAAAAGAACAAAACAAAAGCGCTTCATCAGCTGCAGCATTTACAGATTGAAATAAATGAGTTCTGGTTATTACATGGATGTCCGAAAACATCCTTATAGTGAGGACTCAAAACCAAACAGAGTTCTGATTAATGCTTGTGTTACAGCCAGACTTATGATCCATTTGATTGGCTCTAATTGAAATTTGGGAAGTTGCAGACCACTGAGGCTGCTACAGTTAAACAGTATGAAATATTAATTCATGACACAAATAAAATGAACTCAGACATAAGTGGATCGTGAGCTATTCCAAACACTAATAATGGGGTAGAATTGATGTTAGAATCAAACTTGGAGCTTTAATAAGGATCCATTAGAGCAGACAGTTTTCTTTTTGTTTTTTTTGTTTTTCACAAATAAAAAGCTCCCTGAGTTCGGGGCTAATGAACATTTTGCAGCAGCCCTGAGTTTATGGCTGATGGAAAATGATCATTTCTTTCCAGAGAGGTGAAAACACAAACTGAGAGCATCAGACTAAGAAGATATAGAGAAGGACAGAGGGAGTCGAAGAGGCAAATCGATGGAAAAACAACCGACAATTCACATGAGCGAGTTGAATTAGGAACAGAGAGACATTAGCGCAGAACAGAGAAAGCGAGAAAGTCTCCAGTGGAAACGCTGTTTGCTTGGCAGTAATGGATGTATAAATAGCAGCGTGATGCAGCCGGATTCATGGCTGCTTGCTCAGCGTGGGGTTTGGGAGTTGTGTGCAGGACTCATTAAAGTGAAGTGCTCCTCATATCGATCATCAGGATTTTGGCTCATCTCATTGACGAGGCTGATGGTTTTTTCTGTCTCACTTGCTGCAGCATTAATTCAGACATCAGCGGCCTTCACAGCACCAATCTGCAGACTATCTGTGATCCCTGCGTGCTTTTACATGACCAAGAACACCACAGGACCTCAGCCCATCATTTTAGAAACAGAGGAGGCTGATTTTTTTAATGTAAAGCCTTATGCTAACGTTCACACCAGGCACGTGTCGCGCGTTCAAGAACGTGCTGAAATGGGACTCTTGAACTGGACTGTAGCTCACACTAGTGCATATACCTACAACTGGAGGAGGTACGAAAAATAAAAGTAGTGCAAACCTCAAGTATCTCGCTGCAAGCATTTTCTTTCAGCAAGAGACTTATTCATTTTTGCCCCATGATCAATTTTCAAATGGTTGAAACTTCCGTGAATATAAAGGGAGACCATCCCTATGTCACGACCAAATCCGATTCCCTTATTAGTCAAAGTTCAACCAGTGTGGGTGCTGCTGGTATTTTGGGGTTGTCCAGATCCGGGGAGGACACATGTAGTTACCTTGGGACATGCTTGCGTCTCACCCACTGCTAGCTGTCGCCCGCAGCATTCCTGTAGAACACAATGCGCACAAACATTTACGGGCTCACCACGCAGTCTATGACCTCTATACTTCGTATTCTGCTTATCCTGTACAGGTTTGACCATTTTTCACCCAATAGGGAAGATGTGACTAAGACCTTGTTAACAAAGATCAAACAGGATTTCAGATGTTTTCACTTCTCCTGGACATCATTTTGAAATAATCCCACTCATAATCTGACATAAAAAGAATTCCTTTATAATATAATCCTTTTACATGAGTTCATGCTTTAATACAGAACCTTGAAAGGTGTTTGCTGTGAAGGTGTATTTGTCTATAAAAGTGCCAATTTTTCAAAATTGTTTTTCTGCGTAAAGTTTTTTTTACCTGCCCCCTCCAAGACTCCTGTTTTGTGTTTTCTCCTTTGGTGTGTTCTCCATGCCAAACCTCCTACTTCTCATAAATCCCTCTTCCTATCCTTCAACTGGCCTGAGCCTCCAAATAAACAGCAGCATGGGTTCAGATAAGTATACTTCTGCGTGGGTTTGTTGTTTCGTTAAAACTGTCTGAGCTGCAAGACAAAAGAGGAAGTGAACCTAATCTAGTGAGGGGGAAAAGAATGGGTTTGGGAATTTAGCTTTAAAGGTCATTAACCTTTCATCTTTTTTAATTAATTTGTTCTTTCAAAGTAAAAGTTTTATTTTCAAACAAGAAGTTCATCAACTTTTTTAAGCCTGCAGACTAGAACTGTTTAAAAACAGGTTGTTTGTTGATAAAATTCAAATTATTAAAGAATAACTCCTTGTTTTGTTTCTGATTGGGTGAAAAATACCAATAAATGTTTGTATCTAAAGTTATTTCCCATTTATTTGGGCTATTTGTTTACCTACAAACAAAAGTGATTGAGTGGACCCACATTCTAGATCACCAAGGAACAGAGCTCAGCAGAAAGCTTCCTGGTATTCTCCCTGTTTCTAATCCTTTAGTTGGTGTTTGTGTCGTTGTGCTTCAGGCTGGCCAAAGGTGCTGTGGTTTGTCACGGAGTCCAAACACCTCTCCAAACCGCCCAGAGACTGGTTCCCGTATATCAAGGAAGCCACTCAGGACACGGCCTACATCGAGGTAACGCATTCTGTGACGCTGAATGTAATCCGCTGCGGGACAGCAGAGCATTTCCGGCTCTGTGCCTTCAGGCATGAAATCGATGCTGCTGTTACGGAGTCGACTCACGCCGCAGCTCAGAGGATGTTTGACCGCGCTTCAGCCGGCTGCTGGTCAATGCTATCATCCGGGGGGATCGATTTGATTTCCGCTAACGGGGATAATTACAATGGCAGCAAAGTAAAAAGCCTCCATGATTGCATTTTGGATTAACAAGGGGGGAAATACAAAAAATAATCAAGGAGAGGGCATGGGAGAGGAAATCACTACCAACCTGTTTATTTATTTTTAGAAGATGGGTCACAGCGAAAAAACAGTCTGATGATTCTTTCCACACATGCCATCTTATTTTTGCTTGTATTGAGAAGCAGAGAGACACGATTTTAACTCTTATTGTTACCATGACAACATCTGACAATGACTGTCAAAGCTCTCTGACAGGCAACAGTTTGCATAGCAAGATTTAGCTTTGCTTAAAACTGTGAAACAATAATCTGAGCATGCAAAATGTTTTTTTTGTTGTTGTGTTTAGTTCAATCATTTCTATGTGTGCTGCACTTTTACATATAGGATGTAAGAAATGACACATATTGAATGAACATCTAGATATTTCAGCTTCATTTCTCCTGGAACAGCCTAAGAATTGATGTATATTTATTTATGCATGTAGATTATCCTGTTTTTTTCTATTAGAGAGCAAAACATTGTAGGATTTTTTCCTTTATAATTTATTTCAACACAATATCTACAATTATTATTAGTATACTAAATATGGGTGGGATTTTTTTTAAACACACACACACAAAAACAGGGTGTGTTTTTTTCTTCTTTGCAGTATAAAACGTGTAAAGATGGTGGCGTGCTTGGCGTGACAGTGACGAGAATTGCCATGCTCACACACTGCCAGAGCCTCACACAGTCCTGCTCTTACACAGAAGGTAACTTCACCAACTCCATCCCCTCGCCTGATTCCAGAAGACCCTGATTGGATCAGGAACATTCATCTGGAAAACTGTCATTCGCAGCACCAACCTGCTGTTTGTCGTCTCTGTTTTCAGCTGAGACCATCGTAAATGTTCTAGATTTCAAGAAGGATGTGGGGTTGTGGCACGCCGTCCAAACAGTAAGAAAATAAAAACTTTAATTAAAGTATAGAAGACTTTGACAGAATTGTTTAATGAAAAAACAACATATTTCTTTTCTTCTGAAGGAAATTTACAGGAAGTTTAGTCTAGCATCCAGAAAAACAACATACGTTTCCAAAAAGGAGCTACAAAACACAAATATATGAAAAGATTGATTAAATAGGACTGTATTAACAAACAACCTCTGCAAAGGAACCAAGATGAAGGGGCAGTTTAACCTTTAAAAATATTTTTATTCCTGAGAAAAAATAAAGTTATTTTACACATTGTACATTTTTGAAATTACCTGTTAGAAAACAAAGCACTGGAAGTATGCCATCAAGTTGAGCTTTTCTTGCAAAAGTTCTACTCTAACATCAAGAGTTCACAGATAGTTTCAGCAAATGGAAAAAGGAGAAGGTGAAATATCTCCTTAGTATTTTTTTCAGCATCTTTTTGTGTTACAGTGATCCGAGTGCTTCCACTGTTCTCTAAATTCAGAGAAAACCTCTGTCTGATTTAAAGTGAAGTAAAATATTTGCAGGTGAACAAATGTGGACGTCAAAGTAACCATTTGTCATGTTCAGCACGTTGCATGTTGCAGCCAGGTTTCTGTTTTTTTTTTTAAATCTGTTTAAACAAGTTGCATATGTTTCATTTCACATTTTGTTCTGTGCAAAAAAACCCAAATCAAATCTGTGTTTTTCTGTCTGCTCCCCAGAGTGTGATGAACATGATGCATGTCATCAGTATTCCTTACGCTCTCATGAAGGTGAACCCACTGTCCTGGATCCAGAAAGTCTGCCTGTACAAAGGTAAAACTGTCTAAATGAAATAATTACATTTTATCTCAGACAAAAAAAATCTAATAAAATGATTTTATCTCCTGTTTAATAATTAACTGGGTGATAATTTAGCTGCACCTGTCAAAAGCAGGGTCAAACTCGCTTATAACTCAGCAGTAACATTTAACTCTGTTATATTCTAAGTTCATGGTGACCCAATAAAACTAAGAGGGGTGAATAATGCTTCAAATGTGAATTATTTTATCAGGCTGTGGACTTTATAGAAACTTGTTTAGACTATTTATCCTTTATAAATATTAAAAAGAAAACACTGAAGTATTCCAACAGAAAATAAGTTTTACAGGATAAATGCAAAAGTCTTGATGTTTAAAACTGTAAAACTAAATGAAGTGCCAAAAAATAATCCAGGACCCTTTTAAAAAATGTTTTTACAACAGTGTTGCTGTTTTTCCTGTCAGGGCTTATAAAAAAAATCACCCATTTGTAGGTAAAATAATTTTGTAAAGAATTATTAGCACATGTTGGATTTGGAAATGGTTTATTTCAAGCAATCAAACCAAAAGAAAATAACAGAAACGTGTCTATATGGAGATTTATCAAAGTCGTAATTGTAAAATACATATACATACTCTTACTTCCACACACACATGTAAATACTGCAATTATTACTCTTAATCATGAATAGACATAGAAGCTCTTACGCATACAGAATATGATGCAATGAAACTTTTACATATTAACTCTGTCAAAAGGAGTTTAATTAATTACTTAAAAGGAAGCGAAATTATATAATCCCACCTCTGATTTGCTTTACTTAACTTTTTTCTTTTCTTTACATAAACTATTATTATCCGGTTCTTGACTTCTAATCCGTTATTTATTCCTCACCAACACAGATTAAGGTCAGTAAAAAGTCCATGAGGATCAATAAATCAAATGACAAAAAGTGAATTACATAAAATGAAAATTATGATGTATTAAAAAAAACTGTCTTGGTTACTTTTTTAGCATTTTATTTACATAGAATCATTAGCATATAATAAAAAAAGCATAAACATTTTTGATAGTATAATGCATACAGATAAACAGAATTTGTCCTTTTCCAGAACCCTGTGGAACACCTTAGCTCACTGGTAGCTTTTTTCCATGTGTTTACATCGACAAACTGAATCTGTTAGTTAAGTTTAGATAAAGGCAGAAACCAGTGACGTGCGGTCAGGTGAGGCAAGTGAGGCACAGCCTCACCTGTCATAAACGTGATCAAATAGAAAAAGGTAAATTAGGTAAATATTATTTTCCACTGATCTGTGTTAAATATACATTTTCAGTCAACTCAATCAGTTTTCCACAGTTTCTGAGGTTAAAATCGCTAAATTTGAGTGTTGCGCGATCACTGACGAATCTCAGCTGAATCTCCGGATGAGCCTCTGAAGCGCTGTGCCTCATGTCTGACGGCAGGACTCAATGCTAACAGAGACATGCGCTAAAAACGCTGCTGTAGGCCAGCAGAAAAGGCTTTAGGTGAGACAAGCCTCACCAGCAGGGGGCGGGCGTGAGCTGACAGCTGCTTCGTAGCTACACTGCTGCCGTAGAAACAGACTAAGAACGTCTTTCTCCATTGAGGGGGAGAAACTCACATAAAATAAAGGAAAATAAGGAAGACTTTCTAACATATCACATATATCATTGTGGAGAAGGAATCTAAAAGGACAAATATTTTCTTGTGTGTATTTTATAAGCTGTTAGCTGCCGTTGGATGAATGGTGAAATATTCAGTTCTTTCATTGTGAATCTGACTCCAGAGGAGTCAGTGCCTCACCAGCCATCAACCTCACTGCTCGTGACTGGCATAAACATTTGACCCCGGCTGTCATTAGCTTTCAAATATAAATTGTGCACACAAACCTTTTTATCACTCCTTAATCATAGCATTATTACTTGAAACCTGCTGTGGTTAGCTAGCATAGCAAACCAAATACAAATGCTTTAGTCTCATATTTAATCTAAAACGCTTTCTCTGAATTTGCCCATAAATGGCAGGTTGCAAAGGCTAGTTTTCTGAATATATAGACAAGTACAAACTTGTGTTTTACAGACAATAAATAACAGTTAAAGTTCTCTTGAACTGAAGTGTTCTCAAAAGTTCTCACAGCTCTTACAGAACATCTTTATATGTGTGTGTGTGTTTATTTTGTCCTGTTTTTTGTTTATAGCTAAGGTGGCATGTGTGAAATCGCGGGACATGCACTGGGCTCTGGTGGCCCATCGGGACCAGCGAGACGTCAACCTGAGCTCGCTGCGCATGCTGGTGGTGGCTGACGGTTCAAATCCATGTAAGAAAAGACTGGAGCCTGAATGACTGCACTTCTAGCAAAAGGATAAATCAACTGAGGGACTGATAAAAGGAACCAAAAAGGGTCTTCTTGTACATTTCACACACTTTTATTAAGGTTTCTGTTAAATGGCAGTGATAGAAAATTTTAACTTGAGTGTCAATTCAACCCCTTGATGCCTATTGATGCAAATGTTCATCAACCCACTCTGGCTCCAAAATTCTCATTAAGCAACGGATGAGCTCCAGACAAATGTAAAGCAACTATTGACGTGTTATCAAACAGAAAAAAGGGTCCAACTGTTTACTTGTTAGAATGTTTATTTTAACACCACAGAAAACACTTCTTATAAGCTCCCAGGGCTGCTGTGACATCATCCTAAAAGCTACCTTGTAGAATTCTCTTAAAACAATGGCTTAACACCACAACGATGAGAAACCATCTCACTGAAATATGATCGGATGAATGCTGACTCATCAAAACAACTTTTAGCGTGATACACATTTCTCACTATTTTCCCACAATCTATATGTCATAAACATTAATCTTCTTGCCAGTATTCATCTTGTAACATACCTCCACCATACCAAAGCAGCAGTAAAAAGTTTTGTACCTGACCTTGATTAAAAATTGTTCTGCGAAATATAAAGTCTGAATAAGTGATCTATCCCGACAATGACTGCAAAGCGCAGGACTTCCATAAGTTCTGTAGTTGCTTTGCCCCGCCCCCATACTTCCTGTCAAATGAGTGAAGAGATCTTTAGTCACATGGTTTCGTTTACAAGCTTTGGTCCGGTGTAGTTACCATAACCGTTTGGCCTGGAACTAAACGTTCGGGGTCCTTTCGACTGAAGGTAACGTCACACTACGGCAACCCCACTTGGACAAACTACGTTGTGTCGAGATCTGCTCAGGCTCTACAAATTTTCATTTCACTCTCCCTTTTGTAACCTAAAGTTATTTTCCCTCATAAAATATGTACGACAATATTCTTTGTAATTTTTACAAAGAGATTTTGCCACAAACCGCTTGTTTAAGTTTGAGTTCAGCCGTGGCTGAAATTGTTGTCAGCACAGCTAAATGTTGTTCTACTGGGTCCGTTCTGCCAATAATAAAGCACTGGGCGCACGGATTAAAAAAACTATAAGCGAACATGCATTTAATAATAATCATAACAAAATAAAGGCACATTTAGAAGACAATCTCGCTCTATGTCGGAGCTCTGTTTGTTTACAACAGACTTCATAATATCTCTTCTATGGTAGTATAGTAATTTGTCCAGACCATCACTATCTGACACGTCATCGGACTAATGTACAGCCAATCACATAATGTGACGTCAGCACTAGTCCCAGGATCCTGAACGGAAGTTCCAGGACGAACGGTTATGGTACCTACACCGGAACAGGAAAGTCCCCTTGATGGTAGTTTGAATACAGACCAAACGGGAGGTTCAGGACTCGATCCAGACAAAATTAAGCAGACTCATTCGGAACAAATTGTTTTTCCATTTTTTTTCCATGTCCTTTTTCAGTCTGATTTTTCCCTTAGCATCTACATGAAAGCGGAAACAAAAAGGATGAGTAACTTGAGTAATTACTTTGGGTTGATCATTGTTCATTTGTTTACCTTTAAGTTTCATGCATGACTGCAGACAAGCTTAAAACATTTTCTTAAATTTGAGGAGAAATTTGAGGCAGAAAATATCCGAGTTCACATTGGTGCCCTCCAATACACAACGTAAATGTGCCATTGTTCTCATTGACATTGTTAACCGCTTTAAATCTGATTGTGACTAAATCAAAAAGGTTTTTGGGTTTCTATTAATTACAGGGAATTGGTGAACGAACTTTACCCAGTTTGTGCAGTCCTCTCATCATCTGGCTTTAACATTGAAGAGAAATGACCACAGGATATGTGTTCAATAGGTCTAAATTCTAATAGATCTGTTTGGAAGAAACAGACTCTGCTTTTCCTCAACTTAATCCTGAAGCTGCCCTGTACTATAGTGTAAAATGTGGCCCTGCAGGGGTCGATAAAGGTGCCAAAAACTATAGGCAAGCAAGACCAGCGTTACTTCAAAATAACCGCACTCAAGTCAAAATGAATCTATTAAATTTAACTGAACATACTTGTAAAGGCAAGTTATGAAAATAAATCAAAGTCTGAATGTTTTCTCATCAAGGCAATAACCCCAATGTGCATAATAAATGGAGTAACATAAAGAACTAATTAGACAAATGTAGCACAAACAGAGAACTACCTTTCCATCACAGGATAAATTATAATAAATAAACAAATATTGATAAGTAAAATAAAATAGTTGCATTTTTTTCTCAAATTTTTTTAGTGTAGTGTATTCATTCCCAGTGCCCACCTTTGTAAATACCAACATTTAACAGCCATGTCAGAAGAAATGTGTTTTGTGTCTCATCAAAGTTTGTTTTGCATTGTTCATATTTAAATTTCAAATGCACTTTGATACGTTGAGGTAAATAACTGGAGCTTTGCATGTTTTGTCTTGTTATGTTTTAACTTGGACAGACTTTTGAAGCATGTTTCACAGAGAGAGCGCGGTAATGACAGAAACTGTACAGCCTGTTCACTTTACCATTCTATGAATTTTACTGTTATTCTTACATAAGTGGAGGCTATAAGAACCCCACTTTGCCTGGTGCTTCAAGAAGAACTGGGAAGAGCTGCAGGCGTTATCCATTTGAATGATTCAGCCTCATTCATTTTAATACCGTTGAATCAATTTATTACATAAAGGGCCTCCTCAGGTGTGAGATCACCTGGGAGGAATTCTGCTTTTGGCAAATATATTTTACTAGAATAACTTTTAAACCTGTAAATCCTGAAATTTGAAGGATTGCTTTACAACCTGCTTTGAACAGAGAAGAATTTCTGTTTCAGGGTCGATTTCGTCCTGTGACGCCTTCCTGAACGTCTTCCAAACGAAAGGTTTGAAGCCGGAGGTCATCTGTCCCTGTGCCAGCTCCCCCGAGGCGCTGACTGTCGCCATACAGAGGTAAACATGCCAGCAGGTAAAAACCTGCTTTAATGTAAGATGCATGAAGAAAAAAAGTAAAGTCCCTCTACAAATAATGACAAAGTAAACCTGACTTCAACAAATGTGCTCTAATATTGCAGTTTTTCTTTCATTTCTTCCTTTTAATGTTTTAGTATTTTAAATCTTGATGTAAAAGAGAAACAAAAAGAAAAAGTTAGGATTCTACAGCATAGGATTTGCTGCAAACAGAAAAGTTGCAAAACCAATGCTATGGATTGGATCTTAACGGCTTAAAAAATAAATAAAAACAAGCTCCTCCCTCTCTGCTGTGCTAAGCCTCTGCCTCCAGAAGTCCATCCATCTCATCTGAGTGCTGCTTTCAGGTGTCAATTTTCAGAGAGAATCGTGGAAAATGAGATTATGATCAAACCTGATTTTTTTCTGATCTGCTTTATTTTTGTTTGTGTTTAAAAACCTAGTTTTTGTCCTGACTTCACACTTTTGTGACGTTTTAAAAACAATCTTAAACCCTTCCTGTCTCCTTCATGAGCTTCTCTTATGTAAAAGCCTGTGCTTTCACATTACAGTCCTGACCTGCATCAGGCTCACACTGCAGGGTCTAACAGTTACAGATGGAAGTGTCTTTAAATCCAGAATGTGCTGGTACAACTTTACTGGGTGCAAAGGAGGTTTTTTTTTTTCTAGGCACATGTGTTTGAGAGTTGAGCTTTATTTACTGTCACCAGGTTTTTGCCAGATTTTGATCTTGTTTTTATTCTAACTAGGTTTTGTTTAAGAATTTTTAAATCCTTATTTGTCCCAAATTTCCCAAATTAGGTTTTCTTTTGTCTGGGTTTACATTTAATACATTTTGGGTTTTTCATAAAGACATTTTTTCTTTCTTTCCACATTTTCTTTGAGTGTCTCACCTTCCTAAAAGGAGCTCCTCCCTTCATTGTGCAGGCCCCTGGAGGAGGGCAGCACGCCACCTGGGCGGGGCATCCTTTCTATGCAGGGTCTAAGCCACGGCGTAATCCGGGTTGACTCGGAGGAGAAACTGTCAGTCCTGACGCTGCAGGACGTCGGTTCTGTCATGCCCGGAGGTAAAACTCGAACAAGTGGGAAATGTTTCCTCACATTTAAGAAATTCATCACTTTTATTGAATCTGAATGACAGGTTTCTTATTACTTTTCGGTTCTTCTTTCCTCATTATCTTTTATAGTTTGCCCTCCAACTGTTTTCCCTTTATTATTTCTCTGCTTTTTTATTTTTGACATTAGCATTTATTGGTTTCTTTTTAACATCTGTATAAAAACATTTTCAACTAGATTGAATCTGTAAGCAGAAAATTTCTGTTGATACCTTTTCTTTTAAAAACTTTTGCTGATTGTTTGGAGGAAAGTTTTTTTTTTTTTTTAAATAAATGTACTCTGTAAAAAACACATTAGTTTAATTCTGCTCTTGAACGAGGTGTAAAACCTCAGGCCAAGGTTCAGATTAAGATTAAGATCTAACTTGATTTAATATAAGACTATTTAAGGTTCATTCTCTCTTAGTGGCATGCGCAGTGTTAGATACTTTATTCAGGCGGCACTTGACTTTGTGTTCAAAACACAGACATCAGTTCTATCAAACAGTTTCATTTTGGTCTTGGGTAAAGCTTTGTGAGCTCCAGCCGCTCTAAGAGTTGTGGTCTCTTCCTGCAGGTGTGATGTGTGTGGTAAAGCTCGAAGGCGTTCCTCAGCTCTGTAAAACCGACGAGATCGGCGAGTTGTGTGTTTGCACTGTTGCCACGGGAACCTCGTATTACGGCCTCAGCGGCATGACCAAGAACACCTTTGAGGTGAGGCCACCAACCCTTCAGGTCATTCCTCCTTTGCTGTCCTGACTGCTCACATGTTCACTCTCATGTGCAGGTCTTCCCCTTGGCCAACGATGGCTCCTCTATCAGCGACCTTCCCTTCACCAGAACTGGTCTGCTGGGATTCATCGGACCCGCAGGTCTCATCTTTGTTGCCGGGAAGATGGATGGTCTGATGGTGGTGGGAGGACGCCGGCACAACGCGGATGACATCGTTGCTACGGCGCTGGCTGTGGAACCCATGAAGTTTGTGTACAGGGGGAGGTCAGTATCTCTTGTCCTCAGAGTTTAGGGATGGAGCTGTGACTCTCTAAAAAGAGCTACAGGAGAGTTGAGTCAAACTTATTAAGCTTTTATAGATATTAGTCCCGCTTAGCAGGCTGCACGGTGGTGCAGCGGCTACCTGATCTCACATTGAGAAGGTTCAAAACCCAGCTGGGACCTGTCTGTGTGGAGTTTGCTTGTTGTCCCCGTGCGTGCGTGGATTTCCTCCAGCTTCTACCCACAAGGACATGCATTGTAGGCCAGTTGGTCACTCTAAATGATCTATAGTTGTGAATTTGAGTTTGTGTTGTTGTGTGGCCCTGCAATGGACTGCTGCACCCCGCCTTTACTTAACAACAGCTGGGATAGGCTCCAGGAACCCAGTGACCCCGAAAGGGATTAAGCTGGTTTAGCGGATGGATGGGTTCCACTCAGGGTAAAAGATGAAACAGCAAATAAAGTGAATCAGTTCTCCACTCAAGCATTTACTTTTATATGCAGATAACACACCACATTCCTGGTATTATCAGCAAGTAGATAAAAGTGAATGTCTGAGTTCCCCCAATAGAATAGTCAAAAAGACAATGATAAGAGTGAAGCAAATATAGAACCCTGTGGTACACCTCACCAAACTCTGAAATGTATGCAAAGGGGAGAAAAAGGACAAAATAAACTAAAAATGTTGAACTTTAACATTTCATTATGTTGAAAGAAGACTGGAGGAAAGCGGTCAATGCAGTACCTTACACTGTCTGAATGCTCTTTTGGTTTTCTGGATGGGTGTGTTAGGGTTTGATCAATCAATCAATCAATCAATCAAACTTTATTTATAAAGCACTTTTCTAAAAAAAAAAATAACACAAAGTGCTTTACATTAAAACAAAGCAAAATAAATAACATAAAAACAAGCATGAAGATTAAAATAAACAAGCACAAAAATAAATAAATACAAATAAAAATAGGGCCCCCCCTCTCCGTACCTACACAACCCCCCAATTCTTTCACATCTCCCACCCCCTAACTGATGGGGTCCACCACAGCAAAGAGGTGATGCAGGTCCCCATCCAGAGGGAGAGGTCCCAACTGAGGAAGCACTGGAAAAATGAATAAATATAAAATAAAAAAGAGAATGAAAAAGTAAATATTGATAAAAGCAGTAAACAACAAAACGTTGAAATAAGGTCAATTACTATTAAAATAACACATTAAAATCTAGTGTAAGTTCATAAAACAAGATAAAATGGATAAATAAAACTAAATAAATGAATAAAATAAATAAATAAATAAATAGTGGTAATAAAAAATTAGCTAACAGCCAGATTAAAAAGATGGGTCTTGAGCCTTTTCTTAAAAGCATTAATGCTCTCTGCGGCTCTCAGGTCCTCTGGCAGACTGTTCCATAAACGTGGGTCATAGTGTTGAAAAGATGCTTCTCCATAGGTTTTGGTTTTTACAGTCGGAATGGTTAGAAGACCAGTGCCAGAGGATCTTAGGGTCCGTGAGGGTTCATATCTTACTAAAAGATCCGATAAACAAGAAGGCACAAGACCGTTAAGACATTTAAAAACTGTCAAAAGTATCTTAAAATTGAGCCAATGCAGAGATTTTAAAATTGGGGTGATGTGAGCCGGCCTCCTGGTCTTGGTGAGAACTCGTGCAGCAGAATTTTGGAGAAGCTAAAAGTTCTTAATGTTAGTTTTTGGAAGACCAGCAAGCAGGGCGTTACAATAATCCATTTTACTCATGATAAAAGCTTGCATTAGCATCTCCATATTAGCAAGAGAGAGTAGTGGGCGGACCCTAGGCAGATTTCTAAGATGATAAAAACAGTTTTAACCCCATGTTTTATATGAGGGATAAAAGTTAGCTTAGAGTTGAAAATAACGCCCAGGTTTGCAACTGTTTCTGAATGGCTTAATGAAAGTTCTTTTAACTTCAGAAACTTCTTTCTCTTAGCTTTAGGACCGATGACTAAAATGTTATCGGTTAGAAAAATGCATTAAAAAAAAGACAAGAAAAAGAAAAAAATGCATAAATTAGCCGTTAAAGTGTTAAAAAGAATCTGTTAAAGTTGTAGCTTTATAGCACTCACTTTATACTATAATTGTGTGTCTGTTTGTGTGTCTTGCAGGATAGCAGTGTTTTCCATCACAGTGTTGCATGACGAGAGGATTGTGGTTGTCGCTGAGCAGAGACCAGACTCCACGGAGGAGGACAGCTTCCAGTGGATGAGCAGAGTTCTGCAGGTGCCGACCCACTTCATTTATTCTTTATTTTAATCATAAAAAGCAATATTTTCGGGGGGAAAAAGTTAACAAGTGGATCACAAATCTTTATTTTATTGTTTTATCAAAACTGCAGAAATGGAATTAAAAGTAAAATATGAAGGTCTGCTGTTTCAAAAGGCCCAGCTGCGGTATTTCTGTGTGTTTTTGTTGACTAAAAAGCTGCTTGAGGCGTGAGCTGTGAGTGTTGAAGATGAAAGGGCTTTTTTTAATGAAAATTGACAGTGTTTAGTATTCAGAGTGGAAATATTACAAACTACTTCACTTGTGTGTTGTTCTAGGGGATTTGTTCCAACAAGAGAAAATTTATTTTTAATTTGAAAGGGTTAAGGCAGTTTTCTAAAGCATGACAACACTTAGAGTCATCTCTCATAATGCAGATGCCTTTTGAGAGATGACTGTGCACAGATCCTGCCACAGAGAATCAGAGACTGTGCCGCAGATCCAGATCTCTGAGCTTGGAAAGCGACTGCGGTAAAACCATTAAAGCCGTCTGGATTTTTAACGGCTGCAGTAAAGCCCTTTCTCTTTATTCCTCTACCGTCGAACAGGCGGATTTTCCATTTTGCACAACTGCTCACAGATGCCAGGCGACTTTCAAAGAAGCTCAGAGTCAAACATTAAATGTTACTGCAAAGGATGAATAATTTTGACTCATTCAACACTCATTCAGGCAGTGCATAATCACAGGGAGACGAAGCTCCAATAAGATGTTAGAAGAAAAACAACGTTTTGTTTCCTGTCCCCAAGACAAGTTTCTTGATCGGATTTTTTAAAATCTAAATTACATTTTGTCTTAATAAAGGCTGAAACCAAGGAAAAATACATTTTAATGTGGAGATTACAGTCATAACAGAGAACAAAATCCTAATTTGACTTTGTTCTGGATATTGTGGAGTAAAACACAGGATGGAAAAGAAACAGAAGCTGAGAAACTCCTCAGAAACAGAACTTTTTTGTCCTTTTTTTGCCAGATCCAAGTGTGGAAGAATGACATCATTGTCATGTGATGGGAATAAATTCAGGACTGGTGAAAAAACAGATTTTAACTCTTTATTTAACTTTCCTAGTTGATAAAAAAATCTTGTCACACTTTTGTGCTCTTGTCTGCCTTTTTTGTCCAGACATTTACCTTATTCTTTATTTGGAATTTCTCCAGATCAACCTTTAGTCTGCAGAATGTAGGGTGTCAATTTAATCAGCTTCCTGCCACAACTTGATTTCATTTAGAAAAATATTACTTTTTTGGAGTATAAAAACAACAAACTTTTATTTAAAAAAAAAAACATATTTCTATTTAAATACTTTTAGCAAGTTTGTTAATATGTGTGTTACAAACATTTTCAGCCATTGTGTTCCCATGAAACATTTCCCTTTTTTAGATTGATAGATTTCTATAGAAAGCACATAAAACATTTTTTGTTTGATTTTTTTCCCACTTTGACCTTTTATCATTTGAAATTTGTAGATTACTTAAAACTGTAAATATATATTGACAAAAACACCTTTTAATGTGTTTCCATTCTTGTCTGTCACTTCAAACTCTGCATTTCCCGTCAGAAATATGGGTTTATTAGATGGTCCGGCTTCCTTTTTTTTAGACAAACTTCAGTACCCCCCCCCCCCCCCCCTACACAAGTATCAACATTCTTTTTTTATCATTCCCTACCTTTTGCAGGCAATAGACAGCATACACCAGGTTGGGGTGTACTGTTTGGCCCTGGTGCCCTCCAACACCCTGCCAAAGACTCCCCTGGGTGGCATCCACTTATCAGAAACCAAGCAGCTGTTCCTGGAGGGGGCGCTGCACCCCTGCAACGTGCTCATGTGCCCGCACACCTGCGTTATCAACCTGCCCAAACCCCGGCAGAAGCAGCCAGGTAAATTCCTAAATCCTCAATTCCTTGAGGTGTGACGTCCAATCCCAGTTCTCAAAGTGCTTCCGTGCTTCTGTCACTCATTTCCTCCAGAGATCGGCCCTGCGTCTGTCATGGTGGGTAACCTGGTGTCGGGGAAGAGGATTGCTCAGGCCAGCGGCAGGGATCTGGGTCAGATCGAAGACAATGACCAGGCAAGGAAGGTGTGTGTGTGAGAAGAGGGTCTGTTGGTTTTCTCCACCTTCCACCTGCCGTGGAGTGAGGCGTTTGACATCATTTCATAGCATGTCATTTCTTTCTTCATTCATTTTTAGTTAAAACATTTTATGTTCAACTGGTTTGTATTTTATTTTTAAATTCAGTTTAATCCCAAGCAGATATTTGTTTTACATTTCTAAATTGGTTAGCATTTGGTGATAGTATCTGTTTTGTTTTTGGAAGCATCATCTGCTACAATGCAAACAAACAAAGTATAACCTAGATTATCTACAATAGAATTCATGTCCTTTTGTTTTAAAATCAAACTGATTCAAAGAAGGTTAAAGAAAGAACTAACTTCACAATAAAAACAACCGCAACAATGGAGCCTCTGTTTAGGGGAACAAATAAAGAAAGATTGAATAAACGTGGGAACAGAATACAGGGAAAACCGAATAATCAAAGCTCTGAGACAACTGCGTGACGGAAAGGAGCGATGTCGCTGACAGAAGTGATTTTCCTCTCATCTCTCACGTCTCAAATGTCATCAGTTACAGAATCAGGCGCTCCGAGGCACATCAGCCTCTGTGGGTCCTAATGAGAAGAGACAAGCCTCAAAATAACAGCCACCACCTCTGCCGCCTCACCGTCAGCGTGCTGCTTGTCTGCGTGTTAGTTCTGATGTCGCAAGCTGACGCAAAGTCTCTGTTATAGGCTTTAGCTTATTCATCTTTATGTTTTCTTTTAGAAACCTTGGTAGTGTTTTCTAAAGTAGCATTTTCATTCTGCTCATATTCTACAAAACAGGTTGAGTAAAAGACAGATCTTAAATGCACATTCACCCCCCAAAAATTTTTCTTTTACCGTTTTTAATAGCATCGCAGAGTGATATTAGTGACTGACAGACTTCCTAATCAGGAAAAATGTCAAAAAAGAGTTTTGCCCAAGGAAAAATTTTGAACCCTAAACCATCTGATTTGCAGACTGCTGCTCAGCATCACTCGCTTTCAATCTTCCAGATTCTTTCATACACTTGTTCTTGTTAAGAAAACTGTAAATCAGCTGATTACATGTCAGCAACTAAAAGTATTTATGGATTGAATAGGTTGAAATTGACTTCTAAAGTGTAATCTGAGTATCAGACTAAGGAAAAATAAGGGTTTAAGAGCTTTCCCATGACAGTTCTGTGTCATTACGCTCCATCAGAGCTGTGTTGTTTTTTAGGACATAGTTTCTGCAGAGCGGCAGGACCGTTGGCCCCGAGCAGCCCTGCCCCCCTCTCTTATCACCCATGACTGAGCTGTCTGCCATTAGCTTACAGCCCCTCACAACCCCAACCTAACATTACAGGTGCAACAAAAACGGCTAACAATATCGGAGTTATGCGGCCGTACAGTTCTGATCCAGATTCCAGCTCAGACGGGGAAAACAAAGTCGTACATGGATCTGTTTATCTGCAAGTGGATGCATCAGAATGGAGCAGAGCAGGGGGCTTGTGACCCACATAGCCTATTTTTTACTTAACGAATACGCTCTTTTTCAAACGTAATTTCTTTTGTTTGCTCCTGATTCGCAACAATTTGAAATAAAAAATAAAAAACTCTGGAATGCAATGTTAAGCTTACGTTTATGTATGCCTTCCAAAATCACAAAAGGCACAGGAACATGTTAAAAACACCCAAAACACAATTTTGTTTTTTGAGTGGGTCTTTAAAAGGTTTGCCCAAAGGCCCGAACTGAAGGCCAAGGGGAGTCCTGAAGTCCAGTTTGGTAACTAGAAATCAGAACCCCATGGTCTTGCCTACAGAAGCTGGTTTGGGTTAGTTCTATTACATCCCTAGAACCAAATAAGGCTTGACAGACAGACGCTGATTTCCTGTTGTTATCGTTTACCAACAACTCTCTTTAATCAACCGGATTCATCTCCAAGAACTTATTCTCAGGAAATGCTGACCCAACATTTACCTAATACCTAAGAGATTCTGATGAGTCCTCTTTCATATTTTCGGCTCCTTGTCCTCAATCAGTGTAAACAGAATTTAATATTTGATAACTCATGGTTTCCTTTTGCCTCATTCTCTCATCCCTGCTCCACACCATCTCTGTGAAAACCAGACCCTGCGTGTGGATGAGATCTTAATAGAATGTCTTCTGTGTAAAAATATGAGGCTGATTCTTACGTTGACATTGACAGACTGCAATCAGACATTATCCATGGAAGATTCCTGTTTTTGTCTGTTTTTTTGTCCTCAGAATAGCTCAGATTTCAACTGCTTGTTGTTCAGGAAACACATGTTTACAGCAGCTGGTTTAAGTTTGGAGAGCTTCTGCTTTTATTTATATTTATTTATTAATTTCTTTTTTTAAATATCATTATTACGCTTTAAACCCTGCATTTTTTATAGAGAACAAGAACAATGTGTTTTTATTTGTCCTCATTTTGTTCTTTTGTGGGGTTTTTTAGCATCAACTGTATCAAATCAAATCAAATCAACCTTTATTTATATAGCACTTTTACAACAACACGTCACTCAAAGTGCTGTGCATAAAATACAATAAAATTTAAAAACAAGATGACAAGACAAACAGTGCCCACAACCCCCCCCCCCCCTACACACACACACACACACACACACACACAGACATACGTACACACGTAGACTGTAGAAGTTCTTATTTCAGTGTTGATGTTTGATTTAATGCTACATAATTTCTGCACCCTTCCTCTGATGACGTTCTGTGGGCCGAGCAAGGAAACCGCTGTCTCCAAACAGTTCTGTTCATCTATGCTGCAGGGATTTGTGGGAGCTGGAAGGGAAGCAGACTTTAGCTTTTTGGTTAAAGGTTTCATTAAAAACTCAGTGGAAGTGGCGAGCAGCTGAGAGAAGTTTTCAACCACGGTAGAGGAGGGGGGTGAGCGATAAATCTTTGTATTCCTGAGGGTTTGTGAGGCATGGAGCTGGTGGTGAGGAGATGAAGACTTTATTTTTGACTTTTAATGGAGGAACAGAAAACGTGGCTGACGAGCAGCTGAGTGACGTTTTCAGCAGGGCAGAAACAAAGAGCAGAGCTTGTCAAAATACAAGCAGTGTAAGTGACAGATGCAAAAAACACCTTGGCATGTGGAAATAATTCAACTCTTTTAGTAGGAAAACAGTTTAATTAGTTTGTTAAAAGCTGTGTTTTTCCCCCAAAGGTTCATTTTATTTCCATTCCATAAAGACCTTATCTAAAGATCCTCACATGAAAGAAAAAAAACCTGAAAGATATAAAATGTGATCTAAATATAAAGTCTGGGATTACCTTCAGTTCATTTCAACGCAGTTTCATTTTTACAAGTGCATGTTTTTAAGATGTCCTTTGTTGGCGTAAAATTCTCTTTCCCACTGAGAATGCATGAGGCATTAGTGGGAGGGAATGACTTCCATTCTGATAAATCCCCTTGTAGACAAACAGAAAGAAATGGAAAATCTGATTTGCATGTTTGATTTGGTAAACATGCCAGATCGTGCCACCCTTACTCCCCTGTATGCTGTAGAAGTGTTTGCTATGACCTGTCGCCCGCACCACGCCAGGAGAAACAAAGGTTCATGAACATTTTCACTCCACGGGCTCACTGAGCGGTCTATGACCTTCAGTTTTCGTGCAGGCCACCTATTTGCCCCGTACAAGTTTGCCTGTTTTTTGCCCACTGACGGCCTGTATCCACCCGTAAGGGAAGGCTCCAATCGGAAAGAAAAGCAAAACTACAAAAAACACAGCAACATCTCCCATTTTAGACGCAAATCATCAAGAGGGAGCAGGGGGGGGGGGGGGGGGGGTCACATGATTCCAGCAAACCATGATTACAGCAACAGGACTGGCAGTGTGGCCCTTCTTAAAATGAAGCATAACAGAGAGACCTGATTGGTGAAGATTTATAAACCAATAATGTCATATTTGTAGTTTAAATAAAAAAATTGCTGCACAGAGTAAACTCTGAACTAGTTTGGCTCTTTAGCCACCACATGTGTGTCCTTAAAAATAAAAGTGAGGCTTGGATATATGATACATAACAGAGAAAATTCCAAACACAAAGTTTTTTTTTTTTTTTTTGTCACACACATTAGGAGTGTCCCTCTGTCTCTTTGTGCCTTAAAACCGGGAGCCTATGCTTCCTCCTTCATCAGTTAAGTGTAAGAGGTCCTGCAGCACGAATTGAGCGTCGGACACAGCGTGTCCGACCGGAGGGGAAACAAATTATGGCACAACACCTGTTTCATCCAGAATTCATTCATCTGAATGATAACTATTCTCCACGATTATCTTCCTCAGCATTTCCGGATATTTTCCGGCCACTTCTGAGTCAGCTGATGCCATTTCTCTATGCAGGGGTATAAACTTTGGTTATAGCGATTCAGCAACCGGTGGAACCAGCTCTTGGAGGCCGACGGGTCGGCAAGCTCTTCATCTCCACCCCCCTTCCTTTAGAAATTCATGCAGCACCTCCTCCAGACACAAAAGTCTCATACAAGCGCCTTGAGTTGTCTTTTGTGATGAACCGGAGGAGTCATGTGACTGAAACATTCTGTGAATAGTGAAACACAAAGAAGCAGGGGACCACTGTGTTTTGTTCCTCAAATCGTTGTGAATCAGGAGCAGACCAAAAAATACCGTTGGAAAATGGTGGTAGACAACTGTTGCATCTTTAATGTTAGGTTGAGGTTGTGTGGGGCTGTAAACTAGTGGGAGAAAATGTAAACAAAGGAATCATGGGAAATGAAGGCTTATACGGCGCCAGCATCCCCATCCACAACCGAGGGGAATTTCTGATGTGCTACGGCCGCTCTTCAGAAACACTGTCCTAGAAAACTACACAGTGTTTTTTATTTTGGCTAAAAACAGCATAATCATATTGCAAAAGACCTCTGGGAATAGATCAAAAGATGTTCAGAGCAGGTCTTTAAATTTAAGTTTGATTTATAGTAAACTTTTAATAAAAATAATCAATTTCCAGTTTCACTGACTGGTCATAACACACAACAGTTTGGTTTGCTGTGGTTTTGAGTTAAGATTCATCTGTCAAGGAGCTGCAGGCACACACACACACACACACACACACACACACACACTGACACATCTGACTTTCTGTGGTGGAACAAAATGTAACAGGAATGAATTACACTCAGCAGCAATCCCTGAAAAATTCATGAGACGAGAACCAAACTCTCCCTCCCAGATTTGTTCTCGCCTCCCTTCTGTAATTTCCATGGTGCTGTCAGCTGAGCCCCTGTTTTGCTCCTTCTTTTTCTTCCTCCCTCGTACGAAACTCCCCTTTATTGTTCCAGCCCTTCACCTTATTTTCCATCAGTGAAGAAAGCTCCTTCTCATCAGCAGCCTCCATCTCCGTCAGCGTCAGAGCTCTGAAAGCCAGCTTTCACTTCAGTTTATTTAGCAAATGAGTTTCTGGAGAAAAAAAAAACAAGGAAATGCATTCTGGGTTATTTGTAGGTGACAGTGGAGCTGTAAAAGTGGTTGGATTGAAGAAATTTGGTGATGTTGACCACATGGGAAATGTTCCTGCGTTTCCTTAGCAGGGCGAGGACACAGGTTTAGCTCTGATGATCTAAATGCAGAGTGTAATGTTTATCATCACTTTTTTGGTATTCCAGTTCCTCTTCCTGTCTGAGGTGTTGCAGTGGAGAGCCCAGACCACTCCAGACCACGTCCTGTACACTCTCCTTAACTCCAGGGTAATCTCCTGAACAACTTTTTCTTCCTAAAGATCATTTTGTCTGAAATTTTTGTTTGTTCGTATAATTGTTTTTAGGTTGAAATGGCTTTAAATGTTGATTTGTAGTCCCTTAGAATAAAGAGAATAACTTCTAAAATAGTGCACACTTTTAACTTGAATTTTGGATATTTACTGCATTGGTGTCCAAAGCAACAGCAGTGCAAACATTTGAGTTTTGGTCCATTTCTATGGATTTTATTAGATGTGCTGGTCTGATGCTGCTGCAGACGATGGGAGGGGACATCTTCAGAAAATGCTGATCAAACATGCCAATCTGTTTTTGTCCCTTCCAGGGTACGATAGCCAGCTCGCTGACTTGTGTTCAGCTGCACAAGAGAGCAGAGAAGATCGCAGCCATCCTGGCTGAACGGGGCCCCCTGCAGGATGGAGACCACATTGCACTGGTCTACCCTCCAGGTAAAGGGGGATAAAAGACACAAGAGTTGTTTTTTTTTAACATCAAACTTACAGTTTCCTGTTTTTCACATGTTGCGCCTGCTGACTGTCTTGTACAGTTTAGTGACAAAAGTTAGTCTTGAATTTTAATAAGAGTAACTTTTTATGGAGGTTTGAAAGTGCCAGAACTAAAAAGTGAATTAATAAAAGAGATATCCATTATTCTATCCATCCATTTTTTTTATTCTTCTACTCCAAATATTTAAACTACATTTTCACATTTTTGCATGTGTACCTATTCCTAATATTAATGATATTTTTAACTCTTAATTTGAAGTATTCATTAAAAAAGCAGTCAAATGGACTCGGTTAGTCTTTTTACTACTGGAGTAGTTTCCAATCCTTTTCAATAGGCCTTCTTAACCCTGAAATACGGTGCTAGTAGGTTTCTATGTTACTGAAAATGGTGGTAAACATTATTAGTTATATTAAAATGTATTACGAATTTTTTTTCCGATATTAATTTGTGTAAAGATGGTAAAGCAGGTTACTTTTTAGATGAATTTCTTTTTGGTTGTTGAAAGGTTTGGCAAAGCATTATCTACTAAATATTTGCAAATTCCATGTAAAATTGTTCATTTTTAATTCTTGAATAATAAATAAAAACTATAGTAAGAGGTTAAAACATTTTATATTTGCTTTGTAAAAGGTTTTATCACTGTGTTTTCTATCTCACCAGTAGGGGGAGGTGCTGCTTAGTATAGCAAATAACAAAATTAGGATTAACTGAAAATTGCATATTTTTGCAGGAAGAATAAAAATAATCTTGAATTGAAAGATTTGTCAGGATTTAAATAAAAAGCCAGACATGAGCGGAGTGGTTTGTTTTCAACTTTGAAGTGTTTGTTTTCAGGAGAATACGGACACAATGGGAACATTCTGCGTCTTTTTGTCTGCACAGCCGTGTTCCTCTTTGTCATCTTCTTGTTCCTCATTCCCTCTCTGTCTTCAGGGATCGACCTCATCGCTGCGTTCTACGGCTGCCTTTACGCTGGCTGTGTGCCCATCACTGTGCGGCCGCCTCATCCGCAGAACATTTCCACCACTCTGCCCACCGTCAAGATGATCGTGGAGGTAAACGCCATCGTTGTTGTTTATTTAACCATTAAATCTTTCATTTTGAGGTTGTTTTTTTTAACCTTAAAATGAAAGATTGAGTGAGCATGAGATGAATCTGCAGCAACCTAATCTCACCACGACCTTCCAGCCTTGTTTTCAAACACTAAAGTCCCACCTGACTTTGTTTCCCCTCAACTTGTAGGTGAGCCGATCCGTCTGTGTGATGACCACGCAGGTCATCTCCAAGCTGCTGAGATCCAAAGAGGCATCAGCGACCGTGGATATCAGGACCTGGCCCCCCATCATTGACACAGGTTCTCATTTACAGACAGAAACGTGGTTGTCATGGTGACTTAGCGTTAACACCATATGTGGTCGGTTTCTCTTTAGATGATTTGCCCAAGAAGAAACCTCCTCTGCTGCACAAACCCTCAAATGCGGACACCTTGGCCTACCTGGACTTCAGTGTCTCCACCACCGGCATGCTTGCCGGGGTCAAAGTGAGCCCCCAAACACGCCTTCAGGAAACCAGGACAACCTTTTCCTAGAGCTTCACAAATCCTCTCATAATTAGTCAGTCAAACCTGTTTTAGACCCTGAAGACGTCTCTTGAACAGGTTTAAATGGTCTTTGCTGTCCACTATCTGCCTGTTATTGCTCAGGAAGTGGTCTGTCACTGCCTTGCAAGACAGGTTTGGACTTTACATAAATATTATTTAAATACACGCTCTCAGCCCTTGCTGCGCCCGTTTGACCCGCCCCTACTGGCTGCTTCAGCTGCTTCTGGCCCCTCACTCTCCCCCTCTGTCTCCACCAGCCCCGTCAAAGCTTCAACTGACAAATTCACTTCAAGTGGCTTTTCTGTTGCTTTCATCTCCATAGCAACCATTTCATTTTTAGTCCCCTGGGAGTGACTACGTCATTTTTAGAAGAATCTGCAAAAGTAGATGTTTGTATTTCCCAGGTGACTGAGGTTTTTTGTTAACCAAACCCACAATCCTAATATGTTCATATCACACGGTTTCATTCAGCTTGAGCCAGGGATCGATGTGATACATTTTGTTAATTTATTTTGGAAAAAAAAGTGTGAACAGGGACACGCCACTTTTGCAAGCTCGCCACGCTAATGCCGTTCAAAATACACAAACTTTAAAACCAAAATTTTTCCCCAAACAGCATCTCGATGATGATCAAGGAGGCAATAGATGAAAATCCCAAGGAGGAACTCACATTTTTAGAAATTACCAAAGGTAATTTTTGGGGGGGAATTTCCAGATGGCAGCCTCTTCCCGAGGTCAAAGGTCAACAAAACTTGAGGGTTGGTTATAGACTAAACCTGTCCACTTGAACATTTGGTGCAAAAATGTGAAAATCGTCAAATTTCACACTTTACCACTGAAAAGCCACCAAGCCGTTGGTCCTCTTTTGGATGCATTTTTGTTTGTTTGGTGGATTTTGAAATATTTTGTTTTGGAGAATTTGGCTCGATTCATATTTTTGATGGTTTCTCCCGCAGTGATGTCTACATGTGGGCCAATTTTGTTGTCTTTTTTTTGTTTTTTTTTGTAAGTTGCAGGGGCAAAATGTCTTCTCACAGGCGCATTAGGAAACAGAATTGTAAAAACAAAATGGTCCTTGCAGTCAGTGGCTGCTTTGGGTCAATATAAGAATGCTGAATTACTGTTGCTTTCTCAAAGGCTCCTTACAGATTTTTAAAGCCAAGCTTTAAAAATTTAGGTCTGATATTAGATCTAAAATCTGGCCTTAATCCGCGGTGGAACAATTATCAACCCCACAGTCAATAATTGATGATGCTGCACATGATTTTACAAGCTGCCCTTTTTTGCTGACTTTTTCACTTTGTGTTGCTTCTATAACTCAGAATTACTTGTTTTGACTTTTCTAACTCTTTCACTAATTCTTCTGAAGCCACACTTTGAGAGGTAATCTAATAACAGATGTGAGCCTGGAAATGAGTCGACACTTCTTTGTTTGTCACGCCTCCAAATATTATTCCTGACAGCTTTCACGTCGTTTGAAACTGTCAAACTGTCGCTTTGCATCATAATTTTAATATAGAACGCATAACAGACGTGTCATTCGTCAAAGCGTTGACAAGCTTTAATTGTCATTTGTTCATTAGAACAGAGGATGGGAAGGAGATCTGTTTTCCACTCTGCAGCTAAATAGTTATAATTAATCAGTGTCTCTAATGAGTAAATTAGTCAAAGTCTGCAAAAGAATGCAGCTACAGGCAGCTCTGGCACAAATACTTCATGAGGAAAAAACTTTTTCATACTAATCCATGAGCTTTTGCTCAGTCACGTTTAGAGCTGTCAGTGCTGGCCGAAAAAATATCAAACAAAGTAGAGGCAAAGTTTCTACAGAATGGCAAAGCTGGGAATATCAGGCAATATCAGGGAAATGTACATGTTCTTTCTTTTGATTGGGTTTTGCAGATGTCTCACGCAGCCACCAGTGCCTTCTGCCGCTCCATCAAGCTGCAGTGTGAGCTGTACCCGTCCCGAGAGGTCGCCATCTGCCTGGACCCGTATTGTGGCCTCGGCTTCGTCCTCTGGTGCCTTTGCAGGTCAGATTAACAAAAACGTTTAGGCTACCGGTAGTTAAAAAGAAAAAAACCATCAGTTTATTATAGAAACTGTTAGCAAGACTTCCTACAAAAGCAGACATGTATTTTGTTCTTTGATCATTTGCTTGGAGGTCCTTTATGATGCGTTCACAACAAACACAGTTTATGCGTTCCAATCTATTGTCTCCACCCGCTATTTTGGGGTCACGAGGTTGCCGGGGCCTGGCTACCATCGGGCAAAGGCGAGCCACACCCTTCAAATGACACTAGCCTGTCACAGGGCAAAAAAAAAAATCACTCCCTCGTGCACATGGGGACACTTTGAGAGTAACCAATTGACCTAGGAAGCATGTTTTGTTTTTGAACTGTGGGAAGAAGCCGTTGTGCCCAGAGAACATGCAGAACACACAGAAAGGTTCCAGCTGGGATTCAAACAGCCTTCTCACTGTGAGGTGAGACCGCTAACCACTGTGCCAGTGTGCAGCCAGCTACATGGAAGCCTGTGCAATGACACGGAAGACACACAAAACCCACTGTTCAAACCTAAGTCTGGCAGTCTTGCTAGCAAAAAAGAACATTTTCTGGAGGAATATGAGGGTTTGACAGTCTCACGCCTTTGGTGGGAGGCCGCTCCGCCTTGCTCGCTGGAACGCCTTCCAGCCGTCAATGAAGCTGCTGCTGATCCTCGTGTTGGACGATCCGAGCTCTTAGGGAAGTATACTTCCTTGAACGTTATGGGGAAAATAATCCGAGCTGGGAAAGATAATCCACATGAGAGATCGCTTGCTCCTCCGTGCTCATGGTCAGCCGTCAGCTGTGCATTCCCACCCTTACAGCGCTCCGGCATCTCCTTAAAAAAAAAGGCGTGTCACCTGGCTGTGACCTGACTGTGACCTGGTTGTCACCTGGCTGTCACCTGGTTGTCACCTGGCTGTCACCTGGCTGTCACCTGGCTGTCACCTGGCTGTCACCTGGTTGTCACCTGGTTGTCACCTGGTTATCACCTGTCAGCTGGTCCCGTTCAACCAATGGGGTGATGACAAATACAGAAAAACTTCATTGAAACAAAACCTGTGAAATAAAAACACACGTTTTTCAAGCTTCAGGTCATGGTCAAAAACTGATTTGTAGTGGCAACCATTACAAGTGCTTGTCCTTTAAAGCCCTGTGTAGCCCCTCCCCTTACCCTTTCATCTATAAAAGAAAAAGCCCCCCTTTCCCCTTTAGTGGCAGAGCTGAGGGGTAGATTTTAGTTTCACCTAAAAGTCCAGTTTCTAACCTCTACAACTCCTGCAGATTCTAATGTCTGCAGAGTGTTTTAAGGCTAATCTCTCATAGAGGGCCTCTCAGATCCAGCTTTTCTTTTTAGAAATCTTTCCAGGCGTCTTTTACTTGGTACAGTTTGATGTCTTGGGTGGACCCAGAAGTGTAGAGTTAGGAGCTCCAGATTGTTGGCTCTGTAATGGGAAGTTGACAGAGATATTTTGCTCTCTCTTCAGTGTGTACTCGGGTCACCAGTCCATCCTGATCCCCCCGTCTGAGCTGGAGGTGAACCCGGCTCTGTGGCTCTCAGCCGTCAGTCAGTACAAAGTGCGGGACACTTTCTGCTCCTACAGTGTCATGGAGCTCTGCACCAAAGGCCTCGGTCTACAGACCGACTCACTGAAGGTGAGCACAGCTGGGCTTCCCAGGAGGTCGGTGTTGCGCCTCCTTTAACCTCCACCCTGCTTGTTTCCGTCTTCAGTCTCGAGGCCTGGACTTGTCTCGAGTGAGGACCTGTGTTGTTGTGGCAGAGGAGCGTCCCAGGACAGCCCTGACCCAGTCTTTCTCCAAACTCTTCAAGGATTTGGGGCTCCACCCTCGGGCCGTTAGCACCTCCTTCGGCTGCAGAGTCAACCTGGCCATCTGCCTGCAGGTCAGCCAGTGTCTCTCTCCCTTCTCCATCCTTTTAAAGTAGCATCACGTTTTTACAGATGCCCACTGAACCGCTGGCAGGTTTACGCGCTTTTGTAGGATGTGACGTTTTCGTCCGGCCTGTCTGCTCCCTGATCTCCAGCTGGTTGTTTCTGCTGCTCTGAAATCTGTAGCTCAAAATTGATGGTTTTCCAAATAAAATTGGCAAATAAAGAGCTGAAACACAATTTTATATTATGCAGTAAAATCATGAAAAAGTGTGAGGAAATGTCACATCATGAATAAAGAACAGGATCTTTGCATGGATAGCAAAGATTAGCGCTTTGGAATAAAACTGATTCTACGATTCTCTAAAAGTCTCTTAAACACGAAAACGACAAGCTGGATGTTTCAAACATTGTTCACTAGAGGGTCTGAAACGTTTTCAATATTTGAGTAAACTTTGTACTTGTGCAAATCTGCTGTACATCAATGATTTCTGAACATTTTAGAGCACTGGGACAGGTTTTTACCTGGTGAGTTCAAGTGATAACATAGAAAAGAGCAATCTATTTTCAAAAGAAATCATCTGATTTCTTTTAATTTAGTTCCCTTTTAATGCTTTTCCATCCTTTTTAATCAAAGCAGGAACCCTGACTGTCTTTGCTGAACAAGTTGGTCTAAGGTTTTTGTGATTGGAACTCATCATTTGAAGACGTCTGCAGATATATTTTCTGTTTGCTTATCAACCTGAAGGGTTTTTTTCTTTCTGGGTCCTTTAGACCTAATTGTAGGAATGATAAATGTGATCAATCCCAGTTGAGATGGTTTTTTTCCACCTTTTTAGTTTCATTTTAGCTGTTTCGGTTTACCCACAGCTAAAATGCAACAGAAACACTGAAGAGAAACAATTGAAATGAGTTAAATGTTCAAAAAAATAAAAAATAATCATTTTTAACTGCATGTCATATTGCTGTGGAATGATGGTTCTAGAACAGAGTTGTCCCTGCAGGGAATTGGACTAACACCTGGTTTAAAAATATTTTTTGTTTGGTTTTTTTCGACGACACATTTCCTTTTTGTCTTGTTTTCCATTGTGACATCTTTTCCTCCCTTCTCCTGCTTTGAAGGCATAACTCCACCCTCATTTCTTTTCTCATACTTGGTTTTGTCTCCGCCCTCCCACCTCCTTAACTGCCTCCTCTCCTCCTTTACCCCCATCCTCTCTCTCATCCGGCCCTTCCCTCTGCTGCTGCAGCCTCACAGGCTGGGAAAGCTAGCTGATCAGGTAGGTACCCCCCCCCCCCCCCCCCATATACCCCACCACCGCCACCACTTCCTCCACTGAAATTCAAACCCTCTCTGCAAGATGACGTTTTCTGAGTGCTTTAAAAAAAAAACAAAGTGACCACATTTAAACCTAAATGATGCAAAAAATGGTTTGGGGCACATGCTTTCAAAATAAAAGCACTTTATGCAGCTTCTTCTTGCAGGGGGACGTCTGGGCTCGATCACAGCAGCACTTTGGTGTCAAACGGCTCAAAAAACAAAACCTCTGGTGAAAAAAATCCCATCTTTTGGTTCAGGTCTTCCTTGAATGAATGAAGTTTGGACAGTGTGTGGAGTCAGAGATGACAGCAACAACTGTGGTCCATAGAAATGAAGAGAGAAACGATAAAAACGGAAATCTGGTTTAAATGAAACGCCCCATATTTGACCTAAAATTTTGCATTTCTGTTGTATTGCAAAATGTTAAAGTTGTAGATTGAATGAATCTGGAAAATTATGTATCATTTTATACAAACCAAAAAGGAAACATTCAATAAAAAATTAACCCAAACAATAATAGATAATTATTTATTTAAAAAATTTAACAAAAGTTATCTAAATTCCCTTGAAAGAACAAAGAAATCAATTAAAATGACAAAAATGTGGTTGGTGTGAAAAAAATTCTGCCTATTTTGCTACAAACCTTTGGAAAAACAGGCTGAATCTGACGCTCCTCAACTTTCTACATCAAGCCTAAATAATTGTAGAATTTTTTATTTTTTTTAACAATTCTTTAAGCAGAAAGTTCATTAAAAACAAGACTTATTTGTCTTCACTAACCATTATATACAAATCTTCATTTTCACATGAATGTTCTATATTTGATATTAAAAAAACATTTTTTTTGGTCATGATGTGTGAACGGAGCTTTGTGTAGAGTCAGTTGTGTGAGTCTGTGTCCTCTAACATGATTCAAACCTGCTGATTTTGAAATGAGCAGGGAAAGGCTAGAAATCACTGCACTGTGGAGGTGATGAATTTATTGTTATTATTCGCATGGTGGAGACTCCAACTCCCAGCATGCCTCTGTGTCCGGTGGGGGGATTTACACTCCTGAAGAATTGTGGAGAGATGGTGGAGGAAGATCAAGGTTGGAGATCATTTGGATTTTCCAGAAAATCCAACTTCCCCCTGCAGCTGATCGCAGGACAAATGATCTGATCAATATAATCACTTCATTCACAAACGTTTTCTCTTTAAACGTTTTTTGCACGTCTGTCACAGGAAATGGGGTTGTCTGTTTTTGTGGGGTTTTTTCATCCACTTGTAGTTTACGTGAAGTATCATTTTAATGATCACACAGATGAGGAGGTTTGAGGAGAGAAGCCTCGCCTCCAGAAGCCCTGCAGCCTCTGGTGCAGCAGCAGCAGCTGCAGCAGCTGCAGCAGCAGCAGCAGCAGCAGCAGCAGCAGCAGCAGCAGCTGCAGGGCTTTCATTTGAGGTCCTGCTGGGGTAACTGGATCCTGTTGGTACTTTCAGGGCACATCAGGACCCGACCCCACCACGGTTTATGTGGATATGAGGGCGCTGCGGCACGACAGGTGAGTGAGCTCTGCCACTGCTTCTGCTTCTGCTCTGATGTGTCTGTCAGCAGGGACCTAATAAGCCCTGAACTCTCTTAGGACAGACGGGCGTTTTCTGGACCAAATGTGATAAAACTCTGGGATTACAGCTGAAGCTGGGAATAAAAATGTACATTTGAGGAACCATTAAAGGTGTTAAAGAACCCGCGGTCAGCTGCGTTTGCTCCTCCCACTCTCTTGCTCTCTTTTATCTATTAAAGGATAACGAGAAATGAGTTTGCAAGGAGGAGTTAGCAGTGACAGAAAATGAGCCTCTTGGTGCACAGAGAGGCTCTGCTAACAGAGATTATTGTTGTCCATGTGACATTTTATAGAATTTTATTTCCTTCACAGCTGATCTTTACTGACATTCCTCTAGATTTAGTCTCTCAGCCTCTTAGGTCATTTTGGGCACAAAACCAAACCAGAACAATTTTATGCATTGTAAAGCAACTTTATATTACATTTTGACGGGTAAAAATTCATGCTTGTTTATTCAGAATGTAGTTGGACAAACTAGATTTTTATTTAGACAGATTTATGACAGCTAGTCGTTGTGTAGTGAAGCTGCTCAGCGATGGATCCTTATTACAGATTGTCATGGTTTGCATCTAAAGCAGCGTTGAGTCATGTTTGCTCCGTTTCAGTGTCAATGCATAAAATATAAATCTGTGGACTTTTTCCTCCTCGCTGTTCCTTTCATAATCCCTGACCAGCATCATGTTTTTTTTCATCACCTTAAACAGCTGGAGAGAGAGTAGCACAGAGAAAACCAGCTTTCTGTAAACATAACGATATAATTCATTACTGTGGAGCAGCTGATGCCTGCTTGATGCACCAACTCTGAAGACCAGCCGAGTTCAGAAAGCTGAACCATGGTCCTACAAAATGACAGGAATGCTACAGCAGCACATTTGGAGGGAGTCAAATGTGCTGCTGTAAAGCACGGTGGTGGAAGGAGGGTGATATGGGCTTAGTTTGACTTAAGGCTCCTCTGTATACCAGAGGTCTCTAGAAGTGAGTCTCTAAAGCACAGCAGAACATCTATTTCAATTTTTGCAAAAAAGTAAGACACTTTTTCCTGTGGTTTTCTTCATGCTCTCTGAGGACTGAGATACCCCCACTTACACGGTTCTCTTTGGTTCTGCTCTATTTTGGAGATATTTCCTAAAAATGTTCATAGAAAGTTTGAGAATTCAAAATGACACTGAAAACTCTGATATCAAAGAACTATAACCCTTTTGCAATCTTAGATGACCCCACCCTTACATTGACGTGTTCTCCCTACCATGACAAAGGTGGATAAAGGTGAAGAGGATTTCATGTAATCCATGGACACCAGTGAAGATCACAAATCATTGAAGAAAAAAGGTTCAGAGCACTGTCTAGTGGGTCTAGATGACCCAACTCCCAATGTTAAAGTGCCTAGGATAGCACAAGGGTTAAGAAAAAAAGACTTAACCTGGTCACTTGAAAAAAAAAAAAGCTAAAGATAAAAAAGGCTTTTCCACTGCACACTGAATAGATCTGGAGGAGTTTCCCTGAATGTATCTTAGATTTTATTTTGGCGGGGAAGTAGAAACTTTATTCTTTTAATCTTTTGAATAACAGATACACGTGAACAACCAGGTTTTTTAGATTTCTGCCCTGATGAGCTCCATTTCCTCCAAAACAGATGTTTTTGTGCACAAAAGCTGGTAAAGCAACACATTTGTCTGAACACAGTTGTTTTCTTTGCTGGGCAGAGTCAGGCTGGTAGAGAGGGGGTCTCCACACAGTCTGTCCTTGATGGAGTCTGGAAAGGTGAGCTCACACGGAAATGAACTTTGATGTTTTAGAAAAAGTCCAGTTTGCATTGAGTTTTCCTCTGTGTTTGAGCAGATCCTGCCCGGAGTTCGAATCATCATCGCAAACCCAGAGACTAAGGGACCAATGGGGGAGTCGCATCTGGGAGAGGTTTGTTTGGCCCCTCCCTCTTTATTTATTAATTTTAATTCAAATTAATGGACACATATGAAACTGATTTAGATGTATTCTCTGAGTTGATGAAAATACCACTGGAAACATGAAAGGCCACTAAGACCAGTTTGGGTTTGAGAGGACAGGACAAAGACAGACTGGATCAATCGGCTGCTCTGATGAAGCAAAACCCAAAAACACCGAATCATCTGTCAGTAGACTAAAGTAGACGTAGATTGATGGATGGAGGAGAAAACGGTGAGGAAAACGCCCAATTGGTCCTAAGAAAGACTCAAATTATTGTAAAAAATTGAAAGAATTGTAGCCCTGTGATAGATTGAATCCCCTTTTAGGGGTGTACTCAGCCTTCTCCTGACAGTAGATGGGATAGGCTCCAGCAACAATGTGACCCCAAACAGGATTTTCGTGGGTTTAGAAAATGGATGGATGAGATGAATTTTTTATATAGTGATTTTTGGTTGACTAGTATAATTCAGCTTTTATTTGATTAGACTGCAAGAATACTAAGTGCACAGAAACATCTTGAATTTTTCTAACTTTTGCGTGTGTGTGTGTGTGTGTGTGTGAATGTAGATCTGGGTGCATAGCGGTCACAACGCCAGCGGATACTTCACCGTGTACGGGGACGAGGCGCTGCAGTCGGACCACTTCAGCTCCAGGCTCAGCTTTGGAGACACGCAGACCGTCTGGGCTCGGACCGGGTACCTGGGCTTCCTCCGCAGGACGGAGCTCACAGACGCCAGTGGAGGTGAGGACACGGAGGGGGGGGGGGTTCGCCTTCATCATCATCATCATCACAGGAGCAAATCCCAGCTTGATGAAGTTCTGTGAAACCTAAATCCCAACGGCTCACCCGCCTCTTCAACCTGATGTCTAAACGTGTATCTGCAGAGCGCCATGACGCGCTGTACGTGGTCGGCGCTCTGGAGGAGGCCATGGAGCTCAGAGGGATGCGCTATCACCCCATCGACATTGAGACGTCTGTGATCAGGACGCACAAGAGCATCACAGAGTGGTGAGCAGCCTGACACACAGCAACAGTTCTTGCCGTTGAATACCGTCTCATAAATTCAATAACTTACATTTTCTGATGTTTCGAAAGCTACAATTGTTTAGGAAAACAAACTTTCCTCTCAGAAAGTCTGAGATTCTTTGGATTTCCTGCTTTGACCCGATCTGAAACTTTGAAAAAACATTGAAGAACTACTTTAATGACGAAATACCATCAATAAAAGACCTACTTAACTATTGCCATGAAAATAAATGAGCGTATTTTGGTTAATGTATCTTTTGTTACAAGATGAGAGTATCTTAATGTAAGTTAATTTTATAATGGGGCTTGTAAAATTAAATGTTTTTACATTTAGTTTGTTTAAGTATAGTAATATACATTTTCCACAATTGAACAGTGTCATTCATTTTTTTCACTCCCAGTAAACAGGGTGGTGATCAGCTGTAGTATTCATTTGAAAACTTTCCCATTTAACCCTTGTGTTATCTTAGATGACCCCACCCTCACATTGACGTGTTCTCCCTACCATGACAAAGGTGGATAAAGGTGGAAAGATTTCATGTAATCCATGGACACCAGTGAAGATCACACATCAAAAGGTTCAGAGCACTGACTATGGGGTCTAGATGACCCAGCTCCAAATGTTAAAGTGCCTAGGATAGCACAAGGGTTACTATTGACATTTGGCAGAACAGAAAGAAAGTCTAGAAATAATCTGATCTACTTGGTTATTATTCAACAAACTCAATCAATCCATCAAACATCACCACAGTTGCCACGCATGCCCCCATAAACATAGAGCTCTCAGCAATGAGGAGGGGGAGGAGGGGGAGGGTCCGACAGCGGTGCCTCAGAGATCCAGTCGTCAGAAAGTGAACTAGGTAAAAAAAAAAATCCTTCTTTAGTGTAATATATTCTACATATGGATGTAGTTCTCTGAAAGTTTGCTACAGGCCTCAGAAACTCCTCTGTGGTTCACATCCACGCTGCTCTGATCTTGTGTTTGTTTAGCAGACGTCACAGATCCTTTCCTCTAGAACCTCCGGTTGTTCCTGTGTGTCTGCAGCGCCGTGTTCACCTGGACCAACCTGCTGGTGGTGGTGGTGGAGCTGGACGGCTCCGAGCAGGAGGCTCTGGACCTGGTCCCTCTGGTGACCAACGTGGTTCTGGAGGAGCACTACCTGATCGTGGGCGTAGTGGTGGTGGTCGACATCGGCGTCATCCCCATCAACTCCCGCGGCGAGAAGCAGCGCATGCACCTGCGCGACGGCTTCCTGGCCGACCAGCTGGATCCCATTTATGTGGCTTATAACATGTAGCGCCGCCTAGTGGATTAATATTTAATCTGACTAAGAGGTGCGAGCAGGAAGTCCTCCGCCCGCGCTGACCGTTTCAGCGGTGACCTTACAGACGGAGGACTTTCACCAACGTAGCAAAGATGTTGGCTTTTACATTTACGTGTGGCTCACTTTAAAAGAAAAACCTGCTTCCTTAACCTCTTTTTTTACACGTCCTTGTAAAATTGTAAATGTAAATTTCCACTTAAAAATCCCAAACATACCTTGAGTTTTTGCTGCATCATCATTACAAAGACCGAGCTGTGTTTAAACCAGTTTCCCCTCAACGTCGCTATGAGGTACGTCTGAGCTTTTATTTTTTAAACTAGCCAAACATTTACATCCAAACACCCGCAGCCTTTATTTTTTCCTACAAACTAACAAACCATCCACTTTAACCACTTGTATTCTGTAAGTATGTACAAAAAAGACTGACTTAATTTATTTTGTTTCTCTTTTAGAAATACAAGACATTCAAGAATGTTTTATTCTGAATATTTGCTAATATAAGAAGAAAAAAAACATTATCTAGAGTGAAACAGAGTCTTATATCAAGCATATTATAAAAACAGAGATTATATGTTGATAGATTATTTTTAAAAAGTAAGAAATATCCCTGCAGTTACATCTGATCGGTTTTCCTCCATTTTGGCACCAATTCACTTTAATCAACAATTACATCTTCTGCATTTGGATATTTGAATCAATGTTTTATTTTGAAAATACCACCTATATTGCATAGCATAAATACTTAAGAGTAAAGCCTCTAATTTGAGTTTGTATGTCAGTAAACAGGGACATTCAACTGAGATCTAAACGCTATTCAGTTGTTGTCGCCCCCTTGTGGCCTTATGAAGAATTACACTTTTTATTATTCAGTCAGGCCCATTTGAAATGTCAACTTTTTATCTTTTCCAATCTCAAACATGTAGAAACTAGAAACGTCACTGGATTATAATCTGCCTGTCAGCCAACAGCTGCCCCCCCCCCCCCCCCCCCCAGCTCTGAAATGGTGCATCAACTTTGACTTGTAAATAGGAGTGAAGAGTCCGTCTTATTTTTTCATGTACAGATCAATCAGGGCTCAGCGCACAGTGATGTCAAACAGGAGTTCTAGTGTTTTATCAGGAACCCGTAAGGAGACGTCTTTGCTTCGGCTCAGAATGTTCTGGTTTCACCGTTTGTGTGTTTTTAGCCAAAAAAAACCACTTTCATTGCCGGGTTTCTTTTTCAACAACGTCCTCTGGATTTTTTTTAAAGGTTTTAAAAATGTCTTATTAGAGTTGTTTCCTTTAAATGAATATTTTGACAATAAAGTATCTTTGTTACACTGCAGGTTTGGTTGCATCATTGCTGCTTTCACATGAATAAGCTAAAATAAACAAATTTGGGATTTGCAGCCTGGAAAATGGGATGATCCTATTTTTTTTTAAATTGACTAAAAATTGACTAAAGTGCTGAAATTTGGTTTTAGCAAAAAAAAAATTAAAGTTTTCATCCCAGTGGCTTTAGTTAGTAATAATCTTTTTTTTAACCCTTGTGCCATCTTAGATGACCCCACCCTTACATTGACGTGTTCTCCCAATGTGAGCACTGTCTAGTGGGTCTAGATGACCCAACTCCCAACGTTAAAGTGCCTAGGATAGGACAAGGTTTATAGCAGATTACACATCCCTAAGACATTTGTATTTACCCAGACTTGGTATGGCGCCCCCTCGTGGTTGGATACGTTTCAACACTTAGCTGGTTAGTAAATGTTTTGTGTTGTGAGATTTATTTGTATTCAGACAGAACTTCTCACAGCTGTGGTAAGGTGTTCAAAAAGCTGAACAGTGGGGCCGTGAAAGTAACTGAGAGAAAAGGCGCAAAAAGGAAAATACAATTTACAAGTCCAACAGCATGACTCAGTCCATTGGCACCACCTAGTGGCCATCAGATGTATTGCTCGACTTTTTTTTTTTCAGTCTGCGAAACTTTTCTATGAAATCCAAAATTTTAATCCTTACAGTTTACTAAAAATTGTGAAGTAAAAGATTACAAATCTAAATAATAAACCAAACCAGTCCTACATATATACTTACAGTATTTTGGCAGTAGTACTGGTGGGGAAAAAAACCTAAGAAAAACCTGTTTAATGATTTATCATTAATCTTATAACACAAACAAGAAGACATAAAGTGAGCCCTGCTGGACACCTGCAGTAATCCTGCAGCCACTTAGGAGCTTCATCCTTTCACCACAGAAGAGTCTGAGCTGAAACTGCAGATGATTGGCTTTCTAAACTCTTTAACCCTTGTGCTATCAGAGATGACCCCACCCGTACATTGACGTGTTCTTCCTACCATGACAAAGGTGAATAAAGGTGGAAAGATTTCATGTAATCCATGGACACCAGTGAAGATCACAAATCATTGAAGAAAAAAGGTTCAGAGCACTGTCTAGTGGGTCTAGATGACCCAACTCCCAATGTTAAAGTGCCTAGGATAGCACAAGGGTTACACAGTTCCTGTCTGAGCAGAAACCTCCAGCTTCAGCATCAACTCCAACCCTGCTTCTCCAAAACAAGCCCCCCCCCAAGAACCAAACTGGACCGCAGACACTGGTTGATACATTTATTTCTCCATGTTAGCACATAGAATATATTTATATACATATTGCTAGCTAAAGTGTACAAAAACAAAAGACTGGCAGCATTAAAAAATGTTGCTATGGTTAATAGTTTACATGTGGACAGAACAGAAGAGGATGACCTACTAGAAGTGAGAGCAGAGAAACCTTTACAGCCGTTTTCCTTCCTGTCAGACGTACTTTAAGTACAAGAAGGATCCATCTCAAAATCACATAGTAAAATACCTCAAAACTAGACGCGTTTGATCATCTGATCAACTCCCTTTTTCCAGCTGGAATCCGCCTCACACATCTGGAAACAGCATCGCCTCCCGGAAAACAAAAACATTGTCATATTGCAGTTTGAGTGCAACTACGTCTTTTATTTTTAGCTTACACCATGAAATGAGGGGGGAGGAAATCCACACGGCTTTTATGCATGCGTTTAAAACTCCAGGAATACAAAGCAGAGTGAGATAAAAACTTAAACACACAAAAGAAGATTAAAAAACTTAAACCGACATGGCTGATGCACAGATATAAAAACATTCCAACATGAGTTTAAAACCAGAAGAACAAAAAGCTGCTTCATCTTCATTTACGCATTGAAGGTTTTAAAACATTTAAAAAAAAAAGGAAATACATACAAAGTGACATGAAAGCTGATATCAGTTGTACATTGTACAAAATTAGGACCAACAGTCATCCAGATCACTGAAATATTAAATGCCACTTAATTTACACACCGACATGAAGCAGGTTTACTGATATTTACATGTAGTGCAACCATGAGACTGGAAAAGTGACCCGACGACGGAGCAGACATGACGAGAGAGGAGGAACCAAAACGAAATCACCTCAGAGTCCAAACACCACCGATCTTCTCCGTCTCCATCTGGACGACTGCGATCCGGGGAAAAAAGAAACCTCAAATCCGAGCTGCTCAAAAAGTACGCAGAAACGATTCCAGGTCCGGATGTTTTTCTGCAGCGTCTAGAAAGACATCTTACAAAAAGAAACCTGACAGAAACACGTTCACAAGGAACTACTTAGAGGGGGGGGGCTTGATATTTAAAATACAGAGATTTCATCATCAACTGATGTTTAAAACGCACTAAAATCCAGAGGACCACTGATCCCCTCCCTCTGCCATCAGGAGGGGCGGAGCCATCGCTCTGAAAGCGGCGGGTCAAACCCCTCAAAAAAAACAATCTGCTTTTTGTTTAGTTTGGCAACAAAAACCAAATAGCATGGCATTAATCCTACAGTAACTAAAGCATAAAGTAAGGAGGAAGCAGAGCTAAAGCTCAGCAGACACAGAGCAGAGACCGTCTGATCAACTACTGAAGATCAAAGACCACAAATATTTCTGTAAGAAAGGTTCAGGTTGGATGGAATTCATGGGAAAAGAAAAGTCCATTTTTTTTATAACACAATTGGGGAAAGCTACGGACATTTTTGTCTAAACAATCGATTTAATCAATCTTCTGGGATGGTTTGTTGTAAAAAAACAAAAACAAGCCGACGGTTCCAAACACAGTTCTGTCCATTAATGATGATGACGATGATGATGATGATCAGCACTTCTGTAAAAAGTTCATCACTAAGGAAACAATCAAAGGTTTGAATCTGGCAATCTCATTGCCTTTAGAAAACAGAATCAGAGCACCACAGTTACACACCACAGAGGAAAGAAAAGACTACAAAACAGGAATTCCTGCTTTACATTTGCATAATATTTTGAACCACTGCCTCCATTTTTGCTCCTCACGCCGTTTTTTCTTTTTTTTGCCATAAATTAAAAACCTAAAGTGTGAAGCTGTCGGCATGCAGACGAGCCCCGAAACAAACAGGCACTGAGCACCAACAACAGCAAACGCAGAGTCTCTGGAAAGGGACTGACGGCGCAGGCGTGGAGCGGGACGACTCTGCGGGTGACTTCAAACTGACGCCAGGCTTTTTGGCAACATTACAAGCTCTGGGTTTGTTTGTTTGTTTGGGATTCATGAAGACATGAAATGTGTGCAAAGAAACAAAAAGCATGAACCCTGTCTGAGACCCGGCACAGGATCTCTTCCCATCAAATGAAGAAAGCCACACGTGTGCAGTTATGATCATCGTGGACACAAATGATTAGTTGAGCCGGCGTCTTTTAGGGCCGACCTCTGACCCTGTTCCCAAAGAGTGACTTGTTGATGCTGAGATTCTAGGTAGAAACGATTCAAAAGGTGCAATCCACCACCACCACCAATCCAAGCGGGCCGTCTGCAGAGTTCTCCTCGTCCGTGACGGTTTCTTTGTTCATTCTTGTTTGATGCATGTGGGATAGAAAAACCCACATTTTTAAAAATCCTAATAAAACATTCTCAGGCAGCGCTCACTTGTTTCTCGCATAAATAACATTCTCCAGCAGAAAAAACAAAACAAAAACACATTTCATAACTCAGCATTTGAGTCATGCTTTGGAGAAATTTGTTCACAAATCGGGGGGGGGGGGGGGGGGGGGGGGGGTATAGAGTCATCACAGAGGGGAAATGAACTTTAAATCGCTCGTCGGCGGGTCCACACAGTTTTATCAAGGCAAGAGGAGAAGCTGGAGGGAGGAGAGCGCGTATGTTGGTGACTGACTGACTGACAGCAGGGGGGTGCCATGTGTGATGTCAGAGGGGGGCGGGGCCGGCTCATCTCTTCCTGCGGCAGGTTCGTTTGTGGTCGGCGTGCCAGTGCTCCTGCTGACACTTGATGGAGCAGTAGGAGGTGTTCCAGCAGCAGTGGTACATGGCCTCCTCCTCACAGTTGTAGCACTGAGGGACGACACAGCGGTTACGGCACAGTCTCCAGGAGATGGCGCTCTTCCGACAATCATTTACTAAAATGACCCTAACACCCAAATACACAGCACTGACATCCAATCTCACAATCCAAACTTTCAATCCTATTGTGGTAAATGTAGCTCAATGTGAAAAATCAAAGTGGTGAAAACAGGTTCTGCTTCCTGCAGAAACAGAACTCGATCAGCAGCAAAGCTGGAGCTGGAATCACAGAAGAACCAAGGCTGCTCTGAGGTTTTTATTTGAAGCTGAAGCTTCCCGTTTCCAGTCAGACCCTGTTCAGAGCAACTGGACTCCTGCTGTGTCATCTGCACTTTAAACAATGGAGATGTCTCCAGTGAAAAACCTACATAATACACGTTCTTTGACACACCGTAACTCTTTGACCGTTAGCGCCATAAATGTAATTGTCATAAACGGCCATAAACGGATTCTGATGTGGAGCAAAGCCGTATGAAGACGTCCACAACAGAATCAGCTGATTTACGTTGATGGCGTCATCACGTCACGCAGGCATCCGGCCCACCAGAGCATTTTATGCGACTCTTGTTAATGGCCTGGTGAAATGTGGCGCTGATTGCAGATTCACTACAGATCCCATAATGCAGTCCTTCAGCTGGCCTGGTGAACACTTTCGCTCGCCCTCACAATGCCGAAGAGAACAAGTTGGTTCTGAAACGGAGCCTTTAAAAAACGACTGGAGGCAGAATAAATGTTGACTGACATTACTGATGAACCTGCGTGTCTCCTTTGTGGAGTGAATGTGGCTGTAAGGAAAGACGGCGATCTCAGACTAACATCAAATATGCACTCGGTGTGAAAATGACGTCTGACAAGTAGCTGGAATTTCTGACTGGATGCTTTCTTCTTTGGTACAAAAGAAGAACCGTGCTTTCCGTAACAAAATCCTCTTCATGCATGACAAGGGTTCCTATGATCAAACGCAACTTGACCTATTAAGATGTTTTTGATTGGAATAGCTTTTGATTTCAGTAATTAACACCTCCTCAAGGCCCGTACACACCGGGACGAATATTCGCCAGGCGTTATTCGCCAGCGTTTTTTGTGTTCACACCCAGGCGATTTTCGCTGACGATGAGCCGAGTGAACATGCAATTTCATTCCCTGACATTAGATGGCGCTTAATGAAAAACAGAAATACTCCTGTACACAAGGTGGCGCTGCACAACTTTAGGCTTCTTAAAGTCACTTTTCACTCAGAAAAAGAGAGCAAGTATTTACGCGCTTGTCAGAATAATACAAAGAAAACATGAATATTTCAAGCACCAGTAGCTCCAACTGGTGCTTGGTTCGGGGATATTTAAGAATGTCCGTCATTATTTCTTTGCGGCAGTGTAGACGCTACTTGGCGTCTAACTTCTTCGCTGGTATGTGTGCTCAGCAAGGCAGTTTTGTGTTTGAGCGCCCCCAAGTTGTGTTTTACTGTAACTTCAGAAGCTCCAGACACATGTGCAAAAGCGCCATTCTCATTGGTCGAATAGATTTCGACGCGACGCGTCAAAAAAAAAAACGAACCCGAGGCATTTTTTTTTTTTTGACGCTTTAACGCGTGGCGTTTTTTCTCGTCGGTGTGCACACTCTCATTGGTGCCCTTTGTTTAGTCACGAGGCGTTAAACGTCGGCGAAAATCACCGGCGAAATTCGTCCCGGTGTGTACAGGCCTTAAGGCAGCAAATTCAACAAAAGACTATTTTCAGTCCTTTAGAATCTTTAAATTGTTGTGGGACTCTGTTGAGTGTAAAAATGTGGAACCGTGCATTGAAAGTTTTTTATTTTTGAAAAAAATACCTCGTCTTTAGGAGGTTTGGTCAGTAACAGTTAATATCTACTCTATTGGTTAGTGACTTGATAATGATGCTGACTGTCGTTTGCGTTGAGCATTTAGAAAAATATCATTTGCATAATCCTGATCGTTTGGGGCTGTAAACACTGGGGCTAAAGCTCCATCCACTGTTGAAGAGTTTACAGCAAACTCTCACAAAGTTTGGGTCCAGATGCATTCGGGTCCAGACTGCGGTTCTTTGGTCGGTTAGCTGCTCGTGCCTGATGAAGAGGACCGCGATGAGGCCGGCTTACAGAAGTGGACCAGAACTCAGAGCTGCTCTGTTCTGATGAGGAACTTTGAGTCGATTGCATAAAACCAGATGATCCTGATCAACCACTCACAACCGCAACATAACCAAAGTATACCCAGTGGTTCCTGACCCCGGTCCTCGGTGTCCAACCCTCCTTTAACACAGCAGCTTTAATAATAATAATAATGATGCTTAAAGAGCTTAAAGTGTGCATCCGTTCTTCGTTCCCTCCTCATTCATACTTGGTGACGGTAAGCTACTGGTGTAGCTACAGCTTCTGCCAGTACGCTCCTCTGTCCATCATTCACATGACTCACACGCCAGTGGAGCCACACTGGAAGGTGCAGTGTCTTGCCCAAGAACAACAGTTCATTGGGGGGAGCGGGGATCGAACCATCAATCCTTTGATTGTTGGCTGACCTGCGCCACCACCTGTGTCAAAACCATTTTCCCTGTAAAAACCCTGACAGCAGATGGAGCGGCCATACTCACCCACTGCTTCTTCTTGGTCTGGGAGATGAGCTGTTTGTGTTGGGCCACCAGCTTCTTCACCTCCTCCACCAGCTCCTCTTTACACTTCTCCTTCACCTGCTTGCACTTCCTGTCCATCTCCGCCTGAGCCCCGGCCACTGCTTTACTCACCGCCTGCCTCTTCTCCTCCTCCATCTCTGCTCGCAGCTGAGGAGAAGCACAGCAGGAAGTCCAGTGTTTGTGACTGCAGCTGGCGTCCTGAATCGCCCTCGCTGGACGCTCATCTCACCTTCTCCAGAGCTTCTCTGACCACTCTTTCCGTCTCCCTCTTGTTGTCGGCCTTCATCATCTCTTTGACGTCGTTGAAAACCTTGGTGTACTTCTCGTGGCACATGTTCTGGCAGGCGCCTTCGCTGTTGGTCTGGGTGCCGCGGTGAAGCGTGCGCGGCGACCCTCCGCTGGCCTTCTTCGTCTGCGTGGACACAGACAGCTTCTCTGGCTGCTGCGGCGCCGAACACACAGGGATCTCCTGGCTGGAGCTGACCGCCTCCATCTCCGGCTCCGGGTCCTGGTGGAGCGGAAAGACCAGATAACCGGTTCAGGTGGGGACAGATGTGATGTTCTGTTTCAAAATGTTTGTCCTGGTGTCAGACCAATTCAGGAAATTCTAAAGTGAGTCTCCTCAACTGTAGCTCCTGGGTTTTTCTGATAGTGTGGCAGTTTGATAGACAAAAGACGCATTTCCCTTTCCTCTAACCGTCTGTTCCCATGGCAACGCTGCAGGGCTCACTAATGTGTGCACATTCATCACAGTAGCGCGGTATCTGATACTCTTTATTGTGAAAATGGCAAAAAAAAAAAAAAAAAAAAAAATCTCATTGAATTCATCTGCCTCTGATCACCAAGCCCAGAGCTTTCATAGTAACCGGGCAGTTCAGCTGCAAAAACCTGCAATCCTGACCTGGAAAGGAAACAAAAATAGCCCTCCCATAACAAGATCATTTGCATATTCTAGGTGTGTTAAACATTTAAGCATTTTGTGTGAAAACAAAATTAAGTCTAAAAAGACTTCAAAAGGAAAATGTCAAATCTGATTAGTGAATTTGATTTAAAATAAATGAATGTGACAGATTATCTTTTCTTAGACTAAAATGTAGAAATTTGAATCAGTATCCAAACCCTAAAAACGTCCTTCTACTTTAGGGTGTCTAACTAAATCTTTGGGGTATTATGGTCTGCTCTTCTAGGAAGCTACAAAAATCTGCATCAAAGATTAAAAAAACATGAAATATAATTATCGTCCAATGTTAGAAACTCTTTGGTCCTAAAAAATTAAAACTATTGACTGTATATATATATAAAACTGGACGAGTGAGAGAGACGTCACCCATAAAACTGACAAAGCAAATGAAGTCAATTCAGTCGCCATGTTGGAACCAGACGTCCTCAGTAAGCTGTGATTGGTCCGTCGGTGGTGGTCGGTGTTAGTCTATATTTCTATGGCAACCACCCTCTCTAATCAGTGGTAGGTATGTTAGAAGGCCACACCCCTTCCACTGAAAGCAGGCTCAGGAGAATCTGTCAATCAAACGCTTTGAAAGTTTGACTACTTTTATTGAGGCATCTGATTGGTCACTTTATAACTTAAAGCAAAATATAATGAAACAAAATTGGGATTCGCTTTTTAGATGTTAAAAATATGCAGAGCAAGAATGTTTATTCTGATTGATAAAAGGATTAATAGCTGTTTATTTCTCAATAGAAGTCTATGGCATTTGTGCTTTTTGGGACCAGTGGGGGCTTCCAGTTTAAAACGCGAGGGGGAGGGGTCACCCAGTCCAGTTCTCTATACCAGTGTTTTTCAACCAGTGTGCTGTGGGAGATGGTCAAGTGTGCCATGGGAAATTGCCCTCATTCACTGATCTAAAAACATTTTCCATCTCCAGGATATCAGCTCTGTGTTCATCCAAACAGGCCCGGATAAAACACTGAGTAGTTTGGAATATGAAAGATCGTATAATACTTTTTTTTGTGTTTATTTGATTAAATTAAAGACACTTTGATAAGAAAGACTGTACCACGATTTAGCCGCAGCTTTAGCTCTGTTTTCAGAAAAGTCCCGCACCTTCAACTGTCTCCACCAATCATTCTTGGAGGCTTAATCATAGGTCATCAGTCTGACCAATCAGAAGTGGTTAAAGTCTTCACTTCCTTGTTCTGATTCTGCTCATAAAGTCTTTCAGTTCTAACAAAAATACCAGCTAAAGCTCGTCTTCAGCGGTGTAGCTTTCCACAGAGTCCGGTATCAGACCGTGGAACAAGTAAACAAAACAATGAAGCTCAGAGACGAGTCTGTCTGCGTTCGGCGGCTGTTTGCACTACATCTCCACCGTCATATTTTTGTCTTTATAATGTTAAATCAAAAAGGAAAAACTACAGGCTCAGAGTGGATGACACTGTGATATTGGTGATTTCATTTGTGCTTATTTTCCTCCTAAAGACAAAGGTTTTCATATCTTACGCTGACTTCCTCTTTGGGTTCAACAGCTTGAGTTCGACGACTTTTCTTCGCCTTGGGCTCCAAGCTGCCTTTGAGCTAAAGTGAAAACAAAAAAAGCAGAAAAACTAGATTTTAGTTGGAAACGTAAAGACATTGTAAATACTGTTGTTCTTGTGTTTGACCGAATTTAATTCACTCTCAAGAATAATTGAGCCAACAGTTACAAGGATTACAATTTTTTAGGTATAAGCATTCTTAAAAAAAATCTAGATCATAGTTTTTGGGGGGAAAAACATAGAATACCTTAAAAGAAACCATCATGGATTTTTTTAAAGTGTTTTGAAACCTTTTTAATTGCTGCATGATTTCTTTACTTTAAAGAAATAAAAGTTTAGTCTATGGAACGTGTATTTGTTGATGGATGATGGAAGTTTGATTTAGCTCCAGTTGATCAGCAGAAATGAGATCTGCAGTAGTGGAGCAAAAACGTGAGCGACGGCTAACGGCAGTGTTGATGCCACTTACATGGCGGACCTGCTCGTTGCTGGTGGAGGAGATGCTGGACTCTGCCTCCTCCGTCCGCTCCAGCCGGTCACTCCTCCCGCTCGCGTCCTCCTGCTGCCGCTGAGGCGGTGGGCTGTCCTCCAGCTTTGTTTTCCAGTAACGCCCCTCCTTCAGAAAGCGCTGGTACACCTCCAGCTCCTCGCACGCCTTCTTCCAGCCGTTGCTGCGCTTCACTTGCAGCTGCTGGACGTTCACCTTGATGTCCTGGATGTTCTCTGAAGGGATCCACGCTCTGAAGGGCAAAGACAAACTGTTGTCTCCTGTTGGTTTGTCTGTTCAGTCGTGCTGCTTTGAAGCTTTTATTACCTTTGGTGCTGGTGTCCAAAAAACCGCACGTCCACCTGGTTATCGTCCCTCTGAAGGACTTTTGCAGGCCAGTAACCAAAACCCTTCATTTTAGCCCAGACCAGATCATGACTGGGGCTCTGCAAAGGTAACAAACAAAAAGAGATGAAAAACCAAACAGTCATCTTTTAACTTTGATTGTACATACTCTGTATTATTCTTTGTTATTAGTCTCATTAACACTGAATATGGACCAAGTAGCAGACTAGTGATTAAGATGGTGAAATCAAGAGAAACTTTCATCTTTTCTTTCAGTGTTTGCAGTTCTGGGCTGCTGTTTGTTGATGTGCTGCTGCAGGAATATTAATAATAAAAGCTTGTTTTTTTTAATTTCCTTTTAAACTAAGCTTACATGCAGCCTCCACTGAAAGAACACAAAAACTTAAGCCTGACAGGACTACTAATGATGAAAAAACAGTGTGTTGATGGCATCGTCAGATCACATTCACAAACATTTGTAGTAAAAACTGACAGAAAAAGTTCAAAATACTTCCCGGCTTATCGGTAATATGATTTATCTAAATGGCAAGGCTGCTATTACAAATGACGGTCAGAATCTTTATCGACGTATCAAAGTTGTCAGTATGGAAAGAGTCAATTGGATTCATTAGGCCGTAATCTTCACCATTATGGAGTTCAGCAGCTTTAGACCCCAACAGAACACAGCTGTGAAGAACATCAAACCCTGTACCTCAGGTGAGCTCAATACCTAATAAATTCATGCAGTAAGAGATTTTCTTTCTGAAATCATTCAAATGTGTCAAATCAACATGTTTTTGATCAAACCAAACATCAGTGTTTCCCCCTTCAGTCGACTGGGATCCCACAGTTTCTGCTCATACTCACACAGGGATAACAGAACCAGTTGTCTGGCCGGGCGTTGGACAGGTAGAAGCAGTTCTTACACAGCATCAGCTCATTTAACTGGAAGACACCAGAGAAAAGGGAACAAAGATGAGATTTAAGACAAACATTTTTATGATGACATGTAAAAGTACTGCAGGAGACTTTTGCAGGTTCTCACTGGGTTTTCAACAAAAAAGGTACCTCGTGGCATGTGTCACTGAAGAGCAACCGTGCAATCTCTGCCTGATCGCTGTGAACTGCAACAAAATAAAAACATGTCTGAGTGAACTTTGCAAAGTACACAAGTGAAACTACATACATAATAAATAGGAAAGTAAACGAAAATAAAGGATGACCATTTTCTGGTGTGTAAAATTATATTCTGAACAATCGGTCGTCCTCAAAGTGGGAAACCTGGCTGCATCAGGCTGATCATTTTACATCTGAACTAACAATGATGCTCCACACTGTGAAATAACAGCTGCTGTGGGAGTTCTGGTAGAAACCAGTGACTGGGTTTCTTAGGTGGACACCCTGTTTGGTTAAGTTAGACCCACAACACTGGAACAGTTCAACAGTGACAGCAGCAGCTCCCTCTTTGCATCAGTACCCTCAGCTCTATAGTAAATGGGAATGACAAATACATGTAGTGCTTTTCTATCTTGTTTTAAAGCCCAAAGTGCTTGACGGTCACAGTTCCATTCACCCAGGCACATACACATTCACACACTGATGGCAGCACCACAGTGGTGCCAACCTGGACAGATGCAGCAAATCAGCCAGCAAAAATCAATCAGAGAATGAACAACGTGTTAACCCTAACAAATATTGTGCTAAATTTCAGGACCCAAAGTACAGATAAGAAAAAGGTAAAGAAAGAGAAATGGAGAGTGAAAGAGAATAAAAAATGTAGTCAAGGTAAACGGCAGATTTATCACACAGGCTAAGAAAACAGAAGCAACTGCCAGACAGCTCTGCCTCTGTCGAGCAGGGTCTTCCGCTACGCGCATCAGAACTGTTGCAATTCACACCTGTGCCGATTTTTGGTGTAAATGAAAAAGTTCCCTCTCCTCCCCAAAAAGTAAACCTTGAGGGACCAAGGGCCATGGTAGTCTTTAGGCTCTGAACACGGCAATGTTCCTCCTCCTCCATCCAAAAAGCCCGACAGAGGTCCTGATCAACATTCATCTTCCACCTCATTTGTTGACGTATTAAAAAAATGCTGTTGTTTAGAAACTACAAATAACTGCCCCATTCTGTCCCTCAAAATCTCAACCACAGAGTAATAAAATACATTTATTTTCTACAAAGTTTTAATAAGCTGATGTCATAGCTGCTCAGCAGGGCGCCCTCGGGCGTCGCTCAATTCTAAATGGTTAATAATTTCATTAGCTTGAAAAATCTACAACTAAAACTGTTTATTTTGTGAGAGGACAACAGTAAACATTGTCTGACAGCTGGCTGTGGTATCACTACCAAACATTAACAGTCAAGAAGTCCAGTATGTCAATATAAACTCTGACAGTCAGGAGTTCTAAGAAGAAACAGATTCTTGGTGAAATCTCAACCAGAAAAAACAAGACAATAATGAAGAGAGCTGGAAAACAGACAGATGAAACCAACAACACTCTTTAATACTCTTTGTTAGCTTGAAGCACCAGAACAACGTTGACCCACCTCCGTACAGGATGGCTGTGTTGTGAACTATCTGCTGAGCGTCTGCTTTAAACTCATCGAAGCTTTTGTACTTTCCTTCAGAGAGGCTCTGAAAGTCAAACAAGACAGAGGAAAAGTCAGCTAGGAGAAGAAAAAACAAACAGCAGTCTGTTTACCTGTCAGCGGATGGGTGATCAACACAGAGCCAGTCAAAAGGCAGCTTATCAATACAACAATGCACACAGTCGGTCAGCCAGTTTAGGAGCAAGCAGCACTGAGCTCAACAGTCAGTCATTGGAGGGATTTTTGTTATGTGGTAGTGTAATCTGATGTCCGCCTTTCAGCATATCCCCTAGGGGTGACCACAGCAAATCAGCGTTTATTGATTTTTACACCGGATGCCCTTCATGACACAACCCTGTATTTGATCTTTTTACAGCCGAAGCAGGACAAAACAAAATAAATGACATTCAAACTCTTTCAGAAACGCAATAAAAAGTAATATATACTTAAAATCAAAAAATGTAAACACAAAATTAAAACAATTCATTGGGGACTGACACAGGAGAACCCAGACTTGACCCCCCTGTAATGCAAAGGGTCTTGCCCATGGACCAACAATTAATGAAGCTCATTGTGCCCCCTGGGAATCAAACCCTGATTTCCCATTCCTGCGCTTAACCAACTGAACTATCCAGTCGCTGTGGTATTGTAATCTCATAGTGATGCTTATTATTGTTTATCTTGAAGCCAAATTACTTCAATTTTACTTGATAAAATATTTTACATCTAGATTTCTCATATCTAACATCATCTTAATCCGCATTTCCAAACCCTGATCCTCTGGGATCAATGTCCTGACTCTAATGACTCATTATAGGGCTCCTGCGGAGCTAGAAGATGAGCTGAATCAGGTGTGTTTATGCATGGGAAACATGCAGGACTGTGTACACTGAGGACCAGAGTTGGGCCACACGGGTCTTCATAAACAGTAGACGCACTTTCAGAGGCTACATGCGTTTGTTTCCCTCAATATCATTCATATAATCTTGTGAAACCAATGCATTTCTGATTCATTCATGACCTTTTGACCTCGCTTTGATATCAGAATAAGACCTGCGACCAAGGCAGAGATTCAAATCAAACTTTTTTTTTTATCCCCTAAAAAAATTTACATTATCTGTCCTTGCAGAACCACACGCTCTGAAGTTATCCTCTACCTTCTGTTTAATGAACATACCATTATGCAACTATGTTAAATGTCAGGTACAATTTATAATTTAATTAAAAAAAAATTAAAAAAACGTCTTTCGGCTGGCCTGGGAACGCTTCGGGGTTCCCCCAGAGGAGCTGGAGGAAGTGGCTGGGGCGAGGGAAGTCTGGGCATCTCTGCTTAGACTGCTGCCCCCGCGACCCGGTCCCGGATAAGCGTAGGAAGATGGATGGATGGATGGAAAAAACAAAAAAACAAGCTTTTTAGTATTTAACAAATGAGTAAAAGGAGGATTGAAAGTGAGTTACAACTTAAACCTCCTTCATGTTTTAAATAAGATTGTTTGGAATTTTTATCATCTCTTCACATAGGGTACAATTGGGTTTTAACAACTGATGACTTTAAATTACATGTTGATAAAAACAATGACGTGAGTTTTTAAATCTTCTGAGAAGCACGGATTTTAAGCAACACGTCTCACAGCCAACTCAAAACAGAGGATATCATCCTGGACCAGGTCATTACTTACGACCTGTCTGCTGGTGTGTCTTCTGTTGTTGACTTTGCTATATCTGACCGCTACTGTGGGAACTGAGGAAGCAGTTTGTAACTCCTGAAGTGGCTGCTAGTCTTTTTTTAAAACAAACTCCTGCTCAGATTTTACCCGCATCCTGTGATTTCATAGTTGATCATTTTAACAACAGATTCAGTCTTTCACAGATGCAGTGGCTCCATTCAAGACCAAAACACTGGGAACCATTCCTAAAATGCCATGGAAGACTGATAACATTAAGTGTCTGAGAGAGAACTGCAGGAGAGCAGAGAGGAGATCCAGGAAGACGAAATTAAAAATTCATCAAGAAATTTTGAAAATACATTAATAAATAAAACTCAAAATTTACAATAAGTCAATTAAACAGGCCAGGAGTCTTTACTTTTCAAACTTAATTTTAGGAAATAAAAATAATCCCAAATATATTTTTTAAAACATTTGATATTTTTATTAACAAAGACTTCAACAAGTCCTCTATGCCTTCGTCTAATGCTGCATGTGAAGACTTCGCAGAACACTTCATGGTTCAAATTAATCCCATAAGAGCCAACATCTCATCTGGGCCATTCTCTTGTTTTAACAGATCACCAGCATTGTTTTTACACAAAGGAAACTGGTGAGTTCTGTCCTGGTTGATGCGAAGATACTTGGTAGAGTTGTTCTTAGTTATTCTTAATGCCGCCTTTGATACGGTAGATCACCAGATTTTACTGGATAGACTTGTTTCTATCCAGTGGGCCTCTCATTGAACTACTCCCGTCCAGATCAACACTTTAATTTTAGTATGGATAAATGCTCTTCGAAGAATCCATGAAATAAGTTTTGTGGTTCCCCAAGGGTCAATATTTGGTCCCTTACTGTTTCATTTGTACATGTCTCTTGAGGATGTCATTAGGAGACACTGCGTTGACTTTCACAGCTTTGTTGATGAGGCTCTTTACATCGCTGGGTCTCCTGATTACACCTAAAACCCATGAACACTCTTTCAAATGTATTTTATACATTAAGTCTTGGTAAAACAGAAAGCCAAACCATGACAAAACTGAAGTATTAGTCATGGTTCCTAAAGACGATAAAAGATTATTTTACCCAAGCTTCAGTTTTAAGCGTTCTCACGGTGTGAGAAACTTTGGCATTCTTTTGACCATTATTTTTGCCGTATTATTTGACAAAAATTCAGACGGTAAACATGTCTTAAAGTGAGTCAGACCTCTTGGATGTTGCTGACGTCCAGTGCAGTGTGGATCAGTCTTCTGTACATGGGGTGTTTAGTGTCTTTGCCTTTTTTGTTCAGGTCAACAGCCTGTAATGCAGAGCAAGGAGAGGATTTAATGAGATTTCATAAAGCGGAAATGGGAAGTGATGGAAAAATAAGAACAGGAAAGAGCATAGAGGCTTGCTGATGGCTTCTCACGGCCTTTTAAAAGGACAAGACGAGATGTAACAAAAGAAGAAAAGGGGCATGATTTAATCAAGGTATGAGGCAGAGAGAAGCAGAAAGATGCAAGCAAATGCACTAAGGTGCAACTCAAAAACACTCAAGTTAGGTGTAATCTCAAAAAAGGGGAATATTTTAGCATTATTTGGGAAATTATTTTAATATTTTACAATTTAAAAAAATATTACTTTGAAAGGTTTGTCAATAAGCAACAATTTTAAATTTACTAAAGCGGTTTAGATTCACTTGTTTTTCTACTTTTAGGAGAGAAAAGTAATTTTTAAAAAAGAGACATTTTCTTATATTTTCTGCAGACACACATCACAACAGCAGTGGGAAAGGATGCTGCTTTCCTTTTTGAGGTGTAGTCAACACTACCTACAAACATAATTTTTAAATTTGGAAACATGAAGAGTTTGATAGCGGCTTTGTTTCTTTTCACATGATATAAAAGGGCTTAAAAGCACTAAAATGTGTCAAACTTCACTAAGTACAGTAAGACACAAATTAAAGCACTGGAATGATGAAAAAGACTCATAAAAGACAATCCAGGAGATGAAGAGCTTCAATTATTCAGAGCTCAATTTCTCCACTAGAGATTCTTTCAGAATCTGGGCTTGAGTATTTTTATGCGTTTGCTGCAGTTTCTGGTTAGGTTAGGGAAAATGTTTTCAATAAACAAAACAGATGAAAAGCAGTGTGCGTTTTACTGAAAAGAATTGATAGGGTGCTGTTGAACTTATGGCAAATGAGTATAAAGGAAGGCAAAGTGGTTCTCACCCTCTCCTTCATACGCTGAACAATGAAACGCAGGTATTTAGACATCTCCTGTTTGTTCAGGTTCTTCTTTTTACTCCCCTGCAGGAAAAGGGCCAGGAGAGAGAAAGCCGTGTATGAAAGCAAACACATTTACATACAATTACAATTACAGTGAATGTATTTAACTGTCAAAACAGAGCCACTTGAAAGAAAACATGAAAAATATACAGTAAATAGAGGTTGATGCAAAAGAAAACCAAAACATGAAACGTACAAAAAAAAAATCAAAATTGCTTTTGATTTTTGATTTGCATGGTGGTTTTTTTTATCTTCATCCAAGCTTCCTGTAAAATGATTTTTGTAGAGGCTCAATCCTAGCTTTTACTTTCTAAGACAATTCTACTGAGGTAAAGTTGAGGCAAGCATTGCAATTATGACTCAGAAAACGTGCACAGCGTTCAACTGTAAATGTGTCAAGGATCCTAAGTATGTCTGATAAGACGTTAAAATTTACATGATTAATTATTATTTTTTTAAAAAATTAAAACATGAGAAAATGTGTGTATTTCCTTAATTAATCTAAGAAAACCTAACATACCAGACTGTTTTTAACTCTGGTTAATTTGGAGCAGAAACAAAGAAAGACTATAATCAGATGCATCACAGAAAGAATGCAGAAAATTACAAAAATAAATGTTTTTCTACTTTTTACAATATTATATACTACCTTGTTTTTAATAGATAAATGTGTATTGCAATATTTTTTTTTTTATTAGAATGATCCTGAGCTAGAATTTCCCAGGTAACACTAAGGTGCTCATCATTTTTGTTGCACCGCTAAAATTGGTCGGAGGTGTGAAGGGCTGGAAGATAGTGGGAAAGTGTAAATTTAGAAGGATGATGGGAAATGGGTGTTTTTGAGCATAAAAATAAGTTTTCAGCAGAGAAATGTGGGATTTAGAAAATATAGGACATAAGGGAGGAATATTTTCACCTGGGAGCTCAAAAATACTGTTATGGCTTTAAAAATGCTTCACATAACAATGCAGAGTAAAGGCTTCCATAACTGGTCATTATAGTGAAATAAAATCTATTTATTCATAAAAAGTAGAATAATAATTAGCCTGTTGGGTATTTTATTGTTTTAAGATAAAGGAATAAAAAATAAATAAATAAAAGATTCAACCTATTTTTTATTAACGGCTTTTTAAACCGTCGTACTTCATATTCCATGGATTATTCATCAACTGATTTCAGTCTGAAAAGTTAAATTAAGAGGATGAGTTTGACAAGTGCATGCAACAGAAAAACAAGTGTGGAGAAAACAAGTCTTTCTTTCTGCCTCATTGGTTTCTCTGGTGTTCACACAACCGGTTTATATATTGAGACTGAAATACAAACAAAATCGTATAATAATGCATTGTTATTGTGGATGTTATCCTACTTGTTGCAGCCCTAAAGGAGGTGTAGGTGAACATTTGAAGGCGTGAGCCCCCACCCTGCAGACGGTGCACTGCCAGTGGGATCCTCCGTCTCTGGGCTTGAACTCCTCTGAGAGACACTTCAGGTGGTAAACCCGGAAGCAGTTGTCACATGGCAGGACGTCGCCTGGTAGGTGACACTGAAAGCAGTACCAGTCATGGCTCTCCGCCTCCCAATCCTGCAGGGGGGACACAGCAGAGCACAAGTCTGGGTGACCCCCCCCTCCAACCCGCCAACCTTAGCAGGGGAGGAAACAACTTCCTGTACCCTGAACTCAGCCTGGCTCTCAGATTTGTGACAGGACTGCACTCCTTGAAGGGAACTAGGAACTGTCCCAGACTAAAACAAACCAGAATCAATCATCTGGGACGCACAAACTTTTTAGGGTGTGCTCTGCTTAATTGAATATTTTTAACATTGACTGTATACAAAAACTGGACTGACAGTGTGACATCATCCATAGAAAATAGCCTACTTCTACCTCCAACCAAAAGAGGTCAATTCAGTCGCCATTTTTTGCAGTATGGAACATCGCTATATTAGAACTAGAAAATTGTCAGTAGGGTGTGATTGGTCTGAGTCAGAACAGCCAACATTTCTATGGCAACCACTTAGAAGTGACCTTGTTGGAAGTCCATACCCTTACCACTAGAAAGTCTTGAACGTTCAACCAGAGACAACATACTTTTATCAGGGCATCTGATTGGTCAGTTTCTAACTTGAATAACTTGCCCTACAGATAAATTCAGTCAGTCCAGTTCTCAAAAACAGTCAATTGTTTTTAATCAGTGGGAGGCTTTTGTATTTAATTTCAACATATTTACTTTAGAAACAAGATTTATTATTTAGAGGAAACCAGACAATGGTTTGTGTGGTTCTGTTTGACCTTAGAGATCGAACCCAAACAGTTCTTTGTTTGGTAAAGATCAGAACTCAGCACATGCTCAGATCTCAGAGTCCTGTGTTAACGGACAGATTTACCACAACGTTTTGTCTTCGCACACACACATGCAGATTCCTCACTGGGAATGTATCTGCATGTCAGCTTGTCAACAGTCCAACTCCTCCTACTCGCAGTCTGGAGTCCAGAAAAGAGAGGAGTTGTGACCACCTGGAGCTCGGTGAAGGCACAATCATACACTATCCTGATTTCTACGACTACTCTAGTCTCCATCTGTTAACAACCGCTGCACATCATTCAGGAGGTTTGTCTGATGGTCTTTTTAATAAAGAAAAAGGGAGTCCAACATGACATTCCTGTTGCAGGTATCCATGCAACACCCAAGAAAACTGAAAGGTACTTTTTAAAAATGCTTCAAGTGTGAGTGATGTTACCACACCATTGCCTTTCTTCTTTATTCTGCAGGGTTTGGCCTCTAAGGTCGTTCGGGAGTTTTAATTAGGGATGTCCTGATCAGGCTTTTTTTTTGGCCTGATCTCATTCCAAGTCATTGGATTTCGAGTGGCTACCAATACTGAGTCTTGATCCGATACTTTTGTAACACATTTCACTTTGTTGTAGCATGAATGGTTATTCACGACTAGCTGATATCATTAGAACCATTTACTAGTTGTTTTTTTCAAATAGAGATTATGGAATTATTTTTTTAACCTCTTAAGACACGACATTTTTGTTTTTTGTTACAACAGTAGTTAATTTAATTAACTGAAGCTCTGTCAGAGAAATAAAAAAGGCATATCAAAGAAGAGCTCAGGTCTTAAGGGGTTAAATCACAGAGCAGCTAGAGTTGGCAGCCTCTGTGCAGTTGTCTCTTTGTTGGCAGTAGAAGAACGGCGTTTTCCTTAAAAAGATACATAAACCCGACCTTTTTCTATTCAAATGCCTTTGAAGGTTATTGTTTGCCATAAGACATAAAAATAGAGAAACTTGCTGTCAGTTCCAAACAATTATTTAAAGGGTTAATGATCCTGGAAGTCTGAATCTGTGAACATCTCACTGGCTTGACTGAAGTGTTTCTGCGTGCCTCCTGCTTGAACTGATGAAATTCTGCTGGTTTTCAGCAATAAAATGTTGTGATCTGTTCATGACAGGCAGACTTCTAGGGGAGTATTTATCCAAAACAATAAGCTTGAAATATAAAGCACTGACCATAATAGGAATATATTTAATGTCTGATCACTGATTGGGAGACGACATTAGACTGCGGTTGAGTCATCAACCACATGATCAACCTGATTTCTATTCACGTGATCAGATCGGGACATCCCTAATTTCAATAGCGTGACATCCGCTTGCAAAGAGTTTTTCTCTTCAGAGTGCAGCAGTCGCTTACCACAAAGCAGCACTTGAAAACACAAAGATGGTCTTTGTGCTCGGCTGAAGGTCAAGAGCTGCTCCTGTGTTTTGGCCCATCGCACAAGTGGCTTACTTCAAAAAGCTGGAGCTCTGAGCCGAGGACACACGATCTACGGCTCAAGTGATCGCAGCCGAGCCATGGGAACATTTGACCCAAACATAGTAGATAGAAGTTGTTTGGGTACCAATTTCAACCTCTACGTTGTAGAAATAAAAAGTCGGGGCATGCTACAGGGGCCAAACAGTTCAAGCAGCATCTATTCTTGTCGCAATACAAAAATAGAAATTTGTTTTTCTGCTTTTTCCTTCTAAAATAAAACTAATCCTTCTTTGATTTCTCCCAATTTTTCTCATGAGGTTAGAGCACAACGGCACCAAATGAATTTAATACAGATGTAAAGGACACATACGTATTCTACCAAGTTGTATCAATTACTATTAGATGAAGGCAAACCACTTTGAGGAATGTGTGTTTTGTGCACTAACACTAAGCATGACCCTTTTTAAATAAAACCTGAAAAAATAACGCTTTTTTTTCACTACAAGGACCAAAAATGCGGGTTTTAATGTTTGCAGTATTTACTTAAAAATCTTTTGTTTTTATCCCTTAAAATAAAAATAAAAAAGTATCTATCAAAAGTCATTTTCATGTATGGTTTAATATGGCAAATGAATAATAAATATCTAGATTGTATCAATTTATGTTCAGGAATTTGCCTGTATCATTTTGACACAAAGATGGTTCAAACTTTCATATATTGATTTGGGGACTACAGAGGGAGATTAATATTATATGAGAGGGAAAATTGCACCCCCCCATTTAACATCCAAGAAAAGCCACCTCCTCTTTTACGTTCTTAATCTTGAGCAGAGATCCTGTTTCAACCCTCTACAGCATAAGGCGGACAATACACAGCGAAATCTCAGAGTCAACTGTTTGTTTACAATTTTTCAGGGTTGCTTAGATAAGTCAACCTGGTTCAGGAGCCAAACCGCTGGTGGTTTAACACAGACTTCCACTGATTTTCACAGGGGTCACTCTGACTCTGAGGTGAATATGACTCTGATTGATAAATATTTCATCTCAGTCTTTTTTTTTACCTAGAGTCCACTTTTCAATTTCATTATTTCCTTTGTAGATTATAATAACCAAAAAAAGAATATAGAACAAAAAAGTAAATAACTAGATAACCCAGAACTTGTAAAATATGAATCTTGCTTATTTAGTTTAAAATCCTCTGTGCGTGTTCACACAGAAAACAGGATTAATGTTACTTTCATAAGTAACAAAGATGTCTTTATTTCTTATGAAAGATGATGTTTTTGAAATTTGGGTCATTAGAAATTAATTTTATGAGGATGTACAAAGCATTTCACAGCATTTCTATGAAGATGTATTGTTCATGTGATCTCTATGCAGAGCTTTAGGTGAAGATGAAAAAGTAAAATTCAAGAATATATTAAAAGTATGAGAACTAACAGGACCATCATTGATTGCTTCTTGTCAAACAGTGTATGTTTAAAAATCGCAAAATTCTTAAAGAATGATTAAAACTCAAAACCTTTTGGTCTCAATCAAAAGATCAATAAAACAGGTTTCTTCAGATCTCTTAAAGATCTGAAGAAATATATATATATATATATATATATATATATATATATATATATATATATATATATATATATATATATATATATATATATATATATATATATATATAATTTTCTTAAGCATTTCAGATAAATTATATCCATATATATGGTAATATATTCCTTGGCTCGCGCAAAAAAAAAATCTTACATTTTTTTATTAAATTATTTACTTTCCTAAACTCTTTTTACTCTGAAGTAAGACGCCTTCATCTCTGAGGCATCGGCATTCGCTACTTGTGGGTGCTGTCTACGTTTTATGACGTCGACCTAGAGCCGGCCTCGGCAGCATGTCGGCGTTTCACCCACGAATACAAACAACAGCCGAACTTTTGCAAAGATGGGTGTGCATATTGTGCAAATAAAATGAAAGCGTTTTGCCGATCACCGCTAGCTCCACGGAGTAAGTGTGTGTGTGTTGGTCTGGTGTGTGTTGGGGGCGGTGCTGGCAGCACAGACTCCACTGGAGGGGCTGTTCCCCACTTATCCATGTCACAATGTGAGAAAACACTTGTTTTCCTGCATTGGGAGGGGCTGGTGCTCAGAGCGCAGGTTTTAGAGGAATTTGTTTGGGGTTTCTTTTCATTAGGAATTAACATTATAATACACTTACAAGTTCAAAAAAGTGGATTTTTGCATGACGAAGGCCCTTTAATTGGGACTTCATTTTTCCATCCAAACATTCGCATTTATACACATTTACCAACACCAGACTGCATGACCTGCACATGTACAGCACTTTGAAAATATACAAAACACATCTGCTTCAGACAGTCAAAACAAGTTAGTTCTATAAAAAAAAACGTGCATTTGGTACATCAAATTTCATTTTATTTTCATGCACAAGTTTGTAAATGATGTAAAGCTCTTTACAGTAATCCACATTTGATCAGTGATTTATTCTTAACTTCACATAAAAACAGATCTAAATTTAATTATATGGACTTAATCCAATCAGACTTGAAGCAGCTTGTTTTGAATTTCAAGACATCTGGTCCTGTAATTCTTTACATTTAAAATAGGTATGGAAATGTGAGAAGTAAATGCTCCACAGGTTAAGTGAAGGACGCTGCTTCAGCCGACTGGACTGAGTCCAGGCCTGGGGGGCAGGCCTCCTAACAGTGTTACAATGCCTTTCACGTTAGGCCCTCTGAGTGACTGCTAACCTCACAGGACAAGCGGGCTGAGTTTCTGAAATCGGACATAAATCACAACCACACACACCACAATCACCTGGTTTTCCTCCTGCCTCCACTGTTCAGCAAATTCAAGATAATGGGAGGAAATAAGAAAATAAGCATGCCAGATGAAAGTTCAGACCACAGCAGAACACACTCCTAGAACTACAACTATGAAAAAAAGAATATATATAGACTACCAAAAAATACTACATAGGTTTTTGCTACCTACCTGCAGCTATGCTTGAACTGTTATTAATCACATTCAATTATGAAACAGACAAAAATTGTTCTTTAAAAATCAATGGTTTCGCAGGGCTTCTGGATTTAAATGCTGGAGATTAGTTAGATTCGATTTTAAAATCAAGCACAGCTGGAAGCAAGTAGCGAGCACACATTCCCTCAGAATCACTTCTGTAAGAAATTTTGGCCATGTGGAAGCAGTGCCTCGGGAGACTTTCATGAAACTTTTCTCCTCATGACAGCAAGAAGCAGTTAGAAATGCTGATTCCACTGCTGATCTGCAGGCGTGCCCACAACACAGATTCTGGATAGAAACTGGACGTTTTTCTAGCTTTCAGCCTGTGTAATAGGTTCACTTAAAAGGTATAGCAGACCGACTTCAAAGTAAGTGTAGTTTTTGTTGCCTGCTGTTTTGAAAAAGATTCACTCTGTCTCCCAGAATGCACTGCTGGTGGCAGAACTGATTTCTCACAGAATGATGTTAGTCGAGAAGGGTGAGAAGACGAAGGGATCAAACGAAAGAACAGACCCTGGCTCAGAAATGAACAATGCAGTCCTTACCTTGCTTCCCTCTGCTTTCGGCTCCTGTGATTGCAAGTGATTCAGAGAGTAGTGTTTAAAAGACCTGCAGCTAAAAACGCCTGGGCTCCACTGGACACCCCTGTCATAAACTTACATTTTTCTTTACGTGGAAGTTAAAGCAAAGGTTTGAGTGAAGTTTTCCCCTAAATACTACAGTATTTCCCCAAATAAAAGTGTTCCAACTACTTTAAATGTTCGGTGCGACTGGGTTAAAGAGGTGGAAGTGATCAATGGGTTATCAATGCTAAAGGAAGGTCATATTTTTGTGAAAGATTTTTTCTTAACAAGTTTGAAATTGTGCACACAAATACAGTTGACTCTAAATAATGATTTGTTTAGTTAATAATTGAATGTACTTCCAATAAATCATTGATTCATATGTCAAGTTTCCAAATAATTTCCTTTGGTTAGAAAGCTGTCCTCACATTTGGTGATTTAGACTAAAAGAAAGTTGTATAAAAGTAAAAGTTTTGACACAGGTCTAATAGAAAATATGTTTTTCGCATTCAAAAAAAGAATTGCTTAGGGGAAAAAAGAGCCATTTAAAATAACAATATTAATATAAATATTCTATCATTTAACTCAATCTCTCTTGACAATATTACATTGTCAAGTGGAAGTGTGGCTCCATCTAATTTCTGAAACCACTCAAAGAGCCAATGGGATCAGTTTCCCTCAGAAATGAAAGCACAGGGAGCCACGACACTGGGGCTGTTAGAAGAAATTGTTCCGCCGATATATCGCAATAGTTCATATGGCGATACTTGTATTGATTCAAAATGCTGTCAGGATACTTATTTACTTATTCATTTTAATTATTTATGAACGTGATGTTTCCTTTGATCTTTTGTCGATTTCCCACAACCTTGACTAGACATTTCTGTCACACCCACAGTTAAGATGAGTTGGAAACATTTACTTTGATGCAGACTCCTTTCTATTTTTGCTTTTTCTTTAAATCCAGTAAACCTAATAAAGTATATTAATTTTATGGATGACAACTATTTTTCATTAGGAAGCAGCTCTTAGTTTGTTGCGGGTCTGGAATCACAAGCGGAGAGTCTAAACCCCGCCCCCGCCTCTCTACATCTCTGCAGTTCCAAGTTGTTTTCCCCCACGTGCAACCCCCCCTCCAGCGTGTTCTACACATACTGTCATCATAGCAGACAGTTGACAGGATAGTAGGGGCGCCCTGACGTAAATTTTATGAATTTTACAAAGAAATGGGTGGTTTGAGGAAAAAAAACAGGCTCTTTTTTTTGGGTGCCCCCTACGAGATCGCCACTGACTGTCGTTTTAGAAGAACTTTCCATCCCATTACAGACTCTGGTCGGCGTTCGCTCCTCTCTTCCTCCTGCCCGCTTGCACTACCCGACGGTGTTAAAAGCACCATGATAGTTATTTTTCAAAAACACAGAGAGCCGCAGCACAAGGATGAGCATGGGGCTCCGGAGCCGCAGGTTGCTGACCCCTGACCTATTCGAACACAAAATCCAGTCGGAGCGTCGTAGAATATTTTAATGGATCTAACTTCAAGAGAGGAATGGGTGGAATTCATCCATTTTTAAACTCAACACAGCTATATGGGAACCCCATAATGCCTGACAAGTATGTAAAAGCCATTTATTTATGTTTTAAAGCATTAACATTCCTATCCAATATCATAAACAAAACCTCCTTAGAGGAAAAAACAACTGCAAACTTAATAAATTGAGACTGACAAACCGTCTGCTAAAATTAAGCACTTCACGAAACTTTGCTTTTCAAACTAGAATCTTTTAGTCGCTTTACTTCATAAAATTTGTTTTCAAGAACCACTGTCAGAAGTTATTTAAAGCTACATTTTATTTGAGGAAATACATCATAATTACTTTTATATTTGCTTTCACACATGACTAATGATGTTTTGTATTTAATAAAATGTGACAGATCTGCAGGTGGCAGCCCCCTAAATTCAATCAGTTCCACCTACAAATACTTCCCCAGTGATCATTCAAATACAGATGATGAAGATGAACCCAGCAGAATAACAATACAGCCCGTTGCAAGTTAAAGCGTCTGTAAAGAGTCTAGAGTTACAAATGAACATAGAAAACAAAGATTTCAAATGGAGAAAATGAAAAAGACAGGACTGCTTTCATGAGGAGGGAGATCAAAGAAGATGTGTGGTTTCATGGTTGGTGGAACAATTCAAAAGCACTCTGAACATGGCTGAAGTCCTTGACTTAATAAAAAGGACATGTTTTGTCCGCTGTCAGGGGGCCCATTTTCATTAACCCTTTGGAGCCGACGGACGTCTGAGCGCATCCAGCCCAGCGGCTGTGAGATCAGCGGGATAAACCTATGTCTAAGATAGACTTCCAACTTATTTACACATTCTGTAATCAAGATTTTATTGAATGAAAGACGCAAAAATCCAGCTCGCCGCCATTGTGGGAGGCGAGCGGTTCACATTGGAATACAGAGTAGTCAGACACGCCTCCAGCTGAAAGCAGATTCCAGCCGAGAGCATCTGAAATCCAGCTGGATCAAACTGTATTCCAAAAGAACTTTTTCTTTTCCACTCACACAATAAGGAAAATTTGAGAAAAAACATAAAAAAAACGGGATTTCCGGGAAAATGTCTAATGGGCAGCAGTGCATCTTGTGATGTGCCTCAAATGTTCAAGTGAACTGAAACTGTTTACAAATGTGGCACAAAGATCTACGTGAATTTCGCCTGGAATTTTTTTTATGGTATTATCATTCAAAAACATGTAAATTAGTTAGTTGAAAACATTTGTTCTTGATGTTTTTATTAAATTATACCAAAAACTTTCATTCTGTGTTTTAAAATCAGTTTGTTGAATATTTTGGGTGTTTCCACAGCAAAATGAAGCAATTTTTTTCCAAATGGAATTTTATGTTTTTGTATGATTTTATTTGTAGCGTGTGAACACAAGATGGAAAAATGGCTAAATAGAGTTTGTGCCACACAGTGGAGGTTAAATTCAATTTAATTCAATTTTATTTGTATAGCCCAAAATCACAACAACAGTCGTCTCAATGGGCTTTCGTAGCGGTAATTGTAAAGTAAACATAAAATCAAAAGGATCATGAATGCATAGAATTCAATAGAAAAATTCTTAACTCGGCTAACTAAACAGACTAAGCTAAACTGGGCTTCCCTCCCCTTAGACCCTCCTTTGCTGTGGTGATTAAAAGGATTCCAGCTAAGCAAGTAAGTAGTCCATCAAATTGAAAATAGAGTTAAATTCAAAAGAGGACAAAAACTGAGTTTTCGGCCCGAGGTTCCAAAGGGTTACATGACCGCCTCTCCATCATCCTTGAACATGGCAGGCAAAAGAAAAAGTGCAGTGACTGATCGCACTGAGTAACATGACAGATGGAGGCGAAGTCCTTGCAGTATCTGCTGCAGTTGTCGTTACTCATCAGGACAACAGCTCCAACTAGCTGAGAAATATGAGATCTACCAACATGACATGAGACTCTGCAGTAACAGAGGGACTCATTCTCAGTGTTTAAGTCAAGGATGAAAAATTAAACTGTTAATGATTGCACCAGGCTGCACCACAATTTACTTTAATCAAAGACTTCATAAACCATGTTCAGGATTTGTTTGTGTAACTAGACAGAAAATACAATATTTTAAAAAGTGTCTCCTAATGCTCAGAGAGATGAATAATAGCTTTCAAAATGTTGCACAGTGTGAAGACGCATCATCTCACAGCATTTTTGTTTTTCTTATCAGGTACAATGAATCCATAAAGAAAAGAAAATGCAGCCTCGTAGTGTGTTAGGTCGTTGCCGAGTTGTTTCTGGACTTACCATCTCATCCCCGGGCAGCCAGTACCCCTCCTGCTCAATGCCCGCCTTGGAGCCTTTACAGCCCACAGTCAGGGTCTCCACCACCAGGCCGTCCTTCACAGCCAGGCTCAGCTGTCTGGCAGTCTCCTTAGGGTGCATCCCAAATACGCGGCTTAGGTACCTGCAAAGGTAAAAAAAGAAAAAGAAAAAAGTGAATGAGGCAGCCTTGTATTCAAACATAAATATTTTCAATTTATTATTTCACATACTTGTTAAATTCACTCTTTTCTATTACTGGAGCATCATTAACAACAATATTCAAACATTTTCAAAAATTTAGAGCCTGAAGGAAACATTTTGGGAAAGACCCACCATGTCTCCTCTTGTGGCTTTGAGCCAGCACACAGGGAGTCACAGTGGGAAAGGAGGTAACAGTCTCCTGCAGGAGAGGCCCACAGCAGCTACGCTGGATAAACACTCATATCACTTCAAACCAAAAAGATAGAGTTGAGCAGAGACCAGCTCCCAGGACAAAAAGTAAAAAGATCATGAGGAAAAGAAGGATAAAAGCTTACAGATTCCAGAACAATAAAGACAGACTCCTTGGCATTTAAGTTTGATTTAAAATGCTGTTTTTGTGAAAAAGTGAAGCTTTTCAAACAACTTTCTGTCTGTGTTTACAATAGCAGCGCAGAGTATGACACTTTTTGTAAGCGTCTGACCAAAAACATTAAGAAGACGGACAACAAAACTTTAAATTCAAAAGTAAAAGCAGGTCCTTCCCTTTCAAGATAAAACCAGCAGGCTCTTGAGCTTATTTTATTTCATTTTTCTGGCGAGTGTCTCAGAACCTCTAGAACTGCGTTCTTTTCACCTTTTCTGAGCCAAGGTAAACTTTTTTCCTCAACAAAAATCACAATGCACACCAGCAACCAAAAATGTAAAAAACAAAACAAAACAAACTCTGTATTGATTTTACAGTCCCTCCATGATCTTGCGAGCATTTTTTGTAATAATTGAGTCACAAAACTCTTGCAGCTGTTCTTCATAAAAGTTGTAATAACAGTTGCAATAGTTTTACTGGTAGTTGTTTTTACCTCTAGTTTTATTCAAATACAATTTTAATTAACTAATAAAAACAATAATGATATTCTTTCTAAACAGTGATTTTTTTTATATTTGTGGGGAGAAAAGTGTAGTTTGTGAACAAATATTTATAATCACAGCATGCTTGATAAATCTTACACAAAAAAGACCAACATATTATTCATGTTTATAGGATCATTTGAACCTTTAAACATTACAACAAACCTTGAAACAGAAATAAACTGTTTATCTTCGATTTTATCAAGAATATTTACAAACTGAACAGACTGTTCGATATTTGCGTTTGTTGTGATAGCCAACAGCTGTGCCGATGCTGTCACATTACAATGAATCATGGGAGATGTAGTACAAAAACACTGACACTAAAGCCAGTCAGATCTGTGTTTAAGTTTCCTCGTTTTATGCACTTTTTACACGTTCCGACACCGGATCCCGCAAGATGCTACACTGCTAAACACAACCTTTAGCTGTCCTTTTTGTTGGAACTGAGACTTTGTGAGTTGTCGGGATAAGGAAGTGGGGTCATTAACCACATCTGATTGGCTAGACAGATTATGTATTGATAAAACCTCCAAGAATGATTGGTGGAGACAGATTAAGGGGTCGGACTTTTCCAAAAAGCGAGTGATTGGCTTAAGTTTTGTTTGATCATTCCGATTAAAGTGTCTAGAACAAAAATCCAATAAACTCAAAGAAAAAAGTATTTTGTGATCTTTACTATTCCTAAGTACTCAGTGAAATACCTGGTCCTGTTTGGATGAACAGAGAGCTGATGTTCCGGCAATGGTACATGTTTTTTACACTAAAGAAAATGAACCATTTCTCACAGCTCACCCCACTGTCTCTTACACTGGTTGAAAAACACTGGTCTAGAGGTCACACACAAATTTGAATAGTCAGAGGTAACAAGTGCAAGCAAAAAATTATACATTTAAATTGTATAAAACTAGAGTTTAAAACAACAGCTAGTTCTTTATGGTAGTTCTATCAGGCTGAGAACAATGGGGAAGAAAAAACATTCAGGTGTGGGAACAAAGAAAAAGTTGCAACGTTTTATGTTTTATTCTAACTAATTACAGTCAATTCAACATTTGCTACGTCAACATTTGTTAATCAATCTGGAATTCCACTCATTTCTTTGTCTGGTGTGCCTTTGTTGTACTGTCTCATCCCCATTTGCTTTTAAACTATGAAGAAACAAATTGAAGGAACACTGTTTTTCTGGCCAATAACCGATCTGTTGATGTGAGATTGCCCTCGAGCCCAGAGGCTGGTTAATGTTTCACCTGAGCCGCGCCGCAGTCGTCACCCTTCCCCTTTGCAGCCACAAAGCCTCTGCGTGACATCAAGCTACAGAGGAATTAAACGGGGAGGAGGCTGTGAGGGAGAGCCGCTGCTATCCGTTGCATGCCACTGCACAGCGTTGCCATGACAACAGTCTATCACCGCCCAATTTGCCGAGCAGCCAGCTCCCAAGGTGCTCGCCAACTTGCTGAAAGGAACGTGCCAAGTGTTTCATTGAGCCTGTGCTCAATTCACCGACCGTGAGGATCGGGTTGTAAACAAAGTCGCTGCAGAGAATTTATAAGGCGTGAACAATACGACACAATCGTGACGAATAGAAGTTTATTCCTGCTGCAAATTCGAGGCACGTGTCTTTACAGATGGGTGGGGCGCTGCAGAGCCCACCCTCTGCAGATGCCTAATTTCATCACAAGAATGGAAACGAGTGAAAAACATTTGGCAACTGTCAGAACTGAACTGCTGTCAATCTGATCACTGATCCACATCCGCGTTGACACACAATCAGACTTAACTAAAGATGCAACACTTAGTCGCTGAAGCTGTCTTCAGTATGAAGGTAGTAAAACTCTGTAACTCTGTAAAATGACAGTTTGCCATTTGATTGTAATTTTAAAGCTATATTTTGAATAAACGTAAAGTCCCACTCCGATCATCTCTCCATCTCTTGTAAAAGCGTTCCCTGAGGTCCTTTCATTACATTCATACTGTTTTTAGTTCAAATCAAAAACCCTGCCTCATTTTCTAGACATAGTTATGCAGAGCAGCAGAAGTTAATTAGAATTGGCCTCCATGAGCTGTGGCCATGACCGTTAGCTCATGGTAAGCCCGCCCCCACATCCAGTCATCCATTTGTTTACACTCTCTTCTGCTAGCTTACAGCACCTCGCACCTCCAATCTAACATTAGCGGTGCAACAAAAATGCAGACTGTTTTGGTTGATCGTGTGTGTAGTTAACACACATTTGGAAAACAAGATCAAAAGTCATTTTCAACCAGGAGATGATTCACGAAGACCGTTTTAAGAATTTATTGCAGATCTTAAGAGGTGAAGAACCGTCTCAATACAGAACGAAAGCTCACACCCGTGGGATGTTTTAAATATTAGAATTTATATGGAATTGAAATTGCATATAAATTTTTATCCGTTTCACTGTTTATTGTATTTATATTGACGTGATCTAAACTCAATAAAGTTTAAAAACTCAAAGTAAAAAAAAAGTGTAAAATTGGAGAAAAATATTGGAGCTATTCCGCCGGATAGTTTTGTGCCAGACGCCAGCTCAGACGAGGAAATCAAAGACGTGCATAGATCTATATGCATACAAGTGGATGCGTAAGAATGGAGCAGAGCAGCAACTTAAAGTCACATTAGCTGTCACGCAGCTAAGTGTGTGACATTTGTTCTCCACATTTGACCCATCCCTTGGGGGAGCAGTGAGCTGCAGACACAGTTGCGCTCGGGAACCACTTGGTGGTTTATCCCCCAAATCCAACCCCTTAGTGCTGAGAGTAAAGCAGAGAAGCATTGGGTCCCATTTTTAGAGTCTGGTCAGGGTGAACACTATCACAAGGCCACTGAGCTTGTGGCCTGCTGATTGTAGTTTCTACGTCACAGCTACAAGCTCTTCCCAACAGCGTTTTTTTTTGTCTACTCTTCATTCACAATGGTTACAATAAAGTCATACACGGCTTAATTATCTTTATACATGTCTTCCACAAGAATGTGTTAAAAACACCAAAAATGGGATCTTTATAGGAGTGGGTCTTTAATTATACCCTGAACCTCTAAACTTGGAGGGAAAGCAATTTCCAGAGGAGAGTTGGGGAAAAGTCCATTATCTGCTTCTGAAAAGTTAAAAAAAAAAACACATGTACACAAAGAAATTGAAATGTGCTTTTCCTTGCCAAAACGACTGATAGAAGAAAAAAAGGAAAGACTTTTCTGGTTAGAATAGTTTACAAAAATAAGAAAATTGACAAGAGATTTGAACAAACTCGTAAAATGAATTGAAAGTTCTCAAATATGGATTTGAGAAGTAAGAATCTTAAATGACAATGAGCTTAAACACCAAACTGATCTATTTTTTCTGCAATTAAATCAAATTTGATTGCTGCTATGTTCTCTGCAGCCCTTCAGGCCTCCAATATATTTAACACAAGCATCAGCAAATATTAAATTGAAATTGGATCCCGCACAGGAGGAGGCCTCTAATTTTAACATAAGCATGTTTACAAGCTGATTCTGCTGGAGGTGTCACTGGTGTGAAGAAAGAAACATTTTAAAGATGTTGCTTTGACAAATCAAGCATGTTTTTTTTGTTGTTGTGGTAGTTTTATAAATCATTTGGTCACTAATGAAGTGCCTGGGAGTTTTTCCAAGGTTGTGCGGCTCTGCAAACTTGTGTTATCTTGTGTAACAAACACAGCTGGGAAATGACTGAGCTAACCCACCACATCCACACAAACCCAAATCAAATGATGCTGCTTCTTCCCACAGCTTTTCCTCATGCTGCCTTACTGCTTTGCAACACTTTCAGGTTTCAAGTGAATACTTCCAAACTCAAAATTGTCCAGAGATTCCAGCTTTTAAGGCATGGAATACGGTTTGCTGAAGTTTAAACTTCATCTGCTGATTGTCAACATTAGATCAGTTTTTAAAACATTTAAGATAAAATCTAACACTCAACAGAAAATTGATGTTTTTCTGCACTTAATTAGGTAAATATACAAGGAATGTCACCAAATCTACAGTGAACTTACTTTGAGATTCTGTCCATGTTTGCAATTTGTTTCTGGTTGCGAATGACCTCAATGGCGGCCCACACGTACTGAACCACTTTGGGATCCGCTTGCCTCTTCTTCACAACCCGGGACATAATTTCTTTATTCATCTTACCTGCAAAAAAAAAAAAAAAATAGGAAAATGAATCCAAACTCATGTTTCTGTAGCATTATTGCTTACAAAAACTAATGTGATAAATAAAAATGGTAATAGAAATTAGAAAGGTTTTTTTGTTTCTTTTGTTTACAGTATTCCCTCTATTTCTTTTAATTTCCCAGGACAGAAATCAACAAATAAAATATGTTTTGTTATACATTTGGTCAGGTTAGTATTTTGTAGTCTAACAACTGACTGTAGACATGTTTCATGCTCACATTTAGCTGTTTGCACATTTTTAAAAAAGGCTTAGTTTTCAAAATCGAATGACCGTCAACTGTTTTTGTCATGTGAAGGGATAAAAGTAAAACACTATAAAGCATAAAGAGAAGAACGATTGATAGTATGGCTTCTTTGTAACTTAATTCATATAAAAACCCAACACAGTTTCCATTTCAAAATAAACCTAGACAAACATGGTGTTGAAATTTAGGGAATTTAGCAAATTTGGTATCCATAAAGCAAGTCTTACTGGGTTCCTGTTTAAATTGCAAAAGATACTGAAATATCCCAAAGTTAAAGTATTAAAACCCAAGCCTGGAACCCAGTTACAATAATAAGGGAAATATTTGGGAATGAAATGCGAGAGGATGAAGAATATTTTAAGGCATATTATCACCATATTTATAGATTGTTTTTATCACTCACTGAAATTATACCCAAGCTAGTTTTAATCAAATTTTACAAAAAAAAATGCAAATGTCTAAACATATTTATTTTCCATTGCTTATGAAAAGCTAAATTCTAAACTATCTACTTTTATTTGTCTTCAACTATGTTTTAACCAGCACACCTCCTAAAAATGGACATGAAAGAAGCACTCTGACGAGAAACCAAAGTGTTGAAGACCTTCTAGAAGCTTTGAATAAACCCCCTCTGACTGCTATTGATGCCCTGCCTGGTCTCCCACAAATAGCTTAAGAAATTCTAATCCAATTAGATGCAGTCCTCCTCCAAACCATCTGTGAAACTTAAGATGTCACTTCCATAAAAAACAGGAAAAAGCCAACCAAAAAACACGTAGACGGGATTCAAATATTCATTTTGTGGAACATGAAGCTCTGACAGATGTCAAGCATATTTCTGTATCAATACTTTTTAACTTGGCATGATTTAAGAAACTGTATACCGTACCAGGAGGAATTAGCAAACCACTTCTTATCGAGACATGCAAAAATGTTAAAATAAAATAATCACTGTGTTTACAAAATCTAAAAAAAAGTTTACTTTCCTTATCTCCTCAAATATAGACTTTTTGTTCATGCTTCAATTTTCAAGGCTAAATTAACACATAAGACATAACAAGTTTTAGTGGTAAAACAGAAGCTAAGATAACATCTGACTGACTTTGACACAACATGTTAGGATAAATATAAATGTTAAATGAAATAAAGCAGGTGAGATCACCAACAACGGTGTGCAAGTTTCTTTTCCCTCAAAAGGAAGTCAAGATCCAGTGAATTCTGTGATTATAAACAATCTATAATACCAAAAGAATACTTCATATTTCTTTAACCATCTGTTTCCACAGCAACTGCATACTGCAGAGCAGAAATGAGTCCCTCTGCTTAACGGCTTAACATAAAAAAATTGTCAATGCACAAAGAAGACACATTTTAAGATCATTTACCTTTGCTCAAAATAAATAATATTCCCTTTCAAACATCAACATAGTCAGAAATTATGATAAAACCTCGTTTAAAAGAAACTCAACTGGTGTATTCTCTCATTGTACTACCCTGTTTTGACTTTTCACTATAAAAACTGCAACATCAAATGCAATCTTTAAAGGTTTATTAACAATTTAAAAGAAAAGGTTTAAGTGAAGATCTAAATTATGGGAATAAACCGCAAAACTACAGAAATAGGGCGTTTAAATGAGTGAACAGAGGGGATAACCTGCTAAAATAGTTTTAAAAAGATGGAAATGTTGCCTGATATGTTAAATTAATCTGTGGCAGTATGTCTATTGTCACAAATGTTGGAAAACCGTGTACACAATGCGAAATGAGTTGTCTCAAAAAGCCTCCACGTGATGACAGGTGGACCACACCAGTGAGTCTGCAAGGCGGGAGACGCCACCAGCACCAACCAGGGGGTTGTGGCTAGTTTGGTGGACAAAGAAACGACATTTTCCTACATCTGATCTCAAACGAACAATTTTTATTTAAGGAAAGCAGCGATGTGAACCCTGAAAGCCACTCGGGTTAAGCGATTTTAGCTCCAGTCATTTTTCAACTTTAACCCTTAAGGACTGACACCAAAAGTAATGCCAAGCGGCGCACACTAGATACATAAACCAGGGTTGGAAGGTTTGTTATAAAACTTACTTTCAGGACCTAAGAAAAATATAAGATGAAGTACAGCTTAATCTTTCACAACAAAGACTCAGCAGAGGAGGCCACAGGGCTGCCTGGTACTAGCTTAGTGTAGCTATTAGCAGCAGCGCTAACGTTTCAAGCCAAAAACAAAGAAATGCAACATAGTGTTTTAAAATATGATCAAGTATGACTTAAATCGATTTGCCCTTTTATACTACTCAAATGTTTGCACAAAATGTGTTTAGTTGTGATCGTTATTTCCACTTAGGTAATTAAGTTACGTAGCGAAGCTAGCGTGAAGCTAGCTTCTGTATGCCACTAAATAGATAAATTTGCATTTATGGAGGAAAATGGCTAACATAAAAAGTATTTAAAACTATCTTACGCTGTCAATAAAACAGAAACTAGTTATATATAAAGACATGTCAGTTTTGGAAGGCGCCATGTTCACTATCATCCATCACGAGATTGGAGCAGGATTCGCGGCTAAGCTAACGGTGCTAGCACCCGCAGTGTTGTCATTGAGCCCGAGCCATTTTTCACGAGAATAAGCCCAAACTCACCTCCGCCTTGGCGGCACTGGCACACGGCGCTGCAGAAAATCCGCAAAGGAACAGACACCAGGCAGCTTACATTAGTAATTCTCGAGCCGAAGCTTCGGGCGGGGATTTGTGTCCCAGCTTGCCGCCGGACAGCAGAGGTGGGGAAAGAGGTAAACACAGACGGAGCCGAGGGGCAGCAGGTGAACCGAGCGGGGAGCTCTAGTGGTGGAATCCGGCACGTCGCACCTCCCGGCCGACACGTTAAAGGGACGGTGCCCCTGTTTTAGAGGTTCAGAACATTATGGAAAGGAGAAAAACAAACACATAAAGAAAACACTTTTTTTTGGAAATGCACATAAGTAAAATAAGCCTTACATAAAAATAATTAAAGTGAAGTAAAACTAGAAATCAAAACAAAAAAAGTTGGCAACTCTCTTGGTAAAGTATCAAAGCACCTGGCAACATATGAAAAAACACAAAAAACATTTAAAAAAAAACCCACCTAAAGCCTATTTAATTAATCTTAGCCTAAATCGTGTGATACAGTCTAAAAAAACTTTAATAATAAAAAAAAGACGTTCATATTTACTAATTATTAGATATTGCGATAAAATTCTGAATTGTTCCTACCCACCACTGTTGAAACTGAACTAGTTTGTGGCATCATGTCTAATATATAAATATCAAACTTCACTTAGTCTTTAAGCTATATTTCAGTATTTTAATTGTTTTAATGTCTGGGCATCTAAACTAAGTTTTAGTCAAAAAAGAAAAGTTATAAAAGCATTTGTTTTTGCCAGTTAAAAAAATAAACATATTGAGAATGAGAGAACAAGCTTAAAAGGCTAATTTTAATTTAGATTAGGTTATAGTGCAGTATAGAATCCTTATTGTATCCCATTTATTCATTTTACTATCAGACTTACTGTCAAAAGAAAAAAATTATGGCAGTCAAAAAAAACTGCATATGCAGAAATACTGGATTGAACATAAGAAAATATATTAGAAAACAGATTTCTACTAAAATGTTGAGGTTGTAAGGAAAATACGTAGTTTGTTTGTTTTTGCGCCTCTGCACAAACTATCACGGTTTACTCAGCTAATGATGGGTGGTGGTTAGTGACATAATTGTAAAAGTTTTTTTATTTGCCTGAGTCTTCTATAACATGAGCTTTAGCATGTTGAGTTGTGATTTAAATAAACCATAGAACAATGCCTGTTTGTTCTTTTTGTCTCTTCTTGAACCGTGATGGACAGTAATCATGTCCAGAGCTCACACCTCTTCTCACCCAGTAACAGCAGGTATCAGCCCTGCATTCCTGTTAATGGCTTATTGTTGTTTTCTGTGTGGGGGATCATGTGACATTGTTCCCAATTGTTCAGAAGGACTGCAGATTCCAGGTGCTTTGGGTGGTTATTTTACATGACAAAAGCTTTAGATTAAGACTACAGGGTTTGGGTTTCGTGAATGCTGGGGATATAGACAAACTTTTTACTCTACTTTTTACTGAAAAAAAGTTGTCTTGGGGCTGAAGTATTTTCTTGCTTGGTTAAATTAAATAAGAACATATTCCAGCTAGAAAGAAAAAGAACTATCCCAAATTTGTCTTTGTAATAAGACCTAAATCAGATATTCACTCATTCTGTTAAATACAGTAACTTCAAACTGAAATGGAGCTTTTTCAGAGCATCTTTGGAGGATAAACTAAACATCAAAACTCAGTAACATATAACTTACAAAAGTTAAGGGTCTGCAACACATTTTAAAATGTGATAAATACCAATCCCCCCTCCCAAATGACTATGTAATACATTACACTAAAGAAAGGATTTTCACTGAAAGACTTTCACGGATAGGTTGAGAGCGAAGTAACCTTTGATTTAAAAAAAAAATGTAGAAAAGATACATTGTTAAGTCAAAGAAATTGGGTTTTGAATACAATGTCAAATACATTTAGAGAAAAGTTTAATTCAATGAGCCCTGACCAAAAAGTAGTATATTTGAGTGTACTACAAATATACTTAGTCTCTACTTCAAGAGAACCAGTAAGGCTACTTGAAATTCACATTTATATTGGTGTACGTATATACTGTAGTAAACTGAAAATGTTCCAAATAAGTCTAAAGAAATATTTACATGGTATATGTTCTACACTACATGTTCATGGTCTGTGATAGATTTACTAAATTTACACTCAAGTATACTGACAAAATAAACTCCATGTGAACTGATTTTTGCCGTTGGAGAGTCTCGTTTTGACTTAAACAATCTTTAATTCCAGAGCCCTGCTGCCTTTATACACCACAGTAATATGTAAGGTCATTGTCTGCAACCTCTAATGTTAAAAGAGCCATTTAGTCCACAAACGTTTTGACCAAAACCTAGCATGAGCCACAAAGTCTCACTTCAACATTTAGAAAAAACACTTTGTTTATGATTTTGTGGTTGTTAAACCATTTATTTATTAAATGTAACTTTCAAGCATTTACAATAATTGAATTATGAGTATGTGGGGTTTTTGTATACATACATAGCAAATTTAACTTGGTTTACCTTTAGAGGTTCCTTTCAAAATAAAATACACCTTGTGTCAAATAAGATCATGTCACTGCAGCAAATTTAGTTGAACAAAAATGCAAGAAAGCACAGAAATGGCATTTTCTATCATCATGACTTTGGTGCACCATCATCCCTTTTGCCTTTTCTTATCAAATATGATTAGCTTTGGTGTTTTAAAATAAATACATGTAAATGCAATTTTATTAAAGAACTTGTCTCTGAACAGCAACAAGGCATGCACTGTTGTGCGGCAGAAGACATGGGATTTAAACTTATAACAGTGTAAAGAGATAAAAGTAACAGTACATTAAAGCTTTCACCATAATGTTGCTTAGTTATCAAACATGTTAAAATCCAGACATTGATAATAAAAATTGATCAGCTAATACAAAAACTAGAAACCCATTACAGATTCCAACTAAGCATTTTTCATGAAAGCCAAAGAGCCACATCGGAGTGATAAGTGAGATACATGAGGCTCAAGGGCCTCACGTTGCAGACCCCTGCGCTAGGGAACACACTCAATATTCATACAAAGCAGCAATTTCATCAGTTCCTAAACGTCCAGTTTTCATCTCAAGTGAAATTGAGATGAAAACTGTACTGATGTGATCAATTCTTCTAGCTGTCCAATTGTTTTTGACCAGTTTGAGATGCTTGGTAAATGAGACTTTATTAAACAGAACTGCAGAAAATATAACGATCTGTAAATAATAGCTATATTAAAAATGTTTCAAAACATTAAAAAATCTTTTTTCAAAATAATGCGATTTAAACATGGATTTCACAGCTTTTTAAAGGAATAATTATCCCGACTGCATTGTAGAGCTGACCATTCCAAATGTGATTTACAAGACATTTGCCCAAACAGCTAATCATCACCCTCGCTTTATTTAAAATAAAGTAAAAATTAAGCTAAATTTAAAAAACTGTAAATATTTGCCAGTTTTTAAAGCTTTTATATAAAAAGCTTTAAAATATTTATAAATATTAAAAAAAACTTTTTAAGTGTTCTGGTTTTCCAAGCCACCGTAGTTTCAGGGGAAGAAAACACGAGATACGCATGCGTGGCATTTGAGGACGGTGATTGGATGGACGGATAAACGCAGATGAATGTGATTGGCTGATTCATGCATCCCCAACCCGATTGGCCAGTCAGATTTCAAATTTAAATGGGACACACCGCGGCTCACAGCTATCACGACGGAGAGGCGAAATGGAGCAGAAAAGAGTGAATCTGAACGAAGCAGCGTTTTCGTGTTCCATCTGTCTGGATCTGCTGGACATCCCGGTGACCATTCCTTGCGGACACAGCTACTGCATGGTGTGCATCAAAGGCTTCTGGAAAGGAAAAGAAAATGACTCCCGCAGCTGCCCTCAGTGTCGGGAGACATTCACATCGGCGCCTGCTCTGGTTAAAAACACTATGCTAGCGGCTTTGACGGAGGAGCTGCAGAAAACTGGAATTTGCCCCCCAGCTGCTGAACATCATTATGCTGGAGCAGAAGACGTGGCCTGCGACATCTGCACCGGAAAAAAACTACACGCCGTGAAGTCCTGTCTGACCTGCCTGGCTTCTTACTGTGAGGAACATCTTCAGCCTCATTCTGATGTTGCTGCGTTTAAGAAACACAAGCTGGTGGAGCCCTTCAAGAACCTGCAGGAGACCATCTGCTCCATTCACAACGAGGTAATGAAGTTGTTCTGTCGCACAGATCAGAAGTGTATCTGTTACCTCTGCTCCGTGGAAGAACATAAAGGCCACGACACAGTCTCAGCTGCAGCTGAAAGGACTGAGAGGCAGAGAGAGCTGGAGGAGAATCAACTACAGATCCAGCAAAGAATCCAGGACAGAGAGAAGGAGGTGAAGCTGCTTCAACAGCAGGAGGAGGCCACTAATATGTCTGTTGATCAAGTAGTGGAGAACAGTGAGAAGATCTTTACCGATATTATCTGCCTCATTGACAAAAAAAAAGGTGAAGTGAAGAACAAGTTCAGATCCCAGCAACAAACTAAAGTGGGGCAGGTTAAAGGTCTTCAGGAGGAGCTGGAGCAGGAAATCACTGAGCTGAAGAGGAGAGACGCTGAGCTGAAGCAGCTCTCACTCACAGAGGATCACCACCAGTTTTTGCATAGCTACTCCTCGCTGCCACCACTAAGTGGTGAGTCCACACACTCATCCAGCATCATTGTCCGACCTCCAGGAAACCTCAAGGATGTGACAGCAGCTGTGTTAGAGCTTAGAAAGAAGCTGGAGGACATTCTGAGAGAGGAACTGACACGCATCTCACTAACAATCACTCAGGTGGATGTCTCACCATGGGAACCAAAGAGCAGACCTGACTTCCTAACATATTACCGTAACCTTACACTGGATCCAAATACGGCGCACACACGGCTGATGATGTTGAAGAAGAAAAAGGTTATAGGTGTTGCACGGACTCTGCCATACCCAGACAATGCAGGGAGATTTACTTTCTGGTGGCAGGTCCTGAGCAAGGAGAGTCTGACTGGACGTTGCTATTGGGAGGTGGAGTGGAAAGGAGACGGACTTTATGTTGCAGTTGCTTACAACAGCATCAGCAGGGATGGGAAAGGAAAAGAGTGCAGTTTTGGTTGGAATGAGAATTCCTGGGCAGTGCACATCTATGGCAAAACTTGCATTTTTTATCACAATTGTGAAAAGGTCTCCATCTCAGCCCCCGTTTCCTCCAGAATTGGAATGTACCTGGATCACACAGCAGGTGTTCTGTCATTCTACAGCGTCTCTAAAGGCATGACTCTCCTCCACAGAGTCCAGACCACATTCACTAAGCCGCTCCATGCTGGACTGTGGTTAAGCCACATTGGGGATGCTGCTGAATTCCTAAATAATTGATCGTTTGTGGATCTAAGTTTCATGTTTAATACTTTCTTTTTCTTTATACAATGTTTTTTTATTGAGTTGCAGATTTTTTTTTCTTTTCTTACAATGACATCAAAAGCAGATGTAAGACCTGGGAGTCCTGAAAATGTGTAAAAGTCTGAGCAATTCTTTGTTACTGAAACACATGTTCATTGTGATGTAAATAAATCAACTCATCATGGTATTTTGTCGTTCTAAGATTTTCTATTTTGTCGTTTATAAGAACATTAAGATGCTTGAATGCTTCCCATAGCCTACAATAATTAACATGTCAGACTTTAAGTCCAAGGAATGATAATTTGATATGCTGACTTTGATGCAGCCCACAGGAGAGTTAAACATTTGATTTTTAACTTGTAGTACTTTTACATGAACACATGGAAAGTTTCTGGAGGATACAGTGAAACCTGACAGGCGCTTTCTGTACAAATTTACCCAACAGCATGATTTTAAAAATCTGCAATAAAATTACACTTTAAAATTACAATTAAGGTTGATCAAGTTTGCATAAAACCTGTGAAAAAGTTGATAAAACACATCTCATCTAGCTTTGGTTTTGATGGTCGCTTCTGTAGCCAACACCACACACCACTGTGGTGCAAAGGCAGTCTACTGAACAGGACACTAGTCTATAAAAGGGCCAACAACTCAAAAGCACGCCTAGGGGGCATTGAGTCATCAATCAACCAATGAAACATGGTTTTGGACAGTGGGAAGGAAAAGGAGTTCCTGGAGAAAACCCATACATTCACAAGGAGAACTGACTCCATACAGAACAGATCCAGTCGGGATTTGACCCAGGGCCTTCTACCTGTGGGGCAAGAGTGCTAAGTAACCACTGCATCACCATGCAGCTGTCAGACATTACACAAGTGGGAAACAATTGTGAAATAAATTACACTTTCATTCTTTGTTTCCTTGTATTTTAGGCAATGGTACACCAAACATAATGCTTTGAATGAAGAGTAGAAACCACAATTTTATTTTTTTCAATTTATGGCATTTAAATGTAATCATTTCAGTTTTATTTATTGTGTTTTTTTTATTGCAATTAATTTACATTACCATTACCATCTTGATGAAAAATAAGAAAAAAACAAGTTGGTTACTTGTAAGGTAAATGAAAGCGTTCTGAAGATTTTTTTATTTCTTGGCCACTTTACAACATCCTGGTGCTTCCAGTGTTGCCACAGCAACCAGGAATAACAGGCTCTGTAGAAAGATAGTTTCTTTCAAGGTTTTCTGTTTTGTTATCCTGAACCACAAGTCATTATTTTGTGTCAACCTGATTCTGAGTAATATGCCTTCAGTATAATTGTCAGAATAAATCCTTACCAAGGCCCACAAACAAACAAGACAATCCGATCATTTAAACATCCACTTACAGAACCTCCTTGAAAAACTCTGGGGGTCTTTTCTGGAAGGTTAGTTAATTAGTGTTTGATTAAAGAGGACTTTTTGTTCACAGTCACATTCTGAGTTCCACTTTCCTGTTAGACCCCACATCCCTGCTATCTGCTTGATATTAACATGCAAACCTGCTGTGTGAGGACAATCGAAAACCTCACAAAGAGGACACATTTTACATTACAGGAGCTCCATATCAAACCTGCAAGTCTTTTAATGCAAAAATACAGGCAAAGAACAAAAGATACAGATTTCTTAACAGTCTTAACTTGCATTGTTACAGTCTAAAGCACACGTGTCAAACTCAAGGCCCGGGGGCCAAATGTGGCCCTCCATGTCATCTTATGTGGCCCCCGAGAGCATAACAGTTTTTCATTTCTTGGAATAAAAATAAAAATTGGTGTGTATTTATTCATATCTAGGTGGAATCAGACTTGAAATATCGGATTGGGCAACTATACATTAGGACTTAAACACTGTCCATATAACCTAACCTGACAGAATCAAATGTAAAAGGATTCATGCTAGAGTAACAAGCAAACATATGTTTTTCTGCAACTGTAATTGTCTCTTTAAAAAGTTATAATAAATAAATAAACTAGTTGTTTAACATTAAGGAGTAGTTACGTTTATTTTTCATTACATGTAGTTGAATGTATAAGTCATATCCGGCCCTTTGAGGACAGCGGCTATGCTGATGAGGGCCACATCGGTGAAAATGAGTTTGACACCCCTGGTCTAAAGTATCTCAGAGGACGGACATTGATGCTGGATGAGTGTGTGGACTCACTGAGTGGTGGCAGTGAGGGGTAGTTGAGCAGAAACTGGCTGTGATCGTCTGTGAGTAAGAGCTGCTTCGTTGTTGTTCTGAGGCAAAGCATTTATTTCACTCTTCCACAAGTTCTATTCTACATGCAGTTGTGCCAGGTCACTTGGGAGTGGGGTACAATCACCCCGTCTCTATTTCAGCTGCTCCCAGAGATGCTCAATGGAGTTCAGGTCAGGGGACATTGCTGGCCCCTGACTGTAGAAGTATAAGGTCCCCCCTCTTTCTGAAGTCCAGCTGTGACAATTCTGGGATGATGCAGTGGAGTATTACCATCCATGAATAGAAAGTTGGAGGTGTGATGGTGGAATTGTGGGATGATGATGGTTCTATGTTGTATCTGAGGTATTAATGTGCAGTGACTGGACCATCTAGGATAACCAATTTGGTTTTGCACTGAGCACTTTCTATCGCACCTCCTCCACCAAAGCAAACCCTGGGGACCTATGAGGTCCTTAATATAGGACAGGGGACTTCCCTGTAAGGCCTTATAGGTTAACAGGAGGATCTTGAACTTGATTCTAGAATCAACTGGGAGCCATTGAAGTGAAACTAACATAGGAGTGATGTGATCTCTTCTGCTAGTTCCTGCTAACAATCTAGCTGCTGCATTCTGAACAAGCTGGAGATGTCATGGTGGCCTGTCAGCGCTCCTCCCCCTCCCAGCTCTGTTCCTGACTCTCAGCTGTGACAGCTCAACTCATCAAGTTCTTGCTCTTCATAAGGAGATCCAGCTCCAGCATTCTTTGCCAGTTCGTTAACCCTGATGGTGCCTAGTTTCGTTAGCTCCACGTCTGGCCCCCTTGTCTTGCTACTCCATTACCTTGTTTTTCTATGCCTTAGGTCACTCATCCCACGAGAGTCACCAGAGTCATCCACCACCTCGACAAGAAGCTAAAGACCCAAGCACTACTCAAGAACTCCAGCCACGCCACAGCCAAGAACTCTGGTCACGCCATAGCCAAACGCTCCAGCCATGCCACAGCCAAGCACTCCTGCCTCGCCGCAGCCTAGAACGCCAGCCTCGTCTTTGCCAAATAAATCATGTCACGCTGCTGACTATACGCTCCTGTCACGCCCTGAATCTCGGCTCCACGTTTCGGCTGTGTTTCCTGATTATGTTTCCTAGGTCATATGAGTGGAGTCACCAGCAACAGCTGTCTGGCATTCAAGTCAAAGCGGTGGAGTCGGCTGCAAAAAATGTGTTTGTTTAGCAAATACCTATTATATTTTTTGACTAAATTTCATGTTCTCATACAATTATCGAAATGAAGCCCTTTGATACGACCATTGTTGTCATATTGGACTATATGAATAAAATTGAATTTAATTGGAAACCCCCTGTACCCCTAACATCTGGTAAGCAGACCTGCAGCTGTGTGGCATTTGCTAAACTATGTCTGACTGCATATGCACTTAGGTTCTGGTCATTGTTGTGATCTGTCACTTGCAAAGCTCCACTGTTGGGTCTGTGACAAACTCTGGCAGAAGTTTGCTGATGCACTTTAAGACAGACAGAATTCTCTTTTGTACCCTTATCCCTGTCTCTAATATCTCACTCACTTTTCTTTTTTTTCTTCTTTTCTTTTTTTTCTTCTATTCTTCTTGCTCTTCTCTAACTTGTTCTGTCCAACAGCTGAGCAAACAGATTAGAGCTGAAAGCCTTTTGCGTTGGACAGGTTTTACTATCACAAAAAGAGCTTATAGAAAACTCTCTCCTTTTCTTTCCATCTGGTCCAAAAAGAAATACATAACAACATAATTAATATAAAGTTTTGCCTAAAATACGAAAGGGGTTTATACAAATATACACATTGTGTGTCAGAAGATTCATAACCCTGTATTGTAATGGTAAAATCTTGTCAAAGCATTTTAAGTGTTTGACAGGTTCTCCTGAGCCCCACTTTCAGTGGAAGGGGTGTGGTGTATTTGGACCTGATCTTCTGTTTTCTGACCCTGTGTCTGACTCCGTTTACCTGCCACTCTTGCCTGGATCTTGAAGACCCCATCTCTCCTCTGATGATGCCTGTTATTGACCACAGCCTGCTTGACCCTTATTGAGTTTTATGGACTTTTAGCTGAGCTGTTCTAGTGATACTCACTCCTTATTGGAGAGAGTTGTTACCATAGACTCAGACCGACTCAGACCAATCACTGCTTATTGATGATGGGTGACGTCACACTCGCTCAATCCAGTACTCTTAACAGACAATGGGAGAAAAGTAACAGGTGGAAGAAAGTGTCAAATGTGTAATGGTATTCCAAAAAAAAAAAATACAAAAAAACAGCGTTTGCAATACCAGAGTCACGAAGAGAAAGAAATTTCACCTTTCTTACTGGATATGAACAACACATGAAAGAATACATAAATTTTCTTTTTATTTGAGGTAACTGTCAAATTGACAATTTTAAACTCATTGGGAAATGCGGAGTATCTGTAGAGTTTTTAGGTTTTGAATGGTTGAAGTTGAAAACCTTTCACTCAAGTATTGAGGAAACCACATGACTGGACTAGAATGAAGCAGTTTTACTGCCTTTGCCCAACATTAGCTCGATTGTCTCTGGCAGCCCAGTAACTTCGAACAAGAAAAGCAGCAGACTCTCACTCTGGAAGATCAGGATACTGGATGAAAAGTATGATTACACACAGTCACTACAGATGGGCAAAAGTGAAACTAACAATTCTTACAAAATTGAGAATAACAGTTAATTCCTGTGGAGACATCAGGTGCTAAACTTTTTACTTGTTGCTTTGGTATGGCAGAGGCATGCTGCAAATTGGTAACTGAGGAGACAGCGACTAAGAAGGTACACAAATAAGTGTCTGGCATATACATTTTCAGGAAAACATGGTGAGAAGCAATGTGTATCACAGTAGAAGATGCTTCAATGAGTCTGGTGTGTCAACTGGTGTGTTTCTGCACTATAAAATACTCAAAAAGAGTTCTTTGTTGTCATCTTTACTTTTGCTCAGGAGTGTCTTAGCTATTTGCACATATGTCTCAGCCAGCCCATTGCTTTGAGGATAATGTGTACCTAGGGTGGTATGTGTGAATCCCCATGTACTTGAAAATTTTGCTAACTCTAGTGATGCATATTGCAAACTATTATGAAAGTCTCTGGAATGCCATGTTTGGCAAAAGTTGTTTTCAGATTCTGGATGATGGCATTAGATGTGGTCCTGTTCATTTTGCCTAGTTCAAAATATCTGCTGTAATAGTCAACAGCAGCCATGTAGCTGTCATTATTCCAGGTGAAGAGATCTGTTGCAACAACTTGCCATGGTGTCTCTGGAATCTTGTGATTAATCATTGGATCTCTTGTATTTGCAGGTTGATGCGCCAGACATGTTGTGCAGTTCTTTACTATATTTTCTGATATCATTCTCTGCCATACTGCGTCAAATACCAGTCCGCATCACCAATATATATTCAAATCATTTCAATTTACATCTACGTGCATCGCATGTTAGATGTCTCCAACCCATTCACACAACAGTCACAAAACCCATACCATGCTCACATCAGATTTGACCCACAACAATGAAGATGGCTCTTTTAAATGTCAGATCCTTTAAAAATAAGTATTTTATCATTAATGATCTGATTTTAGACCAATATTTAAACTGTCTGTTTTTAATTGAAACCTTGCTCGGCACTGATGCTCCAGCTATTCTCACTGAAGCTTCTCCTCCTAATTTAAACTTTTTATTTTCAATCAGGGGAAATCATCTTCGGTTAGTGACCATGTATTATAGATGTATTATAGATGTATTATAGATGTCTCTGGGGCAGCCACAGACATCTATACAGTGGCTACAACAGTAGCTTACCGTCACCAAGTATGGATGAATAATGGACACATTGTAAGCGCTTTGAGCGTATGGAAAAGCAGATAAATCCAATCCATAAAAATTATTATTATTACCTTTCTCTCCAACCCAAATAAGAAAAAGCCGCACTTTTCCTCCTCATTCTTCCTCTTGAGCTGTACCAAGAACATCAGTTCCTTGTGTAGCTTGAATCTGCGCCATGCTTCTGGAAGGTTGTTAACATCCCAACAGTGTTACGGTGGGGTACTTCCACCAAGGTTCATCTTGGAGTCTTTGTTTGTTGTTAATTTTACTCTGACACGTGTTGTACTTTAGGGTCGTACAGGAATAACACTATTCAGGACGTGTTATGGTAACTTTTTATTAACATACCTGTTGGCAGTGGCTTTACATCTGAATGCTACATGCTTCGTATATATCCCATAATGCATTCCCATAATGCCCAGTTTTAAAGGATACAGGGTTGTAGTTACCAAAAATAGCTAAATGAAGGAAATTTAAGAAAATTACAAGAATTTCATTCATACAAGCAGTCAAATAAACACAGCTCACCTGTCAACACTTGACAGCAATTATTAAATAAAGTAGAACCCAAACTGACCAGAACATCAAGAGGTTTATATGGATGATCAAACCACTAAAAAAAAACAATTGAACTCCATTAATTTACCATTATACAAGTTAGCAATCCCCATTTCCATCTTCTTCTGGTAAGGGTGCATCCCTTTTTTGAGACTCTATAGATTCTATAGATAACACTTCTCCACTGATTATTAATAGTTCATCAAAGTTTACAAAACTCTGCAGTTTCTCCAACATGATCAATTAAGAGTCCAGCATGTAGCGGCTGAGTGAATATGGTCTGGACTCTGTGGAGGAGAGTCATGCTTTCAGAGACGCTGTAGAAGGACAGAACACCTGCTCTGTGATCCAGGTACACTCCTACTCTGGAGGAACCAGGAGCTGAGATGGAGGTTTGGATGCTGTTGTGGAAAAAAAAGAAATTGTCTTGGGAACAATACAATGCCCAGGATTTGTCATTGAAACCAAATCCACTTTCATCTCCAGATCTGCTGATGTTCTTGTATGCGACTGCTACATAAACAAAATAACCTTTCCACTCCACCTCCCAGTAACAACGTCCAGTCAGTCTCTCTTTACCCAGAGCTTCTCCATAATCAGTAAATCTATCAGAATGAGACTGAAGTTTTTCCATTACTGTCATCTTTCTGTTTTCCTCTGACAGTAACAGTCGTCTGTGTGCTGTGTTTGGATCCAGTGTGATTTGAAGTGAATATTTGAAGAAGTCAGCTCTGCTCTTTGGTTCTGGTTCTGGCAGTAAAACATCCACATGAGTGACTGTCAGTGAGATGTTTGTCCATTCCTCTCTCAGAATGTCCTGCAGTTTGTCTCTGAGCTCTGACACAGCTGCTGTCACATCCTCAAAGTATCTCAGAGGACGGACATTGATGCTGGATGAGTGTGTGGACTCACTGAGTGGTGGCAGTGAGGGGTAGTTTAGCAGAAACTGGCTGTGATCCTCTGTGAGTGAGAGCTGCTTCAGCTCAGCGTCTCTCCTCTTCAGCTCAGTGATCTCCTGCTCCAGCTCCTCCTGAAGATCTTTGACTCGACTCACTTCAGTTTGCTGCTGGGATCTGATCTGCTGCTTCACATCACAGCTTCTTTTCTGGATGAGACGGATCATCTCAGTGAAGATCTTCTCACTGTCCTTCACTGTTTGATCAGCAGAGTGATTGATGGCCTCCACCTCCTGTTGAAGCAGCTTCACCTCCTTCTCTCTGTCCTGGATTCTCTGCTGGATTTGTTGTTGACTCTCCTCCAGCTCTCTCTGCCTCTCAGTCCTTTCTGCTGCAGCTGAGACTGTGTCGTGGCCTTTATGTTCTTCCACAGAGCAGAGATAACAGAAACTCTTCTGATCAGTGCGACAGAACATCTTCATCACCTCATCATGACAGAAGCAGATGTTCTCCTGCAGGTTCTTGGAGGGTTCCACCAGCTTGTGTGTCTTGAATGCAGCTGCATCCAAATGAGGCTGAAGGTGTTTCTCACAGTAAGAGGCTAGACAGATCAAACAGGACTTGATGGCTTTCAGTTTTCTTCCAGTGCAGACATCACAGACCACATCTTCAGGTCCAGCATAGCAGTGATTAATCTTCAGCATTTCCAACAAATTTTCTAACACGATGGTTTTCTCCAGAACAGGCCTTGGTGCAAAGGTCTTCCTACAATAAGGGCAGCTGTAGATGTACTTCTCTTTTTCCTCCCAGAATCCTTGAATACACTTCATGCAGTAGCTGTGTCCACAAGGAATAGTCACCGGATCCTTCAGAAGATCCAGACAGATGGAACATTTGAATCTTCCTAAGTCGAGTTGAACTCCTTGTTGAGACATTTTCTGTCAGACAGTTTCACTTTCTCTGAACAGGAAGTCTCTGTAAGCTCTGAGTCAGGAAATGAGGTTTGCGAGCATCCTGTGTTTTCAGATCTGTGTGTGTGTGTGTGAGTGGGTTGAGGAGGGCGGGAACTCTCATCTTTTTAACCCTTGTGTTATCTTAGATGACCCCACCGTTACATTGACGTGTTCTTCCTACAATGACAAAGGTGGAAAGATTTCATGTAATCCATGGACACCAGTGAAGATCACAAATCATTGAAGAAAAAAGGTTCAGCGCACTGTTTAGTGGGTCTAGATGACCCAACTCCCAATGTTAAAGTGCCTAGGATAGCACAAGGGTTAAATACAGCGCGTTCCAAATAATCATGCAACTGATTTTTTTTTCTTAATGCTCAGTGTAAATGACAGTCAGCACACCATTCACCAACCATTAGAGTATATTTTACTGGCAAACCCTGTGTGGTCTGAATCAGCCAAACCTTGTCCAAGGCATTTAACTATGCCCTTAGTTTTAGCATCAGAGAGACCCTTTTTTTCAGATAGTGCTTGAAAATGTTTGCCTGCGTAATCAATGAGTTTTATAGGCTAGAGTCGCTACACTAGACTGATGAGTATGCAAAGTTGGACGCCATAATGGAAAGGGCCAGATGCCAGCTCATTGCTGTGATACAATTGGCACAAACAGAGCTGAAAAAAGACAAGGATTTGACTTTTTACAAGTAAATTTTTACTGTCAGCTAATAAAGGACAATTTATAGAATAAATTTTTGAGAAATGACTGAGTTTACTCTGAGAACAAGAGCAGTGGGGTTTACAGGTAGCGAGTGAGAGCAACAAGTGGATCCTCCTGCCTGAGAATCTTCTTAGCAGTTTGCACAGCTCTCTCTGCATGGCCTTTTCCTTGAGGACTTGAAGTAAGGTGTCGGAAATCCATGTCTTTTGCGAATTCAGCACAGGAAAGCAGGATCCAGAGATAAAAACACCCTGGCACCACTCAATTCGGAAGTTATTTCATCCAAAGTGGGTAAGATGTACTGCTCTCTTTTCACTGACTTGTTCACTGTTGTTAGGTCGACACAGATCTGGGCCTTGCCTGCATGTTTCTTTAAGACTGGCAACATTGGAGCGCACCATTCTGTCGGTTGTTACGCATTTAATGATGTTTTGCTCTATCCTTAACAGCTCCTCTTTCCCTTTCTTTAGGGGAATGGTACATGCCTTGCCATGTGGACTGAGTGTGGCACTGCACCTTCTTTTAATTCTATTTTAACTGGATCCGTTTTTAAAATACTGTGCTCCCTAAAGGGCGGACTGACGACCATTTGTCTACTTGTGTAGGTTGTGATCTCATCTACTCTTCTCATGAGGTTCATTTCAACAGACAGAGAGCGGCTGAGCAGATTGTTGACTTTGTCCCATGTACTATGTATCTTTTTGATGTGTAGCTTTTGCCTTTGCAGCCTATTACAGCATCAAAGCAACCGAGGCATGACAGTTGTCCTCCGGGACTGTCTAGTGGGAGGTCAGGTGGCTGAAACACCTTTCCTGTGTCAAGGGCTTGAAATGTGTTCTCGTTTATAATTTGTGTGTCAATCTTAAATAGGACAGGAATGGTTTAAACTTGGAGCACCACAGTCCATGCTTTAGGCTTGTTTGTTTTTGCATTGCATACTGAGCCGAGAAAGTAGGAGGTTGGCTCCCTTTCCTTTGCTTCCGTGACATCATTCAACGACATGCTCTGGCCCAATGCCCCATCTTGTGGCAGTTATGGCACTTAGCTTTAGAAGCTGGGCATTTCTCATCTCCTCTGTGGCAACTTTCCACATCTTCCACATTTGTACACAGGCTGTGTGTGTTTGACTTGCCTGGTTTACGCTGTTGTCTCCAGTTTGTGTTCTTATTCATGTGCCGCAACCCTTGAGCCGTCACCGCCATATCCCCCTGCAGAGTCACTTGTGCTGTGACCTCTTCTGCTTGGCCAAAGTTACTGTACATCAGACATCAACTGCAGAGAGCTCTTTATGCTGGATCCCCACAACGATCCGGTCACGGATGTGTTCCTCTCTGGCTGCTCCCAAGTAGCAGTGCCCAGACAGTTCACAGAGTGCTCGGATAAAACTCTCTGCTTTCTCCCCTGTCCGCTGCACGCACTGGTGAAAACACACTCTTTCTTGGATCACATTCCTATGCGGGAAAAACTAGTAGTCAAACTTTGCTATGACAATCTAGATTTTGTCTTTGTCACCTCCCTCGTTAAATGTGAACAACTTAAAAATATTCTCCGCTTCAGCGCCCATCGCGTAGATAAGGCAGCTCACCGGCACCCTCCCCTCATCCTTTTTGAGACTCGTGGTGATTCTGTGTCGCTCAGAGCTCTGTCTCCAGTCATGCCATTCTGTCCGCTTATCAAAGAGAAAGTTGGCAGGGGATTAAACTTTTCGCTCTGTTCTTTGTCTCCCTTATTCCGTACTCGATTTTGGTTTTGTCCAGGTATCTTCTGACCTCGTGTAGAATGAAGAGTGGCAATAGTTCATTGGTTGAAAGCAGAACACTTTTACTAACATCCTCTGGACACGCACATCGTGCTTGGCTGCCGTAAATCACACTGCCGCACAGAACCAACAGTTCTGAGCTGTATCATTCGTCATCTGACAGTTTCAAGGCATTTCTTGACATTACAGTGCAATAATGCAATGCTATTTTGTAACTTCCTTGACACATAACACTGTACGGTGTTAACAATCTCGTTGGTTTATTATTTCACTAATACATTTTACAGTATGTGAACAATTGAAAGTGTGAAAACTCTCTCCCAAACCGCCTGTGCGGATAACTGAAAGCGGATTCGCTGTGTCAACCCCTAATGGGATACACTGAAAGGTGAAAAACAACAAATTTAAACTTTTTTTTTCGTTGGGGATTGTACGGAGTTACATTTGATCAAATTAAATGTATAGCTGTATTGAATTTGAAACTCACAGTCTCAGGCCTGTTGTCTTTCTGCAGCAAATCATGGAGCTCATAACATCTTGGGAATCGGTTTGCTCACTTCTACTCACAGAGCAGGTTGGTAACATGATACTGCAGAGATGTGTAAATGTGTGTAAATAAATGTCAATGTGTATCAAATCATAGTCAAGCCTCAGTTCTAAAATTTAAGTCGTGTTCATCAGGCCATGCTTGCAGCATCTCAGTGTTTATTGGGGATTTCTTTGATTTCTTTTCATTCAGCATTAATGTTTGTGTAAAAAGTGTTTATATTCACAGTGAAAAACAAAGTTAACATGGTTGGCAATGTGCCGACTTTGAGGCTCAGAAAGGGAGATTTGAGCAGCTCAGTAACCCGCTGTGATCGACATTGAATGCGCAACGACCAGCCTCCAAATGGAGCTAATTTAACTCCAATGTAACAACATGCTTAAATCAAAATATGACTCTGTTGGTGCTGCGCAGTTTCCAAAGCCTCATTTATGCATCGAAGCTGCTCAGATGGTCTCAATGTTTGGCAGCACATGAGCAACTGTTCTCTATGATGAAGGTGACCAAAACACCTCACAGAGGTTGACTCACTGATGAACACCATCACTGTGTCCTGAGGTTTGCCTCAACACGGAGCCTGACCCCAGACATTGATGAACTTGCATTTAAGGAAAGATGCCAGGTATCTGGCTTAGACCACTGTGCAGAGTAAATCAGAGTGCAGCAAACTGAGCTTAAAAATATCTGGTTCTAATGCCCTTTTTCTACTGCAAGGCATGGTCTCTTAACCCTTGTGCTATCCTAGGCACTTAAACATTGGGAGTTGGGTCATCTAGACCCACTGGACAGTGCGCTGAACCTTTTCTTCATTGATTTGTGATCTTCACTGGTGTCCATGGATTACATGAAATCTTTCCACCTTTATCCACCTTTGTCATGGTAGGGAGAACACGTCAATGTAAGGGTGGGGTCATCTAAGATAGCACAAGGGTTAATAGTTGAAATGTTGGCAAAAAATTTTGAATGACATTATTTTTGTTTTTTTTTGTTGTTTGCTTTGAAAAAGATTTACTTTAGAAAGGAACTTGAAAGGATACGGGGAGAGACATACCGTACTTTATTCATTTACTTAAATAAGAAACGAATACCACTAATGCGTCTTTTATTTCAAATTTAATTTCTCATGTGTTTGTAATATCAAGCTTTGGTTGTTCCAGATTCTGTGTTTAAGCAAAACTGAAGTTTTTTTTTTCCATTTGAAAAGGTGAAACATTACATCTCAGTTGCAGTTAATTTTTCAATAAATGTTGAGTTTGGCCCTTGACTTTACTTCACTGCATAATTTCAAAAACTTAAAAAATGCTAAATTAGTTACTAGGTTACTAAGTAGCACTGTTGAATGTTTTTGAGATTTATGTAGGTTCACTGAAGTAGTGGTAAGAAAAAAAACTTTTCATGAAACAGTATTATAAAACTTTTTTTAAATTAAAATTTCTTCACTTACCAGATTTGCAGCAGCAGGTGTGGGTGCAAGGACACCTCGCAGTGCAGCTCACACTCCAGAAAAAACGGCCCTTTCAATATTTCAAAATTGGTCTTTATTTCCCTGCAGAGTTTTTAAAAATTCCTTACACAGAGATATCCTTTTTAACATGGTTCATTGCCCGAGCAAGTCAGGGCACTAGAGGAAATGTTGAAAAGAAGGACTTGGTTGCCTCTTAAAGCAATGACACAACAACATTGAGGTTAATTGTCCTTTTTAATATTTCTTCATTTGAGCATTTAATTAAAACCTTTTCTATTAAGAATTAACGTCAAAAAAGTTGTAAAGACAGGTATCTGAGCAAACCCACACCCCCCAAAATCACCCCCCCCAGGGAAAGTTGGGTGTGACATTGGGATTCATTAATTTTTTGCACCCTTTTATTGTGCTCAATACTTAAAAGGAGAAGCATCATGCTCAGAGATGCACATGCTGCTCTGAAGATGGCAGAAATTTTTCTCTGAGCTGATCTTCAGACCACTTGATGGTAAAGGGAATTTTTCCAATTAGACCAGCTTGAGCTTAGCGACTTTGATTTTCTCCTCTAGGTATGACAAATACTGATTCCCTCTGAGATAAAGGCCGACACACAACGCCTTTTGTTTACGTTTTCACATTTTTTTTTGCTGGTTGACTTCTTCTTGATTGAAATATGATAAAACAGGAACCTGTTAAGAAGAGAGGACGCAAGATTTATTCTTAAAAATGAACAAAAACAGATCAAAGTGAGTGGGTTGGCAGCAGCTACAAACTACAAACCAGAGGTGGGCAAACTATTGCCCGGTGGCCTTAAAAACAATTCATCAAGCCTGCCAAACTCATAAATTATACTGATGATCCTCTTTGTTTTATTTGCCCTGTAATTCTGGTATCTAGCCGTAGACGGCGCAATATAAACTCATTGATCTTTGTTTAGGTGCAGAAAGTTTTTCTGCATTCATGTGGTGTTGGAAGATGTTTTTGCCATTTGGATATGTGTTTAGTATATATAGCTTTAAATTTTTCATTTGAAATGTTTTTGTTATGTTTATTATTTATCATTGACTTTTATATTTAAATGTACCCTCTAAAAATTCATATTCATAAGTCACAGGTAATCCTTTCATTGGTGATAAATACAGACAAAATGTGATATAAATGCAGCACTTAAAGAAAGAAATGTCAAAATGTGGTAAAGTTGTCACATAATGAATTTCTACATTTGGTGCTCATAGATGTTGCCCATTTTGAGATGGTTGGTAAAAAAGACTTTATTAAAAACAGAACTGCAGAGTTTACAACTTTTGTGAATAAGACTTATTATTAACGTGTTAAACATTAATTAATCTCCTTGAAAATACTGTGATTTAACCGTAGATTTCAAATCAATTCAAACTTTATTTGTATGGCAGTTTTACATCACAAAGCTAGTGAAAGGGCTTTACATAAAAACATATTCAAAGTTAAAAACAAGAGGACAAGACAAACAAGTATTTTGTTTGAAACCCGCACAATGCAAACACCCCCACCCCACCATGATAAAATGATGCAACGTAGAAAGCTGGCTTTGTACTGAAGTGGGGAGACGATGTTTTGGGTAAATGTGAACATCATTAAACTCCGACTTTAGATTACCGAATAATACACTACCGGAAGACCCCCCAGACCCGGGAGATCCCATTGCAGCGACCCCGTTCATTGAGAATGGACAGTCACTGATGTGAAGGATCCCTCTCGGTAAAACGCTGGTGTTACAACTAAAATGTTTAAAATACAGCTTTTTAAGGAGGTATTTCCCCGGCTGCATTGTGGAGCTGACCACGCCGACTGTGATTTACTAAACATTTGCCTAAAGACCTTAACATCACACTCGCTTTAGATTGACACAAAATTAAGTACACTAAAGAAAATACCAGTGAAATCCGTTAATAATTGAACAAATATAGTTCTATAAAGTAAAAAAGATTTTAAAAAGTTTTGAAGTGTTTTGGTATTCTAAGCCACCGTAGTTACAGGGGAGGAAAAACATGAGATGCGCATGCGTGGCATTTGAGGACGGTGATTGGATGGACGGATAAAGGAAGATGAATGTGATTGGCTGATTCACGGATCTGCAACCCGATTGGCCAGTCAGATTTCAAATTTAAATGGGACACACACACACACTGCAGCTCACAACTATCACAGCTCACAGAGAGGCGAAATGGAGCAGAAACGAGTGAATTTGAACGGAGCCGCGTTTTCGTGTTCTATTTGTCTGGATGTGCTGGACATCCCGGTGACCATTCCTTGCGGACACAGCTACTGCATGGTGTGCATCAAAGGCTTCTGGAAAGGAAAAGAAAATGACTCCCGCAGCTGCCCTCAGTGTCGGGAGACATTCACATCGGAGCCTGCTCTGGTTAAAAACACTATGCTAGCGGCTTTGACGGAGGAGCTGCAGAAAACTGGGATTTGCCCCCCAGCTGCTGAACATCATTATGCTGGAGCAGAAGACGTGGCCTGCGACATCTGCACCGGAAAAAAACTACACGCCGTGAAGTCCTGTCTGACCTGCCTGGCTTCTTACTGTGAGGAACATCTTCAGCCTCATTCTGATGTTGCTGCGTTTAAAAAACACAAGCTGGTGGAGCCCTTCAAGAACCTGCAGGAGACCATCTGCTCCATTCACAACGAGGTAATGAAGTTGTTCTGTCGCACAGATCAGAAGTCCATCTGTTACCTCTGCTCCGTGGAAGAACATAAAAGCCACGACACAGTCTCAGCTGCAGCTGAAAGGACTGAGAGGCAGAGAGAGCTGGAGGAGAGTCAACAACAGATCCAGCAGAGAATCCAGGACAGAGAGAAGGAGGTGAAGCTGCTTCAACAGCAGGAGGAGGCCACTAATATGTCTGTTGATCAAGCAATGGAGAACAGCGAGAAGATCTTCACAGAGTTGATCTGTCTTGTCGAGAGAAAAAGAGGTGAAGTGAAGAACAACTTCAGATCCCAGCAGCAAACTAAAGTGGGGCAGGTTAAAGATCTTCAGGAGGAGCTGGAGCAGGAGATCACTGAGCTGAAGAGGAGAGACGCTGAGCTGAAGCAGCTCTCACTCACAGAGGATCACAGCCAGTTTCTGCTCAACTACCCCTCACTGCCACCACTCAGTGAGTCCACACACTCATCCAGCATCAATGTCCGACCTCCAGGAGACGTCAGGGATGTGACAGCAGCTGTGTCAGAGCTTGGAAAGAAGCTGGAGGACATTCTGAGAGAGGAACTGACACGCATCTCACTAACAATCACTCAGGTGGATGTCTCACCATCGGAACCAAAGAGCAGACCTGACTTCCTCCTAACATATTACCGTAACCTCACACTGGATCCAAATACGGCGCACACACGGCTGATGATGTTGAAGAAGAATAAGGTTACGGGTGTTGCTCAAACTCAGCCATACCCAGACAATGCAGGGAGATTTACTTTCTGGTGGCAGGTCCTGAGCAAGGAGAGTCTGACTGGACGTTGCTATTGGGAGGTGGAGTGGAAAGGAGACGGACTTTATGTTGCAGTTGCTTACAACAGCATCAGCAGGGATGGGAAAGGAAAAGAGTGCAGATTTGGTTGGAATGAGAATTCCTGGGCAGTGCACATCTATGGCAACACTTGCATTTTTTATCACAATTGTGAAAAGGTCTCCATCTCAGCCCCCGTTTCCTCCAGAATTGGAGTGTACCTGGATCACACAGCAGGTGTTCTGTCATTCTACAGCGTCTCTAAAGGCATGACTCTCCTCCACAGAATCCAGACCACATTCACTAAGCCGCTCCATGCTGGACTGTGGTTGAGCCTAGTTGGGGACGCTGCTGAATTCCACCATAAATCATAGTTTGTGGATCCAAGTTTCATGTTTAATACTTTCTTTTTCTTTATTCGATGGTTTTTTGAGTTGCAGATTTTTTTTTCCTTTTCTGATATTAAAATCAAAAGCCAATGTAACTGAAAATTGTTCTTTGTGATACAAATAAATCAAATCAACATGGTATTTTGTCATTTTCTCACTTGGTTAATAAGAAAAATAAGATGCTTGAATGCTTCCCATAGCCCAAAATAATTAAAATGTCAGACTTAAAAAAAAGAAACTCAGACATTACTTATGTGGTAACAATTTGCACTTTTTTAAGAATTCAGAAAACCTATTGGTGAACTTGTTGAAAAAATAATGTTGGGCCAGAATTTGAGAAAGCCATCAGTTTTTGAAAGCTAAATGGAGAACTTCAAACTTAGAGAATTTAAAAGGTGATTATTTCTTTTTTTAGGACAAGACAAAGACGAGAATTTTTACTTAAAACTTGTAATCCATACTTTTGGAAAAACAAATTTAACCAACATAAAGCTTAACAAAATCTATAACTCATTTTAAATACACAGGTGGTTGTTTATTTAAATTGAAAGTAGTGATCAGGATTTTAGGGGAAAAAATAAACAAATGTTGCTCCTTGTTTTTCTTAACTCAGGATAATAAGCTTTCTGCCTCATTCTTTTTTTTTTTCAAATTGCAACAATGCAACCTTTATGAGACAAAATCAATGTTTTTGTATTTAGTAAGCCTTGAAGCAGCTCAAATCTGTAGCTTTAAGTCCAAGGAATAATGATGTGACATGCTGACTTTGATGCAGCCCACAGGAGAGTTTAACATTTGACTTTGAACTCGCACTACTTTTACATGAACACATGGAAAGTTTCTGGAAGGCTGGGGGACCCATTCCAACACCACATCTACACGAATGTGTGTGTGTGGTTTGGGGGGGGGTCTGAACTCAAAGGCAGTCTACTGAACAGGACACTAGTCTATAACGGGGTCAACAACTCAAAAGCACACATAGGGGCATTGAGTCATCAATCAACCAATGAATCATGCTTTTGGACAGTGGTAGGGAGCAGGAGTGCCTGAAGAAAACCCACACATTCACAAGGAGAACTGACTCCATACAAAACAGATCCAGGGCCTTCTACCTGTGGGGCAAGAGTGCTAAGTAACCACTTTTAAATCTTTGTTTCCTTGTATTTTAGGTAAAGGTACACCAAACATAATGCTTTGAATGAAGAGTAAAAAATAACATTTTAATTTATTTCAATTTATTACATTTAAATGTTCTTCTTACTGCCTTTTACGCCTTGAGACACACAAAATCTTATGGAAGCGATTGTGTAGCACAAATAAAAAGAAAAGTCAAAACCAGAAATGCTTTTCCATTTTCAAAATGAAGCTGCATATTTTGACTCAAAATTTAAATGGCGTAAATGGCGTATACTTATATAGCCCCTTTCTTCCTACAAGGACAAAGCGCTTTACAGTCACAGACCCATTCACCCAGTCACACACACATTCACACACTGGTGGTGGCTCTGCTGCCAAACACAGGCGCCCTCCTACCACCAGAGGCAAGGTGGGGTTCAGTGTCTTGCCCAAGGACACTTCGACTCATGGGCGTGCAAGGCGGGAATCGAACCTGCAATCTTACGATCATGGGTTGATCGCCCTACCGCTGCACCACGGCCGCCCACCAAAATGAAAAAGCAGTACTTCAAAATGCTTTTTCCTTTTCTACTTTAACACTGCTTTTTCTGTCACTTAATTGAAATTATAATGAAAATTGTATTTGGCATTTCATTTTCAAAATGTTCTCTGGTAAATGTGTAGAATAATTAATTTAGAAATGTCTAATTTGACGATTAATGGAAATGCTTTTTCATTTTCAAAATTTAACTGCATCAAATGACTCAAAATTAAAATGAAAAAGCAATACTTCAAAATGCTTTTTCATTTTATACTTAAAACCGCTTATTGTGTGTCATAATTAAAACGAAAATGCAAAGAGGGGATTGCATTTGCATTTTCACATCTACTCTGCATCTGTAGCAAAATTCATTAACAGTGAGCATTAGCAGAGGGGAGGCGGGGCGATGACGTCACTGCTTTCTCCGTGTGTCTGACACATCAGGAGCAGACTGTGCTAGCAGCAGAGAAGACGGCTTTGAGTTGGTTGTGAACTTCTGATGAGTTTCCACAGCTTCTCAGGACTACATAGCAGCATGTCCGCCTTTTGCGGTTCTCCTCCTGACGCACCGCGGACAAGCTATTGTTCTTCGGACCGACAGCTGCCTTTGCATAGCGGAGCGCGAAGCACCCAATTTATGATCGCCGACGGCGGAAATGCTGCTGCTATCTGAGAAACCATCATATGAATTTGTGTTTCCAGTGGTGTCCAGAACAAAAATAAAGACTGATGTAATTCCCACATATTTAAAAAATTTATTTGCAGCTTCGCGCTGAATTTGCTGTTTGATGACAGCTGGAGCTCCATCAACGGATAGCAGATTTCACCGTGCTAAACGCTTGCTGGGTGGGCCAAAAACACTCACTCAGCGTGAAGTGCTGTTTCTACAGTGTTCTGGTTTTGACTTTTCTTTTTATTTATGCTACACAATCACTTCCATAAAATCTTTCCATTTTAAATGTAAAATACATTTAAATGTAATTCTTTTCATTTTATTTATAGTGATTTCATTTTTTTGTTTTGTGTTTTGTAACTTTCATTCTTCATTCAGTTATTCATTCATTCATCTTCTACCGTTTTGTCCCTTTTGGGGTCACGGGGCTGCTGGAGCCTATCCCGGCCACTTGTAAGCAAAGTCAGGGGACATCCTGGACTACTCGTCGGTCTGTCACAGGGCCACAATCACAAACCCATGCACACTCACACTCACACCTAGGGACAATTTTGCCATTGACCGCCAGTTCATCGAAGGCTAAATGTTGTTAGCACGTATTTGCCTCCTAACCCTAGTTCCGGCTACGTTCCGCCACCAAAAAAAAGCACTGACCACACAGATTAAAAAAAATGTAAGGGGAACAGGCGTTTCATAATAGTCATAACAATAATAAAAGCACACTTAGATAATCATCTTGCTCTATGTCGCAACTCTGTTTGTTTTTTCCTTGTACTATCCTATGGGGTCCAGATGACCCGTTTCTTACATTGACGTGTTATCCCTACTATGACAAAGGTGGATAAAGATGAAGAGGATTTCATGTAATTCAATGATGTGTGAAGATCACAAATCATTGAAGAAAAAAGGTTCAGCGCACTGTCTTGTGGGGTCTAGATGACCCAACTCCCAATGTTAAAGTGCCTAGGATAGCACAAGGGTTACAACAGAACTCCATATTTCTTCTCCTACGGCCATTTCTGGTATTTTAGAGAGTTCTGCGCATGTGATTTATTACGACCAAAAGTGTGGCATGTGCAAACGCTTCTTGTTATCGGAAAAAGGTTTTCTTGGCGCATGTACACAGTTAAATGGTAACCCGATCTTTGATCCGATCAAAGATATTTTGCTCATGTAACTGCAGCTAGGGATGCTGGATGAGTGTGTGGACTCACTGAGTGGTGGCAGTGAGGGGTAGTTGAGCAGAAACTGGCTGTGATCCTCTGTGAGTGAGAGCTGCTTCAGCTCAGCGTCTCTCCTCTTCAGCTTAGTGATCTCCTGCTCCAGCTCCTCCTGAAGATCTTTGACTCGACTCACTTCAGTTTGCTGCTGGGATCTGCTGCTTCACTGACTGTGCAGACACAGGACGTGGCACGGATGTTCAGCAGGGTAAACCCCAGGAAAGCGGCAGGACCTGATTGAGTTCCTGGGAAAGTTCTGCGGGCCTGCGCCGACTAGCTCTCCCAGGTCTTCACAAAAATCTTCAACCTGTCGCTAACTCAAGCTTCCATCCCTGCTTGTCTGAAGTCATCCATTATCATCCCGATACCCAAAAAGTCGTCATCCACAGCCTGCCTCACGGACTACCGTCCAGTTGCACTCACCCCTGTCATCACCAAGCGTCTGGAACGGCTGCTCCTAGGATACATCAAAGACTCCCTTCCTTCAACCTTCGACCCCCACCAGTTTGCTTACAAAGCAAACAGATCAACGGATGATGCCATATCCATCACCCTCCACACTGCGCTGAGCCACCTGGAACACAGAGACACCTACGCCAGGATGCTCTTTGTGGACTATAGCTCAGCCTTTAACACAATCATTCCTGACATTCTGGTCAGCAAACTGTCTGACCTAGGACTCCACCCAATCACCTGTTCCTGGATCAAGGAGTTCCTGACAAACAGACCACAGACAGTCAAACTCTGTCCCTACTTCTCCTCCACCCGGATACTGAGCACAGGCTCCCCACAGGGATGTGTGCTGAGTCCTCTGCTGTACACACTGTACACAGCAGACTGCAGACCAGCCCACACCAGCAACACCATAGTGAAGTTTGCAGACGACACTACTGTGGTGGGGCTGATCTCTGGAGACGACGAGACGGCCTACAGAGACGAAGTCCGGAAACTGTCAAGGTGGTGTCAGGCTAATAACCTCATCCTGAACACCATCAAGACCAAGGAGATCATCCTGGACTTCAGGAAAAACAGAGCAGATCCACCCCCACTCTACGTCAACGGAAACTGTGTGGAGAGGGTCCACAGCTTCACCCTCGTGGGCACTACCATCTGGACTGACCTCATATGGTCTATCAACACCATGGCTGTCATCAGGAAGGCACAGCAGCACCTGCACTTCCTGAGAAGGCTCAGGAAGAACAATGTAGGCCAGGAGCTGCTGGTAACCATCTACTGCTCAACCATTGAGAACATCCTGTCCTACTGCATCACGGTGTGGTTTTCCCACTGCACTGAAGCAGAACGGCAGAGCTTCCAGAGAGCGGTAAAGAGAGCGCAGAGGATCATCGGCTGCCCTGAAGGACATTTACAAACTAACATCACTAACATCACAACTGACTCCACCCATCCTGCTTTCCCTCTATTCAACCTGCTGCCCTCTGGAAGGAGGTACAGGTCCATCCAAACCAGGACAAACAGACTAAGAAACAGCTTCTTTCCATAGGCAATTACCATACGAAACACGCATACCTCCACCAACCACATCTTACTCTGACCTTTTACTACAATGTGTGTAATATCCTGACTCTGCAATAACCGGGTCACTATGCAATAACTCAATATTTATTATGCTGTGCTTACAGCAACTCATCTCATTCCATTCTATTTTATCCACAAATATTTATTATTTAACAGTTTCTGTACATATTGTTCATGTTTTTGTTAAGAATTGTAAATACAGTATTTCTTTTCTATTCTATTTTATTTTATTTTATTTAACTTCCTCACTCCAAGGCTGCTGCAATTTCATTGTATCCCCATGTACAATGACAATAAATGATTATGATTCTGACATCACAGCTTCTTTTCTGGATGAGACGGATCATTTCAGTGAAGCTCTTGTCACTGTCCTTCACTGTTTGATCAGCAGAGTGATTGATGGCCTCCACCTCCTGTTGTCGACTTTCCTTCAGCTAGTTTTCTTCCATGCAGTGCAGACATAACAGTATAGTGGCAGCCAGGGCCCTCCAGACACCTGCAGAGGCAAACTGAAGGGTCAGAGGGAGCATAAGCCTCAGCCCAGCCAGAGGACAGTCCCAGACAAGGTACCCATCACCACCCGGGAGTCCTGAGCATCCCCCTAACCCCAGACACAAATCAGTCTTCCTGCTCTGGAGCAGGGTACCAACAAGAGACTAGATGTTGAATTTAAAGATAGAACTGGAAGAGCAGAACCCAGCCACTGCATATTTTTTTTTTTATTTTTTTTTTACTTGTCCTGTCCAACAGCTGGGCAGGCAGATGAGAGCTGATGGCCTCTTGTGTTGGATGTATTTTACTTTAACAAGAGGGGTTATTACCGTAATCTTCAGACAAACCAAAGGTATGTCTGAATAAACCCCTTTTGTATTTTAGGCCAAACTTTATTAATTTCAATCATGTTTGAAAATCTTTGGTGTTGGACCGGACGGAAAAGGAAAGAAGGGAAGAAGAGAGAGGGATGTTAGAGAGGGGGGGGGGGGGGGGGGGTTAAGAGGGTGATAAGGGGGGGGGGGGGGGGGGGATAAGAGCATGAAGCAGCATTAAGTAACAAGTTTACTGGTTGTTTATCATTACGGTAAGGTTCAAATGTAGTACAAAAAGGGCTGGGCCTGTCCACACACACACCCAAACGTTACCAACACACCTGCTGGCTGAAAAAAATGTCCACTTGTCAACATGTACACAAAACCGATAGTGTTCACACACGTGTACTTATGCCTTTAAACCAACTAGTGTGAAATATTTCAGTCATTCAATCATGCAAACTGTTAGTGCAAAGGTGAGCTAACACCTGTGCTCAGGTGAGTGTTTATGTTTTTCTAAAATGGACGGTGGAATGTGAAAAGAAGGAAGGAGAGTGCCCAGCCATCCCCACACCAAGACCCCCGCCGCAGCAGCAGCGGCAGCCGGAACCCCTCAACGCCACACGGCAGCAGGCAGGGAACAACCACCCCCCGGGCGACCCAGTCCGCCACCCAGGCCAACCATGAGAACAGCCCCCCCCCGCCACGCCGGGAGAGCCAACGCAGGGCCCCACCCGAGAAGGGTGCCCACAGCCCCAAACGAGCAGCCCATCACCCCCCAGGAGTTCCGGGCATCCCCCTGCCCCAACCCCAGGTACGAGCCAGGACCCCCCAAGGGAGACCCGCTCCGCACTCCAGGCAGCCACCCACCCCGCCCACGGTTGGTCCAGGGAGGAGCAAGGCAGGGGCCAGCCGCCCCCGCCCAGGAGGGGAGCGCCCCGGGGAGAAAGGGGGCCCACCAGGGGTGTTGTAAACTTGGCCCGACCAGGCTCGGCCATAGTAGGAGATTTGGCGGGGCCCAGCACCAAGGGGCAAGGACCAGAACCCACCCCCCAGGGACACGGACACCCCCGGCTCAGGTGTAATGTGAACCCACCCCCACCCCCCACTCCCCCGTGCGGAGAGAGCACCGCCGCGCCCAGGAAACCGGCACCCAGGGGACACGGCGCTGTTGCCAAGGGCCCCGTACCCCCCACCAGGGAAGAGGTAGGGGACAGATGGTCCTAGGTCCCACTTTCCTTTTACAAGGAAGGTGGGACTTAAAGATAGATGTTGGAATGTATATTTTGAGGGGAGAGGGGTGTGTGTACTAAGGGGGTGCAGTTAAAATTGGCGGGTAGGGCACTGAGGGGACATCTCCTGATTACTCACAGTGATGTCCCCTCACCTTCCCCACTAAGGGGCCCTAAATGTCTAAGGTGCGGTTAAAATTGGCGGGTAGGGTGCTGGGAGGACATCTGCTGCTTGCTGGCAGTGATGTCCAAGCACCCCCCTACCAAGGGCCCTACATCTCTAAGGTGCAAATAAAACCGAAAGAGGGGGGGCCCACTCCATACAGCAACCATGGGAGGGGGGGACCACTGCCAAGTAGCCCCCCCACCACCTCACCCTAATATGAGGTTATATGAGGAAGGGGGTAAGTTGGGGACAGCTGGTAAACTGTACCCCGGTGGTCAAACGGCCGTCCCCCAGCCCCCCCGTCAGCATAGGGGCCCGGCCCCCCCAGACCAGGGGCCCCATCCCCGGAGGCGCCGACACCCCCGCCCAGCACCACCCACCCCACCCAGAGAGAGAGGAGCCAGAAAGCGCCGGCCCCCCGGAGCAAGCCCAGGCCCCCACCCCCAAGCGCCGGCCCTAGAAGAGCTCCGGTCAGGCCTCGACGGGACCGGGGCAGCTAACCGGCCGGGGCAACCGCCGATTGCCTCAGCGGGGACCCTGACCCGTCAACCCCCCGAGGTCCCGTGCCAATAGTGGGCTCCCCAGCCAGAGGACAGTCCCAGACAAGGTACCCATCACCACCCGGGACTCCTGAGCATCCCCCTAACCCCAGACACAAATCAGTCTTTCAGCTCTGGAGCAGGGTACCAACAAGAGACTAGATGTTGAATTTAAAGAAAGAACTGGAAGAGCAGGACCCAGCCACTGCATATTTAAAGTCCAGCAGACGAGCTTCATCCAGATGGAGTTGGGGGACTGTCAGGGGCGCGAGTCGAGCCGAGGCAAAATCCACAGCCAGGTGTAGGAGCAGGAGCAGAGACGAGGTACTCGGTCAGGAACAGGAGCACGGATGAGCCAACTGGAGTCTGGAAGCACTCCCACTCCCCAGGAGGGGAGAGGGAAAGAGGGACAATACATGAATCACACTGCACAAAACAGAGGCATGGAGAACTAAATGATGAATAATGATCAAAAACAGAGAAGAGAGGAAGGGTAGAAGTAGATAAAGAAAAGAGGACAAAACCTCAGTGCACCATAGCTACCCCAGCTTCAACTTTTAGCAGCCTAAACAAATTGTTATTGTTATTAATTTTAATTTAAACACATTAACATTAAGTTAAATAATCTCTGAACACTAGCTAGTCTGGCAACAAGTCTGTCCAAAGAGGACTGTTTTCAGTCTAACTTTGAATGTAGAAACTGTCTCGGCCTCTCTTACATGAGCTGGGAGCTTATTCCATTAAACAGGGGTTTGGTGGCTAAACGCTCTACCTCCAACTGTACTTTTATTAACTCTAGGAACCACAAGCAGTCCTGCATTTTGCGAGTCAAGTGATCTGTTTGGGGGGTAAGGGACTATGAAGTCCTTAATGTAGGACGGGGCCACACCATCTGAGGCATTATAGGTTAACAGGAGGATCTTGAACTTGATTCTAGAATCAAGTTCTTCTTTCTTCTTTTTTTGTAAATAGGTTTTGTCCTTTTTCTGTTCATTGCGCTCTTGAAAATAAACAAGTTAGCATCCTATGACACCAACTAAACTTAGCATTGCATCAGCTTAGCCTCTAAACCAATACTTAATAAAGTTTGTTGGTGAGATTGGAATTGGGTTTTTAAAATACATTTATGGTGAATACAGTCTGTAACTTGGTGGGAAAGTAGTTTAAGCTAAAGATGATTTTTAGACTAAAAAAGACTCCTGATTACCTAATTACTGGTGAATTACGCCCCCCTCTCGTACCACAAAGAGGCGCAACTTTCTATGTCGTGCAGCAGAGGGCGCCATTTAACAATTAAAATGAAACCTTCGCTGTTCATACTATAGAAAGAAACTACTTTTTTCCCTCAAAACCACCACTGTGTTCCCATGACAATAACACAAAAACATGAACAAAACGTTTGTAACAAATTTGAATTTGTGATGGACTAACCAATTGTAAACGAGCCCCGCTTAAAAAACTATAAAGGGTTGTAGTTACCAAAAATAGCAAAAGTAAGGAAATTTACAAAATTACAACGAATTTCATTCATAAAAGCAGTAAAATAAACACAGCTCAACTGATAAAATTTAGCAGCTATTATTATATCTATATATATTATTATATAAAGTACAACTCAAACTGACCAGACACATTAGGAGAATTATATGAATGATCAGACCACTGAGAACAGGAGGCAACCACAAAATAGAACAATGTCTTAAATGAACATAGCGATTATTTTAAAAATTAAGTTCACTCAAAAAATAATCAAATACAAAGACGTGTTGAATTCAACTCCATAAATTTACCATTGTACAAGTTAGCACACACAACAGAGTTCTACAACTATTCAAAGACTCTAAAGAACTGAAAATGGTCATTTGTTGAATTTACTGCATTAGGAGGTAATTACTGAAATCAAAAGCTATTCCAATAAAAAACATTTTAATAGGTCAAGTTACATCGGAGCATTTTGTCTGTGTTTATTTTGTGGGAGCTTCACAATTCCTGTTTACATAGAACTTGTGAATTTTTAGAGAGCTTCTGCTTGAATTTCTTTGCAGTATTTCAGAAAACCTCCTAGAGCAACTGTTTGAATGCAATCTGCCTCCCATCCTCATATTTGACTTGAGGATGCTCCCAAGATTCTCTATAGGGTTGAGGTCAGTGGACAATGGGGGCCACACCATTTGTTTATCTCCTTTTATGCCCATAGCAGCCAATGATGCAGAGGCGTTCCTTGCAGCATGAGATGGTGGATTGTCATCCCTGAAGATGATTTGTTACAGAAAGCACAGTTCTTCCTTTCGATCCACGGAAGAATGTGGTCAGTCAGAAACTCCACCTACTTTTCAGAGGTCAGTTTCACACCTTCAGGGACCCTAAAGGGGCCGACCAGCTCTCTCCCCATGATTTCGGCCCAAAACATGACTCCACAACCTCCTTGCTGACTTGTTGGGACATGATGGCCACCCACCAACCACCCACCACCACATCCATCTGGACCACCCAGGGTTGCACGGCACTCATCAGTGAACAAGACTGTTTGAAAACGAGTCTTCATGTATGTCTGGGCCCACTGCAGCCGTTTCTGCTTGTGAGTGTTGTTTGGGGGGGACCAGCAGGTTGACATATAACTGCAGGCCTCTGGAGGATCCCACACCTTGATTTTGTGGGAATTCAGACACCAGCAGCCTCAAATATGTGCTTGCTGCTTTGTAATAGTATTTAAGTAGATGCTCTCCTAATCTGAAATATATGTTTGGCAGAAACCTTCATCATTTTTCCTATATCTTCCCGACCCGTGTGTGATCTGAATCAGTCACAAACTTCTTAGCCGTGTGATGATCAAGCTTGACTTTTCGTCAAATTTTGTGGTATTTTTATGGCACTTTCCACACTGTGGTACCACACTGCATTCACTCATCATAAATGAATTTCTTCTTTTCTTTTTTTTTGGGGGGGGGGGGTTCATGCTTGCCTTCTTTTTCATTACCAATTTTTTTAGAATTGAGCTATCTGCTTGAAATAACTAAATTTAAATGTAAACTTCCCCTGCTCCATGCTTCTACTCTACAGATAAACACCCCATTACCATCCACAAGCTCAGCCGCTTCACAGATACTGGAAAGAACAAAATCATTTGTTTCTTCCATTGAGTAAAAATACAGTCTTTTCCACAATGACATTTTTTTAAAATGTTGTTTTTTTCATTTTCATAGTTTGTTTTTTTAAACTAAATTTTAAAACATAACAAAGCATCCATATGATTGTTTTGATATGACCACCCACCACAGGTTAACACACAGTGGATGTCACATCAGAGATTGGGAAGAGAACTGAATGACTTATTTACTATATAGAAGAATTACAATCAATTTGTTTGTGAAAATGTGCCTTCAGTGTGTTGGCTATGTTTGCCCTTTGATAAATTGGCAAAATTTCTAGAATGTACCATACTTTCACCCCTCAGTAAATGGGCAGACTCTCCCTGTGACCGCAACTTGGGCTACACCTGGCTTAGGAAATGGAAGAACAAATGGATTTCTCTTTTCTCTTTTTATTTCTTACAAACACTTCTCCACAGAATATTAACTCTTAAAAAGTGTAGTTCAAAATGATTAAAGCAGAAAAATCACAAAAAACAAACAAACAAACATTTCACTTCTTTCATGAACTTTAGGAACTATTTGAGTTTACAAAACTCTGCAGTTTCTCCAACATGATCAAATAAGAATCCAGCATGGAGCGGCTGAGTGAATGTGGTCTGGACTCTGTGGAGGAGAGTCATGCTTTCAGAGACGCTGTAGAAGGACAGAACACCTGCTCTGTGATCCAGGTACACTCCTACTCTGGAGGAACCAGGAGCTGAGATGGAGGTTTGGATACTGTTGTGGAAAAAAAATAAATTGTCTTGGGAACAATACAATGCCCAGGATTTGTCATTAAAACCAAATCCACTTTCATCTCCAGATCTGCTGATGTTCTTGTATGCGACTGCTATATAAACAAGATAACCTTTCCACTCCACCTCCCAGTAACAACGTCCAGTCAGACTCTCTTTACTCAGAGCTTCTCCATAATCAGTAAATCTATCTGGATGATCAGAATCAGACTGAGTTTTCTTCATCATTGTCATCTTTCTGTTCTCCTCTGACAGTAACAGTCGTCTGTGTGCTGTGTTTGGATCCAGTGTGATTTGAAGTGAATATTTGAGGAAGTCAGCTCTGCTCTTTGGTTCCGGTTCTGGCAGTAAAACATCCACATGAGTGACTGTCAGTGAGATGTTTGTCCATTCCTCTCTCAGAATGTCCTGCAGTTTGTCTCTGAGCTCTGACACAGCTGCTGTCACATCCTCAAAGTATCTCAGAGGACGGACATTGATGCTGGATGAGTGTGTGGACTCACTGAGTGGTGGCAGTGAGGGGTAGTTGAGCAGAAACTGGCTGTGATCCTCTGTGAGTGAGAGCTGCTTCAGCTCAGCGTCTCTCCTCTTCAGCTCAGTGATCTCCTGCTCCAGCTCCTCCTGAAGATCTTTGACTCGACTCACTTCAGTTTGCTGCTGGGATCTGATCTGCTGCTTCACATCACAGCTTCTTTTCTGGATGAGACAGATCACCTCAGTGAAGATCTTCTCACTGTCCTTCACTGTTTGATCAGCAGAGTGATTGATGGCCTCCACCTCCTGTTGAAGCAGCTTCACCTCCTTCTCTCTGTCCTGGATTCTCTGCTGGATTTGTTGTTGACTCTCCTCCAGCTCTCTCTGCCTCTCAGTCCTTTCTGCTGCAGCTGAGACTGTGTCGTGGCCTCTATGTTCATCCACAGAGCAGAGATAACAGATACACTTCTGATCAGTGCGACAGAACATCTTCATCACCTCATCATGACGGGAGCAGATGTTCTCCTGCAGGTTCTTGGAGGGTTCCACCAGCTTGTGTTTCTTGAATGCAGCTGCATCCAAATGAGGCTGAAGGTGTTTCTCACAGTAAGAGGCCTGACAGATCAAACAGGACTTGATGGCTTTCAGTTTTCTTCCAGTGCAGACATCACAGACCACATCTTCAGGTGCAGCATAGCAGAGATTAATCTTCTGCATTTCCAATAAATCTGCCAACACAATGTTTTTCTCCAGAACAGGCCTCGGTATGAAGGTCTTCCTGCACTGAGGACAGCTGGGGATTTTCTCCTCTTCATCCCAGAATCCTTGAATACACTTCATGCAGTAGCTGTGTCCACAAGGAATAGTCACCGGATCCTTTAGTAGATCCAGACAGATGGAACACTTGAATCTTCCTAAGTCGAGTTGAACTCCTCGTTGAGACATTTTCCGTCAGACAGTTTCACTTTCTCTGAACAGGAAGTCTCTGTGAGCTCTGAGTCAGGAAATGAGATCTGCAAACATCCTTTGTTTTAAGATCTGTGTGTGTGTGGGTTGAGGAGGGCAGCAACTCTCTTCTTTTTAAATACAGCGCATTCCAAATGATCATGCAACTGATTTTTTTTTCTCAATGCTAAGTGCAAATGACAGTCAGCACAACTTTCAAGTCACTAACGATTAGAGTATATATTACTGATAAATGTTTTTGAATAAACTCTTAAAGATAACAGTATTTAGAAAAAGAAAACTGAAAACCTTCAAACACAAATCCACATTAATACTCACAACAGAGTTCTACAACTATTTAAAGATTCTAAAGAACTGAAATTGGTCATTTGTTGAATTTGCTGCATTGGGAGGTAATATTTACTGAAATCAAAAGCTCTGAGTCAGGAAATGAGGTTTGCGAACATCTGCATGGTCCATAATCTTACTTAGTCCCAACCTTTTGTTTAAAGCAGCAGTAAAAGTTTTCTGTGATGCTTTGGGTTCTTTGTTGCTCAAAGACTCCCAAAAACCGTTCAAAAATTGGATTTCTGTACTTTGAGAAATGATGAGAAGACTCCTGGAAATCACATAGACTTTTTCTTTTTTTGACCTCTGATCTGAAGATTGCAGGCTTACTGTCCTGCAATTAAACTACACCTAATCCATACTTTTATGCATCAACTTGGAGTTTGAGCTCTTTTGCAGAATCAGAGTATATCAAAACTGGTCCTGGCTCTCGTGTAATTCGTTTTTCCAATTTACTGAAAGCTTTTTCATACTGTGCATCCTATACAAACTCACTGGACTCTTTCAGTTGTTGGCTCAAGGGAGCATTTTTGTCTGAGAGGGTGCGACCTTGGACAAATAGCTTACGATTGCCAGAATAGTCTCGAGCTCTCCTTGGTTTTTGGGGGCTTCCATCTCCTTGATGGCTCTGATTTTTTCTGGTTCAGGTTTGATGGCTTCAGCTGTGAGGCGGAATCCAAAACAGCTGACGTCGATGGCACAGATGATGCTCTTATCGGGACTCAGCCTGACATCTCTCCCTCCAGAGTGCTGCAGCATTGCATGAAGGTTCCTGGCATGGTCAGCTTTTGTTTTTCCATATATCAATATATCATCAACAATAGCTGTGACACCCTCTAGTCCCTCAGAGTTCTCGTCAATCTTCCTTTGGAACTCATCCTGTGCTGATACAAGACCAAAGGGCAGCCTCAGGTATCTTCAACGTCCCAATATGGTGTAAACGTTGTAAGCTTGGATGAGTCATCTGAATATTTTATGGCCCAGTAGCCAGACCTGGCATCCATGACAGAAAAGCATCTGGCAACAGCAAGCTTGCCTGTGATGTCATCAAGAGTTGGCAGAGGGTAGTGTGGGCATTTTACTACCTTATTCAAGTCTCTGGGGTCAAGACACATTCTGAGTTTACCTGTTCGTGGTTTTTCAGCTACAACCATTCTGTGGGTTCCGTCACTTCAACAATATTATGTTGTTCTTCTGTATTTTCCAGCTCTTTCTTTAGTCGACTGCGACTCGACGGCGAAGCGCACGTGGGACTCGTCTTGGAGGGTGTACTAAAGGAGTATCTTTTGGATCAAGATGGATAGTGCACTCACCCGGGAATAGTCCTATTCCTGAGAAAACATGCTTGAATTCATCCATAATGTTGGTCCCTGGTGTCTGGGTCACAGACATCACAAGCTGAATTAGACCAAAGTCTAGGCAAGCTTTTAAACCTAGAACAGGCGGTGCTCTAGTGTCCACATCATATATTTTCAGTCTTAATGCTTTATGTTTACACTTCAGCGTGCATTTGCCTCTTATAGCGTTCTCCTCCATATCCATAGAGCAGGTATGAGACTGGTTCCAGGTGCTGTGATCTTCCTATGATATCAAGCATATGTGTGGTAATGACACTAGAGGACAAACTCGTGTCCAGTTTGAAATTAACAGTAATTTGGTTGGGGCCAACTTTCAGTTCTGCAAAAGCTTGTGAATTATTGCCATTTTGTTTAGCGCGATGAACTGCATACTGCATCTGTCATGGTGGCCTGTCAGACTCCTCCCCCTCCCAGCTCTGCTCCAGACTCGCAGCTGTGACTACTCACCTCATCGCCGTACCTGTTACTTAAGGAGACTCACCTCAAGCATTCTTCGCCAGTTTGTTAACACTGATGGTGCTTAACCTCATCTCTAGCCACGTCTGGCCTTCCAAGTCTCGTTCCTGTGCTTACCTTGTTTTGCTGTGCCTCAGGTCTTGCCTTCCACGAGAGTCACCCGAGTCCTCCACCACCTCGAGCAGAAGCTGCTATCCTCGACGCTCCTCAAGAACTCCAGCCACGCCACAGACAAGAACTCCAGCCACGCCACAGCTAAGATCCCCATGCTTGTCATTGTCAAGTATATCCGCCTACGCCACTGACTTTACACTCCTGCCCCTCTCTGAATCTGGGCCCGGCGGCTCGGCTCAACCGAGCATCGCTCACGAACTGAGAAAACCTGAATCACGTTCAAGCCTCCGCTCCGTCAAGTCCCAAGCCACCTCACATTACAAGATCTGCTGGCTCCCACAAAATAAAACTAATTACTTACCTTCTACTTACCTGTTTCTTCCTTCCGGGTTGCAGCATCTGGGTCCGTCACGTGATCAGATCATGACAGCATCAATAAACATGTTCCATAAACCATTTCCCACAGTATTTGCACTGCTTACCCTTTGCTGGGCATTTGTCCTCATTGCTGTGTCTGTTTCTGCAATTGCCGCTCTTGGCGTTCCGGTAGCTTCCTGTGGCTTGTCCATAGCAGAGTATTTCTTTCTTGACCGCTGGTCTTTCCATGGTGGATTATTTGATACTTGTAGTACTAGACCATGTACAACAGTGTCCTCTCGCGGGTTGCTGCCACTGCTTCATATGGTTTTCATTTGGGCCTTGGCTATGACCTTGTAATGTCCAATGTTAGTTCGGATCTGACGCTAAGTAGCTTTTCCCTCACGCAGGGTGTAAGTGTCACTGAAAAGGTTACAAGGTTGGTGTATTTTTTGTTTAAAGGAAGAAATACCTTTTGTTAAAAATTGTGTTATTAAAATGTGTAAATTGTGTTTTATTAGATTTTATTCTGTTTAATACTAAGTTGTAGTGCACTGTTATATGAAGTTGTGTATAACGCTAATAACGCGAGAATTCCTGAGAACTCTTGCCTCAACAGGGTTTGATATCGGGCTGATGTGTTTATTCTCACATCATACAAGACTTTGAAGCTAGATCCATGCAAAGAGCAGCTTGGAATAGGAGTCAACCAGCAGTGAAAAGTTGTGTACAGTGCTTCTCCTTTGTCTTCGGTTAGTGACCATGTTTTTTAGATGTCTCTACCTTTTTCTCCAACCCAACAAAAAAAAATAGCTGCACTTTTCCGCCTCACTCTTACTCTTGAGCGGTCCCGAAAACATGTAGCTTGAATCTGCGCCATCCTTCGGGAAGGTTGGTAACATCCCAACACATTTGCGACGGCTTAACTCTGGGAAAGTCCATCTTGCAGTCTTTGTTCGGACAGTTGTTTTCCCTCTGACACCATGTTGTACTTTACAGGAATAATACTATTCAGGACATGCTGTGGTAACTTGTCTTTTTATTAACATACCTGTTAGCAGTCGCTTTACATCCGAAGGCCACATGCTTCGTACATATCCCATAATGCATTGCTCATATCCCATAATGCATCTCAATCAATCACTGTGTCCCTCTAACATAGATGCATTCAAATACAATGACATGACAACACAAAAATATGAACAAAACATTTTTGTCAAATTTGAATTTGTGATGGACCAAGCAATTGCAAATGAGTCCCGCTTAAAAAACTATAAAGGGTTGTAGTTACCAAAAATAACAAAAGTAAGGAAATTTACAAAATTACAAAGAATTTCATTCATAAAAGCAGTAAAATAAACACAGCTCATCCAACAACATTTGACAGCGATTGTTATAGAAAGTAGAACTCAAACTGACCAGACACATCAGGAGAATCATATGAATGATCCGACCACTGAGAACAGGAGGCAACAACAAAATATAACAATGTTTTAGATAAACATGAAGATTATTTTAAAAATTAAGTTTATTCAAAAGATAATCAAATACAAACAAAGGTTTTGAATTCAAATCCATTAATTTACCATTATACAAGTTAGCAATCCCCATGTTCCTCTTCTTTAGGTAAGGGTGCATCCCTTTTTTGAGATTCTGTACAAGAGCATCTCTACACTTAACCACTACTTTGGATCAGGGAGAAGTCCAGAAGAAAGGAAACGAGAAGGTTAAAACCACAGGTAGGTCAGGGTCATTGAAATAAAAAACAAAAAAACAGACACACACGCAAAACCTGAACAATAAACTAAATGTTTCATGGAATTTATCTTACGGTGCACCTCAAGTTAAAACAAATTATATGTGTATATCTGGTGCTGAAGTACTATGGCTGCTATTGAATATAAAAAATGTGAGAATGAAAGCAGAAAAATCACAAAAAAACAAACAAACATTTCAATTCTTTCATGAACTTTAGGAACTATTTGAGTTTACAAAACTCTGCAGTTTCTCCAACATGATCAAATAAGAGTCCAGCATGGAGCGGCTGAGTGAATGTGGTCTGGACTCTGTGGAGGAGAGTCATGCTGTCAGAGATGCTGTAGAAGGACAGAACACCTGCTGTGTGATCCAGGTACACTCCTACTCTGGAGGAACCAGGAGCTGAGATGGAGGTTTGGATGCTGTTGTGGAAAAAAAATACATTGTCTTGGGAACAACACAATGCCCAGGATTTGTCATTAAAACCAAATCCACTTTCATCTCCAGATCTGCTGATGTTCTTGTATGCGACTGCTATATAAACAAGATAACCTTTCCACTCCACCTCCCAGTAACAACGTCCAGTCAGTCTTTCTTTACCCAGAGCTTCTCCATAATCAGTAAATCTATCAGAATCAGACTGAGGTTTTTCCATCAATGTCACCATTCTGTTCTCCTCTGACAGTAACAGTTCTCTGTGTGCTGTGTTTGGATCCAATGTGATTTGAAGTGAATATTTGAGGAAGTCAGCTCTGCTCTTTGGTTCCGGTTCTGGCAGTAAAACATCCACATGAGTGACTGTCAGTGAGATGTTTGTCCATTCCTCTCTCAGAATGTCCTGCAGTTTGTCTCTGAGCTCTGACACAGCTGCTGTCACATCCTCAAAGTATCTCAGAGGACGGACATTGATGCTGGATGAGTGTGTGGACTCACTGAGTGGTGGCAGTGAGGGGTAGTTGAGCAGAAACTGGCTGTGATCCTCTGTGAGTGAGAGCTGCTTCAGCTCAGCGTCTCTCCTCTTCAGCTCAGTGATCTCCTGCTCCAGCTCCTCCTGAAGATCTTTGACTCGACTCACTTCAGTTTGCTGCTGGGATCTGATCTGCTGCTTCACATCACAGCTTCTTTTCTGGATGAGACGGATCACCTCAGTGAAGATCTTCTCACTGTCCTTCACTGTTTGATCAGCAGAGTGATTGATGGCCTCCACCTCCTGTTGAAGCAGCTTCACCTCCTTCTCTCTGTCCTGGATTCTCTGCTGGATTTGTTGTTGACTCTCCTCCAGCTCTCTCTGCCTCTCAGTCCTTTCTGCTGCAGCTGAGACTGTGTCGTGGCCTCTATGTTCATCCACAGAGCAGAGATAACAGATACACTTCTGATCAGTGCGACAGAACATCTTCATCACCTCATCATGATGGGAGCAGATGTTCTCCTGCAGGTTCTTGGAGGGTTCCACCAGCTTGTGTGTCTTGAATGCAGCTGCATCCAAATGAGGCTGAAGGTGTTTCTCACAGTAAGAGGCCAGACAGATCAAACAGGACTTGATGGCTTTCAGTTTTCTTCCAGTGCAGACATCACAGACCACATCTTCAGGTGCAGCATAGCAGAGATTAATCTTCTGCATTTCCAATAAATCTGCCAACACAATGTTTTTCTCCAGAACAGGCCTCGGTATGAAGGTCTTCCTGCACTGAGGACAGCTGGGGATTTTCTCCTCTTCATCCCAGAATCCTTGAATACACTTCATGCAGTAGCTGTGTCCACAAGGAATAGTCACCGGATCCTTTAGTAGATCCAGACAGATGGAACACTTGAATCTTTCTAAGTCGAGTTGAACTCCTCGTTGAGACATTTTCTGTCAGACAGTTTCACTTTCTCTGAACAGGAAGTCTCTGTGAGCTCTGAGTCAGGAAATGAGGTTTGCGAACATTTGCATGGTCCACAATGCTCCCCAGTCCCACCCCTTTGTTTCAAGATAGGTGTGTTTGTGTGTGTGTGTGGAGGTGGGGGAAAAAATACCCAAAGTCGATTTCTGTACTTTGAGAGATGATGAGAAGACTCCTGGAAATCACATTAACTTTTAAATTCCCACTCTGATTATCTTTTTATCTATTTTCAAAGCATTCCCAGAGGTCTTTTAACCCTGATTATGATTCATTAATCTTCTTACATTTTGTCCCTTCCGGGGTCACGGGGTTTCCGGAGCCTATCCCGGCCACTTATGGGCGAAGTCAGGGGCAGGATATGATTAAGATTGTTTTAGCCAACATCAAAAACCTTTGTTGTTTTTTAGGTCTTAGTTTCTGCAGTGCAGCAAGATTTAATCATAAATTCACTTCTGAGTTGAGTGCATGACTGTTGGTGCGGCGTAAGCCTGTGCTCATTTTACATCAGGTACCAATATTAGAGCCATTCTTATAGTTCCAGCAAGATATCAGCTCAGACGAGTAATACAAAGACTTACACGGATTTAATCGTCTACAAGTGGATGCATCAGATTGCAGAGGAGCAGAAAGCTCGTGGCTTGCCATTGTAGGTCCCACAGTAGTATGAAAAAGTTTGGGCACCCCTGATAATTTCCAAGATTTTCCTTCATTAATCACTGGTTGTTCGGATCAGCAATTCCAGGTAAATATATCACATAGCAGACAAACGCAGTGATATTTCAGAAGTGAAATGAAGTTCATAAGATTTACGGAAGATTTAATAATTACTTAAACAAAAGCCGACAGGTGCATAAATGCAGGCACCCTTGTTGTTTTACCTTTAGTGCTAAATACTGAAAGACAAAATTTCTTTGGTAAGCTCATTGCATTGACCCTTGACCTATTCACACTTAAGACGGCCACTTGTAAATTGTTCTCCTCATTTTATTTAGTCTGAAGAGTGTCAACATGAGATCCTCACACCAATTATCAAATGACCTGAAAACAAAGGTTGTTTAACATCATGATTTAGAGTTACCACCTCCAAAATAGAAAATCTTAACAGAGTCGGACTTCCGGCCTCAATATCTCTTCTGATAAATGTTCACATGACAGCAACTATCTCAATCATTTTGTATTAACACAGAGAGTGAACTACAAATGCATTTCTAAACAAAAGAGATTGGTTTTTTGTCTTATAGTGAGATGGCTGCCAAGGGACCGTCAACAAAGTGCAAGGCCCGTGAAAACACCATTCTGTAAAAATCAATAACCTCTCAAAAACGAATAAATGTCTACATTTATATGAGCTGGTAATGACGACTTGTCAGCATATTCATGCTAAATTTTGTGAGAAAGTACATCTTTATTTTATTTTATATATTTATTCAAATTTTAATAGAGATATGAATCATAATAAAGGTGCTAAATAGCTCTGAAGCTACTGAAGCTGCTGTCACCACATTTTCCGTACTGATTAATCATGACTTTATTACGGTGGCCCAGAAGGGTCACAACACAACACATTAACTTAACACACAACACATTAACTTTACACATAACAGATTAATTTTACACACAACACATTAACTTAACACACAACACAATAATTCACAACACAACACATTAACTCACAACACAACACATTAACTCACAACACAACACATTAACTCACAACACAACACAATAACTCACAACACAACACATTAACTCACAACACATTAACTCACAACACAACACAATAACTTACAACACAACACATTAACTCACAACACATTAACTCACAACACAACACATTAACTCACAACACGACACATTAATTCATGGCCCAGAAGGGTCACAACACAACACATTAACTTACCTCACAACACATTAACTCACAACGGAAGTATAGCAGCAATGGAAGTGCTTTTATTCTGAAATTTCCACTGGGCTGAGCGGCAAACCACCTAACAGAAAGTAACGTCACAGTGAGCTGTGGAGGGAGCATGATTTTTCTACAGGAGAACCTAGCAGCAGTGTTGCCAGATTGGGCGGTTTTGGTTCTAAATTTGCGGGTAAAAATGGCCTTGGCCGCGTTTTCATAATTTGGGCGGTTTTAGGATCGGTTTGGCGTTTTTTCCCCCCTCATGAATATATAATAGCGGACTACGTTAGGCCGTGTGGCTGTGAACTTCTATGTACTGAAGCTCAGTAAACGCACCAGGCAAAGACGCTTAAGAGCTCTGTCATCTAACCTGTTGTTAGGGGGTGCAACGCGTTGCCTCTTTTTCTTTAAAGCCTGACACTGCGGCTGCGTGTAGGAGGAGCCACCAGCTAAAGTTATGGTCTGATCGCGACATGGATCGGTGTCTGTGTTTATCAATCCTTTTATTATTAGTCTGAACTATCTTTTATTTTGAAAAATCATCGGATCGGGTGCTAAATCAGTCCAGTAGAGGGAAAAACTCACGGAAAGCTGTGTATTCTTCTTTCTCCTGATCTAATAAAAGGAGGACAGTATTGAATATTTCTTCAGCGGAAGAAAGGAGAGGAACGCGCGTGCAGCGACAGAGAGGGGTGGGAGGGAGGAGTGTGCATATATATTGTGTGTGTAAGGAGAATCGTAATAAAGAGAAAGTTTCTGGCAACCCTGCTGCTAGCTTCTCTTGTAGCAATAACATGCTCCCTCCACAGCTCACTGTGACATTACCTTCTGTTGAGTAGTTAGCCGCTCAGCCCAGTGGACATTTCAGAATAAAAGCACTTCAATTGCTGCTTTACTTCCGTTGTGAGTTAAAGTGTTGTGAGGTAAGTTAATGTGTTGTGTTGTGACCCTTCTGGGCCATGAGTTAATGTGTTGTGTTGTAAGTTAATGTGTTGTGTTGTGAGTTAATGTGTTGTGTTGTGAGTTATTGTGTTGTGTTGTGAGTTAATGTGTTGTGTTGTGAGTTGATGTGTTGTGAGTTGATGTGTTGTGTTGTGAGTTATTGTGTTGTGTTGTGAGTTAATGTGTTGTGTTGTGAGTTATTGTGTTGTGTTGTGAGTTAATGTGTTGTGGTGTGAGTTAATGTGTTGTGTGTTAAGTTAATGTTTTGTGTGTAAAGTTAATGTGTTGCGTGTAAAGTTAATGTGTTGCGTGTAAAGTTAATGTGTTGCGAGTAAAGTTAATGTGTTGTGTGTAAAGTTAATGTGTTGTGTTGTGACCCTTCTGGGCCATGAGTTAATGTGTTGTGTTGTGAGTTAATGTGTTGTGTTGTGAGTTATTGTGTTGTGTTGTGAGTTAATGTGTTGTGTTGTGAGTTATTGTGTTGTGAGTTAATGTGTTGTGTTGTGAGTTATTGTGTTGTGTTGTGAGTTAATGTGTTGTGTTGTGAGTTAATGTGTTGTGTTGTGAGTTATTGTGTTGTGAGTTAATGTGTTGTGTTGTGAGTTATTGTGTTGTGTTGTGTTGTGAGTTAATGTGTTGTGTTGTGAGTTAATGTGTTGTGTTGTGAGTTAATGTGTTGTGTGTTAAGTTAATGTTTTGTGTGTAAAGTTAATGTGTTGCGAGTAAAGTTAATGTGTTGCGAGTAAAGTTAATGTGTTGTGTGTAAAGTTAATGTGTTGTGTTGTGACCCTTCTGGGCCACCGTACTTTATTTTCCTACTACAACAAAGACATCATAAATTCACTTTCTTTATTCTTAAGAAGTTTTTCAAATGGATCATATTTGGTCAAAAATGCTCAATAGCTCTAAAGATACTAAAGCTAACAAAGTAATGTTCTGATGTAATCTTTGTTGTAGTAGGACAATAGGGTCATGATTAGTCAATGTAGAAGGTTGAGTGACAGTGTCTTTAGAGCTATTGAGCATTTTTGACCAAATATGATCCATATGTAAATTTGAAAAAATTCTGGCTGGGTGTGTTGTGGGAGCATCCACTCATACAGAAGGCTGTGGGCATTCTGCTTCCATTCTATGTCCCATCTTTTTGAGATAGGCTTAACCCTTGTGCTATCCTACGCACTTTAGCATTGGGAGTTGGATCATCTAGACCCACTAAACAGTGCTCTGAACCTTTTTTCTTCAATGATTTGTGATCTTCACTGGTGTCCATGGATTACATGAAATCTTTCCACCTTTATCCACCTTTGTCATGGTAGGGAGAACACGTCAATGTAAGGGTGGGGTCATCTAAGATAGCACAAGGGTTAACTGCTGTTGCCACTTTGAAAACAAAGAATAGAGTAGTAAATGTCAGTTTGCACAGTTGCCATGCAAAGACTGTACCGTGAATGTTTTGTACATATCTGTAAATTGAATTATGCGCATCGTCAGGTGATGCAAAAAGGGGTGGGATCAGATAACATTTCTCTTCAACCCACTCCTTTTCAAACACACTGTATTGTCTTGTGTCTTTTTAACCACTGTGTTGATTTTTTTCATTTGTGTTTGAAATAAAGAAAGGAAGAACCTGCAACCTCGTTTTGAAAAGATGTGTAGCACAAGGCACGCACATGGCAGCCATTAAGACATATTAACAACTTTTCTTTTTGCACATAGGTTCAATGTTATTGTTCTTACAAAGTGAATGATCCGTTATTTCATTTGTTCTAGTCTCTAGCAGCAGGAATGGTTAAGATTTTGATAATGTATTAAAGTTGAACACATTTGGCTTATTTTGTCACAGTATTTTCATGATGTGGGTGAGGGGTAAACATTTTTCCTCCTCCAAAGGGGTGAACAACAGAAAAAGTTTGGGAACGACTGGATTGTCCAGTCTATGCTCTCTCAGCTCTAACCCCTCTTCCCCCCACCCTCGCTGGTTTGAATTCAGACTAAATATCACCCCAAAACTTCAGAAATCAAGCCTGCTGATTTTTACACAATTTACAAATGCCTTTTTATTGTGTAACTATGGAAGAGACTGGAAAATATGGACCTGTAGTGTTTTTAGTTTTTGAATATATGGAAAACTTTTGGATCAAATTTTGAGGAAAACATTTACTGCAATTAATCTGTTTTACTGCAGAAATTCAAAAGGACACAGACTGACTGAGATGTTTCTGCTGTAAACAGGAACTCTGTCATTTCTGGAGTTCCAGGAAAACTGCCTCAGTTCTTCCCTCATTATTCCCACTTTTCTTCAGATTTCACACAAACTCTGGAATGAAAACACAAAATAATCAGGATGTTTTTATTGTCAAATTGTCACAACCAGGACTTGAGGACCACAAAAGATGACAGACCCAAGGAGTACGAGATCTTTAGTTTATTTAAAGGGGGCCAGAGCAGGCAGGATGTTATGCAGAATCTTGACACCAGGGGGCGTGGAGACAGACTGGTGGGAGGCCAGGAGTGAGGGGAGAGAAACAGACAGAGCAGAGTCCAGTGTTCATGGAAGGGAGGGGGACGCCAATTCCTGAATGAGGAAGTCCGTGACAGAGAGGAGCAGAGGAGATGTCTTACGGCTGAGTTTTGAGGCAGAGCTTGGCGATGACGAACAGGTGGTCCCAGCAACAGGTGAGTCAGTAACAGCAACTCAGGAGAAAGCTTGGTTCAGCACGAGCGGCAGGAGTAACGATAGGAAAACCCAGCAACTCAGACTTGAGAGCGAGGAGCGGAGATCCAGATTTGCAGACGAGCGGCAGACTGGAATACAGAGCGTGAGAGCAGGCTGGTGGTCTAGTAATACACTTAGACGTTCCGGCAAGGGACGGAGCGGTGCGACCGCAATATATACTGACGTGGGCAGGTGAGGAGAGTTAGCCCTGATGAGCAGCCGCTGCGGGGCGTGGCGGCGGTTGCCATGACACAAATGATCAGAAACAACTTTTCTCTGAAGAACAAAGAAATGAAAACACAAATCTGTAATCAAAAGTTGTCAAATGAAGCAAAAATTAAGCAACAAAAAAGACAAAAAGGAAGATATGAACGAAACATTAATATGAAATTTCAAAGTTCAAAGAAATTACAAGACAACAGATTTTAGTCCAAAAAGTTTGAGAATCATGTTCAAAAATGTCTCAAATGATCCAAAGCAGAGAATCACTAAAAACAAACATTTCACTTCATCACTTTCATGAACAATTTGAGTTTACAGAACTCTGCTGTGTCTCCATCATTACCATACAACCTCAGTCCAGCATGGAGCGTCTGAGTGAATGTGGTCTGGACTCTGTGGAGGAGAGTCATGCTTTCAGAGACGCTGTAGAAGGACAGAACACCTGCTCTGTGATGCTCTGTTATAACCCACTGCGTTTAAAATTCAGCTATGGTAACAAAAAATAAAAAACAGAAATAAGTTAGAACACTCTGCTACTAAACATTTGTGTTTCCTCACATATTTATTTTAAACTGGGTTATTGCAAACTCTGAAAGACCATCCCTTTTGGTGAACATCTATATCCCCCTAACATCTAACCCCCTTTCTTCTCCTTTACCAGAGCCCACCTTCGCAGGTAGCCTATTCTTTCTTTCCTCCAAAAATTCTTACAAAAAAACATAGCCTTAACTACAAAAGGGGTTTATCCAAACACACCTAACGTGCCGGAAATTAAATAGCTCCTTTTTGTAAGAGTAAACTCTATCCAACAAAAGAAGCCTTCAGCTCTTCTTTGTTAATCAGCTGGAAGATAGGACAAGTTAAAAAGTCCTTTTTTATGCACATACAAGGGTAAATATTAGGGATCAACCAAAGAAACAAAAAGTACATCGACATTCAACGCCGACACTATTTATAAAATTAAATACTAAAATCAGGGATTTAGATCTTGTAAGTATCAAGATTTTATGTTCTCTCAGGTGGCCGTGATGAGCGGCTCTGGTGCAGAGGTAGAGCGATAGGCCTCTGATTGCAGGTTTGGTTCCCGCCCTGCCAGCATATGTGTCAAAGTATCCTTGGGCTAAACACTGCAACCCACATTGCTCCTGGTGGTTGAGGTTTGGGCCAGTTAGGCAGCAGAGTCCTCATCAGTGTGGGAATTTAAGGGTGTACTCAGACTTGACACATTTGGTTCACTTAAAGTGAACCAGAGTTCATTTCCTCCGATAATCTGGAACAAATTTTCAGTCTGAATACACCCAAGCAGACCCTGGTCCAAGACTCGATCCGGACCAAACTAAGCGGACTCTGTCTGTACCAAATTCAAACTCAACTTTATTTATATGGCGCTTTTCATGCTACAGAGCATCTTTAAGTGCTTCCCAGAGAAAGAATAAAAAATAAAATAGGATAAAAAATATAGTAGTTAAAATAATAAACATAGTAAAAATAATACAAATAATATTAAATATAAATGATTTAATAAAACACAAAAAAAACCAACACATATACATCCCACCATTAAAATCAAAACAAATCAAATTAGTTGTTAAAATTTTATAAAATCAAACTATGTCAAAGCTTTACTAAAAAGATGTGTTTTAAGTTTTTTCTTAAAAACCTCCACAGTGGCTGAAGCCGTCACGTCCTCAGGCAGGCTGTTCCACAGGCGAGGCCCACAGTGCTGAAATGAGGGCTCGCCGTGGGTTTTAGTTCTGACCTTTGGGACCACCAGCAGACCTGCTTCTGTGGACCTGAGGGCTCTGGGAGGGTCATAGACTAAAAGTACATCTGATAAAAATGAGGGTCCAGTTCCATTTAAACTTTTATAAACTAATAAAAGAACCTTAAAATCAATCCTAAAGCTGACTGGGAGCCAGTGTAAAGACTTCAAAATTAGAGTAATGTGCTCCTTCTTTCAGAATCAGAATCAGAATCAGAATTTCATTTATTTTCATGTGCACAGCTTACACCGACATACGAAATTAGTTCCAGTACAACCTGAACATACAACAGATACACATGTACAGTTCAGAGTTGACTGAGGCTGCAGCAATAAATGGGCTGCCTTACTAGGATGGGTGTAGATGGGTTACCAATGGGGAGGGTCTGGGTCGTTGGTGACAGAAAAAGAGTCGTATGTCAACACTGTTGTTACAATGTGTAGATACAAGAAAAAAAGTACACCGTCTAAACACAGAAGCAAATATTCACACGAAACACAGTACACGAGGGAGGTAGTTAGGGGGGGGCCCTCAGTGATACACTCCGAGGGCAGCCACGGATCGGCGCCTCTCAGGCAGTGTTCACAGCGGGGGGGGTGGGGGGGTGGGGGGGGGGGGTGGGGGGGTGGGGGGGGGGGTCAAGGGGTCAGCAGCAACCTTCAACACAACAACGGTCATCACACTCTGGAAGCGAATATCTTGTTTTCTTGGAGCCAAGGACAGAAGTCCTCAGCTCAGAGGGGGGGTCTGATTAGATTAGATTTTTCCCGGCGCCAGCAGGTTGTTTGCTCTGCCGGCTGTGTCCTTGGCTGGTCCTTCTATTCGAGGCAGATTTGATCCGAAAAGTGGGCAATTTAGACCAGTCTTGCCTCAATCTGGATCGAGATCTGGATTGAATCTGGATCTAGTTAAGAGGCGTGCAGCCGAATTTTGAACAAGCTGCAGCCGGTTGATAAGGGACTGTTCCGGTCTGAATAAGAGTGCGAGAGTTAATGGGACTGTGACTGTAAAGCACTTTGGGCCTTACCACAAATTATTAAAGTGTCATAGAAGTTTGTAACAATTACCATTAGGCTGACTTTTGAATTTGCAGTTAAAACAGGGAATTACCAGACAGGTGTTATCAAATGTTGAATGCCTGCATCAACTGCTTACACTCCAAAAAAACTGCTCTGACAAGACCAAAACGACGATGTGGGGTTGGGGGTGCTCCTGTTAGAATGATCTGGATGCTGCTGTGAAACATCATCTTTGTCAGTCAAAAACATATCTAAATGACAACAAGGAACTGTTTTGTGCTTGATAAAAATAAGAATGCATTTCCTAGATATTATAGCATCTAAAGTTAGAAAGCGCTTAGCAAAGTTTTTTTTTTTTAGATACAATTAAACCCAGATATATCATACATTTAAGCTTATAACAATTTTGTTGTAAATAGTTTTAGCTATATTGTTATCAATGGTGTTGGAGACCACAATAATTCTGCCATTTGTAGACAGCAAACTAAAGCCAAACATGATTTTCTGAAATTAATAAACATTTATTCATATATTCAGCTGTGTCTCCATCAGATTTTCTTTTTTTCACAGCTAGGATTGTTATAACAGCATCACAGCTATGTGTGAAATTTCTTCAACACTTTAAATGGTCCAAAGTTTTAAAGAATGTAAAAAAAAAAAAGAAACAATCAGCCATATCTGATAAAACATGGCAGAAACTCTGAATAGTATATGATATATATGTTAACTATATTCACGTGTGCTGAAGAAAACAGACGTAACTCAGATTACTCAGTGCAATGTGACATTGGGTTCAGAAGAGGGCGCTAAATGACAAAAAAAATAAGAGTTTAAAGGGAATGACAACAATTTAGAAAAAAAAAAGTTCAACTATCTTAGTTGCATGAAATGCTGGAAGAAGTTTTGAATGTAAGAAAATTAAAGGAAAAATGAAGGTTCAATTCCCCGTATGGGTGCATGTGACTGAGGCTTTAAGCGAACACAGTTGTGTCTTGTAGTTCCCTTGAGGCTTCTTGAAAAAGTAAACAAATCATTGTCGTGCGTTATATTATATTTAAAATTATTAGGTTATTAACCGGACTCAGACCTGAGTTTACAGGTTCATTTCTAGGGTCAGGCGTGCGTCTAACACCAGTGAAATACGGTTTTGGGTTTATCCACAAAATAAATCAAGACCATCAGGGCTTTTAAGACCACAGTAGATTAATTACCTGTAAAATGTCAGCTTTATTAACACTTATAAAATAACAATCACACCATTAAGACTATGGTAGGGGTATAGTGATTCACTTTACCAACAATTTGATTCATATCATAATTTGTGGTTGCTAATACGATTCACAGTCGATATTGGATTATTTTAGCAATTTTATCAGATTCGCTGACCTAAAATTGATCCAGGACATCTCAAACAGATTCTCAATAATCGGTACACCCCTTGCTTGTGCTGTCCACATGGTCCCTCTTTACATCGAGCGTGGAAATACAACGTGTGGCTGCACACCATTACCTATCCTAACAGACCTACAGTGAACATAATCTAGATATTTAGTTATAAACTTAACAGGCATTTTTATGGATGGTTGAAAAAACAATTGAAGGCACTAAGAACTCACAACCTTTGAACTTTGACAGTCATGCAAATGGACATCCAAAACAGTATCAATGGGCCACATGTCATGGTGCCTCTGCCACCTACTCTCTTTTTTTTTTGGACGCGACCAGCTGTCTTCAATTACCTCATCTTCGCTGCCGCCTTCTTAAGGAGCACCTGGATCTTCATTCGACGCCAGTTCGTTGTTCCTCCCACGGTGCTTAGTCTGGTCTGCTCATGCGTGTTGCCAAGTTTCGCTTTACTAATTTCACCTCTCGCTCCGCTCACAGGAAAAACCACCACGGATACTCACCCGGTCGCCCTCCATCTTCTCAGTTGGCTCGCTCTCGGATTCTCACTGCCATCGCTCTCCAGCCAGCCCCACCATGCCACCCCCAGAAATCACCATTCACTTACTTATAGTGAATTAAATCATTCTAACTTACCTCGTGTCTCTGAGTCTCTTTCCGGGTTCCAGTGCTTGGGTCAATCTAAAATCTCACGATACCATGACACCACAGAGCCTGCGCTCCTGGCACAATGGTGTAGTGGTTAGCACTCTCGCCCCACAGTGAGAAGGTCCTGGTTCAACTCCTATTGGGACCTTCCTGTGTGGAGTTTGTTCTCCTTGTGCATGTTTGGATTTTCCCTGGGCACTCCAGCTTCCTCCCTCAGTCCAGAAACATGCTTCATAGGTTGATTTGTTTCTCTGAATTGCCACTGGGTGTTCATGTAAGAATATGTGGTTTTGTGGCTCTGCAACAGACTGGTTACTTGCCCAAGGGACCCAGGAGCAAACCCAACAGTAGCTGGGTTTGCTCCAGCAACTCTGTGACCCCAAAAGGGATTCTGAAGATGGATGGATGAAATGTGGATATGACACACTGGTCTCATGTAGTCGACAGAATCCAAATTCCAACATGATTTAAAACAAAACAGACCAGAAAGAACACAGTCAGACAAAATAAATATTATTAGAAACTTTATTCATTTCTACAACGCACAATCATTTTATCTTAATCCTCTTAAAAATCAAACACAGATTTTCCCACTATTTAATTAGCATTCGCAACATGTGAATCTCAATGTCATAAAAAAATGCTAATGCAGCTGGTCCTTATGAGAGGATATAACCATGTGAAAAAAGGTTGTGCAGTGTAGCCACAAAGTGAAAATCTCAATACCAACCAATGATGGGTCACTTGATTGTGTTTGCCCATAAACACATGGGATATTTGCCAACCCTGTCATCACAACTTTTCTTTGTGCAATTGGCCCATTTAACCCATTAATGTGCTGCTGGCATATCCATCTGGCTAAATGCAACATTGAACTAAAAAAAGAAATCTGTCATATGTTTACATCCAACCAAAACACTTACAATTAACTCACTTTTTTCAACCTGGTAATACACTTTGACAAAAAAAACAGAACAATCTGAAGCAATTTGGTAGGGATTAGGATTAGGGTTGTAATGTTATTTTGAGACACCTATTAAATTCCATATGCTTAAAAGTAAAAGTACCCAATCTTTAACAATATCAATCTTATGAACCAGCAGCATTTTTTAAGCAAAAACATTTTTACTTATGTAGTTAAAAAAAGATCCAATTAATGTTTTAACATACAGTTTTTATGCTAGTATGATTCTGTTTTCTAATGCACATAAATGTAATCTTTTCTCTGCTTGATCTATTTGAGTTTACAGAGCCTTGCAGTGTCACCGGTTCTATACAACCACAGTCCAGCATGGAGCGGCTGAGTGAATGTGGTCTGGACTCTGTGGAGGAGAGTCATGCTTTCAGAGACGCTGTAGAAGGACAGAACACCTGCTCTGTGATCCAGGTACACTCCTACTCTGGAGGAAACAGGAGCTGAGATGGAGGTCGACATACTGTTGTAACAAAATCTGAAACTGTTTTGGTGGTAGTACAGGGCCAAGGATTTGTCATTCCAACCAAAACGACATGCTTCCCCATTACCAGATCTGCTGATGTTCCTGTATGTAACTGCCATAACAATTCCCTCTGCTCTCCACTCCACCTCCCAGTAACAGCGTCCAGTCAGACTCTCTCTGCTCAGAACCTGCAACAATCCAGTGAATCGGTCTGGATGATTAAAAAAGGACTGTTGTTGATTCATCACTGTCACCATTCTGTTCTCTTCTGTTAGTAACAGATGTGTGTGTGCTGTGTTTGGATCCAGTGTGATTTGTTGTGAATATTTGAAGAAGTCAGCTCTGCTCTTTGGTTCTGGTTCTGGCAGTAAAACATCCACATGAGTGACTGTCAGTGAGATGTTTGTCCATTCCTCTCTCAGAATGTCCTGCAGTTTGTCTCTGAGCTCTGACACAGCTGCTGTCACATCCTCAAAGTATCTCAGAGGACGGACATTGATGCTGGATGAGTGTGTGGACTCACTGAGTGGTGGTAGTGAGGCGTAGTTGTGCAAAAATTTGCTGTAATCCTCTGTGAGTGAGAGCTGCTTCAGCTCAGCGTCTCTCCTCTTCAGCTCAGTGATCTCCTGCTCCAGCTCCTCCTGAAGATCTTTGACTCGACTCACTTCAGTTTGCTGCTGGGATCTGATCTGCTGCTTCACATCACAGCTTCTTTTCTGGATGAGACGGATCACATCAGTGAAGATCTTCTCACTGTCCTTCACTGTTTGATCAGCAGAGTGATTGATGGCCTCCACCTGCTGTTGAAGCAGCTTCACCTCCTTCTCTCTGTCCTGGATTCTCTGCTGGATTTGTTGTTGACTCTCCTCCAGCTCTCTCTGCCTCTCAGTCCTTCCTGCTGCAGCTGTTTTATATATGTCTTTTACATTCATAGGGCGAAGGAAATCATTGTAATTCTGATCATTGCGATAGAACAGCTTCATCACCTCATCATGACGGGAGCGGTTGTCCTCCTGCAGGTTCTTGGAGGGTTCCACCAGCTTGTGTTTCTTTAATGGTGCTGCCACATAGTGAGGTTGAAGGTGTTTCTCACAGTAAGATGCCAGACAGATCAAACAGGACTTTAAGGCTCTAACTTTCCTGTCGGTGCAGACATCACAAGCCACATCTTCAGGTCTAGTATCACATCGATCAGCAGGAGAAGCTTGGAGTCCAGTCTTCTTAAATTGCTCTGATAGCTCAGCCAAGACTGTGTTTTTCACCAGGACAGGTCTGGGCGTGAATGTATGTCTGCAGTGAGGGCAGCTGTAGATTTTTTTGTCCTCCTCCTTATCCCAGAAGGTTTTGATACACGTCATGCAGTAGCTGTGTCCACAGGTAATAGTCACTGGATCCTTGAACAGTCTTTGACAGATCTTACAGGAAAAGCTCATGCTGTTGAGCTGATTTCCCTGCTGAGCCATTTTTTATCCTTCCACAGCAGCTCAAACAAATGGCTACAACAGTGCAGAAGAAAAAAGAAAAACCTTACTGTGGAGGAATCACCTGAATCAGAAAAACACCTTCCAACATTAGCTGCTTATTCCACCAAGTTCTCAGACCCATGCACCCACGCTGAAGATGTGTCAGCAAGTGAAGAAAGAAATGACTTGTAGGAGTGACACTGCATTTTATTGTGCGGGTGTGTCATGCAGGACTTACAGCATTTTTCCAAACATTAGAGGCAGTGCGTGAACAAAGCCCACATGAAATGTGAGTGTGTTGTCAGAAAATAGTGGAAAAACTGTGTGCCTCCAGACCAGAATAGGCTTTAAATATCTGATCATATCTTTGCAAAAATATGTTTGAAACTCTGCAAGATTCACACCATGTGTTCCTGCTGATGCCATAGAGTCAAACCAGTTTCTGGTTTGTCTTCAGGCAATTTTTACCTAGACATTAAGAAAAGGGGCTATTTTTAGCTGTGTTTTTTTTGTTGCTTTTGTACACGTCAGGAGACGTTCAGGAACCAGTCATTCAAAACTTGTTACTCCCTGTGAGGCGTGGGTACAGTAGGCAAAAAGTCTACCTTGACAAAGAATGCTGCTACTTTAAATAATATTTCTTTAGTAAAAGTAAAAAGTTGTCAAATAGTAGTAGTTATCAAATAAAATCATCAAAGAAATTAGTATGTTATAAGAAAAACTCAAAAACTATGAGAAAAAATCTGATTTGACAGTCTGGAATTAATAGAATCAAGCAGATCAAAAATATAAAAGTAAAAATTTCTGCTTATCATATGTGTCTTGTCAGCATTTGAGAGTTTTCAGTTCATGTCTGACCTGGCATGGATCTAAAACATGAAGAACCAATCAATCACTTGATTTGTTGATCACCATTCATTAGCATAAGGTGATGAATGGTCAAGGTGCTTGACATGAGCCATAAGATATGGATCCTCTCCCTCTGGGTCGGCTGGTGTTCAGCTGCTGCAGCTCTATGGGAACCTGCATCGCCGCTTAGCTGTGGTGGGGCCGGTCCCCGCCTGTGATTCTGCCTTTGGCTTGCTATGCAGATATTCACAGAGAGGAAGCTCCCAAAGATTAACATTTCCATCAGTTAGGGGGTGGGGGGTTGTGTGTAGCTCCAGGGAGGGGGCTCTATTTTAATTTTCGTGCTCACTTTTACAGTATTTATTTTGTTTTTTCTTGTTTTCTTGTTTTATAGGAAAAGTGCTACATAAATAAATTTTGATTTGATTTGAGTTTGATTTGAAGAGACACTCAGCGGCCACTTTGTTAGGTACATCTTTCCAGTACCGGGTTGGTTCCGCTTTTGTCTTCAGAACTGTCTTAAACAATCATGGCATAGATTCAGCAAGGCACTGGAAACATTCCTCAGAGAGTTTGGTCCATAATGACATGACCGCATCCCGCAGTTGCTGCAGATATGTCGGCTGCACATCCGTGATGCAAATCTATGTTCCACCACATCCCAAAAGTGCTCTGTTGGGTTGAGATTTGGTCTGTCGAGGCCTTTTGATTACAGTGAACTTATTGTCATGTTCCGGAAACCAGTCTGAGATGATTCCAGCTTTATGACATGGCGCGTTATCCTGCTGGAAGTAGCCATCAGAAGATGGTACACTGTGTTCATAAAGGGATGGACAGGGTCAGTCTGACAAAGCCGTGTCACAGGTTGCAGGACAACTCCTGACTCCAGCCTGAATTGTTTTTTTCCCCTCTCTTATCGCTCTCTTAGCAGATTCTGTAGTTCCCATCAGACACAACCACTTACATTTCACCACACAATAACAGTCAATTTCATTTAAATCTAAAGGTTCACACTTGGCCTTTTTGTTTACCATCCAGGCTTCCCACCACAAACAAAAAGGAGGGGCTTCACATGTCAAAATTCTTAGCGAAATGTTACTTTTCTGTCTAAATAATTGAGATGTCTATATCTTGTGTATATATTCCATAAGTCAAAAATCCTGTTCAATATGTTTCTGGTTGTTGGTTTATTTTTAAGAACTTTCCGAGTTCCAAGGTAGAAATTGGTTTTGAAAAAACCGTTTGATTAATTGGCCTGTGGGAGGGGCTAAGTCTTTATAAGAGGAAACCCTTTTCAATTTGGGGAGAGACATTTTTAAGGAAGATACGCCTCATGGGGTGAATCTAAAATGGTTGAGTAGGTTGTATCTCCTCTTTTGATAAAAAAGCCCTCAACCTGCACTCCAGACCAGGTGGTGGCGCTAATGCACCAGCAGATCATCTTGACCATGTCTACATGCCCCACATGCATTGAGTTGTTGCCATGTGATTGGCTGATTAGAAATTTGCTCGAGCAAACAGTTGGAGATCTGTGTCCAATAAATTGGCCAGTGAGTCAATATAAAAACAGGTTAAAACATGAAAAAATCATGAGACACAACAGATTAAAAAACAACAACAATAAAAGATGAATATACAATGGAAGGAAACACTGTGGCCAATACTTTTAGGATTATAGATTAAAGGTTAAGTGAAAAAATACAAATGATAAACCATCAAATACCTAAAATTAAATAAATAAATAAGTTGATTAAATGAGTTATGTAAATGGTTAAAAAGAGGCATCTTTAATTTACATTTAAAAACCTTCACAGATGCAGAAACTCTCAGATCCTCAGGTAAATTATAAATCAACAATCTGCAATGATTAATCACATTGATCAATGAATGATCCCACAAAAAAGGCCATTTTCTGTGAAGTTGGACTGTCCATGACTAGACAAAATGTGTGTGAGCAGTCAGCAACTAACTGTTTAGTCAAAACAAAGCATGTGACATGTTCACTGTTGGCTCAAACTGTGCCCTTCTCAGATTCTTGACGTCATCAATGTCCTCTGATAGAAGAGTCGCATTCCAGACAAACCAGTAATGGGAAACACTGCTTTGACAACGACTTTAAATAACTGGTTCCCTTTGTACGAAGTTTTAGGCGTGCCAGGACAGTACATTCATGTCCTCTGAGCTTAAGCAGGGGCCCCATCTATTAGTCATTTTTTCATCCAAAAACTTCTTCAGTTATAACTGACTGATAAATACGACACCTGGTTTGTCCACTTGACTTAAACACAAGGACAAAGTGCTGGTCACGTTCCAGAGGACTCTATGGAGGTGACTTCTGTTTAGTCAAAGCTGGACTGAGATAACTTACCATAAATCATCTTCAAAGGATCTTGGTCTTGTTATCAAGTCTGGGAGTCAGAAAGATTGAATAAATCGACAAAAAGATTCCTGCTCAGACATTCACCATCATGTTGTTTGCGTTGCCACTTGCCTTTAACACTAGAACGTCCAGGATTTTTCACTCCCCCTGCAATGTCCAGAACACAGCCAAAAGGCTGGGTGGCTCAAAATGACTAATTCAACAGCCTACAATTAGCCACCTTTCATTTGTAAATGCAGCACTAACTGCCTGATCATCTGGATGAAGACAGTACAATGTCCTCGCTAACCACATCCTTTGCTCAGGATAGGGTGGGGGAGATTTTCTGCTTTAAAAGAGCCTCCAAGTTCTGACAAACTTTGACTCCCAGTGTGTCAACTGAAAAACAAAGATGCCTTGATTTTGCTACACTGAGCAGACATTGAAAATAATCCTGGAGCAAGTCAACCCATTTGACTCTGAGTGAGGAGAGATATTCCTTCAGCTGGACTCATTTCTCATTTGCTGATTCTAGCAGTTGTCTATCCATTCATTTTCTGTGCCTGCTTATCCTGGTCATGATCACAGGGATCTGCTGGAGCACATCCCAGCTAGTCACAGGCAATTGGGGAGGGCTACACCCTGGATGGGTCACCAGTCCATTGCAGGGCCACATAGATAAATAACCAGGCACACTCACATACACACATAGGAGCAATTTAGACTACTTTAATTTAACCACGTGTTTTTTGGACTGGGTAGGCAAAGGAGGCATATTTGACATGTTTTTGAATTTATAGTTTCAACTAGAATTTATCTAAAACAATAAAATTTAAAATAAACAGGTGAAACAACATATATCTTCACGTTGCTGAAGGTTTGCATTGCTCAGATCTCAGAAATCAGATCACAGATGAGGAGATTTCACTGCCATCAGAAAAGAGAGGACCACAGAGAGGAGACACACTGTGCCAACAGAAAAGACAAAAGATGGCACAATGTGGCATGAAGAACAGGTTGGGAAGCCTCTCCATCACAGCACAATTGAATGTTACACTGCTGAGGAAGAGCCAACTGCTTTGGTCAGAAATAAGGTGTCGACTCGCTTACAGAGTTTCCTGTGTTTCCTCACTCTGGACATGCTTCGGACTATTAAGGACTGTGTTGTTCAGCATGGACGTCAGACAGAAGACAACAGCTGATTCATGGCCGTCCCTGAACTAATGGGATTCATCGTCATCCTCCTTTTGAGGGGGGGATAAAACTTCCATCCATGCAAAACGCAAGATGGTCTGCGAAAATGGGTAATCCACTGATCTCCCAAATTATGTTCAGAAACCACTTCAAAGACATCATGGGGCATTTACACTTTGATGACAAGGGCACGCGCATTGAACGTGTTGGGATGCACAGGTTTTTTTGCAATCTCCAATTTTTGTGGGTTTGTCGTTGCCAACTGCATCAAATCTTTCAACCCAGGCAAGATTCACCGGGAGCTTCCACAATCAGTGAAAAAGCTCACACAGGTACATACGGGAGCTGAGAAGGCGAAAAAGGACAACTGAGTTCGGTGACAAGTTCCCACACCTGGCAAAGGGAAAAGGGCAATGTGCCAGGTGAATGGTCAGACTGCACTTTGTTGATTGCTACAAGTATAACTGTGACAAATGCAGAAAGGAGATTGTGTGGCAGTGCCAAGTATGTGCAGACAAGTAGTGGGTTGAAGATATTACTTTGACCACATGATTTCTAGGCTTGTACATTTCAGTATTATGTCTGTAAAGAAGTGTCTTTTTTTGTATGAACAATAAATGTCAGCCAAAAACGAAAAACCAAACTGTGGTGACCTCTTACTAGAAGTGACACAAGTGAGGGGAAATAATGAAAAACTTGCGCAGCCACTTGGCTTGTCCTTTTTGCACACCAAAAAAACAGCCTAATGGCTGTGCTGTTCATGTGCAAACTATGTAGAGGGCTGTCCCCCTTTTTTTGCTGTCCCCTGGACGTTGCAGGTAAAAAAGCCAAATGGCTGCTCTACGGATGTTCTAGTGTTAAACTTTTAGTCAACAACAAAGAAATGTATTTCCTTCTTTATAAATAAAGAAATCATCTGAGGCCCTTTCTTTAAATCAAATAAAGGGATTTAGGTTCATATCCATTGTATCCTTCCATGTCCTCCTGACTACCAGCAATGCCACTTTGACCTCTGCAGAGGTCAAAACCTAAAAACCACCCAACCATTGCATATCACTGAATTAACTCCTTTTAGTATCCACAGACACACAGACATTTGGGGCTACTCAATGACACAGATGTGAAGGGTGGGGCTCTGGGATTGTAGTTGTTGGTGGATTAAAAAACAATTTGGCTGCGCACATTTTTTTTTGTGTGGTAGTCAGGAGGATATTCTTTTCGAACTTGTCACAGAGTTATGAGGATACTTAGGAGGTGTTCCAACTCCACCTACTGGCAGGAAAGTAAAGTTTCCGTGATGTTACAACATAACAGTGGTAGGATAAAAATATGAGTGTCTGTGTTTGGGGAGGGAATGACATTTGTAACCAACAATGTAGTGTAAATGGAAGTAGTTTTAAAAATATACATTTCTATGATGTTTTAGTCAGTAAATGCATTTTTGCGTTGGCCAATATGCTTTCTTTCCTCAGGATAAAACACATTTTAAAAACAAACATTATGTATTATTGATCTAAAAATATTGTTTTTAGTTTCAGAATCACATTAAAGCATAAAAAGCTGCAGATTAAAGAATGACTACATTCAGGAATATGTAATTGTATTCTTGTCTACACATTTAGCTGAAGAACATGCTTCAAAATGTAACTTGATTTACTTGTAAATGTTTTGAAAGAAACCTTCCTGTGTTTTTTTTTTTATTTCTAGTACTAGTGGCTCTTTGACCCCCTCCTTTGTGGCTCTCAGGTTAAAGAAAAATACAATGTTTTTCATTTTTAAAAGTAATCTATTTGTTGGGCCACACGCCGCATCAAGCAAAACAAAACAGTCATACAGTTTAGACTTTATTCAACTCATTCACAAACAGTTAAGGCACAGTAAGCAGCACTCCGCCAGGCTCATGACTACCCATGATGTTCCCACCATCCATCAAGCAGTTAAGCTTTGGATTACAAAAGTTGATCTATTGGACAGATTTTTTTAATGAGGTGTATCATAGAAAATCAATTTGAGGTCAGTAAGTACAGAATTTATACGTAAGGGGCAGATGATTATAATAAAATACAAGAACATTTGAGGATTTTAAGTGCACCCTATGATAAAAAAATTTAAATATGATTATGTAACTTGAATTTGTTAGATATACAAATTTGACAATGACAATAGAAAAAACAAATAAATAAACTGTCATGGGATTGACATTCAACTAGTCCTTCCTCCATGTTATTTGTGTCATATACTTATTTTTAATCGTGAAAGATAAAATGTTAAAACTTAAGTATATTTCTCGCTTGAATTCATGGTTAAAACTTATTTGAGATCAATATGTGTCATTTTTTATTAACTTTATTAACACACAAACTTAGCAGTTGAAAGTGTAAAAAATAAATACAGAGCTCAAAGGAAATTCCCAAGTAGCCCTACTTATAAATCACATTGTAACACTCTAAAATCATTCAACAATGTCAAATTCATACAATTATTTTAAATTCGTAGAATTGAGAAGCAGGATTATTTAAATTGTATTATTTTATTTGAATTGCGTGGTAGAAATCAGTTTACTTACTAACAGGATTCAAACTGCAGTTGTCATTTAACCACTAGAGGGCGACAGAATCCCACAAATGAACTCTAAATCAACAGAAGACACATTTTAGTCAAAACAATATAAAAAAGGGAGATCCCTTAAAATATTTTTCAATGTTTTTGATTCATTTTGGAAATGTCTTTACTTTGTTTGGTGTCATGCAAGAAATTGGTCTAAAGAGACTTAGTAGATGCTAATTTCTCAGTTAAAGCAGAAAATCAGTCTTCAGATTGCAAATGTCTGGCAAAAAGGATGAGATGATCATTCTCCTTCAACATAAAAAGTAGCTTGTAATCAGTCTTTTTAGCATAGAAAATGTGTTTCTCCTTAGGGACTATAATGGGCTTTCTTCTGTAACCATTGTTTCTCTTTATTTAGTTTTTGAGCAAACCATTTTTTGGAATTCTCCAAATGTTGTTGGTTTTTTTTTAGCAACTGTTACGTTGTCTTATGGTCCTCCAGTGATTCCTGAAATATTATAGCTTTCCTCAGTTTTGTCTTTCTAAAGGACTTGCGGAATCCTGTGAACAATAAAAAGTCTTTCATGTGAGCACAACATTGCTAAGGATTTGATTTTGAATACATGAAAATCTGCCAACTAGGAGAGCTTTGGTAGGCCATCCAAAACCCAAGACGTCTGCCATTTTCTTCAGCTATTTGTGAGACACAAACACAAGTAATTCATGTTTTCGTGGTTGGCAGCGTGCACTTAGCGTCAAGTGGAAGGTTTGTGTGTGGTAAAGTATGAAGACTTGATTGAAGGCTCCAAAGGTTTCCACTACTCTCTGCGTTTATGAAATTCTTGGTGCCAATCATGTGTGTGTGTGTGTGTTTTAACACATGCTTGTAAGCACTAAGGAAAAAAAACAGATTAAAAACATGAAACGATTAAAGGTTAATAGGACAATTTTAAAAACAAAGATTTTCCAAATCAAACACATTCTTAAAAAGCAAAATTTCATTAAAGAACTGCCTTAACTACATACATTATAGATTTTCCACTTAAACCTTTTATAATATTTCACACAATTTAAAGGACATCTGTAAACCTTTATAAAGGTAAAGAGAAAACCATCCTCTGTGTGTATCAGGATGACCAGATGCAAGATGGAGTGAAGAGTTTTACAGTTTTTGTAATCCAGTTCTGATCCGATAAATTCTTTTCAAGTAACAAAATCCAGTGTCTAGTAATGAATGATTATCTTCAGAAATCATTCATTCATGATTTCACTAAACAGTAACGGTAACAAATATGTAATAATCATTGATTATTATTAGAACACAATATCACATTAAACCAGTAATTATTGCTACACATTGCATATTAAGTAAAGAAAATCAATAGCTTATTAACTGTAATCATAACATTTCAGTAATCATTATTGTACATTAGACAATGTAATACTCATTGGTTTTAATTAAAAGAGCTTTAATTATTTCCCCACAATGAAGTTCAAACATGTATTTGGAATTATTCAAACACCTGTTGTTAAAAAAAAGCATTGTAATTGTTTTAGTGTTGATGAATACTCTCATTCATCCAGGTTGATTCCATCACAGTAGTAGGTTTAGGGGTTGTCATCTGGACTTGGTTTTTAAAGATGTGGACATTTCACCTCTTATCCAAAAGGCTTTGTCAATTCTGAAATAGCTGGTAAAAGAGCTGGTATATATGCACTTATAGGGGGAGGAGTCAGACCTGAAAGTGGATAGTTTTGTTTCCGTTGAGTAAAAGGTTATTAGGATTCCTTTGTCCTCAGCTGGAGTTAGGGAGACAGTGGCTACCCTCCCCAACCTGGTCATCTCTTTCAGCTGTTAACGACCCAGATGAAACTGGTTCGGTTTGTTTGGGTTTCAGAACACTGCTGTAAATGGATGGAAGAATAAACCTGAGACCACCATTCTTATTAAGAGAAGGTTTATACTTTTTTTTTTTTTTTTAACTTTTCCTGTCCAACAGCTGGGCAGACAGATGAGAGCTGAGGGCCTCTTGTGTTGGACATATTTTACTTTAACAAGAGGGGTTATTAATCTTCAGACAAACCAGAGGTATGTCTGAATAAACCCCTTTTGTAATTGAGGCCAAACGTTATTAATTTCAATCATGTCTGAAAATCTTTGGTGTTGGACCGGACGGAAAAGGAAAGAGGGGAAGAAGAGAGAGGGACGCTAGAGAGAGGGGGGGGTAGGAGGGTGATAATAGGAGGGGAAGGGGGGTAAGACCATAAAGCAGCATAAAGCAACAAGTTTACTGGTTGTTAATCATTATGGTAAGGTTCAAATGTATTACAAAAAGGGCGGGGCCTATCCACACACACACTCAAATGTTATCAACACACCTGCTAGCTGCAAAATGTCCACCTGTCGACATGTACACAAAACAGATAGTGTTCACACGCATACTTATGCCTTAAAACCAACTAGTGTGAAATATTTCAGTCATTCAATCATGCAAACTGTTAGTGCAAAGGTGAGCTAACACCTGTGCTCAGGTGAGTGTTTATGTTCTTCTAAAATGGATGGTGGAACGTGGAAAGAAGGAGGGAGAGTGCCCAGCCATCCCCACCCCAAGACCCCCACCGCAGCAGCAGCGGCAGCCGGAATCCCCCCAACGCCACACGGGAACCGGCAGGGAACAACCGCCGCCCGGGCGACCAAGACCGCCACCCAGGCCAGGGCCAGCAGGACCGCCGCAAGGCCCCCAGAGCCAGAGAGCAGGGAGGCACGGAGGGAAAGAGAGCGCCGGCAAATAAAATATGATGGTAGAATTATAGAGCTTGTCCATGAGTGGCTTCCACTCCTGACAGACTCTACTAAAAAGCAAAAGCAGACACAGACAGTGTTTCCTGCTTTGGGATTCTGAACAGAACATATCTTTTCATTCCAACCAAGCATGCCTAACTTTTCAATCATCTTCTTCTTGACATGTCTCCAATGCTCTGCAAGCTTTTTTCTACAAGATCTTTGATGGATTAGAATTCCTTTAATTGCAGCTTTGGGTGAATGCTCTTTACTAGCTCAATCTTATTCCAGTTGTTTCTTTTTTTTTTTTTAGCAAGCTGCCAGATGTAAATAAGCAGCTGTCACTTGGATGTTTGAGACACATATAATCCAATCTGCTCTTCCTCTCTGACATTCACAAACTGCAAGTTATCGCTTTTATCCCACTTTCTTGCTACAACACTGAGCACCAAACAGACCTTTAGTAAGCATTCTTAGCAGCTAAGCCAGGGGTGGGCAAACTTTTTGACTTATGGGCCACAAAGGGTTCTAAAATTTAACAGCAAAGCCCGATCAGGAGCAGATGCCTGGCATGTTTTGGTAATCCAACTCATAAAAGAAAAAACAAACAAACATGAAATCTTGACGAAAACATGCTTGAATTTTTTATTGAAATTTATTTTAAAAACTTTGAAATTGTAGATTAAGACACCCTGAAAAATAGCAAATTACCCATTTAATGCACCATGTGGTGAGGGAACTATCTGTAAAACCTACTTTTTTAAAATTCAATCCATTGAACATTTAACACATTTATCAGCATACAGTACCGTCCTTGACTGTTCACACAATCAACGTAATCAGCCAATTCAGATGTTGACTTTAATGCGTTGCATAATGGTGCAAAGCCGCAATAGAATAAACCTTGTGCTATCCAAGGCATGTTAACATTGGGAGTTGGGTCATCTAGACCCACAAGACAGTGCGCTGAACCTTTTTTCTTCTATATGTGATCTTCACTGGTGTCCATGAAATCCTCTCCACCTTTATCCACCTTTGTCATGGTAGGGAGAACACGTTAATGTAAGGATCGGGTCATCTGGACCCCATAGGATAGCACAAGGGATAAGCTAATTTACGTTGATTGAGTACGCACTTTACGCCTGTAAAGTGTTACATTTAAGCAAAACGGTGCTTTGACCACCCCTGTCTTTCCTCTGATGCCTGTTATTGACCCCTGTCTGCCTCACAGGGGTTTAGCTTTGTGGACTTTGAGCTGAGCTAATAAACCTGCTGTCCGCCTTTTCTTGTGACACTAGGACAGGCACTACCGGATTGTTTCAGTTTTGCACTGTTTCATATTGTTGTACCTTAAAATCACTAAAAATGGACATTAGAACTTGAAAAATGTGAGTACAGAATGCACAAACAGAAATGAAAGTACTGAAACTGTAACAGCATCAGAAGAGCAAATACAGCCAAGCACCACGGCAACGAGCATATCGGCTCTGCCTCTCCACGAAGTGTCCACCACTGCACAGCCACAGCAGCCCTCAGATTCATTCGTTGGGCTCAGATGACCTTGAAGTTGATAAACCCAAACCAATGCCCCTTGAAAATTATCCACCACAATAAGCCTCTGGAAAAAACAGTTTTTCTACTTCATGGAACCAAAACAGATCAAGAATCAGATGCTCAAGAAAATATGATCCTGCATACTGTCAGGCAGACAGTTCATCACAATTTGATTTTTGAACTCTGTGAACCCTGTTTATGTTTCATTTTACATTCAACGTATGAGTTTCTGTTGTGTGAGTTAAAAAAATATCAAAAGTACAGCCCCATCCCAAAATGAGCAAAACCAGCTAAACTCATCTGGAGTCAGATCTAGTTTGGGGAATTCATTGTGCCTGAATACCATAAGCCTATTGCTGATTCATAAAGAGTCACAGTTTGCATTTCTGTAGGGATCTATTGATACACCTTTTAATATTGGCTTCTTAAAATGTATTTATACATTAATATGTAAAAAAATTCCTCTTTTCATTTTCATTGGCCCTCAAAAACAGAAAATTAATAAGATCTGAGGCTGTATGTTGGTGCTTCAAGAGTTTCCATTCAGTTCACAAGAAGCAAAAACTCCAAAGACTTTTATTTACTTAAATTATTCTCAGGCTCCAGTGTGTCACGCCATTACAGACTTACTCTGAGGATCTGCTTGTTTATCTTAACAAACTCTAATGAACACCCACCAGTGGTGACCTGTTTCCAGCAAGTAAAGTATTGATCATTTACAAAAGCTCAACACCAGAATGCCATCCACTGATGTGGATAAAAACATAAATAATGATGCATTTTTGTGTTAGTATTTGCACTTTACTTTGATTTAATTGAACAAACAGTGACAGTCAATCTGATTACCTCTGCAGAGTTAAAGCAGAGAACGCTGAGCTACATGTTTCCACACACTGCAGTTTGTGTTTTATTCATAAACAAAGAGTTATTGCCATCATCTGTCTACCTGTCTGTCAGTCAGCCAGTAAGGCAGACAGTTTTAAACAACTACACTGCCCTAATCCCCTTTTTTACAGTGTTAAGCCACCATAGAAGAAAAAAAATATACATATTGTATATGAGAATTGAGTATAAAAAAACAACAACAACATTTTCCTAGAATAAAGTCGTAAGACTACGAGAAGAAAAGTAGGAAATTTATATGAAAACACAGTCGGACAGTAAAAAGACTTATTCAGGTATATACAAGAATAATGTTGTAAATACCTTTTTTAAAAAGTTGCTGTTTTTCAAGGTATAAGTCCTGTTTTTGAAAATAAAATGTAAGAAGCTTCACAAAGTGTTTTAATAAATAAAATCAATCATTCTCCCGTTTAATTTATGTTGCAGACAATTCGGCTCAACAATCTCAGTGAATCGACTTTCCTTTTTTTTTTTCAAAGTACAACTTTATTTATATGAAATTACAACATTATTTTCAAAAAAGACTATCCATGTCAAATTACAACTTTTCAAATCAAACATTTACTATTTAATTCCCATTAAATGTTGACTTTATTCTAATAATCAAACAACTTTATTTTCATAAAATCTTCACTTTTTTCTCATAATTGCACATTTTTTCCTTATATTTTAACAACTTTCTTTTCATTTGTTAATGTACTCATTTTTCTTTTCAATACTCTGTCATGTATTACTGTGGGTGATAAAAATGTGTGAAAATGTAAATTATCAAACTTCACTTTCCACACAAATTTTATGGAACATAAAATGTGTCTTTGAGTTAATCTTTTGTAATCCAGATTTTCTGTGTGCAGCTGTGTTTGCTGCTCAGAGCAGTTTGCACATGACTTTTACCTTAATAAACCGCTTGCAGCGACTCTCCAGCTGCTCCGGCATTTACTTTTCCTGCAGAGAATCTAATGCCATTGTGTGGCAGCTCAGCACATTTGGAAAAATACTTTTTTAATTAAAACTTTCAGCTTTCAGTAAAAGTTTAAGAGACCTCAGAAAGAAGACAGATATGAAACCTCAGAGGACAATAATTCTTTCAAATGCAAATCCAAAAGATAAACTTTAACAAAATCTTTCTTATTTTTTATTTATTTTTGCTTTTCTCACAACTGTGAGCCCACAAAAAAGAAACATCCCAGACAGTTAATTTGGAGCTCACTTCAAATGTAAAAAAAAATAACTGTAATTTTACTGAGAATTTTTGAGGCATTGACCTGAAATGAATTGGACAGATAAATCACTACAATATCCTGGAATAAGACAACAACCAAACGCTTCACAAGTGCAGTGTTTTCCCAGAGTTTCTGATGACTTGAAGACACAAGAGCTGCCTGTTCTGAGCTCTGTCACATATTTGTGTTCTCTGTTTCTCTGGGACTGAAATGGTTTTCAGAATGTTCCACATTTTGTCTGAATGACTCTGGGTTAGGTGGTGTTGAAGTTAATCTCTACATTTAAAGAAATTCCCCAAAAACCTGATGAGAAAACTACTACTGGCTGTTGTTCCGCTGGTTCTGTTTAGCTGTGGATCAATGTGGCTTTGACAAAAACATCTGGTTTATCTCAAGGAGTTTTAGACAAATGTTCTGTGAGTGGATGAGACAAAAGACAAACTGTCTGGAAGACTTGGAGCTGTTTTGTGAACATGTGTTATGTTGTAATAGTGTACATAATTTATTACTTACTTACTTTTTACTTTTTTCTATTTTTGCACATTTTTTGTATTTGAATACTTGCACATTTGGGAAAACCCCTCACTTTTGCACATTGCTGTCACTTTTCTTTTCTCTGCTCTTTGGAACTGCTGTGACAATTTAATTTCCCCAATGTGGGATCAATAAAGAATATCTATCTATCTATCTATCTATCTATCTATCTATCTATCTATCTATCTATCTATCTATCTATCTATCTATCTATCTATCTATCTATCTATCTATCTATCTATCTATCTATCTATCTATCTATCTATCTATCTATCTATCTATCTATCTATCTATCTATCTATCTATCTATCTATCTATCTATCTATCTATCTATCTATCTATCTATTTACCTGGAGATAAAGCCCTAAGAAGTAAATGCCCCCTTACCTAATAACCTTTTCGGTTTCTGCAAGTTTTTGGTGCCCTGAAGGTTTGTCCCTTGAAGCTTGTACGGCCACCTAAAGAGACGTCATAAAAATGGTCAAGACTTAAAACATCTCTCATTTTCGTTGATGTGGTAAGCGTATCATGAAGCCTTTGCAAGAAGAATGTAAGTTGTGTGCACTTATGACACACAGGTGGTGCAATGCCACACTCCAGTCTTTAGTAAGATGTTATTGGCTACTTACTGACCACCGGAAATGCTGCATGCACTGGATGTGTAGGTGATATGCAAGTGCCCATAGGATGCTCACACAAACTATTCATTTTTAACAGTCAGACTCCACCACAAGAAGCAGACGCTTATCACATGAACACCACTAACAGGCCTCTTGCACAGTTCGCAGGATTTGTGGGGGGTTGGAAAAATATGTCCAACATGCCTGCGTCTCACCTACTGCACCCTTACTTACCCTCACATGTTGTTCAAGTGTTCGCAACAACCTGTAGAAAAAAGTGTGCATGCTTTATACCAGGGGTCGGGAACCTTCTTGGCCGAGAGAGCCATAAACGCCACATATTTTTGAATATAATTTCGAAAGAGCCATACAATAATGTAGTGTCCCTTTCCCACACTGAGGCACGGAGACTTAACCTCATTTAAGGTTCTTTATTCTGGTTACTGTAGACCGCAGCAAACGGCCTACAATTAATTCAGCAACTCCTCAATCTCTCCCGCCGAGACAAGAGCGCTTCTCCCAAATTAATATTCCCTCACTGCCGCAACAGCCCACCCATTTCCCTTATACAGCCCATAGCTGAACCCCATTGGTTCAAACTCCCCAACGACAGGCTGAGCGACAGAACTGAGGGCCAATCAGATCTCTGCATGATGCGTTCAAACGGAACTTATAACGCGACCCAACAGCCACCCAGTTAAACTCAGTCCGCTACAATATGTTTAAAACTAAAAATAGAAGTCAATATATGCATTTGATGTAATTTCAACACTTTTAAATTACAATCAGTCTGTGGATTCTTTTTAATAACATTGTTATGCTGTTGCTAATAAATGATTATTGAGTATTTCTTAGCATGAATGTGACTTCTGGTGCTGCGTGGTAGTTTTGCTGATGGTCTTCTCCGGTCGATACGTGGTGAGTTTCAGCTTCATCAGGCGTTGAGACTTCCAACCGTTAAACGTGATCATAGGTTGGTCGGAATGTTCTTTAGATGTGAGAAAGACTGCTGACATGCAGACGTGGAGCCAAACACACTCTCACGCTGCACCGACAATGTGCCCACCACCCCCCCCCCTTTCTTCCTCACACATCCCGTCCCTGCAACTGCGCGCTCTTGAAGGCCCGTACACACCGGGACGAATATTCGCCAGGCGTTATTCGCCAGCGTTTTTCGCCACGTCTTGTGTGTTCACACCCAGGCGATTTTCGCTGACGATGAGCCGAGCGAACATGCAATTTCATTCCCTGACATTAGATGGCGCTTAATGTAAACAGAAATACTCCTGTACACAAGGTGGCGCTGCGCAACTTTACGCTTCTTAAAGTCGCTTTTCACTCAGAAGAAGAGAGCAAGTATTTACGCGCTTGTCAGAATCATACAAAGAAAACATGAATATTTCAAGCACCAGTAGCTCCAACTGGTGCTTGGTTCGGGGATATTTTAGAATGTCCGTCATTATTTCTTCGCGGCAGTGTAGACGCTACTTGGCGTCTAACTTCTTCGCTGGTATGTGTGCTCAGCAAGGCAGTTTTGTGTTTGAGCGCCCCCAAGTTGTGTTTTACTGTAACTTCAGAAGCTCCAGGCACGTGTGCAAAAGCGCCATTCTCATTGGTCGAATAGATTTCGACGCGACGCGTCGAAAAAAAAAAACGAACCCGAGGCGTTTTTTTTTCCGACGCTTTGGCACGTGGCGTTTTTTCGCCTCGGTGTGCACACTCTCATTGGTGCCCTTTGTTTAGTCACAAGGCGTTAAACGTCGGCGAAAATCGCCGGCGAAATTCGTCCCGGTGTGAACAGGCCTTCAGAGACGGTAGCGTGCAGTTGCAGGCACGGCAATTCACAGGTTTCCGGCTGGTACTAGATAATAGTAAAATGATAGTGCTGGCGCAGATTTTTTTTCTCCAAGCACTGCTACCTCTGGCATCGCATCGCGCCTGGGAAGGACTGGTCTAATGAAAAAAAAAGGTTTTATAGTTAAAGATTTGTCTGCGAGCCAGATGTGACCATCAAAAAAGCCAAATATGGCTTGCAGCCATAGGTACCCGACCCCTGCTTTATACAGACTCACAGAGTAATCTACATGTACAACTTTCATATTTTGTGCATGCAACCTCCTTGTCGCGTACAGATTTGCACATTATTTGCCAGCAGTAGTCACACTTAGGCTGCCTTTACACTGCATTGTTCAAGTGACCCAATTCCGATTTTTTCCTCTCATGTGGCACAGATCGGATATGACCGGTGAATGTGTAAGCAGGACAAAAGCGCATGGATTCCGTTTTTCTAAGATCGGATACAGGCCTCTCTCATATGTGGAAATAAATCGGATATGTGCATTTGCGTGTGCCATGTAAGCAGACAAATCGGATATTCCCCAGTAAATGCGAGTCGTACGTCAGTGATGTCAATTCAGGACACCACCAACTGAGATCACATGACTTGTTAAGGTGCTTTTTGTGCGCTGATTTTGCTGTCAGCGTGTTACCTTTCAGCCTCAGGCTTCAGACCGTAGTTGGAAACCGATGTTATGTCCGGTCCGGTCCGGTCCCGGTCGGGACGCAAACGGTAACTAATCAAGCGGGACACCGTTGCTATGGAACAAGCTAGAAGCTGTTTATTTTTGGGGGGGGGCGTGTATGATGGGGACAGTGTGTGTGTGTGTGTGCGCGCGCGCGTGCTTGCGTGTGTGTGCGTGTAACTTAAGGAGAGGAGAGCGGGTGTGAGCGCAGAGCGGGGGACTGTTGGAGAACCGTAAATTAAAAATAAGGTGTCTCGCCCAAAAGTTTTGGAGTCTTTCTTAGCCCACTGGAGGCTGAGGGTTCAGAACGGAAAAGAGAACCCCGAGGAATTCTCCCGTGTGTCATTGCTCAGGAAAGGTTCAACACTTGGATCGAACTGTTAGTACAGCACAACGTCTGCAAACACTTCCTCATTCAAAACTCAGAGAGAGCACATAAAGGCCCGTACACACCGGGACGAATATTCGCCAGGCGTTATTCGCCAGCGTTTTTCGCCACGTTTTTTGTGTTCACACCCAGGCGATTTTCGCTGACGATGAGTGGAGTGAACATGCAATTTCATTCCCTGACAATAGATGGCGCTTAATGTAAAACAGAAATACTCATGTACACAAGGTGGCGCTGCGCAACTTTACGCTTCTTAAAGTCGCTTTTCACTCAGAAGAAGAGAGCAAGTATTTACACGCTTGTCAGAATCAAACAAAGAAAACATGAATATTTCAAGCATCAGTAGCTCCAACTGGTGCTTGGTTCGGGGATGTTTTAGAATGTCCGTCATTATTGCTTCGCGGCTGTGTAGACGCTACTTGGCGTCTATCTTCTTCGCTGGTATGTGTGCTCAGCAAGGCAGTTTTGTGTTTGAGCGCCCCCAAGTTGTGTTTTACTGTAACTTCAGAAGCTCCAGACACGTGAGCAAAAGCGCCGTTCTCATTGGTCGAGTAGATTTCGACGCGACGCGTCGAAAAAAAAAAACGAACCCGAGGCGTTTTTTTTTTTGACGCTTTAACGCCTGGCGTTTTTTCGCGTCGGTGTGCACACTCTCATTGGGGCCCTTTGTTTAGTCACGAGGCGTTAAACGTCGGCGAAAATCGCCGGCGAAATTCGTCCCGGTGTGAACAGGCCTTAAGACGGCCGACCAGCCCTCCTTCTTTTCCTCCCCCGTGCATCCCGTCTGGAGCGCCCAAGGCAACGCCTCCTTCCGTCGCCGCCTTGCCTCCATGACAACCGCAGTCACAAAAGTCCAAAGGATCTCCGTGGAAGGCGGAAATGCTGCTACGTAGTCCTCAGAACGTCTACGTTTGACAGTTTCAGCATTGTATAGTGTAAATGCAAAAATCAGATACGGGTCACTTTTAAAAGATGATGTAAGCGGGTCGTCAAAAAAATCGGATAGTCAGAAAATCGGATATGGGCATCAAGACCTGCAGTGTAAAGCCGGCCTTAAGGGCAGTTGTGACTAAAGCTTAAACTAATTCAATTAGAACAGCCAAACATGGAACTGATGGTGTGATGTTTAGAGGTTGGTTTCTTGCAGTTTCAGGACTCCAATGAAATCTCTCCAGTGTGCTCCATCTGTTCAGGATCTTTAACCCTTGTGCTATCTTAGATGACCCCACCCTTACATTGATGTGTTCTCCCTACAATGACAAAGGTGGATAAAGGTGGAAAGATTTCATGTTATCCATGGACACCAGTGAAGATCACAAATCATTGAAGAAAAAAGGTTCAGAGCACTGTCTAGTGGGTCTAGATGACCCAACTCCCAATATTAAAGTGCCTAGGATAGCACAGGGGATAAGTCAAAAGCACTCAAAAGCAGGTCAGAAAAAAGATCTAAACCCACCCAGAGGTTTATGATGTTCTATCAAGCAGTATGTGACATTATCGGATAGGACATGGGATGTTACTCTTTTAGAAAATGAGGCCTATATTTTACATTTACAGTTAAAGCTGCAACCAATCTGTCCCAGTTGGACAAAGTGAGCTGGAAGCTTTATCCCCTACCGAGTTTACTCGAGTGGTTTTAAATAAAGTCTTTGTCTCACAAGTCCAATCGAGAGTGCCATTTACATTATTTTTGTCTTCCCTTCCTCCTTTTCTTTTGTTTAATTCATGAGGCAAACTCGCTTGTGGGGATAAATCAAGTTCTTTCTTTGGCTCACCACGTTTTGTATTTTCACAGAATTATCCAACTCTCTTTTAATAAGACACTAAAATGTCTCTGCAAAAGACAGTAGAAGAGGATTTACATTACAGTTTTTCACTTTGGAGGTCTGATCAAGAATAAAAACAGCAAACTCTTGATCTGAAATCCACATTTGCACATAAACTTGCTCCAATTGGGTCCATACTCCTGACCCAGAAGCCTTCGATTATTAGAGAAGAGCAATTTCTCTTCTTCTAAAGTCTGGAGAACGAAGTGAACCAGCAAAGTTCAGTAACAGCCGTGGAATATTTGTGCAGAGATCTAAATCACAGACCAAGAAACAAAAGGTTTAATCATTGTTCCCTCACATTTGAAAACACATTTGTCGCTCCTGCTGCTTTTCAGCTGCTTCAGGCTTGCAGGGAGACTTCTGAGCTGCCACTTCTGCTCTCTACTCATAAGCAGGAAGATTTGGAGCATCATTCTTCATCATCCACATCCCCACCCCCCCATAAGTGCCAAAACTACCAGAGGAAAACAGAAATCACCTAATCTTTATTACAGACGAGCCACAGTTTTCTGTCTTCACCATTGATGAAGAGATACAAACAGATTTTAAAATCCACAAAAACATAAACAAACATACAGATAATAAGACAAGGCATTGTGCTCGATATTTTTGGAGGAATTGCTCTGCTGTGTTCAGGCATTGTAATCCCACAAAAGATATCAGCCGCTGTCTTATATTTCTAAATATAATTATCTTTATTGACCTCAATTAGCAGGTTAAATGATAAATTTGAGGAAGACTTATTTAGAAAAAGCCAGAAAATATTCAATATTTTACAACAGAAGGCAGAAATATAAATGTGGCTCCTTTAATGGGTTTTCTTTTAACTGATTCACACTTCATGCTTCACAATCATCTGCTTTGGGTTTCCAAATATTTCATGATCAGATCATTTTATATTGCTGCCTTTGTACCACTTATGGAAAAGAGTTCCTGCTTTTGCATAAACCATTTTTGCTGTACTTTTATCTGGAAAGAACCCTCTTTGATGCTAAAATAAAGTCATAAGTGCCCCTCAACAAAGGCACTTTCAGAAATTGCACAGATCTCCTCAGAGAACACAGTTTCTGTTTTTTTTTGTCTGAGCTTCCTGCCAGGAGGTGCTAATTTGCTGTGGAGTAGCTCAGAGGCAGCGTTCACAATAGGAGGAAAACCACTCTTTCATGTGTGACAGTGTCAGTGAGTGCTTGATGTTGTCCTGAGGAAGTCTGTGTGATCTGAAGATATTCTGACGCTAACGCAGCCTGGCACAAGAATCCATCGGGCCGTGCCGCTACAACTGGAACTTCATCTTGACAGAAATGTGGGAAACGTGGTTTGATGCAGTCTTTATGAAGACAGCAACATTTTAAATGCTGAGGTGAAACAACCTCCCTGGTATTTACCTCACTTGTCCGGGTGAGTGTGAGGGCTGGTGTCTTCTCTGTCATGTTATTTTATTTTATTTGAATTTTCGTGTCCAACAGCTGAGCAAGCAGATAGGAGATGAAGGCCTCTTGTGTTGGACAGATTTTGCTGTTACAATAGGGTTTATGGATCTTCAGATGAACAAAACAGCGAACAAGTTCGCCTTTCAGGCAGCCAAAACTCTGCAGTCTCTTCCCCCCCTAGGGCGGTAGCTAATAAACTCACCTGTTCAGCGTTCTATTTAAGTCCAGGTGTGCAGCCGTTCATTCTCTTTCTTACCGCAGCGCTGCATTCGTCACCCCACCCTCCTCCCCGGCTTCCACCTGTGGGCTCCGTTCGGGGTTTCTTACGCTAAAGTTTATGGAAATTATCTCATGGAATTGTACGGAGCCTTATGCCAATCAAAGTTTGTTAATGCCAACTAAGATGTAAATTAAGTATGTGAAAATAAATGTATTCTATTGCAAGAGTTTTGTCTGACTGAAAGTGTACATTTGTATATTCACCTTTTGTATTTGACGCCAAGCTTTATTTATAATTATGAGGTTTATATGCATGGTTTGTTGGACCAGACGCAAAAAAAAGAAGAGAGAGGGTGGGATGTTAGAGATGGAGGAGTTAGAGGGGTTTGGGGAGACGTCAATAACACAGAGTCATCCCATAAGAGTGTCATAATTAAATTGCATGATTTAGCTCTCACATACACAAACCTACACACAGCTACAAATATAGTCTGCACACAGATATTTACAGGTTTTAAGTATATTCATACATTAATTATAGAAGACTTATCTAACAGGGCACACTGACTGAAATTAAGTTATGCACACAAAAGCACACACAAGATTTGCATATCCAATATTACCGAAGAGGCGTGTAAAAACAGTACCCATGCCCATATTTGTGCAAAAGTGAATAAGCAGGCGGGTTGAATGAATGTTTGCTTTTTAGAGTGTACCTTGATCACATTGAAGGCTCAAGCAAAGGCAGGAGGCCTGGCACCTCACACCCCATGGCCAGAGGCAGACAGTGCAGCAACCCGGATGATATCGGCACCCAAGAGCCCCCCCCCCCATCAGAGAAAAACCTGAGAACAGCCACCCTCACGCACACCGGACCCCCACCACAGAGACGGAGGACTTGACCCGGCAGCCCCCCAGGCTCCAGTTGCTGTGAGCTACGATGGAAAAATTGGCGTGTCCTGATGCGCCCAGAAAAGAGGCCCTACCTGCTCCTCAGGGGACACGGTCCACCCAGCTCAAATGTTGTGGACTCCCTCACTGTGTGGAAAAAGAGCTGCAAGGTCAGGGGTGCTGAAACTCCCAGGACGCGACTAACGCCCCAACCAGTCTGAGGAGCTGGAAACAGGGAACAGCATGGCCACCACCCTCTTGCTGTGTGTGTGTACTAAAGATGTGCAACTGGGGCGGTGCAGGCTCCTCCATTCTTCAACAGCGGAATCCGATCGCCCAAACGTGTCCACCACAGGACCCTACATGAGTGTATTTGTGTATGTTGATGTTAAGTCTGTAGTGTATATACTAAGAGGGGGTGCAATTAAAATTGAAGGTTGCTTTCACCATTGATCCCTATACTACTCTGTCATGTTATGACAATATCTTAAAGCTGAATATTAAAGAAACACTTTAACACAGTGTAAAAAAAAAGTCATGTTTTGTTGCCCTGCATGCTAAAGGCAATTAATCCAAAGCAAACATTTTGCTACTTTCAGAGAATACTGTTACATGTTTATGTTCTCAACCGATGAGACCAGATGGATCCATAAATGGAGAAATGTTAGTTCCAGGAGCTCAGGGTTTTAGGTCATAGCCATGATGATGGAAAGTCAACATCTGAATGTCTGAAAGAAGTTATTAGTATGATAAAAACATTGGATTTAAAAAAAAAAAAGAAATGGAATATATATTCAAAAAAAGAGCCAAAACGAATTGTTATTCAGGAGGGGTTTTCCTGTCGGTATGGCAGAGTTTCAAAATTACTATCAGGCATCATCAAAGTCCACTTATCCGCTTTTTAAGATGCTGTGGGGTTTCAACGAGGTGTGCAGAAACAGTGAAGTGGGCAAACATAAAAGAAAATGTCCATGGAAAGAGGATGTCTGTCCAAACCTTTCCACGCCATGACATGAGAGATTCATTCACCTGAATGTTTTACCCTGAGGTTCCCTTCATTAAATTGTGAGATGATCTGAGTAATTGGTTAAAAATGTCCATTTTTTTATTTCAGGTTTGTTTCGAATTTTGAAAAAGGATTAACATTACAAAGCCTTTCAACTGCTCACTTTGCATGTTCTTTAAAAACTGCTTGTTGTAAGGCAAAGCAATTACAAGATGTTTTTCCTTTTTTACAAATGTCTGTATTTTCACAATGTTCTGAGCAACCAGGAATTATGGACACGGCTTTCCTTCCAGATACTCAAAACAAAAAATTCATGTGCAATTTTTTAAAACAACTGAGCAGTTCAGGATCATTTAAAACTCTGACATCTTTTAAAAATGCTGACAGAAATCCTTCAAAAACAAAAAAAGGCTCCAATTTATTTCTTATTAGAATTAAGCTCAGAGGCACAGATCTAAATCTGACTTTCATTTGAATTGATTTGAATTTCCATGCAGGTGGCCAGGTGAGTTGCTGGTGGCGTTGTTTGACAGCAGCTTCATGGGTGCAGGTTTCACCATGTCTCCGACACATATCTTTGTGGTCGTCAGCTGTGGCGGAGTGACAGGTCAACCTACTTAAACCCTGTAGTCGGGAACGCAACGTCATGCTTTGTCGCTGACCTTTCAACCCAGCTAAAGCCTTGTGCAACGTACACACCAAGCATATGGGGTGCGTTCAAAAACGCACTGAACACGGGTTTTTGATGCGCTTTTAGGACACGGTGTTCAAACTGGACTGTCGCTACCAGATGTAAGCACATGTACTCTTAGAAAAGGCATGGAAAAGGCTTTGGGCAAAATGTTGTGGCAGTACAAATCTTGTACCAGACTTTTTTAATTTTAAGCACTCATTCAATTACCACATGGTTATTTTGCAGGGCCTAAAAACAGACTTAAAAACGTGGTTGGCGAAAAGGGGAAGGCAAGAGTTTTGAAGGTGGAAGCCCAAAACACGCATTGGTGCACCTTAACATCGACTTTTGATTGGAAGCGGTCGCTCGAATGCGGATTTGGTGGTCAGAACCATGGATGTACTCAACAAAAAGTGTCATTGTTAAAGGATGTAAAATGAAACGCAGGAACAAAAGATGAGAAACATCCCAAATAAGGTGCATTGTAAGATTTACAGAGAAGTAAATCTGCTGCCTGTGGCTGCTTGTGCTGCACAAAGGACCATTTTAATGTCATCTATCTGCTCTGCTCTCATTATAAGTCAGTTCACTCTAACAACAGGAAGCATGCAGAAATCAACACGGTGTAATAAGTGCACAAAGCAGGAGACATATTTTATAATTGTACATCTTGTCACATGTTTACCCTCTGCAGATCAGCAGTGCTAGCCTTAATGAAGTGGATTTTAAAAATGTTGATACCCAAAATATAAAGACGCGATTAATGAAAAAAGTGTTTTTGGTGTAATGTCAATGTTTTTATGCACATATTTATTCAGAAATATATGTAAAAAAGGCTCATCATTCTTCCTCTGCAGCTTTTATAGAAACATTATCTATCAGTGAATTAGAGGAAAAATGTCAAATGAGGTGAAAGAATAAAATCATCCCTATCTAATTGGAAATGTTTTGCAGATCAGTTTGTCCTCGCAGGCGACTTCCTCGGCAGGATTTAGTGGGTTTTCAGTTAACAAGCATTTTGTCTGTTAAAGGTGAGCGTGGTGTTTCTGAACAGTCTTTCAGTGGCAGATGGAGCTGACAGATGGATAAAGAAGCCTCGTCCTGCATAATTTTTTTATCTTTTTCTGCTCAAAGAGTGGCAAAGTTTGAAGAATGCATACTCCGTGTTTTTATAGAGCAGGACTTTAGAGCAGAACTTTCATTGTATTTGCAGGTTTGGGATCAAAAATCATAAAATTTAATCAGTTTAGATTAAAATAAAACTTTCACAACAGAAGTTTTTTTTGTAAACTGTTGTCTCAACATGTAAATCTAAATGTCTGACAATTAACACTCAAAAACAAATCAGGCAGGCAGAGTTTGGTAAATGCAATAAAATCCTTGTTTTTTTTCAGGTTTTGGTGTCTGAAAATTTTGTTTTGATTTCTAAAATATAATGCTTTTTGTTTATTTAGTTTTTGCTTTTTTCATTGTTGTGATTGTTAACATGTTTTGCATGTTGCATTTAGTAATTTGTTGATGGGATTTGCACTTCAGGGCGACCGAACATCAAGACATAAAAACAAAATTTGAAAATTCCCAGGATGCATCGCTTTGTGTCAAGGTCTGACAGCAGCACTAACTGAATTTTACAAAAAAACCACACACACGCAGACTGGTCCTTTGCTCAGATTAATTTGGAGCCATCCATCCATCCATCCATCCATCCACCCATCCATAAAGGCAATATCCAAAAAAGTTTTTTTTCCCCTGGCAACCTTACAAAGACAGCTTAAAGTTGTAAAAAAATCAATATCAACCTGCACTGGTCAACGAAAAACTAATTTAATTAAATTCTTTTACAAACTGGGAACATCAGAAGGTCACAGCGGTGGCTGCTAAGCCAAAAATAAAAAAGACTGAAATGGAAGCAAAAAGCTTTTTATTAATGTATTTTTAATTAACGTTGGTATTTTTTTTATGATAATCCAAAATTTATTTTTAGCACAACAGTTTTTGTTTGACACCTTAACAAAACTATGACCCAAAACAAAATTATGAACTCAAAATGTGCATTGAGGAAGATTTTTTGATTTCCTTAAATATTATGCATATACAAGATTTTTATAAATAACTTTCCTTTTTTTTAAAAAAATAACTTTGCTTTTGAAAAAGGACTTTAAATTCTAATGATATATTATTATATCAACCAACAAAAATGAAAAAAGCTGTGTTTTCCTTTTAAAAGCTGTGACAGTCGTTGCATGGCTCACAGCATGGCTCACTGTTTGTGTTTCTCAAACACCCTCTGGTTTCGTCGCTAGTATTAGTAAATGTGACTATGGCTGCTCTATTGTAACTCCAACAGTCTTTTAATATTCCAAGTACTCTTGCACTCCTCGATTTTGTGGCATTCACAAATGCTTTTTGCTCAGTCGGAATGGTCCTTGGATATTATTTGTATACTAGGTCCAGTTTTTAAAATGGCACACATGCAGGTATATTGTGCAATTCCTTTTCTGTTTACCGTTTGAGCCAGCATATGTCTCCCTCTGACCTGCAGCTCACCCAGAAAGCTGCCCCTTGTGTTCATGCACTCACACTTTGAGTCATGTACACTTTGCTTGTGTCCAGCCTTCACACACGTGACCTGAGTGATGCATCTCTGTTCATTATTCACACTGTTTAGGCTCATATAATGCACGCGCTGCTATGCTGCATGTCATTTATCCCTCTGTCTTTGTTTCTTCTGAGGATCTCTCCAAACTTTGTGTAAGTAAAGATTTGGAGGGGTTTTCTGTTCAGACAAGATACTATCTTATTACTTCTTACTGTTGATTTTTTTGGTTGTAAAGGACCCCCCCCCCAAATGCCCATCTGGGGACGTGCAGCGCAGCAACCAGTGATGCCTAGTGAATTGCTCAGTCATCTCCTGAACGTGAACCCTTCACCCAACCAACCAATTAGCAGCATCTTTGCCCCGAGTCTCTCTGTCAGCTCCGATCAAGGCGGCTCGTCTTCTCAAAGATGACCGAACATCCAGCCAGAGACCTGCAGGCCAGGCTGTGAGGATGCAAACGCACGGAAGGGACATTAAAGAAGTGGAGAGAAGACAGAAACATCAAAACAGAAAATAAGAAGGTGCAAGGCACACTGACTGACTGACACTATTTTTTATCTTTAACTATTATTTTTGGGAGATGAGTTCTTGGTTTTCTATTATTACATTGAAGAGAATCTATGTGATCAGAACTGGATTACAAAAACTGTAAAACTATGAAATGAATGAACTCAGTAGGGGTGGGATTATATAAGCTTGCTTCTTTCCACTCCTTTTCAAGCAATAAATCAAGCTCTACCTAACTTTAGTTAATGATCACTGTATTTAATTAAGCAAATGTGATTTAAGTGACATGTTTGTTTTGTTTTATTTTTCTGTCTTTTTAATCTATGCATTTCAACATTTCTATAATGAGTTTGATCAATATATGTAAATAATTTATTGCTTTGACTACAATTCTTGAAATAAATAAATAAATCAATCAATCAACATTATACCTGTTATTTTTTGCATTGGTGTTTTTGCATTCTTTTTTGTTTTTATGTACAGCACCTTAAGCTGCATAAGAACTCCCATTATTTTTTCATTCAGACCCTCCAAGTTGTCAAAATGTCATCAACATGGCTGTCTTCAACAAGTTGTCTTCTAGGTTGGTGAACATTTGAAAGTTTGCAGAGGGGGCTGATCAGGGAGCTTGTGCAATGCGCATGCGCTCCTGGGCTGTTGTGACATCACAATGGCTCATTAATTCAAACTGAGCGTCTTTGACAGCGATTTCAAAGGAGAAAAACTCAGAATTCAAAAAGGAAATTATTTGTTTTTACATTTGCTCTCTTTCATAAGAAAAATGCCACAAGTACATGTCAAAAACTCAAAAAAGATGATTTTCAACGGAGGGTGACTTTAATTGAACTCACCTGGCAAACTAATTATCACAGGTGTCTTAGACTGATGCCAGTAATCCAAAGAGCCTTGAGACACAATATCATCCATGAGTTTAATTGCAAAACAAAGAATTTGATCTTTTTGACAGGTATACATAATTTGCACAATAATTTGGAAGGTACTGTAAGAAAGGGCGAAGTAGGTGAAATCCAGGCACGTCATTTGGATTTTTCCTTTTTTTTAAACCCCCCTGAACACTGTGCAGGGAGCCAGTTAGTGCTGTTCAAGTCAAGTGTGCGCTCTTTTTACCAGCCTGACTGTCAGAAATTTAGGAAATGAGACACTCAGAGTATACTGTATGTTGTTTGTTGATCCTTTGTGCACTTTTATATTACTACGCAACCTGTGTGTGCAGCAAAACTTAGGCGGCTGGATGGCTCAGATGGCTACCAGGGTTTGTTTCCCAGGAGGCATGATGAGCTTATTCCAGTGTGGGTATCTTGGCAAGACCCTTCATGCTACTGCCTACCTATGTAGCCACTGGTGGGCCCCAGTCTGGGTCTCCCTGTGCCGGTCCCTAGCCTGAATGACAAAAAGAGTTGTATCAAGAAGGGAATCCAGCGTAAAACTCTCTGCCAAATCAAATGTGCATATCAATGAAAGCTGATTCAATGTAGCATTTGCCGAAAGGCGAACAACAATAGCAAAATTTAGTTTCCTATTATTAATTTTTTCACACTTGTCCTAAAATGATTTTTTGGTTTTACTTCTCTGATGTTGCTTTCATGAGTCACAGACCGACGGCTTCCAGTTCACTGCTCAAGCTTCTGCTTGTAAGTGATGAGTGAAATCAACTTAATTAGAGAACAGTTAAAAGTGCTGAAGGCATTTTGTTCGATAGCTTTGTGCAGGCAGGCGAGACTATCAACACAGCTCTCATTTGCTTTATTTGTTCATAAACACTGGAGTCTGGAAATTTGTAGAGCAAAGTGGAGTACAGGAGAAAAGGGGATGTTGTGCTTGGGTGGTTCCACTAAAAACACAGAAAGGGATCAAACTTTGGTTTTTAATTGGATTCAGTTTACTTAGAGACCCCTCAAAACAAGATCGTCTTAAATGTGCTCACAACTCATTTCTAAATAAAAAGAAGTAACCCTAGTGAACTAAAACTTTTTTTTAAATCACCCAAACATTTATGCTTAGGTGTTGCATTCATTTATGTCATGAAAAGGTTTTTTTTTTAATTTATTCACATCTTTAAATAAAACAGTTCTTTTAATGACTTCCACCTGAATAGTATTGACAGCTGCATGAGCACAAGGCTTTCTGATCAAATTGCACTTATTGTCTAAAAGCAATGCTGCCTTTATTATTGCATTTTTGTATTGAAGAATTGATGTGTTCAAAGAAGTTTTTTAACTTTATTATCAATTTAAATTATTATAAAACAGTAATTTTACTTTAAGTGACATCTGGTTTGGAAAAAAAACAAGCTCTTGGTTTCAGCATTTTAATGGAAGTTACTGACAGATTTGGAAAACAACACAAAAATATATAACATTACATTCACACAAGTGCAGTACTTACAAAGATTATCAATCAACTTTTGCGTGACATTCATGGTGTCTCAGTACAAATACATGATTTAGTTTACAATTCTTAGCATCTTTCTATCAACACTACATATGACATCACTCAACAAGCAGAACCTATGTGTCTTATTTTTGTGTTTTGTTTCAATCGTACATTGATGTGCAATAATACAAGAAATCTACTCGGGTTATAATTTTGGAAACACTTTGTTATATTAGTGGATAAATCTACATGACAAAAAACAGTTTCTCTCTTTTTGAAATCTTTGCTAAACTTTTTTTGCTTTCTTACACATATCTTTACAGCTGTGCAATTTTATCCACTAAAATGTGTTTTTTCAAAACATGTGGGATTAATGCAAATATCAAGCAGTTTGTCAACAAAATTGTTTCATGGACTGAAATTGTATCAAAGAAATAATCTTACTTGAGAATAAACATATTTATTGCAGCTGTTGTAATGTAACTGAATACTCATATTCATAACAGATGGGTTATACTGAACGTAAATCTATTTTTAAAAACCACAGACTGTAGACATGATAATGAGCAGTAAACACAGATGTCATACGTCTATAACCTCTTACACACTGAGGGCTTTTTGGTTGTGAATAGATCACAAATAGATCACAGCATATCTTCATAACTGCCAGATCTATATGTCAAAAAGTAAGATAAGCTTTGTATGACGATTGGAAAGTGTCAGAAAAAAAAGGTTTTGGACCATATGATGTGGCATGTATTAAAAAAAAGGGTAACTACTCAACCAAAAGTTCTGAGGTGAGTGGATCTGCAGCATTTATCAAGCTTTGAGTTATAGAGCATGTTAGCTTCAATTTAATGATACAGACCTCTCATGGAGGACCCCATTGGAATTCATTAAAAGTTTTTTTTCTTTAACTCTTGTGCTATCTTAGATGACCCCACCCTTCCATTGACGTGTTCTCTCTACCATGACAAAGGTGGATAAAGGTGGAAAGATTTCATGTAATCCATGGACACCAGAGAAGATCACAAATCATTGAAGAAAAAAGGTTCAGAGCACTGTCTAGTGGGTCTAGATGACCCAACTCCCAATGTTAAAGTGCCTAGGATAGCACAAGGGTGAAACTGGGAGCAACCATAATAATAACCAAGAGAACAGGAGTTACTCTTCTCAACTTTATTGGCTTTGAAGTGAGTGTCAATAAAATCATGCATCCATGTTTGCTTGCTTGTATACTGACATACACGTAATTTAGTGAAAGCATATTTTTTACACGAGTATTGACATTTGATGGAAAAATGTAGGGATCCGTTTTCAGATTTTATATTAATTAGTTAAAAAGCTTTATGCTAACAGGATTTTTTGTTTTTGTTTTGGTAACCCAACTTTTTGATGGCAGTGGTTTGATGTAGCAGCCTGTTAGCTAAGGACATTTCTGACATTTGAGTATGTTTCTTAATCTAAAGAAAACCCACTTCTCGAGGGGGGAAAGGTATGATTTGAGTTTTTAAAGATCCACTCCTATTTTGACCAATTGGTAAAGTGTTCCTTCTAGTCTTTTAATGCCATTTTTAGCCAAAATAAAGAAAACTGTCGTTTTTTTTTTTACCATAGTTTCTGCAGAACGGCAGCAGTTTATGATAAATTGTTTATATGTGTTCAAATATGTTGTTGGTTTATTTTGTTCTTGTATCTTTTTTCAGTTTATGCATCTTGTTTTTATAGGGGGTGTGGTGTGTGGTCAGAGTATTTGGGCGTGTCTGTCTGTCCTCGTCAGGTGTTTCTCGTCTGTTAGTGTTATAATGTCAAAAGGTTTAATCTTGTTGTTTTGTTGTTATGAGTGTTATTGAGTGGGGTTTTGGATTTTTATAAGCACAAGTTTCTTCCATTCCCCTTTCAAATCCTATTTTCAAAGTCGTGTGTAAATTTATTTTTTTCATTTAATTGAATTTAATTGAAATTTAATGGAAATTTTGATTTGATTTGAAATAAATCTTGTACTACCACTAAATGTACCTCCAAATTGTGGACAGGGATGTTGGTGTGAAGTAACCCCGCCCCTGCATTTCTCTGTTTAGAGAATCTACCGCTAGCTTATGGTCCCTCCCACTACCAGCCAAACAATAACAGTGCAAATAAAAGACGAGCAACATTGGAGCTATTCAACTGTCCAGATTTGAGCCAGATGCCAGCTCAGGCGAGGAAATCAAAGACGAACGTGGATCTAATTGTCAAGTGAATACATCCGAATGGTGCAGAGTAGGGAGCTTGTGGCCTACCTAACGTGTCTTCTACATCACAAATAAGTTCTTTTTCAAACTGCATTTTATTGTCTTCTTCGGATTTACAAGGAGTTGAATATAGAAATACCCAGATATAGAATTTAGAGATTAATTTTCTTTAAATATGTCCTCCATCATTAAGAAAAATGCAACGAGAACATGTTAAAAACACACACAAAAAAGGGGTTACATTGGAATGGGCCTTTAATTAAATGAACATTATGTATTGCTGTTAAATAAAAAAGCCCAAGCAAGGGTGGGCTTATTAGTGGTGCCATATGGTGTTTAAAATATATTTACACTTATATATTTACACACGCACACACACATACTATATATATAGATATATATATATCTATATATATAGTATATATATAGATATATAGTACAGCTGCATCACAGTGTGGTACGGCAGCTCTACCGCCATGGACCGCAAACGCCTGCAGAGAGTGGTAAAGACTGCGTCCAAGATCACCAGGACTCCTCTTCCCTCGCTGCAGAGCATATACAAACGCAGGGTCTGCAGGAGAGCTGCCTCCATCATCAAGGACCCCACCCACCCGCAACGAGGACTGTTCACTCTCCTCCACTCAGGACGGAGGTACAGGAGTGTGAAGTGCAGGACCACCAGATTTAGGAACTCTTTCTTTCCCTCTGCCATCAGAATCCTTAACAGCTGACTGGAGTCTGGAAAAACAAACTGCACCTTTGCTCGTCCTAATTGTTGCTATTGTCATTGTCACTTTTGCACATTTGCACTTTTACAACTGCCACTCGACATCTTGTGTTTTTGTGTGTATGATGTGAGTGGATTGTTTTGTTTCCTCTATACGTTTGGCATTTGGAGCAGACAGCAAAGAAAGAATTTCATTGTGCAGGGAAACCCGTTTCTTTACTGTGCATATGATAATAAACCCTTTGAATCTTGAATCTCTTGAATATATATATATATATATATATATATATATATATATATATATATACACACACACATATATATATTATATACACTTATATATTTACACTTTATAGATATATGTGTTCTTTTAGTGCTAATTTGAAAGATAGTGTTTTATCAGGTTCCTTTATGGGTCTCCTCACATTTTTTTTTCTTTTACAAGTAATTGCAATATGTTGTACATGTAAAATTTAGAAGTTGGCCAGACATTCACACACAAAGATATTTTAGCTATTTAATTTGGTCCATTTATGTTCTTAGCATCTTTGAAAGGCACATTGGGCCCGAATTCTGATTGGTGTTTGCCCGACATGCTTAATGTGAACATAAACAAGATTCAAAACAAGATCAACACAAAGACAAATACAATAGAAAACACAAATAATGGCACTTTCTTAGAACAGGAATCTCGGACAATTAAAACTTGGAAATTGTTAATTAAAAATTTTTTGTGGCAAATGTAAACAAATAAAACAGCATTTGAAAAATGAAATTGAAAAACAATTAAATGAATACACCCAAAGCATAAAGACCACAGCATAACACCACAAGTATATACTGAATAACTATATAAAAACATCTTAAAAGTGTCTATTTCTACCTGAATCCACCAGGGGTTTCTGCCTTAAAAGGTGGCTTTAGAACACTGTGGTGGTTTTGTTGAAACAGATCAGTTTCCAAAGCAGCATAATGTGGTGAAGCAGCACAGAAACTCTGCTCATGGATTTTAAATTAAAAAAAAGACAATTTGCTATGTACTAGTGTTTGACTAGTGCAAAAGTCCATCAAACAAACTTTTTTTCATTTTTTTTCCATTTCAAAATGCAAAACCATTGAAAATCATGCAAACTTACAATACTCTCATTTGTTAGTAGATCAGTTCACAAAACTGTATGCTTGAAAAAGTCCACACTATGCATAATTCACCAGAAGTGAATTGTTTCTTGTCTGGTTTTAAAAAATGTAAATAATAACTTTGACAAATTGAATACATTATAATACATCATAACTTTGATTAAGGTTAAAGCAAGAAAAAAACTGCATTTTGGCTGATGTGAATTACAGGATGCCACACAAGTTACGACACTAAGAGTAGAATTTTACACAAACTGTTTGTTCTGACCTAAAAAAATGATCATCTGATAAATTTGTTTTTCTGTTAATATATTTATCATCATTTTTTTTACTTCAAGTTTCCAGGATTTGGCTTCCTCAAAAGTTGAGTTCTTGCCCTTCCTCAGGTAGAACTGGGATGTTTGCTGTAAGTGTTTGATTGGGGAATGTAAAGGAAAGGATTTTAATGCATGTAATCTGTGGTCACAATCCACACCTGTTAATAAAAAATCTGCACAAAATATCCACTTTGTTACAGAAAAAATGAGGAGCTGTTTTTTTGAATGCAGGCTTATAATTGTGACTTTGCCCTACATTAACTTCCCAACTAAATTGCGATACTTATAGTGCACATTACGAAAATGAGGAACTTGATATCCCAGCAACTGTTGGGCAAAGGTGGGGTACACCTTATATGGATTATCAGTCCAAATCAGGGCCACACAGATGTAAAAGCACAACTAGGGAAAATTTCAAATCACCAGTTATGAAGCCTGTTTTTGGACTGCAGGAGGAAACCAGAGTGCCCGGAGAAAGCCCAGACATGTATGAGGAGAACCTCCACACAGAAAGAACCCAGACAGAATTTGAACTGAGGCGAGATTGTTAACCACTGCACCACCACTCTGACTGATTTTTGTTATTGCATGAAACTCAAGGCCCAAATAAACCACTGTACACTTTATAATATTATGGGCACTTTATCAATTTCATTGTTTAATAATGAAAGCTTTACATCAAACAGAAAAAAAATCACAAAAAGGGATCAAACCCAAATTTTGACATTGGTTTAGCTACCTTTTTTTTTGACTTGTATACATTTAAAGGCAGGTGACAAAAATAAATGTAAGACAATTAGTGTCTTAACTGCAAAGGTATAATAAAGTACACCTTTGTTCTGGGTCAGAACACTGTTGTACACGGTCAGTGCAGTTGATAGTTTGTTTGGCTGCTGTGGTTGCTCTCTGCCTGCTCTGGACTTGAGAACACTTCTAAAAACCTGACTGAGTCTTTTATGATGTCAGTTTTGCAACAATACAGAGACCCATCGCGCTACTAAACAGTCTTTATGCCAAACATGGGCTATGAGGCCATTTAGAAACGTAACCTTGAGCTGAGTTGTCAAAGTATCCCCCTCTGGTCATCGGTATGAACCATCTACAGAGCTCTAAACACACTAAATCTCCCAGCAACCCCAGCACACAGTTTCTGGATGCCCAACACCTGACTTTCATTTGCAATCACTCACAGTATACTTGAACACTTCACTGAACCTCACTCAGGGCAAAGTATTGTTTGCATCACTCTGCCTGTATTACTGAGCATTACATCCAGACCTGATCTTCTAGTTTACTGAAGTGAGATTGCAAAGGTGTTATGCTACCCGATCTGTAATGGCTTCCTAATCAGGAACGCATGTGCGAAACACGTCTACTTCCACTAAAGCATTTTCCAGAACTAACCTGTCAGAGTATCTCTTTAGATGTTAATAGCAATAATAATAATTACGGGGGTCCTGAAGTGCAAATCACATTAACAAATCCTTCCATACAAAAACATTTTTAAAGATCATAACAGCAATTAAAACAAATATTAAAAAGTAGCATTACATTTTAGAAAACAAAACAAAATTTCAGACACCAAAAAGTAAAATACAAAAATGAAAAAAAAAAACATTTCAGAAAACAAAATTAATTTCCAGAAAACAAAATGAAATATTAAAAAATGAAAAACATTTCAGAAAACAAATTGAAATACAAAAAAATTAAAACATCCAAATCAGACTTTAACATGTTGTCCACACATGTCAAATTAAGCGATAATTGATATTTCCAATATAAGTTGAACTCAGTTATTGGTGGAAAATCTGAATTTCAATTATTCTGATCCAGATCTTAGCCCATCAAATCTCCCTGTAATTATTTCCAGGATTAAATGAATAAACTCCAGGCTGGGTTCTTAAAAGTTAATAAATATAAAAAGAGCCAAAGGAGCCAGTCTTTTGAACGGCTCTTTGAAATATGATTTGGCTCCCCAACAAGAGGCATAAATCCCATCACCAATGGAAGGGAAGGATGAAAGGATAAAACATTAACTTAAAGACTATAACCTTGAAAGATTTAGCTGATTTGGTGGCATAAAGTTTTCAGAGCGGTAGAACGCACGTGGAAATATCAACCACCTTTTACACCAGCTAGGCTTAAGTCTGTGAGAGGATTCTGTATGAAGCAGCAAAAAGATGTTAAATAATGAAATGCAGTACTGTCATCCACAGATAAGGTATGGAGTTACATTTGTTTTATCTAATAAAGAAGTAATGCAGCGTTAAACATGTTTAAAGAAAGACCATAAGTTGATGACAGTTTACCTGTCATCAGTCAGATTTTGGGCGGTCATGTGGGCAGGATTCTCAGACAGGTGTGGCAGCTGCATAACCAGCTATGCTGTCAGGTAAACTGCAGCAGTTTGTATTTCAGAAAAACAACATTTATGAATGCTTCTTATTCACACCTTTTAAGATCTGTGACTTTAGAGTGTGGCATTGTGCATGTACATTGCTGTAAATAGATAAATCTTTATTTGTCATTGTCACAAGTACAAAGAAAGTGAAAGCGCTTCCTGGTCATTGCAACATTCATACCTTAAGGCCAATGACTGCATCTGCACATGACCAAACATGTCTAAATGTGTCACTAATGGTAAGAAGGGTCTGTATGTTCTGTTATGTTTGCCACATATAAAAGAGTCACGTACTAATAACAAAACATTTTAGATTTTCTGGCAGAGGAATACAAAAGTGTTATAGAATGTATTTTATCAGACTGAAAGAACGTATTTTAATCTGAGTTTGGTGTTTTCACCCCTCCCTAATGCTTTTCTGGCATAACATGTTTTCTCCTCATTTTGACGAACTCTACTTTTTCCTGAATGAAAGAACAACAGCAGCTGATGGTTTTCTGTTGGGGATTTCAGTACAGCCGGTGTTTCCTCAGTGCTGAGGAAGCTGCAAGCATGTAGGTACTGGGGCCCCTTACCCAGGTATCTTCATCTGGAGAAGATCTGTTCTCAACAGAGCACAACAGATGTGATGCTGAGCAGCAACTTTCCCTGACATGACTCTTTTTGATCCAGTAGTTAACCCCAAACAGATTTTTTCCAGATGCATTGCTTCATCTAATAAAAGGACAGGTACGCTGACTAAATGCTGAATGTAAACGTAACATTTGATTAAATGCATTAAGAAGCCCATAAGGTAAAATCCACAACTCCATCTTTGTTTCTGTTATTGAAAAACATATTCATGTTACGTTTGTAATAAATATTTCGCATTGCCATGACACCATTTTGTTAATTTTCATATCCATTATTACATTGCTCACGTCGGCATTCATCTTTTTTTGACCTGCAAAGAAACATTTCTAAACATCTTTAAAAATGTCATCATTAACTTTGTTAATACAACTTTAAAACTCAAAATGGTTAAAACATGGAGCCAGTTAAGACCAACTCTTAAATAAAGCAAGTCTAATATGAACATTTTAAACTGCAGTTTTGATTAAATGGAGATTAACTTGTTTGGAGTTGTACAAGTGTCTGATGTAATTCCTAATAAATGGGGTTTTCCAGGTCATTAACCCGACACTTTAGACAGTAATCACAGCTCCTCTTTCACTCCCTAAGACATCCTTTACAACCAATCAGGCTTATGCAGCAGGTTGAGAAAAAAATGGCTTTTTCTAAAAATGTAGTGATTAAGGTCAAATAATATTTAATGATTTCATTGCAAATAAATCTGAGAAATTTATCATGGTAATTTGCCTATACTGCATGGAGAAAGTACTTTAGGCTACGTTCACACTGCAGGCTGAAACGACCCAATTCTGATTTTTTTGCCCCTATGCGACCTGTATCTGATCTTTTCATTACAGTCTGAACGACACAGATCAGATCTTTTCAAATGCGACCCAGGCCACTTGGGTATGTGGTCCTGAATCCGATACGTATCTGATCTTTTGAAATGCGACCTCCATCTGACCGGCCAGGCCACATGTATCCGACCCGTACGTCATCGAGACACTACAAAAGTCAGAATTCTGCGTTGAAGTAGGCGGGAACGAGAACATAAACATCAACCATGGCAGACGATACTGCTGAGACCAGTCAGTGGAAGGGAAGCGAGGTCACCGATTGGATTCATATTTAGGGTGACAGCTCTATTCAGGCCAAACTCAAGGGCTCTTATCGCATAATATTGCATTAACTGAGCATTTTTAAAAAAGATTTCCAGCAAAATGGCTGAGCGTGGTGTTGAACCTTTCCCACGATTACTTTTTTCCCTTTCCGAACGTGGTCAGAAGTGTGGGGGACCGAAGGCACATCCTCAGTCGGGGTTCACTTCCCCGTTCGTACCCGCAGATTCTCCAGAGCGGGTTAATAAACAGTCAATAGACTTTATTCTGGGGGAAACCATCTTTTATTATAGTTCTCCTTCCTCCGTAACACACAACACGAATGCGCACCCCCAACACACTTCCGCTGCCCCCCCTCTATCTCCCTCCTGCGCTGCACGTGCTCTCTCCTCTCTCTTACACACACGCGCACGGCCCCAACACATAAACATCCCCCTTCAGCAACAGTGGGTACAGACGATCCTGGCTCCAATGCCTTCTTAAAATGAAAAGATTGTTATTGTGCTGGCTCTTTTGTGAAAATAAATGTAATAATGCAAAAAGAGCTCCGCTGTTGACAACACTGTTGGTGACATCCATTGTTAGCTACTACAGTTAGCTACTTCTGCAAACAACAGTGACGTCGTTCACCGTTGAGTACTCTTCTGCGCATGCGGGTCACTTCTGGGTCATTTCACAGTCACACAGGAGATCAAAAAAGTTCGCATTTAATTGGAAATGTGAACGGCCTTGCAAAAAAATCTAATTTTTTGAAAAAATCGGAATTGAGCATTAAGCCCCGCAGTGTGAACGTAGCCGTAGTCTCCTTTTTTACTCCCATGTGGAGCTGCCATCTGTTCTCCTTGCACAGCTCAAACTTTTGTGGAACTTTACTTGTAGAAACTTCACCTGCAAAAATAACTCATTTTAACTGAATGTAGTATTTTATGTACTTTTGAATATGGTTGTGTATGTGGTACAAAAATCTACAATGGACTTTGATTATATTGTTTCATATATTAACTTGTTTAGTAATTGAAATCTTAAATATATTTTAGCAATCCTATGTAATTACTGTATGAATCACATGATCATCCAGGCTAGCTCAGAGCTTCTTCCGGCATGTTATCACCGAAAACAGGAATGGCTATTCATGTCAGAACAGTTAGTCTCCATCGGGTTCCTTTTGTGAATTTGCGAGTTTCAAATAATAACAGTTATCTTGTCAGAGTAGCACTTTTAGCTAATTAACATCCTCACAGACGTGATTGAAAAATGAAAACATAATAGATTTAATTCTTACCTGGACAATGGCGATAATTAAAAGCATGAGCCGTGCAGCCATAGATATTAGCACACAGCATTCACAATAAGACTTCACACAAAGAACATTTCATTTTGTTTTCTGAATTTTCATTTTTTTACATTTTTAGTTTTCTGTAAATTTATTTAGCTATTTTGTTATGTATTTGTTTTTTGTTTTTTTAACTTTTCATTTTGTTTTCATGAAAGAAAAAAAATGTTTTCTGAAAAGTTTTTTTTTTACATTTTGCCTTCTAAAATTTTGTTTTGTTTTCAAAAATGTAATGCTGTTTTTTTTAAAATTTGTTTTGCTTTTTTAATTGTTGTGATCTTTAAGATTTTTTTTGTGTTGAGTGACTTGTTGATTTGATTTGCACTTCAGAGCCACCGTCAATAACCTCTTAAACAATTACAATAATAAAAAAGCTTATTTTAAAGCTAAAGACAAAATAAAGAAAGTCGAAAAGTTGTGAATCAGAACTGCACCATCCTACTGCACGTGTGCAAAATTGGACCACACAGCTGTGCAAATAATTTCTTCTTCTGTTTTGTGTGATGGCAGTTAACTCCCCAGTGTGCAAGGAAACCACCACCTACTGATTTTACAATATTGCCCTGGGGCAGAGTAAAATGCCCCCAGTTCTTCTATTTTGCCAACACAAAAACAAACCATGAAACAGAGAGAATGATCAAACCCGAATTCCTCCCCTACCCCCCTGGCTTCTCCCTATCACTCCGATTGTAGGGCCTAAGGAGGGATAGAGGTGTATAAAATCGTTTTTCAATGGGAAACCCTTGCAGCGGAGGGCTCTGTATCCCTGACCGCGATAATCTGCGTTGCGCTGTGCCACGGAGGGGCATTTTTATGGGTGTAGTCTGAAGCACAGAAATTTACATTTAATTATACGTAATGACTTTTTGTTTTAGTATGACTTATTAAAGGTATGACACTGATGCTTCCAGTTCCTAGCTTTTTTACAGGATGTTGACAAAAATGTTTGTCAATTTTACGTTTATTCCATAAAACTTTTCAGAGTTTTCCGAGTGATGGCACATGATGTGTGTGGATAAACGACAACTACTGATGACGTCATCGAGACACCCAGATTAAAAGACACTATTTTTCTAAAACTCTCCATTTGGAGGGCTAAATGTAGGGTTGGGGAGAAGCCATAGGGGTAAGGGAGGAATTCGGATTCGGCCATTGACTTCAAGCCATGTAGCCGTCATTCTATGACGTTTTGTTAGGATGTTTATTTTCTGTAAGGAAACCAATATTTATACAATGTTGCATTTTTCAACGCTATAATTCAATCAGGGGAAGCTCTCCCTTGTTGTGAAAAACAATAATTCATGTGAACACGGAGTTATCCATTGTTTAAATGTCTCGGACAGCCGAAAAGAAGCCCGAATTGTTAGAAAAATGCTACCGGGAGCTAATCTTTTATTTTTACTTTTTTTCAATTAATTAAAAATCTTTTATACCGTGGTCCGGGTGAATACTCAATTCTCATTGACTGCTGGGTGTGGATTAAAAAGTGATAATCCACAGTGATAACGCACACCTAAAAAAGAATAGTCACATAATTTAAATGTTCAATATCACTGCACTGGCTTCTTTAAAACTAAATAACAACAATAAAGCACTAAGAATCGATTGATTATTTAATTTTTTTGCAATTGAGCATGGCATAAGCCAGATAATGCCTTTCGAAGTGTGCGTTATGAGAAATTAACACGCGAAGCCCGAACTGTCTTTCCTTCCTTGACCTTTATCCCTTATATAATATTGGAACAACAATTGTGCAAAAATTTGTACAAACTACGGGAGTAAATCTAATTCAAATTGCTTAACTGTCATAATGTTAGCAACAGCTGAGTGACATAAATTTACTAAGGTAGGATCTGTACCCCACATGTGCAAATGGTTAAATAGTTAGTTGAACAGTTAGTTGTAAAAGCTTAAGAACATACAGGTGAAATAGCAAAGTTGCATGCAAATTATTCTTAATTTCACATTGAGTTGCTCAGATTTTGTAATGCAAAATTGATGTAGTTATAATATAAGATAAAATTTCCATGGGGTTTTACGTAAATATTGTAATTCACCAGCTGAACAACAGCTTGACACTTCCATTGATTTATTTATGAAAGAGTAGTGTGCAACACAGTTGGGAACCCTCTGGCCCTGTTTTAGCCCAAATTTCAGCAGAGCGCTACGATTCCAGAACCCCCCCCCCCAAAAAACCAAAAACATTTTCCCTTTAGTTTGTGTCTGCATCAAGGCGTTGCACTGAAATGCAGTTTTCATCTGTCTTATTTTTTTTCTCTACTTAAAAAAAATTAAAACAATGAAAGAAATAACCTCTGAATTGTGATCAAAGTACAGACCTTATAGCAGCTCTGGGTTTACTTGCACTTAAGTCTTTTTATAGGATGGATTAGTAAAACTCTTTGGCCCGGCTCCATTTGTTTGTTTTTCTGGGTCGGGCCTCACAGCATGGTGGTCTCTGACTGCAGGATGGACTGGGCTCTGGAGTTGCGGTGAAACTGCATCATGTGCTCTGAACCGTTCCTGGAGGTGAAAGTGCTGCTGAAGTGAGGTGTTCTGCTCAGGCGGCAGTTCAGACACATGCTCCTCCACTTCCTCCTGAGCTCCCCTTGAACCTAAAGACACAGCCAGAAAAAAAGGATTTATACAAGGAAATAGGAATTTTGATGGCTTTTTCAGAGACAGACAGAATTGGGACTAGTACACACATTAGAAGTGCAAGAAAAGTTTGAATGAATTGTGTTGGACAAATTTAACCTAAAGTTGCTTGTGAAGTTGAGAGAAACACAACATCTCTGAAAGCTTCAAGAAAAAAAAAAGAAACATAAGAAACCTGGAAAAATTTACATTTCTAAGACAAACACTTTATTGTATACCTTGTTTTAATCTCTCTTTAGCCTTCACTAGTATTGTATCTTTGTCCTTTATTGTGAAGCTATGCTGACAAACCTTTTAGAGTTGGACTTTGCTCTCGGTGTCATATTTTGAAAAAGGAATTGGATGTTTGTTTTCCTGTCAAATATTTGTTTAAGATAAACTTGAAACTGAGAGCATGTAAACAGCTCTCAGTTATAGGTGATGGGAAGTGGGGGGGGTCCGCTCTGCAGACACTTTTTCCTAGGAAATGTCCAGGTTTTTTTATTTTATTTTGCCTAAATAGACCATAATAATAATTAAAAGACCACTTTTGAAAGACAATTAATCTAAAAGTGATTGGGACTTTAAAGAAACAGTCTGATTTCTAGGCGTCATTTTTCATTTTGTACTCTTAACAGCAATTTTGAATTTTCATCTATACTTAAGCAACGATTTGACACAGAATGGGAACATGAAGAAATATTCTTATATAGACTCGAATCTGAACTCTCTTGCAGAGAAAATACTTTAGAAGTTGCACAAGTTATTGGTTGTTTCTTTAAAAGAATATTTAACATGAAAAGACCAAGACTGACCTGGGCCAAAAAGCATTACAAGATGCACCAGTGACACTGGAATAAAATAATTTGCTACAGCGTTCTTGTTTAATTCCCTCTTTCTTAGACAAATTTAGCCTAAATCCAGCAGGCAGCATGACTGTCAGGAAAATCTGCTTCCAATCTTTTGTCTAGAAAAACTCTGCAGCCTTACATCTCTTTTCGGTTTTATTCCAGTTTTCCACTTTTCTTGCTCTACTAAGTCGTCATCCTCAGCTATCAGAAGCGACTGGCACAGTTCATCTTTATTAGGCAACTCCTTCTGCAACCCACAGTCGCTTTTAAATCCCTATTAAATCCTTCACTGGCACGTTCACACAGTCTCAGATTTGTGGAGTCTGAGTGTTTGAAAGCTTTAACTGTAGGGTGAAAAATGTTCAGTAACCCTGTTTTAAAGTTTACCTTAACTTTTTAATGTTTTATAATTATTATTACAGCTAATCCCTTGGTAGATAGTAATTTAACAAACCCCCATCATTTTCTTTTGATTGAGTTTACTTTTTTATTGCAAATTTGTTACAAATAATTGATTTTATTTTTGTTAGAATCCCATTCTGATCATCTTAAGATCTGTTTCAACAGCATTCCCAGTGATCTTTCAAATATGCCGTTTTTTAAAGAGCATGCCGTTTTCTTGGACAGCTCATCAGATATTTCTCTTTGTGTTAGGGTCAGGACCGACAGTGCAAGGCCAGTTCAACCCCACTTCCCGCCACCCATCTGACCTATCCAGTCATAAAGTTTTGATCCATGAGCCAGTTCAGATTAGGAAGATGACGTGGCTCAGGTGGTTGAGCTGGTCGGCCAATGATCGAAGGATCGATTGGTTGGTGGCGGTTCAATCCCCCTTCCCCTCAGTCAACTGTCATTGTCTTTGTCTGGGGCAAGACACTTCACCCTCCCTGCCTCCAGTGTCGCTCCACTGGTATGAATGTCCCAGTGATGGTCTGAGGTGCAAACTGTCAGCCACGCCTCTGGCAGCCTGCCCCAGGGCAGCTGTGGCTACATTAGTAGCATCACCAAGAACAAAAAATCTTATCCATTATTATTATTACTATTCAGTTTAAATTGTGTCGGTCTATTGAAAACCAGTTGTGAACATCAAATTAACACACAAACTATGTCCACTTTTCTGACATCTAAAAATGACCTCACTTCATCGACAATTTTGGGTCAACATTTGAAAGTTAGATTGACATCATTATTAGACGTCACATGGACGTTCAGATCCTGTCTGCACAGTGTCCGTCCGGCGAAAACCAGTTCTACACATCTATACAACGTGAATATTTTTCCACGATTTAACGTCAAACAATGACTTCACTTAAACATAAATTTTGGTTCAACATTTGAAAGTCAGATTGAACATTTTTATTAGGTGTCATATGGACGTGCAGAATCAGTTTATATTGCGTCCATCCGACAAAAAACTGTTCTGGTTGTCCATACAATGTTCATATTTTGTCCAGTATTGAACGTCAAATAATAACCTTAATACAACATCAAATTGAGTTCAACGTTTGAATGTGAGATACACATTTTAATTATGCGTTTAAGTACTATTTATGTTTTATTTTACATTTTTAAATATTATTTATTTTATCTTCTTATAATGTATCGATTTAATTATGTGGAAATGTTTTTTGTGGGAATGGCTCAGAAATGTATTTATTTCTTTAGAATCAGAAAACGTTTTTTGATTTGAACTTTGGGTGAATTATGTATCTCAGTCATTTATTTATCACTAACCACTCTTGCGAAGCATTTCTGAACCTAAACAGAAAACACCCCTCTGATTGACTGAGGCAGTGCATGCATTTGACACATGCCAATTTTCTGTCTGTGAGACCAAATGATCTTGGGTTGGCTCCGGGTGGCTAAAAGAATGCAAACATTTACCACAAAGTTGAAGGTACGGCTGAGAGATATGGAATTTTTTTATATGACAACATAATTTTTCATATCAGGAAATAGCAATATGTATCACGATAAACCAAAGATCTATATTTGTAAAATTTGAACGCACTGTGGCATATAAGAGAAATGTGTAATCATCAAAAGGTTGTTTAGACTTAGATATTTATTTCCTGTCATACTTTAAACATAACAGATGCACTGAAGGACCATGATGCAAGTTTTTTTTTCCAATTACTATGAAAATGCATATGTATTATAAACTAAACTGAAAATTGTTCCAATAAAAAAAACAAAGCATTCATTCTACAAATAAATTGTAAAGTTTTCAAGTTTTACAGAACAAACATAAAATTGACAAACATTTTTGTGAGCATCCTGTAAATAAGCTAGGAACTGAAAGCAAATTTCTTCTGGCAGTTTAGACAGTTGCTACTGTGCAGTTCCTACCTTTGTTGTCTTTGTTTCGAGAATTATTTTTTATTTCAGTCTAAGACTGAGCTTGCTTGGTGCCTCTGCTTCAGGTGAGGAAAATGGTTGGTTGTATTTCCAGTTCTAGAAGGAATTTACCTTCTGCACATTTTGCAGAACAAGTTATTCTGTTTTTTTGTCAGATTTTAAATAATTGAAATACCTCCACACTGGGGCCGAAAATTATTTTTTGAGTCACTTGCCAAGTTAACCAAATTATTTAACACTATATATATATAAAACACTATCTTACACAGAAATACCTTACTAACTACTTTTTTAAGAAAACAAAATTGCATAAAAGTAATTTATAAATGGTATGAACACGTTTTTATTGTCTTCTAGCTCTAAACTCAAATTCAAACATGCTGAGAAAACAAAGACAGATTTACTAGAGATTTACTAATTTTGCTTCCAGGAGATTACATTCTAAATTAAATCATAACAAAAACAGCCTGAAAACAGTATAATGTTTAGGATCATTGTAGTTTTATATCATTGACATCAAATCTGCAGTGCTCTCATGAGGGAAGCAACATCTGACAGGTCATAGTTTTTGGTGTAACACCAGCTCTGTAATGCTAAAAAGACACCGCTAAAACCCAGTGGATTCAATGATATTTAGAAAATACCGTTTTTTTATTAATGTCATATAAATGAATTGTTGCTGCTGTCAGAGAAGCAGCTTCATCCTCCAGTTCTGACTGGGTACTGTTAGAAATCGCTGCATTTTTTCCACTGTTGTCATCAGCCAAAACTAAACCGTACACAGGCAAAGTGACCCCGGGGGTGTCTTGCGTCGTGTGCGCTTGTTTACCTCGTGTGCACATGGCAGAGGAAGAGAAGTCAAAAGAAATTCACCAAAAGGAGAGCTAATAAACATGACTAATTTTACACAGACATTTACTCCCCATGTGACGACTAACATTTAACTTTTACTCGCCAAAGAGGAGAAAATGCTCGCAACTCGCGAGTGTTAATTTTGGAACCTTCAGAATTAAAGTTTATTGCGATGCTCATTTTTCAAGCACAATATATATTCTTAAGATTTGATTGAAGGTAGGTTGAAGGTAGGTTTTGTCATCTTAATTCTATGGTCATTTAGGTTTTATTAAACTCTGGCTGTTACAAATTCCCATCAGATAACCTAAAGTGCCAAAAACTATTTATCTTAACCGAAAGTACTAAGTTAGCCAAAACAGCATGTGCAGAAACTAAGCTTGATTTGCAAAGCTAGTGAAGGTCGGCTGCTCTAACCCCCCCCCCAAAACGAAGAAAATTCCAAAGAGTGTAGGATTCACATAAATGCATCACAGGATCTGCCTGCTCATTTGCTTCTCAATGAATCAAGAAAACAAACAATATAAACTACTTTGATAAAAATGACAGAACTCACCTCACTGTTGAGGAAACAATAGAGAATAGCCACAACGAAACCCTGAAAAAACAAACTTATTTGGTAAATTTGGTAATTTTTTCCCCCCCACTTGTACTGTAGATAAATGAGGAGTGTAAGTGCAATGTGTAGGAAGTGATGTCTGACCTGAAAAGATCCCAGAGCCAGGTCAAAAAAGATTTTATAATCTTCAGTGATGGATTCACTGAAAGAAACAAAAACCACATAGTGGATCCCAAACAGAGGGATCAGCAGCAGAGTGGATTTGGCCAGCCTTCTGTGGGAGGAGCACAAGCAGAAGTCTAATCACAACACAAACTAAATGAAACAGAATAAAGGGGTTAGCCTTAAGATGCATTCAAACCGAACGCCATTCGCCCGCCAAGTTCATGTTGGACACCACTCTATTGACGCGCAGCAAATTAGCTGTTCAATGCCTGTCCAAAAATGTGTTAAATAAGCTTGATGCCCCAGACGCGTGTGGGAAGAGCTACCACCAAATGTTTTTAGCCTGATTGCTACATGGAGCAGTGTCTCTGTATATCTCATTTACAATGCATGAGGATGCAATGTAAGGATGTTTAAATATCACCTTTGTTCATTTCAAAAAGCTCTACTAAAGCATTGATTAACAGGTCTCCATGTCTGGGTTCATGAGATCATTCAGAGACTTTCCCAGTAAGGTGAGCTTCACTCCTGCTGCAGGAGCTGCTTCCGTGTCTCTGTGACCTAATTTGACAACTTATTGTCCCACATTAGTCCAAGAGAGAAAAAACAATAAACTAAAAAAAAAGGATCTATTTATGATTGTCTCGACCAAAATAAGAAAAATATCATAACGTTCAAGAGGGGACTGTGTCTGCCCGCCAGCCAGCTGCCCAGGGGTCAGTGTAGCCTACTTGCTCGCTCGAGCTCCATGGACCCTATGACAGACTAGCATGTGTACCTCTGCACATTTAGCTTCAGGGTGTACCGCCACTTTGCCCAACAGTTGCCGGGACAGGGTGCTCTCCAAGGCTCAAAGCGTGCTGTGCCCGACGCGCCGCACACGATGAAAAAAAATCACCTTTTGTGTGAATGCAGCTTTATAAGGATGCTACAAAATACTATACTATACTATAATCAAAACAAAACATAAACCAATACAATGAAAGAAAATAACTGATTTTAACGTTACGTTAGTCAATACATTAAAAAAATATAGTAAATATGCTTGTGATACAGAAATGCAAAGCTGACAATTATTTTCCCATCAAAGTAAAAAATATTAATTTGTTGCTAAAAAAAAAGTGAAATGACAAAGTACAACATAAATCCCAAAATGCAAAAATACGGGGTAAGACAACTGTCAATACGAAACGTATGCATAAAAACAAAATTGTGCAGTTTGTTCCAGAGACTTACGCACTTACTCCAGCGACTACACCGGTTAAGGTGTACCCAGCTTTCACCCAACCTTAGCCGGGATAGGCTCAGTGACCCCGAAAGGTGTATGGCAGGTAAAAAAAAATATCACAAAAAGTAACTCAGAGCAATCGACTGTAGCGATTGGTAAAAAGAAAGAAAATTTAAAATCTGTAAGAAAGTTAGTTATTCTGACTGACTTTTTTATTATTTAATTTGATTATTCTTTCTTACTGCAGCAACGGTCGGCTGCCAGTAAGCCTACTCAAGCTCCAAGTTGGATTTTTAAATGATTAATTTGTACTAACTTTGTCTTTATTAATATGTTTCTTATTGACAGTTTTCTCATCCCATGCAAAAATTGTTTAAAGATAATCTTATTTTGGAAAAACAGCATACCATTAGTGCTCAATAACTATTTACAGTAAGTCCACAGTAATTATTAGGTTCTTTAAATTCCATGTGGTTTGTTCAAAAAGCTTCAGTCATCTGTTATGCAAATCTTTCTGTTAGTTCACAAAATGAAAAAGTTGGTTTTCAAAAGTGGAACATCGTCATCCAGATTCATTGAGCATTATTAGTTTTTAACCCTTGTGCTATCCTAGGCACTTTAACATTGGGAGTTGGGTCATCTAGACCCACTAGACAGTGCTCTGAACCTTTTTTCTTCAATGATTTGTGATCTTCACTGGTGTCCATGGATTACATGAAATCTTTCCACCTTTATCCACCTTTGTCATGGTAGGGAGAACACGTCAATGTAAGGCTGGGGTCATGGGATAGCACAAGGGTTAAAGGACTTGCAGGTCCCCCCTAGGTGTGAAATCAGGGCTATACAGAAGGCCATGTCATTATTTGAATTATTTTCACTCCATCATCATATAAATGTGGATCGTTTTTGTTATGTGTATATATAGATCTAATAGCTTTAAGAGGTAAAATATATTGAAAATGTGCAGGAAGGCTAAAAAACAATCTACTTAGTTCATCCAGAATTAACTTCAGTTATATTCTCGTGTGTGATCAGGGATGTAGTTTTGCAAAGCTGCATTGTTTTCTTGATGTTTTTAAAAGGATTTCATACTGTCATTATTACCACTTCAAGCAGAGGATTGACGTTGTGCGTCTGCAGTGGATCTTTGAGGGACATTCTGAAGTTTGAACATTATTTTAGCTGCTCCTTCAAACCATGTTTTTACCTATAAACCCAGAGTCTCAAATCTCCTCCTCAGTTATGAAACACTGTCAGGTCAACTCAGTCCTAAGTTGAACCAAGTGTTCATTTTCAAATAATGGGATCCTGAGCGTTTCCAGATTTTCAGCACCTTTCCCTGCAGAATCTTGGATTTGTTCTCCTGCAGGATATATAAAATACCTGCCAACTTAACACAGCTCAGCTCTGGCTGTAGGCTTAAGTTGCTCTAAGATTAAACATGGCATATCTGACTGAGCTAAGTCTTGGGCAGAGAAATGTGTTGCTGCAGCTTCATTGGTTTTTTGTTTAATAAGACCTGCATCATGAACTGACTGGGACTGTCATTCTTGCCTCTTCACATGGCTTTAGGAGCAAAAGCAATAACGTTCTTTCTAGAGCTGGGCGATATGGCCAAAAAAATAAAATCTCCAATTTATTTTCACACCAAATTCGATTTTCTGATTTTAATATGCCCCCGCCCCTTTTTATTATTTTTTTAAACCTTTTTTTAAAAGTGACAAAAGACTGTATATATCTAACAAAAACAATTTTATTTTAACATATCCTTTGGAAATATGTTCAAACACAAAGTTCAACTAAATACAGGACTCCCTTGGAAAAGAGGTTTTTAATCTCAATGGGACTTTCCTGGTTAAATAAAGGTTAAATAAAAAAAAATACAAGCTGTAAAAATGTTTGTAGATCAATGCAGCAGATGTTTTGTAAACTGCTGCTAGATTAAGCATCTTTTAAAGAAAAAGGCTTCTCACAGGCACATTTTTTACTGGACAAATTATTACATGATTTTCAAAAAAGAAAAACTTATAGGCTATGGGGGTAGTGCTTGTTGTAAGGGATGGGCTGACCTTACTCTGAGCAATGGAAGCTCTAGACAGCAGAAAGCTGGAAAAATGAAATTTTGATTTTCCCAAAAATAGGTAAATCGTTTAAAACAAAAAATTTGACTTAATCAATAAAATCAATTTATCGCCCAGTCCTAGTTCATCCTGATTTCATCTGAATACTCAGATCTACTGACTGAGCCATTCGCAGGAGAGCACATCATGCAGGACAGTGACAGTCATTTCACATTAACCTTCATTTAAAAAGTCTGTTATGAGTGTAGTTTTTGTACCTGTACTGGGACTGGTCATTTCCGCCCACATCTGGACATCGCAGCTTCTGAACCAAGATGCGAATGATGCTGATAAACAGGATGAAGTTCACCTTAAAATAACGAAGACTGAATGATTTTTTTTAAAAATCCCTCAAAACAACATATACATACCTCTTTGTTCAGAAAAAAAATCTTTTTTCAATGAAGAAAACAATATAAACCACAAAAAACAATAATCATTTACAAAAAAGCGCTTTATGTGCTTTGAGCAACTCAAAATGCTTATATGCTGCATAACACTGACTTATTGTTATTTTATCTGTTTACTTATAGTTTCAGAATATTGTCCAAATGTGTTTTATTTCCCTGGGATCCTACACTTTAGCAGATTTAGCCTATCGATATTTGCACTAGGCGCTGACAGCAACAGTTAGAGCAGTTTAACCAAATTTTTTGCTCATGTTTGTACATTTTACTCTGAGAAACCAAAATGCCAATCTTACATAATAAGCAACATAATAAGCATTGGAAGTGTTTATGTTGTTGGTTTCTTTTATCCTTTTTCCCTAAAAAAAAAAAGTTCTTTATTTTCACTACTTCCTTATAATGTACCGTAATAATTGCTTAAACATTACATGTCAGAAACTGGTGGTATAAGACTCAATATGCAGAAGACCAAGTTTTATGGAGGCTGAGGCTGGATGATCGTTTGTAACAACTCTCCTCAGGGACTGGAAGCATGAAGGGTAGTAGTCCAGCTGATCACTGTAATATTCTGACCACTAGGTGTCATGGTGTTTTGCAAATATACCTACCTGTTGTGTTGTGAAGTCTCGTGTGTGAAAAGGTGTGTAAAAGGTGTGTGAGATTCAACATGGCTGAAGTAAAGCAGTGAATAACACAGATTCTCATTTGTGATTTTTTTAAACAAAAGATAAGTTCATCAAGAAAGAACATTACAATCACATTGTGAAAATTATGCTCTTGGATTTAGTTTTGTTTTGTCTATGCTGCGTTTCGTCGACACTGCGTTGTGTTTACGCTGCATTGCCTCTACGCTTCGTTGCCTCTACAGTGGATTGCGTGGGGAGTCCATCTCACATGTGTCAGTTAGTTTACATTATTTCCATCGTGTCTCCGATCCATCTTTTCTCTCCCCCTGACTTCCAGAGGAGTGGTTTGTCCTGCCATCCTTGTGCAGAGTAGTTTATCCAAAACTTTGGCAATCAGGCCCCATGCCCTCTCTTTCCTCACTCATTCATTGTTAAATCTATGTTTTGCGTCATAAATGTTTTGGTTATTGTACTTCCGAAATTAAACTTTCAACATCCATGGCGAAAATGGACCCCGGTGTTGTTGCGTGGGCATGTCACTTTAGATGACGAAAATAAACTTTATACATTTTTATGTACATTTCTCCAGCTTTTTGTCACAAAAATGGAGAACTCCTGTGTAAAGTTTGTGTTGCTTTGCGGAGGGACGTCAGACGTAGACATGACGGAGGCAATGTAAACAATCCAATTCATTGATGAAAGTTCTATTTCTTTGTGACAACACAACTGAGACGCACTGCAGACGGACCAATGTAAATCAGCCTTTTTGGTTACTTGGTTCTGTTAATGTTCTGTTGCACACCAGATTAATGTTTGATATATGAGCAGGTCATCGGCTGTGTCATCTTTCTGTTTATCCATGGGGTTTGTCATGTCTAAGTTTCTGCCACCAAGTCTGGTCTCTTGCATATTGGGTCCTACACCACCAGTTTCTGACAGTACACCAGCGCTGCAAATGTCCTCCATGGTTTGAGGTTGTCTATCGGAATATTTTTATTTCCATGTTTTCTCAAGGGTCATCTTTTAGCTTGGGTTTGTATTTGGTTTGATATATAATTCATATAAAGATCCACTCCAAAGACAATAGTGTTTTGAACATGTTCTTGTAGCATTTTTCTAATGATGGAAAACATGTATAAAGATAATTATGTAAGTTTTGCATTTCTGAGAGGTCTTGTCAGGTCCTTCACCACCTTTAGTTTCAGGCATCAAAATAAATGAATCTTCTTTTACTGTATCTTTCTCTTATGAAAAACCATATGGAAGACTTACAGATGTCAGAAGTTGTGGCACACGCGAAAAAAAAAAATCAAAGTAAAGAAAATAACAAAAATCAAACAGGAACCTTTGGAATTAATCATTTAAAAAATCTCACCAGCAAAATCAGAACAGTGTTTTTGAGCAGTAGAAAACTAGCCTTTTTTCCCCCTGTAATTACAAGTCTTATATTGCAAAAATGTCGATGCTTTTTGCTAAAAGAACATTCCCCCTGATGAGACCTTTAAAAGCTGGCAGGCGTCCAGTCAGCAGGACATCCTGTGACTTTACACTTTCAAACAACAGGAGCTCACAAGTGACACCACTGCTCAGAGGGTTTCAAAGCCTTCCCACTGAGACACACGGATGTAAGATTACAGTAAAGGTTCAAACACACAGATACATGCAGTTTAACAAGGCTTCATCTTTTAATTAGTTTTCCTTGTGTGAAGGCCAGCAAATACATTTTTAGAAAAGTTGCAAAACTTCTTCAAGTTGTTATATTATTCCCAGTAAAATTTTACAGAAAAATTCAGCAAAATAATCATGCAAGTCATTGGGGATGTAGAAAATAGTGAAATATCACAATTTTTTGTTTGGCAATACTGATATCAACTTGAAATGCTGATCAAACTAATCTTAATTAATCATTTATAAAAAATCACTTTGTCCATTTAACGTCAGCTCATCTTTTGATCTCTAGTAAAAGTGTTCCCAGATGTATTTTAATTAAAATTATGTCATTTTTAACTTAAATTAAATACCATGTGTCCGTGTGTTGTTGTCTAGGACAGTGTTTTTCAACCAGTGTGCCGCGGCACACTAGTGTGCCGTGGGAGATGGTCAAGTGTGCCGTGGGAAATTGCCCTCATTAACTGATTTAACAACATTTCCCATCTCCAGGATTTCAGCTCTCTGTTCATCCAAACAGGCCCTGATAAAACACTGAGGAGTTAGGAATATAAAAGATCGTAAAATACTTTTTCTTTGCGTTTATTTTATTTTATTAAAGACATTTTGATAAGAATGACGTTACCACGCTTCAGCTGCAGCTCCGGCTGTATTTTGGAAAAGTCCCGTCGCTTTAACTGTCTCCACCAATCATTTTTGGGGAGCTTAATCACATGTCATCAGTCTGACCAATCAGAAGTGGTTAAAGTCTTCACTTCCTTGTCCCGATTTAGCTCGTAAAGTCGCTCAGTTCTAACAAAAATACCAACTAAAGCTCGTCTTTAGCGGTGTAGCCTTCCACAGAATCCGGTATCAGGCCGTGGAACAAGTGAACAAAACAATAAAGCTCCGAAAAGCGATCTCCGCCGGCCGTTTTACTCACTCCATCTCCCATGATGCATTGGGTTGTGAGAGTGACAGCGCACAAGGAGATCTGTTGTTAAACGTCTTGAAACCAACGAACACACTTCAAACTGTTTTTAAATCTTCTAACTTAACTTTTATTGCATCTTTTAGAAAAAAAAGCTGCAGTTTCAGGCTTTTTCTGCCACAATTATCACAAAAATGTATGTGAGACTGTGGAGGGAGGGGCTGTAGATCAATACAGACTGAATTTCTCCTTTTTTTTAATTTTTGGATGCTGGTGTGCCGCGGGATTTTTTTTAAGGTTAAAGTGTGCCGTGGCTCAGAAAAGGTTGAAAAACACTGGTCTAGGACATAGTTTCTGTATTTGGGATTAGTTAAAAATCCCCCTGAGTTGTGGGGAGGACCATTGCTGCAGAGCAACCCCCCCCTCCTGTCACTCATAACTAATATGTTTACACTTTCTCCTCACATTCCCAACCTACCATTATTGGTGCAACAAAAACGGCGACCAAAATTGGTGCTATCGAGCCGTGCAGTTTCTGAGCCAGATGCAAACTTGGACGAAAAAAGACATACATGGATTCGTTAACAATTGGATATATCAGAAATAAGCAGATTACCGTGTCGGAGATAGTTCATTGCTTCATTGGTCCTTTAGACCAGGCGCCATTTAGTACATCATAAATTACATTTAAGCAGTTTTGGAAATGCATAGCACTTTACTTTCTTAATTACACTTAAAAGAACCGTATTGGTTAAAACATATTCAAGCTCAGTTTTTTTATGCTCAAAAGTATTTTGTTGTGTAAACCAGTCAGCATTGAGAGTAAAAAATAAATAAATCACGTTTTAAATTAAATATCACTCAGAGCGTGGCTTAGGTAAAAACTACTTGAATTTTGCGGTGCTTAATGTTCTGATAATTTATTACAATTTATTTTATACAATTTTATTCATGTGAAAGATGTACCAGTATTTAGACAAAGTTTTTCTAAGTAATGCTCTAAAAACAATTGTGGTATACTGCATCTCTTAAAGCCTTGAGATAAATTGGGATATATTGTATTGTGACCTGTGTATAGTGATACGTATCGTATCATCAATAGTATACTATTATACAGCTAATATACGGTTCTACTTGTCATCATTTTAGAATCATTGGGATCCCCTGTTTCACCTAAAAGTGAACAAACAGAGGTGTAACTAATGAATATCAACCTACCAGAATGGAAAACCCGATTGGTCCATTGATCACCCAGTTAGGCACGTGGTTTTCATTTCTCTCCCAGCACCTGTGGACACAAAAACAGGAGTATAAATATGTGCACCACGGCTAAACCAGCAGCAGAACAGACAGCAACAGCTGATATGAATAATTTGAATAATTTGTGTCACCATATGTGCTCGTGACATTAAATACAAAATGCCTTACCTCTGGTTCCAACGGAATGAAATCAATTCCGTTGGCATTTTTCCATGTTCCGGACTTTTCCATTTTGGAACCAGAGGACGTTAGTAACCAGTGATTGGTCTGAGTTGGTCTGAGTCATCATTTTTATGGCAACCACTCAAACTAATCAGGAGTGAGCTTGTTGGAAAGCTACTCCCCTTCAATTGAAAAGCAGGCTCAGGGGAATCTGTCACTCAAATGTTTCGAACATTCAAGGTGGGGGTCAGCGAGCACCACATGCTTTTAATGAGGCATCTGACTGATGTAATGATATTATGACTTAGTACTTGCTTTTTATATTCCAGAAGTCTATAGGATTTTGCCTTTCTAGGACCAGTTGGTACTTCCTAACAGCTCTCTGTTTTTAAAGCTGTTTGATACTGTTCATATTCCAGCAGGTTACCATGGTGACGTGACTAAAAGGGCATTCTTTTAGGGATGGAGACAGGTGGGAGTCTGAGAAGTGGAAAAGATCAGCTTCACTTTCAGACCTTTCCTGCCCTTTACTCCCAAGGTCTGCTACAGTTTCCCCATATCTGACTGTGAGCCCGTTTACTCAAGCGTGTTTTGAAAGGCGCTTTAAAAAGCAATGCATTATTATTATTATTATTGTTAAACCATCTGAGAGCAGCTCCATGCAACTGAGGAACACCATGCTGATTCTGCATTAGCAGCAGGAATATAACTCCTTTTATTTTTTTTCTAACAGTCTAAGAGCAAGAAAATAGTTCAGGCAGTTACCTCATAACCATCGACTCTATGCAAACAGCACCTTTTAAAATTGAAATTTTAAAAGATTAAAATAATTTAAAAATAAAATAATTTTAAAAATACGTTTAAAACCCTCACCTTTGTTTTAGGAGCAGAGGTATTTAAGCGTGAAAGATTATGTCTATTTTTTTTGGTCATGTTTTTAATGTTTAGTACATTGACCGTAATATAGTAATAATAGTATAATTTTTAGGCATTTTGAGATTAAATCTTTGATTACCGTAAATTCCGGACTACAAAGCGCACCCGATTACTAGCCGCACCCACCCATTTTCACGTGTTTAACTACTTTTATACATACACAAGCCGCGTCGGAGTACAAGCCGCATGTATTAGACAGTATTAGGCAACATTGTCATCCTGACAAACACGTCCTGACTCCCAGATTAAGTGTGATTCATTTGTACACAGTGGGTGGAGCCAGCTTCGCCTCAGGATCATGTATTTGAGTATATCTACATCTGCCAAACAGCATGGAACTCTATTCTGTTCACAAGTTCCTCAGTTATGGTTTTTTAATTCATTTTTTTTATTTTTTTTTAACTTATTGACAATCTAGGTATCATACATAAAATTACAAACAGTAACCATATAATCAACATTACATCCCTCAGTTATGATGAGGAAATTTACATCCGCGATCCCCCATTTCCCATGAGTCTTAGGGGCTAAAGGCGGGGCCAATGCCCGGCTCGCCATACTGTTGTACATGTTTAAGAATGAGCAAGTATCAGCAGTGCATGGAGGGGTGAACGGGAAAAGCTCTCCTTCCGCTTGTGTCGCGGCAGCGTTATGGGAGTAACAGGGCTGGTTAAAAAACACACTAGTAAAATAAAGCAGCGACGACTGAAAAGCGCGCGCCTCAGCGCGATACGCGCGCCTCCTCGCGGCGCGTGGGTCAGAAGTTTCCTTCCACAACAAACACTGTTGCTCCGCGGACGCCTCGAGTAAGCCCTGGCTGCAGCCTGCAGAATGGCTCGACGCCTCCGCGCGCTCCTTGTCTCCCCTTCCTATCTACTCCGACAGCTCTGGCCAGCGCGGCTTCAAGGAGGAGCGCTTCGTCCCCATTGCGCCGGTGAACGGAGCAAATCGTGTCTGTGCAGAGCAATCGGACTTAATACTGTACGTTTTGTGTATGAGGGGCGGATGCGTTGTTACGTGTGGGAGCCTTCAGACTGCCATCGGCCCCGCAGCTCACACGACACGCAGTCTCCAGCTCACACGGAGGCTGTGAGCGTTTCAATGCAAAACTCCGCTCAGTCCTTAGAAACCGTTAACACGACCACGTCAATTTGTGTTTCCAGTCGTGTCCCGACAAAATAAAGGCTGATGTTATTCCCACATATTTACGTGCAGCCAGCCGAGTCACTATAACTCAGAGGTAAATTCACTCCATGCGCTGTTCTCTTTGTCACGCAGCTGACCAGCTTTTCCAAACCCGTTGGTGATGGTGGATTTTTTCACGCTGCTTTTAACGATTGCTTTTCACTTGAAAGCTTCATCATATTGTAGTGGCGATCACGTGCACGTTGGGTCTAATAGCACCAAAGGATTCTGGGATGCGGCCGGGCATGCGTGTTTCGTTTTGTTGAACCATGACTGAAGTGTCTAAGACCTGAAGTCAACTCCATGCTGTTTGGCTGCTTAGAGGTGTGTTGAAAAACAAATGACTTGTGCTTGGTGTTAGATAGAGAATACAGACCATTCACTGTTTCCGAAAATACGTACATCGCGGCCGCCAATTAAAACCATAAATTAGCCGTGTCAGTGAATAAGCCGCACGGCTGTAAGCGCAGGAAAAAAGTAGCGGCTTATAGTCCGGAAATTACGGTAAATTTTCTTGACAAGCGGAAACGAGGTATTTGTTATGCTTGTTTTTGTGTTATTTTGTATTGTTTTATTTATATTATTATTATTATTATATTTTATATAATGTTTCGTTACAGTTTTCACGGCGTAATGAGAGCGAAGGCATGCATTGTAACCTACAAGAAGTGTGATGACCTGCAGAAGTGCAGATAAACGCCCGTTGCAAACTGACCTGTATTGTCATGAGAAGACTCACATTGACCACCCTCACTTCTGTCTTGTAAAAGTCTGGTTAAGATCCCACAAATTTAACGTTTATCTCATCTCCAAGCCACCATTATAACTAAGAGTACCCACTATAGAAACTTCCAGTCGGGTTTTGCTCCCACCCCAGCACAGAAACTGTCCTCGTTAAAATATTTAACAACCGATTTCTAGAAGCAGATTGCAGATTGTTCTCCAGTCTTATTGTTCTCAACTTTAGTGCTTTTTTAGACATAATCTCCCACACTATCCTCCATTGGGTTTCCTTCGGTGGCAACACACTCTCCTACAGTGGACATACTCATATAGGTAGGTATAAAACTTTCAGATCTCAACTCTCCCCTATCATAATTGGTGTACCCCAAGGTTCTGTCCTGGGGCTCCTCCTCTTCATTATTTATCTTTTCCCTCTAGGCAACATCTACCTTTAAATTTAACTTACATTTTTACTATTTTGCTGATGACACACTGAAAACTCAATTCCTCTGTCCAGCTTAAAGATCAGTTCTGAGTTACCTCATGTTTAAAACATACAGTAACTCCTACATATCGGCGCCAAATCAATCATGTCTTAAGTAAGAACTGATTCTTCCTCATACCACCATAATCTGGGGCTCAGTTTTCAAGTAAAGGTTAGTTTATTTCTAATGTTTTTGTCTTGTGTGTATAGTTTCCACGGGTGTTTTGAAAGGCGCTTTCCAAAAAAATTAAAGTACTATTATTATTATTAAAACAAAACCCAATGTTTTGAAACTGGAAAGCTGGTTGGTTAGAAGCAGTCCTCACCCTGTATCTTCCAAATAAATCCTCGTTATCACCCACGCCGAGACGAACACTGTGGGAATTCCTGCAAACAGCATCAAAGAAAAATACTGAAATATTGATGTTAAATGTGCTGAGAATTCAGGATCAGGAACTAACACAGTTTATTTTTTAATAACATTCTTTCTAAAACACTGGCTTCCTGTTGCCACACAAATTTCTGTAAAAAAGCAAAAACTTTCTGCTAATTAAAATGACTCAATTATAGCTTTAAGACCAATATGTATAGCCATCTATCATTGCCTGAGGTTTAAGGTGAAAATGATACAAAAAAAAAACAGTCAAAAGACTCAAATTTTAGCAGTGGAAATGTCTATTAGAAATCAAAATAAAGGCACATAAAATTGTGCAAAAACTGGAAAAAAGATGGAACTTTTGGAGCTAATTTGAACAAAATGTCTCAATGAATTTTATGGATGAATTCCTTATTTATTTATTTATTTATTGTTAACTTGCGAATGTAACTTTTTTTTAACCCTTGTGATGATATAATACATAGGAATTTGCAAAAGCCTTAAAATGTTCATTTTTAATTACAGCTCTTTATCAATTAGTGTTGGTCAGAACCTTTTATTTTTAAAATTTTATCCTAACTATCCAATTATAATGACCTTCAGTCATGTCGTTGGATGAAGCTCAAGTCTGTCTGAGAATTGACCTCAGCAGGTATTGATCCCATCAAACAAAAACAAAAAGATCTTTTTTTTGTCTGTGCTAAAACTAATTAAAAACACAAACTTGATGAAAAATAATATGGACTTAATGGAGAGTGGTGAGCTACACAGTCAGAGTTTGTGATTAATTAAAAAGGAATTACTCACCCCAACCAATGAACATGTAGATAATAAAGTGGCGGTTTTCTGAAAAGATGACGACTAGCAGGGTGTGGAGGTACAGACCCTCCACCAGCAGCCAGAAGAAGTTGGCCATGATGAAATACTGGAAAAACACTAGGCTGGCTTTACATCCCAGCTGTAGAACACAGACATACAGAACAAACTTGAAAAAAAAAACAACCCAAATGTTAGGAAAAAAAAAAATGGAAATCAAGCTGCAAGGAGTGGTGGATGGTTGGACAAGATGTGTTTGCCAGCTATGGTGATATTTCATATATGGTTAGTAGGTCACAGTGAGAACAATAATAATGCTTGCTTTTACAATGTAGTCCTTTAGGCAATTTGTGGGTTAAGTCCAAATACTGAACCCAAAACTTAACATCAAACTTTTGTTTTGAAATGTTATCTTTTTGGCCACAAAAAGCAAAACTGACCTTGTTTACTGCACATTGTCTTTGGCCGTGTGATCAAAAATACTTTTTTTTTTTTAAGAAATCATTCTGTTATTTACTCTAACCGGAGGGATCCGTGTCCCCATCCTCCCAATGGGAAAAGCCTTGAGTTTTATTGGGAGGATGCACTTTAAATTTCAGACCTTGCTGTGCCCAGCGAGTGGATGCTTCTACAAAGACATAAGTCCCCTGACAATTATTTCAAAATTGTTTCCAAACTGCCAGAGGGCATACGGAGGGGTCAGCTGCTGACGGTAAAGAAAAGACGAGAGGTTGCAGTCAGAAACACCTGCTTGCATTTCAAACATGCCTAAACTTTATGCACATTAAGTACGATCTCAATGCAACAAATGATCATTCAGAAAACAAACACAAAACAATCCTTTTTGTTGCATTTTGGGGCATTATTTCTCAAGCCAAAAGGTGGAGTCAATCCAAAGGTTTACTTAGTGTTAAATTTAGTTTGATCGCATCAAGAAATGCCAGAGCATGACCCTCTACGTACATCCTCCACTCTGATGGCTTGCAAATTCCTGCAGTGTTGGTATGCACCTCTGTTTCAAAGCAATTACTCTGATGTGATGTCAGGGACACCACAGAAAATGCCCAATGTAGTATGATGACAAATGGTGGCCAAAGGTTTTGAAAATCGAAATACAACAATTTGAAACTGAAAGCTGAAAAAGTTGTTGAAACTCAAGATAAATATAACCAAAAACAGACTTTTAAAAAATGAATAATGATTCCTGCATTTTTTTCCACTTACAAGTTTTCTGTTTTTAAGGTTCAAAACTCCCATTTTCACTTTCAAATCATTTTTTCAGTTTTAAGTCAGAAATCTTTAACTGTTGAACAAAGTGGCCACAATAGACACATATTCATCCTTTCCTTATCCTACTTATTTTTGAATGTTGTATTTTGTGAAAACAGCACGCTGCTCTTCCCAGAAAGGATAAATTAAATTATTATTAATAAGAATAGAGAATGACATCTCCTCCCAGTAGCATTTTCCAACAATTCTGCCTTCTTTAAGACTGTCCTAGCTGTTAACCCTTGTGCTATCTTAGATGACCCCACCCTTATTTTGATGTATTCTTCCTACCATGACAAAGGTGGATAAAGGTGGAAAGATTTCATGTAATCCATGGACACCAGTGTAGATCACAAATCATTGAAGAAAAAAGGTTCAGCGCACTGTCTAGTGGGTCTAGATGACCCAACGTTAAAGTGCCTAGGATAGCACAAGGGTTAAACAGAAAATAACTTCTTGATAATACAGAACTGTTTTCCTCAACAACAGAGCTCTTCCCATCACTGTCGTCAAACAAAACAGAAGAAGGGAGCGACAGTCCTTGAGTTCATCAAACGTACCCTGACAGTTCAACCAGTTGAACTTTGACTAATCAGGGAGTCTGATTTTGTAGTGATGTACGGAGAGCGTTCTTTTCAAAACACAGAAGGACCTGATGTGCAAAGTTATATCTTTGGTGAAACAGCTGTGAGACTATAGAGATGGCGGATTTCAACGAGTTTGGACCAAATTTCCATTTTTTAAAACAAAATCAAAAGTTTAGTTTTATGTCCCTGTGAAAAAAAGGGTTTTGGGTAGTCAGATATTAGAGGTGCATGTAAATACTCAACATCTGGTTATCGCAGCAGTCTGATATCCCCAATGATCCGATCTTTTGTGTTCACATATGTAAAGAGGCTCAGTGTTTGAACCTTTTTGTAAAGCAGGGATGTTGATCGTTGGCTTTCCTGGAGTGGAGGATGCAGTAATGCCCTAAGAGACAAGCAATTGTCCCTCAACCTAGGATGTGTCATGTAACATTCAAGACAGATGAAGATCTCCTCACACTAACACAGTTACAGCTCTGGTGGTTCCACTACTCTTAGACCAGCTCCCATAGCATCAGTCCTAGTATAACTGACCAGTTTGTTAATGATGCCTTACAAGCCCTCAGGAGTACACTCGATGTTGTTGCCCCCCTGAAACCTAAGCTCGTTAGACAAAACCGAGTAGCACCGTGGTATAACCCTGAAACACGTTCTCTTAAACAAGAAACCCGTAAGTTGGAAAGAGAATGCCGTAGCTCTAGTTCAGAGCAGTCTCTGAATACCTGGAAACATAGCCTATTAAATTATAAAACAGCTCTGCGTGAGCTAAAAGCCAATACTACTCAACCTTAATATCAGAGAATGGAAATAATCCAAGATTTCTTTTTAGCACTATTGCTAAATTAACTCGCAGTCAGAGCTCAGTAGAACCACATGTTCCTGTTTCTCTCAGCTCTAATGATTTTCTTACATTTTTCAATAGTAAAATTTCAAATATTAGACATAATTTGAATCTAGTTATTCTACCATCAACCCAGAGCAGGCTGAAGCGGTAGAAGTGGAGGCATCCATAGATACCTCTGTAATATGAGACTGTTTTACTGCTGTGGATCAAGCGGAAATAACACACCCTGGACACACCCTGGAACTTGTCATTACCTACGGTCTGTCCACCGGGGTGTCTTCTGTTGATGACTTGGCCTTATCAGATCATTCTTGTGTGTTTTTTGATGTCACCAGTGAAATCCAGCAGGAAGCCTCAGTGAGAACTGTGAGGAAACGGTATTTAACTCCTGAAGTGGCTGCAAGTATTATTCCAATTTTTAAGCAAACTCCTGCTCAGACTTTACCTGCACCCTGTGATTTTATTGTTTATCATTTTAATAACAGACTTCAGTCTTCCATAGATACAGTGGCTCCATTCAAGACAAACACATTAAGAACCACTCCTAAAATGCCATGGAAGACTGATGACATTAAGCGTCTGAAACAGAACTGCAGGAGAGCAGAGAGAAGAGACAGGAAGCCGAAATTAAAAATTCACAAGGATATTTTGAAAGAACAACTCAAAATCTACAATAACTCAATTAAACGGGCCAGAACTTTCTATTTTTCAAAAATCATTTTAGAAAATAAAAACAGCTGAGATTTTATTAGACAGACTTAGGAATCTAGTGGGCCTCTCTGGAAATGTTCTTAAGTGGTTTTACTCTTACCTTACAGATCAACACTTTTATGTAAGTATGGATACGTGCTCTTCAAGAATCCATGAAATAAGTTGTGAGGTTCCCCAAGGGTCGATTTTAGGTCCAATACTTTTTAATTTATCTATGTTGCCTCTTGGGGAGGTCATCAGGAGTCGTGGTGTTGATTTTCACAGCCATACTGATGATACACAGCTTAACATCACCATGTCTTCTCACGATCTTGAACCTGATAACACTCTTTTAAACTGTATTTTAGATATATTCATGGATGGCAGAAAACCTCCTACAGCTTAACCATTTGACTTGATATGCCACCCCTAGGAAACATAATCAGGAAAAACAGCATTAATTTTCACCGTTATGCAGATGATACCCAGTTGTATTTATCAATTAAACCTGACCAGAATGACCATATAGAGAAACAGAATGCCTGCATCAGAGACATCAAGACCTGGATGACAATTAATTACCTCCTCTTGAACCCAGAAAAAACTGAGGTCATTATACTAGGTCCCAATAACCTCAGAGATGCTTTGTCTGGTCAGATAGTCTCCCTAGACGGCGTCAATATAGCCTCCAATTCCACAGTTAGAAACCTAGGGGTTCTATTTGACCAGGATGTATCATTTAAGGCTCACATATCTCAGGCGTGTAAAACTGCATTTTTTTTTCACCTGTGCAATATAGCTAAGATCAGAAATGTACTATCTAAAAGTGATGGTGAAAAGCTCATGCATTTGCATTTGTTGCGTCTAGGGGAGTTATGTCCTCACCAGAGACGACTGGTTGGAGCATTGCAAGGTTTTGTTGAAGAGGATGTCGTCTTTCACCAGGACAGCCACAGCTCTCAGGATAAAGGACACAAAGAGGTTAAGGTGGATGTAGTTTCTGGTGCAGTGAAGTTTCCTGCAAAATGTCACAAAAAAAATCATTGGACTGGATTATGTTGTTTTATTTACACATTGAACAGAACCTTCTGGTCAAACTTCACATTAGCTTAAAATCACTATAATTAATTCATATAGAAAATTGTAAGTGTAGAAAATGATCCTATCAAGATCTGAAAACGTTTTGTGTAGTTTTAAAAACCCAATCAGATTGTCCTGCAAATTTGTAACTTCTATTAATTTAAAACAAAAGCCTCAGAAACCATTACAATCATAATTAGGAGGGGTGGCGATAGCAGCATTTAAAAAAATAAGACGTGTTACACGTGTTAAAATAAGATGTTTTTAATAAAATGGTTCTACTAAAATAATAAAATAACAAAAATAATAAAAAAGTCTTCAGCAAGCTCAAAAGCAGACATCCTTCTTAACCTGATGTGTCTCTTTTGGGGTCACTGGAGCCTGTCCCAGCTACTATTGGGTAAGGGTGTGGTAAACCCTGGACCTTGTAGGTTCCACATGTTCCCATGCACACCTAGGGACAACAATTAACCTATAAAGCATGTTTTTGGACTGTGGGAGGGAGCTGTAGTGCACAGAGGAAACCCATGCATGCACAGGGAGAACATGCAAGCTTAACACAGAAAGGTCCCAGCTGGGATTTAAACCAGGGCTTATTCACAGCAAGGCGAGAACGCTAACCACTGCACCACAGTGCAGCCCAAAAGAAGACAATTTATTTAGAGATAGTCAGATGTGACAAAAAAAATGCTCCACAAAATTTTAAAATACTATAACAAAGCTTTGAATAACAAAAAAGTAGTTATAATTTATTTATCAACTGAAAATAGAAAACTTGTCAATAAAAAAACCCTAGTTCACAGTATTTGGTGTTTACTCAGTCATTTACCATGAACACAAAATAATCCATAAGTACTTATGCCTCAAGTAACTTCACTGTTTTCCTGCTCACATAATCTGAGGTCATAACAACTAGAATTATCTGGTTATCTGATTTTAGTTATTTTTTAAGGCATTAATTGTAGTCAAAACAATAGAAAAAAGCCCACAGATTTATCAAACTCTTTACAGATATGAAGAAATGCATAGAAAAAAACAAAGACACACTTAAGTCACATTTGCTTGATAAAATATAGTGATCATTAACTAAAGTCAAGTAGAGCTTGATTTATTGCTTGAAAAGGAGTGGGAAGAAGCACGTTTATATAATTCCACCCCTACTTAGTTAATTTATTTTTGCATAGTTTTCTTGATCCGGTTCTAATCAGATTATTTTCAAGTTACAAAATCAAATTAATGAGACAATCACTATTTTTAATGACAACGCTGTGATATTTGGTCTTACCGGAACAGGCAGAGGATGGCGCTTCCAGTGATGAGAGCAATCAGAGACAGACTGTGACCCAGAGTGTATAACGCTTGCACCACCACGTAGAAGACCAGCTGCAGACACACACACACAGCTTTATTTAGTGTTTCTTTCCAACAATAATTTCCTAACGTCTTTCTTTTGGGGCTTGAAAAATTAGAGTTGCTTCATTGCTCTACAATGCAGAACTAACGATGTGTCGAATAGAAATTTGTGGATTTCCTTTTTAAGAATATTTACTGTCTACAGATTTGAAATCAGTCATCTGTATCACAGCTGTTCCAGCAAAGACAGAACTTTACACATCAGGCCCTTCTATCTTTTGTTTATCTATGGGGTTTCTCTGCATCAATGGTCCTGACTATTATTGATTTAGGCTAAGAACACAGCATAATCATAATTAAAGACCACTGAGAAGCTTTGAAAATGGATCAAAAGGTGATCAGAGAGGGACCATAAGGCTGATGTGGGACAGTTTGGATTTAAGTTTGGAGTTTTTTTTTTAATGTTGCAGGCATGGTTTTTAACTCCAGATCTAGGATTCAGGATCCAACAGAACTGTCATGTCTGTGTTTAAAAGCTAACATCAAAAACCCATTTCTTGTTTCTTAGTATTTGCGCCTAACTGAACTGAAACGTGAATTGTTGAAAATCTTTCTTCTTATTAAATCTCAGCTAAATGCAAGCATTTATAACAGAATTTAAAATGTAAAACAAGACAAACTCAATTGTTCCAAAACCATTTACTGGTAGTTTACAATGAATTCTTCAGAAATTTGTTTCAAAAAACTGAAATCTTTGTGTATGAATGGGTGAGGACAACCCAAAGACTTTCACAAAGCAGTGTTAGGCAAATACACTGTCCATTCATATGCACAATACTCATGTCCATCTTTGCAAAAGTCACAGACACATATTATCATATACATGGATATTGTTTACTATAAAAGGCTTGAGAGTAGCATGGTATAGGCCTTTTAATCAAATAAAACATTCTTATGGATCTTTTGGGTTTATCAAACTCAGGCTGTATTCATTGTCTGACTAATATTTCTGCTTTTTCCCAACTAGGCGAACATGTTTCAAGTCTTTTATGATGCCACAGAGCTGGGGACTGAAAACTTGTTTTTCATCAGCTATCTTTGCCAATTTTTTTCTCATGCATCCATTTTAGCTAATTGAATTGAAATCAATTTTATAGTAAATTGAAAAACACATCCCTTTTAGACCATTTGACAGGAATTTTAGCACAAAAAAGATCACCAAAAGGTCCTGATTCTCCATACTGGTCTGGTAGTAAAACTCATTTAAAAAAGATCATAGTCGCTACAAAAAAAGCCTCACTTCATCTTTCTCTGTAATTAAGCTCCCCCTCCAGCTACACCATCAGTAATTCTGTTTAACTCTGGGCTACTATAATGTCAGCTCTGCTCTTACGATATTTTGAAAGTGTGTAACTCACAAGAGCAGCATGTCCACTGTTCGACAAATTTCTGTCTCTGACCTCAGATTTTTATCTCTCAGTTAAAAATACATTTGCACTTGTGGACTTATATTTCTTGCGGCTCGGTGGTGTGGTGTGCATGTTTTCCTGCTTCTCCAGTCACTTAAACAGTTCAAAAACGTGTCTGATAGGTTTGTTTGAGATTCTAACTCTCAGAGATAACAAGTGGTTGAGTGTTCATGTGGTTGTGCATGTCCACTGTGTTCCTGTCTTTAACTGAAGACTGATGAGTTAGGCTCCACCTCACCCCGATCCTCGAATGCGGTAGGACGTGGCGGTTAATTACTTAAAAAAAAATGTTTTTAGCGGAGCTATGTTATCAACATAATTTTCCTGCCAGGGGATCAATAACATTCTAAAAAGTTTAATTCTTAGTTTAATAAATGAGGCCTGAAGCGCATGCTCACTCAGTTGAATCTATATTTCTAGCCTGATGTATATGCCTGTGATCCCGTGACGTATTTTTGACAGTATGTTAACAGGGGAAACTTCATATTTAAGCCTTGCAAGATTCAAAGCAAAGAAAAATCTTATTCAAAACAGGCATGTCAAACTGTAAAACTAAATGTAGTCATATTTTTGCAAAGTTGTGCACAAATTATTTTATTATTATCTATTATTATTTTGTTTTTATGAACCAAATTAAATCCTGTTACCATTGAACTTTATGGCGATGCAGCTCCAACTGCTAGGGTGCTTTCTTTAGTGCTTTTAGTGTTTTTAGACAGTCATATTTTTGCCTCCCAGTGACCAAAAAACGAGCTTAAAAAGAAAGAAATTTCAGAAAGGGTTAAGTAGTTTATTTCGTTATTATACCTGGATGTACTAAAGGTGAAATGACCTGCAGTCACCGTATCAGGCCACAATAGAGGGAAAGGACACAGTGACATGGCGGAGAGGTTGAGAGAGCAAATGATCTGTAGGTAGAGTGAGACTGAAAGACGCAAGGACACAATGAGCAGTTGAGCCAGACAAAAGAACAGGCGGAGGCTGCAGTTACACAACAAGACAAAATAATGGACACTGTGGGGAACAGATGGTTGAACTACATGTCCAGCGTCCAATGACAAATCCTGCAAAAATCTCAACAACACGTCGCTCTCTGCTTTGATACAACACAGGCTTTCAGATTTATTAGATTTTATAATAACCACAAAAATACAGCACTGCACTCTTTGAGATCCTTTTTTTTGGATATTGCTCTTTGTTTGGCAGGTGGAAAGCCCTCCTGAACTCAGGTGTGGGTCAAACAAGTCAACTCCGGTCCAGCTGAAAATAAGAGTCTTGGTCAACCTGCAAATAGCAGAGCAACGACTAGAAGCAGACACAGCTGGGCAAGAATTTTGAAATATGGGAAAAAATCCTAAAGTGACAGAAGCAGAAAAAAAGGCTGAAAATTGTCATCCTGGCAAACATATTGTTGTTATGTAATTGCTTATCCTCAATGTAGTTGAAGCTCCTAACAGGCATTATCGCGTTTAAACAAGAAGCAGTTGTGACTGCCCAGGGTTTTAAAGTAAATGGTGTTTGCTAATATACTGTTATTCTATATTTCCTGAAGGGCCAAAGCCCTTTAAGTCACAGTCCTATTCACACACACTAATGGCAGCTCCACTGCCTTACACTGGCACCAACCAGGAGCAATGTGGGGTTCAATGTCTTGCCCAGGGACACCTGACACATGTGGGCAAGGCAGGAAACAAGCCTGCGATCTCCCCATTAGAGATTGACTGTTCTATATCTGCACCACAGCCACCAGAAGTAGTTTATTCTCTTTACATGGAACGTAAAACAGTTGAAGGACTTTAACCTTTCCCCTCATCAAACCCAGTCTGTTTTTTTTCTCTTTTTTTACTAGTCCTGTCCAACAACTGAGCAAACACTTGAGAGCTAAAGGCCTCTTGCTTTTGACATATTTTACTGTTACAACATGGGGTTATGAATCTCCTGACACACAGAGTGTTACAGTCTGTCAGTTTCCTTTTGTCTTTGTGTGTGTTGAATTGGCTGGGGTTCCTGGAGGACTCTTCCTCCTTTCCTGTCATTCCTGAAGTGCGCACAGCTGCTTGCATTTAGTGAATTGGTTTCTTGTATTATTTAAGCTCACCTGTTTCAGCAGTCTGTGTCGCAGTGTGGTTTCTGTTTTTTCACTATGTTCCTGGTTTGCTTGGCTTGTTTCATTGGAGATGATTCCTTAGTTATATTAAATACACACAGACAAATGAGACACAGGTGAACACTATCAGGACAGATGGGGACCAAAGTAAAACCCAAAACTACAACAAAACAGGAAACACTACAAAATAAAACAGGAAGTTAACACAACCTATTCAGAACCAACAAAGGATAATTATAGAAGGGCTGGGGGAAAAATGATAAAGCAACATGAAACATAAAGCAAAAAACAACAAGTTGCTGGAAGTTTATAATCATTACTGTAAGGTGCAGATGTATAGTAAATGTAAAAGGGGCGTGGCCTGTCCACAAGAACGACCAATTGAACATGATCTGTGTTGGGGGTGATAGATTACAAAGTAACAAATCAGTAACAAATTACAGTTCAATTTTTGGTAATTAACTACAATTACTGGACTACGGAAACCCTTGTTATTTTGTTACTTAGGTTTTGCAGGCTCTGACATTTCCCCTTTGTTCAAATGAAACAAAACGGATGTTAATTAAAAAAAAAAAAAACTGAGTTACTGGCACATGCACGCACACATGTGGGTGCTGATTTGGGGATAGGTCAAAGTACAGACATGCCTTCATTGCTGCAGTAACATTGCATTCCAAACTGGCTCAAAGATGAGAAGAAAAGAGATGCTCCAAGGAGTCCTATCATCCCAGAGGAGCAGCAGGTGAGCAGCAGAGCAGAGCCCCGGACTGTGTAGTGATGTGTCAGATGGGAAGAAAACAACTCTTTAATGTGAAAGACACATTTTTTTCAATATCAATTCACCCTTTCTTACTTTATTTTTCTCTCTAAGCTACACGTGATTGTGTCTCAAGTCAACATGAGCTACTCCGTGAGCTCCGTCCGTGGGGTAGTATGGTAAACTCACAGCTGGGCAGAACTATGCACAAAGGCAGGCGTAGAGAGAGTGAGACAGGTGCAACTCATTGCAATGGAAAACCTAGTCAGCGAAAATGAACATGGAGGCATTTAATAGTTCTTTGTGTTTTCAAAAGGACGACTCAGGACGACCACAGGAGTGTTTATTGAGGCCCGAGTTCCTCCTCTATTGGAAGCGAGTCTAACACGCCCCGTCTGACCCAGCCGTCCTGCCACAGTCGTCCTGCCACAGCCGTCCTTCTATAGCAATCCTTCCACAGCACTTGCTGTTGGGTCTGCGGTTCCCGCCTGGGGGATCTGAGCCCACTCAGCCACTCAGGCAGTAGTGTCCTCCAGGAGCACACGCTTCTTGAGCCCTGCCCACGGAGCAAAGGGCAGCCATAGTTAAGCCGGCCGCGCTTTAGAAATGTCATCTGCCCCTTTATAACACGGTTTACAGCAGAGCATGAAACGTCATTGTCGCTGCCTTCTGTTTTCTTAATAAAATGCATTATCTGTCCTTATTATGTACTACTACAAAAACACTATTAACAGACAGGACAACGCTATCTCCTCACAAAGATTTGTGTACTCTTACTGTGTAGTTTTTGAGTTATTAGTACATAAACACAGCATTTCTGGCTGAAGATATAATAGAAGTTATTAAAAGTAATAAAAGTTACGGTTTGGCTGACTTCTGAATAACTTAATGAAAGTTCTTTTAGTTTCAAAAACTGTTTCTCTCTCTTGACTTCAAGTTCAATAACTAAAATTTCCTTTTTTTTCCTAATTGAGCTGCTAAAAATTGTTCACTATCCATGGTTTCATGTCTAAAATACAGTTAAAAAGTGCTTTTATTGGCCTTGTGTCATCAGGAGACATAGTTATGTACAGGTGGGTATCATCAGCATAGCCATAAAGCTGAACTTGTGGCTTCTGAGGACATTTTTAGCAAGTCAATGTTAAAAAGCAAGGGGCCAAAGATGGAACCTTGAGGCACACCACATTTAATTTTGTGGACCCCAAAAAAGTGTGCATCTATGCCTACCATAAAATTTGTCCATGAGATTTGAACCAATGGAGAACAGTACCTGAAAGGCCAAGGCTTTTAAATCTTAGCATTCAATGAAGCATGGAAGTAACTTCTTGGTTCCTCTTTTCAAAGACACTTCAGTAGTTGAGAGCCACACTCTGTCTACCACCTTGTATTCTGGGGTAGCTGACCTCTAGCAATTAGCTAGAACAGTGAGTCTTTCCTGATTCTCCAGTAACTGGAGTTGATATTTACTTCAGGTGCGCCGGCAGCGTCTTACGAATGATAAATGGCTCATAACGTTGTCTCCAAATTGTAGTTGTACTGCCCAACCTGGCCATTAGTTTGGGGATGGAAACCAGGAAGTCTCTGATGAAGCGCCTGTAAATTTTTACTAATACCAGGAAGCACTGGTACTGTACAAGAGGGAAACAGCCACTCCAAAACTTGTTTTCACCTATTCATCTATGCATTGTTCATCTGCACATCCCCTGGAAAAATTACATGTCCCAGAAACCGAGTTTGTATGGAATAGTACGGAACTCCCATTTCTCCACTTTGCAGTACAGCTGGTTTTTAAGAAGGTGTTGCAGAACAGCTCTGATGTGCTGCTCATGTGTCCCAAGGTCTGGTGAAAAGATCAAAATCATCAAGGTACGGAAAAACAAACTTGTTGACCATGTCCTTGAGTACATCATTGATTAAACAGCGCAGGTGCATTTGTGAGGCAAAAAGGCATGACTAAGTACTCGAAATTGCCACTAAGGCTGTTTCAAGCCCTTTCCGGATGCAAACAAGATGGTATGCACTACTGAGATCCAACTTGGTAAAGATCTGAGCCCTCTTCACTAAATTATAGGCAGTCTGTAACCAAGGCAAAGGATAAGTGTTTCGTGCAGTGATGTTATTCAAGCCCCTGTAATCAATGCCGGACTGTGGACCTCTGTCATACTTGGCCACAGAAAATAATCCAGCCCCAGTCGGTGATAAAGAGGTACAGATGATCCCAGTCTACAAACTCTCCTCTATGTAGAGGGAGAGAGAGGGTAGATGTGACCCTTAGGGGGTTGTGTCCCTGGCAGAAGGCCTATGGGACAATCATGGGGGGATGAGGAGGCATAGACTCAGCTCGAACCTTGCTCAACACTTCACTGAGGTCATGATATGCGGTAGGAACATTACTGAGGTCCTGGGGGTGATGGTGGAGGGTGAGTTGTAACTGTAGATTGTACAGCGGCAGCAGAAAGACAGTTCAGCAATCAAAAAGAACTTCATGATAACACATGTCCAGAAGCCCAGTCAATATCAGGTTCATGTCTGCATATGGCCATTCAAAGCATGATTCACTAAGGCTGGAGCCTGGGGCTCAATAGTAATTACAAGTTTGCTCACCACAGCTTGTGAAATCAAGTCACCATCCAAGCCTGAGTCAATCAAACACTCAAACTCCTCCTGGAAGGGGTGGACTTCTAACAAGCTCAAAAGGGATTGGCGAGAGTGGTTGCCATAGAATGATGACTCAGACCCACTTGGACCAGTCAGTGCTAACTGATGATATTTGGTTCCCACATGGTGATGTCCAAATTGTGAAAAACTGGTGACTGAATTGATTTAATTTGGTTGGAGCTAAGTAATTTGTTTTCTATGGGTGACATTACACTCACTCTGTTCAGTTCTCATATTCAGCCAATGCTTGAGATGCTATGCAAAAATCAAGAAACATAAAACCTTTTAAAATAACTATGATTCATATAATCCAAATGACGTGAGAGGAATTCCATGGGGAAACATAGATAAAGGCAACTGGGACGACGACAGAAATAAGCCTTTGACATTCTTGGAGTTACTGGGGGGCAACAGTGCCTACTTTATTCAGAGCTGCTGTCAATCACAGCTGTCAATCAGAGCATGGCCTGCTTTGTTTGCAGTCAGAGACAGAGACCACAATGGTCCAACATGCAAGAAACCTAACTCTGAGCACGTTCTGGAGGTGAGGCTGCAATTTTGATAAACTAAATTTCAATTAATGTAATGCATGGTACAACGCATTCAGATTAAAGTTGGTATGTGTGTTTTATTTGTGTTAGATAGTATGTTGTGGAGTTCATTCAGCTCTAGCAGCTTAACTACAGCACTAAACAATCTTTTGCTTTAATTTTCAATCGTTTTTTTAATGGATTTCATTGATGCCAATGACTTTGTTTGTTTCCTGTCCTTTCTTTTATTTCTTCTTGTTTTGATGTATTTGTGTTTTCTGGTGTTTCAGATCCTTCACTAGGCTAGTGACCACTGTCCTGTGAGATATCCTGAGAAACGTGGAGTCTGGGTTAATGCTACAAAATGTAGTGCAGGTGGTAACCTGCAATACATCCTACAGGCACTTATGTATCACCTGAACACCCTGTGTGTGCAGCATTTGAGCACTTTTAATAAGGATTCATCACGTGCCCCTTACAACTAGTGTGTGGGTACCGTACGACAGCATCATCTGTATGTCATACTGTAAGATTAAGATTAAGATTAAAATCAACTTTACTAATCCAAATAGGGAAATTCAGTTGTAGTAGCTGCAACATAAAATAAAATAGTTACAAAATATACAGTGAAAAAAATATATAGGCAAAACTCTTATTTACATGTACACCCATGGCTTATGAATTGTAGAGTCCGATGGCGAACGACAGGAATGACTTCCTGTACCGTTTCTTTTGCACAGCAGGGGTGTAAAAGTCTACTGCTGAAGCTGCTTCTCTGTTTGTCCACCACTTTAAAGAGAGGATGGGAGGGATTGTCCATGATGGTCCGCAGTTTAGTCAGCAGTCTGTCCCCCACCACCTCCTCCAGATAGGCAAGCTTGAACAGACCCTGCATTTTTAATGAGCTTATCCAGTCTGTTGGTATCCTTTGCTTTGATGCCAGCACCCCAGCAGACTACAGCAAAGAAGATGGTGCTCACCATGACAGACTGGTAAAACATGTGGAGCATCCTGCTGCAAACATTGAAGGACCTGAGCCTCCTCAAGGAGTGAAGTCTATTCATGCCCTTATTGTAAACGGCTTCTGAATACTGAACAACCAGTTGTTTTTGACATTGATTCAAAGCAACCATAGTTGGGTGGCTGCAGTGCAGAGGTAGAGCGGTCGACCTCTAATCGGAGTATCGCAGGTTTGGTTCCCACCTTGCACTTCCTAGCATTCCTACTGTTCTGACATGATCTGAATTAACACAATAAAACACACCCCATCACAATTACATGAGCTTACATTACTGAGTTTTATTTTACCTTGCAGCTTTGCTTTTTCTTCTTTACTTTGATGTCCCTTACCATCAAATTCGGGCTCCGTATTTTAAAGATTAATATTTAGGCTTCATTTTACCTGAACTGTCAGTCAAGTTTTTACAAGATGTTATTCACATTCTAATTAAAGTGGCTGATAAGAAAACCTGGATGACCCAGCCTTCTAGCAGCACCGCTTACAAAAAAATCTGGGGACGTGAAAAGGGTCTAAAATCTGATCTGTGTGTAAATGTGGTTTTGCGGTTTAGAAATTAAAGATTTGTATGCATACCAGCCATTTTGAATTGGTAGTAAATTTCAAGATGTGCATGTGTAAATTGTGATTTGTATTTTTTTGAATTTTGTACATTTTTGGCATTTGAGTGTACATGTGAATACCCAGTTACACAATACACAACACACAATTATGCATAAAATGTTTTATATGAGGTACAAGTCATGAATTATGCACACACAAATCCGGTGAGACTATTTTCTCTCCATAGACACCTCTCTCTGGTTTTATCAGTGTGTGATACAGTCAGACAAACTGAAGTGTTTCTGCTTGATGTGAAAGAGGGTCTGAACATAAAAAAAATATTGAGTGGTTAGACAAGATAATTTATAGATGAAAACTCAAATTATCTAACTTATTACAACTGTTCTTCAACATTCAAACCAATTACTTGTTCAGCTCGTCTCATATGCCAACCTTTGAAAAATAAACCTTTGAAAACATGATGGAAAATTTCAGTACATGGGAAACATGTAGACTTGAAAAGGTCATTTTTTCTAAGAAAAGGTTACAAGAACTGCTAAATGCAGGAGCAATTAGAGCAGCGGTAGACACAATAGACTAGAGTTAAGGTTACTATTTGGTTCAGCAGCATGAAAGTCAGGAAAGATTATACATGCATTTGTGATGTGATCTTTTCCACAATAACAGTCAGAAGAAAACAAAATGCTTCTTTTTTGAGTACAACAATTTTGGGTAAAAGAAATGAGGCATACATCTCTTAGTGTCTGGCAAAGAGGACCTCAGAAAGAGAAGATGTGTCACTGTACAATAAGAAGGTTGAACAGAGCAGCTCCCTACGGAGCCCGTGTCCTGACATGGTTAAAATAATAAATATCTCGTTCCCACAAAATAATATGTCGTTCCCCCGCATTAATTAATTTGTGCAAACGAAATAATTTTTCGCGTCATTCATAAACACGGACTCCAAACCAAAAATCTGCCCCTCACACCCTGTGTTGCTCCCTAGTAGGAGAGGGAGTAAACAGAGAGCTCTTAACAAGGAGGGAAGGTGGGGATGGGCTTGCTCCGCCCACAACTCAGAGGCAAGTTTTGCAGAAACTGCCACTCTGCAGAACTGAAGTCATGGGAAAATGACACATATTTTTGAAAATTTTGGCTAAATTCAGCATAATCACAGTTAAACGAACTATGTGAATGTTTTAAAATAGATCAAAAGATGATCGATATAGGTCTTTGATCATTCATTCATTCATCTTCTAAACCCGTTTTGTCCCTTTCAGGATAACGGGGCTGTTGGAGCCTATCCTGGCCACCCCTGGGCGAAGGCAGGGAACATCCTAGACAGGTCGGCAGTCTGTTGCAGGGCCAATGGGTCTTTAATGTGTTATATTATTTGATATATCTCATTTTAATTTCTTCCATAGTCTCTCTAAATTTCTGAAAACCAGAAGTGATGCTTTGTTTATTCAACATTCTAAGTGTTATTTCAGCATTACGATAACTGAACATTTCATGTAAAGGTGGAAATCAGAATGAAACTTTTTTTTTCTATAACTGACAAAAAATGAATAATAGATTTTATCAAAGTCCTTTAGTGATTCACAGTCAATACAGTTTCCTTTGAAAAAAACTTAAGTGAAATAAAATAATTTTTGTGGAGTTAGCGGTCTAAAATAATTGAATCGGTAAGTTCAAAAGGGGCCCAAGTCCACAATTTTTCAAAATACAGATATTATATGTTCTATGGTCTTTTAAGGGAAAAGCTATCTGATTACGTGAAAAAAAAAAGTCCCCAAGTCAGATTCAATTATAAACGTTTGCTTTATGAGGTTTTCGGAGAGTTGTGAGAGCAGTAACATCCAAATTGTACACATTATACATTGGATACGGGTGTTGCCTTTTTAGCGAGACGGAGTTCATGTTCTCAGAATCACTCATTTCTTATCTTTTCTCAGTGTGAGGAGTGTGCAGAAACGTTCACTGTCGCACACAAATTTTGAAATGCATACAATTAGTACGTTCGCTGACCTGAATCTTGCTTTGGTTGCTATGGTGATGCTATTCAGATGATGTAAAGTCAAGACTTGAATGTTTTTTCTGTCCAGCAACTGTTTTATTGGATAGATTTATTTATTTACCTTACTTTTGTTTTTTCTTGACCTGATTTGGAAACCTTCCAGGGCAGCTGTAACATTTGGGTGTCAGTTTTGGGGAGTTTTTCTTCAAACATTAAAACAATTAAGTCTTTTTTTTATTGATATATAACCTTCATGTATAACAAGATGACTGACTGTGCAGAGCAGCAATTGTTTGCTGTTCATTTGCAGTTTGTGTGTTGCTGTGGCTACATCAGCAGCTTATCATCACTAAGTATGAATGAGCAGTGAATGAATTGTAAGCGCTTTGAGCGTCTGGAAAAGCGCAGATAAATCCAATCCAATCTTAATATTATTGTTTTATTTGTAATTCTTAGCCACAATTGTTATGTTATTTTGTTAGTACCAGGGCTGCCTCAGTGAAATCTGGACATTTACACTTTAAATTTGGAGGGATAAAAATGAAGTTAACCAGAAGTTTGTCCAGACTCCTCAGGGGTAACTTCCGTGGATTCTGCCCTCAGTTGCTGCTTTGGCTGAATTCTCGTCCAGATATCCTGAAGCTACTGAATATCAGGAAGTAATATGTACTTTAGCAAATCCTTGAACAGAGCCTTAAGTCATTGAGTATTTTAGATAGAGGGTAAAAGAGAGGTAAAATGCTGAAGTAACATTATATCAGAAAAGTGACACAAACTGCTTATGTGCTACATCACTAAGCATATTGACCTTTCAAAGCTTCTGTCTCTCACCATTAATTAACCACTAACCCTGCAGGCTTTGTCGATTAGACTCCACTAATGCTCTGCTCCATTTCCTGTGCCGAAGGCTTGCTGTTCATCAGAGCTCAGGTGATAAAATACAAGAAAGGAAAGTAGCCGTTTGTCGTACCTTGTTCTGGCTGGTGTCTGACTCACACACGCTGCTTATGTTTGGGAAAACCTCCGACCAGCCGGATGCTGTGCAGTTCCTGCTGATGTTTCCTGAGGGGGAGAAGACAAGAATTTAACCCAGTTCACAATTAGAATTCTGCTTCCGTCTGCATTTGCTAATGCAAATTCTTTTTAAGATTCCCTGTTAAATTTGCAGGGGTTCATTTAATTGAAATACACGATTATAATACACACAACTGAAGCACAAAAGTGTATGAAAGATGTATCGCCAAACACACACGCTCCTTCAAAAAGTTAATTACAAGTAAATAATAATAAAAAGCAGGTTCAAAGTTTCGCTTTTTTGGTCTAATGTTTTATTTTTGTTCTTTAACACTAGTTTTTAGGGGGGGGGATACTCAGTAAACCAAAGCAATAATTGTCTATAACATAAATAAGTTCATCAAAATACAATAGTTAAATTGTTTTTCTTTGTAAAACTTTAATAAACTTAGCAAAGGACTATATGTCACTGAACAGTAAAACAAACACTACATATTATTATTATTATAAATTACATGTATTTATAGTGTTAGTCTTTATTATCTATCTACTGTTTTAATAGAGTTATAGTAGCAAGGTAATTTCCCATTTGTGGGATCAATAAAGATGTATTTTATTCTATTCTATTCTATTATCTATCCGATGAGGACTGCATTGTCATTGTTATCTGAGATCAAACCCACTCGCCTCATCTCCTTCCGAAACATTAAGAATATAAATGTGGAGCTGTTTTCTTCTCAGTTGGAGCGCATTCCTTTCCCAAACTCGTCCAACCCTGATGATCTGGTTTCTTTTTATAATAACTGCCTTTTAGATGTTCTTAACAATTTCGCTCCTGTAAAAACCCGGTCTGTTTTATTTGTTAAATCTTCCCCCTGGTTCACCCCTGAACTCCATAAAATGAAAGCCAAATGCCGCCAGTTGGAGCGGCTCTGCAAAAAAACTGGCTCTCCCGTCCATAAGGAAATATACAATGAACAGATTTTACAATACAAGGACTTGGTTTCTAACACTAAAACAAAATACTTCACTCAACTGATTGATGCAAATAAGGGAAATTCCAAAATGCTGTTTTCTCTAATGGATAATGTCTTTCAACCCCGTAACAGTTTTCCCCCTCATTTTTATTCAGATGAGCACTGTAATTCTCTTCAATTATTCTTTAACCAGAAAATTCTAGATATCCATCAGCATCTCCATTCCTCCACCTCTCCTCCCACCCCGTCTGACTCATTTTCTGTAACTCATATATTCACTTCCTTTTTCCTCCCTGATCCCAGTGAAATTTCCCGCCTCATCCATAAGTCCAAACCATCCACATGTTTGCTAGATCCCCTACCAACATCCCTGGTTAAATCCTGCCTTCCTTCTCTTCTTCCTTTCATTTGTGCCATTATTCACTCCTCATTGACATCAGGTATTGTCCCCTCACTCCTCAAGATCGCTGCAGTCAGACCCATCCTAAAAAAACCCGGCTCAGACCCCAATTCCTTTCATAATCTTCGTCCTATTTCTAACCTCCCCTTCATTTCAAAAATTCTTGAAAAAATAGTCGCCTCCCAACTTTCCCATCATCTCACCCAAAATGATCTTTTTGAACCCTTTCAATCTGGTTTCCGTCCCCTTCATAGCACAGAAACTGCCCTACTAAAAATCACCAATGACCTTCTCCTTGCAGCTGATTCTGGACTCTTCACCATCCTCATCCTCCTCGACTTGAGCGCAGCATTTGACACCATATCTCACTCCATCCTTCTCCACAGACTTTCAGCCCTCGGTATCGAGTCCACCCCCCTCCGCTGGTTTCATTCTTATTTTTCAAGCCGCACTCAGTTTATTCAACTGAATTCTTTCAAATCCCAACCCTCACTCATTTCATCTGGTGTTCCTCAAGGTTCTGTTCTCGGTCCCCTCCTCTTCATTACCTACCTGCTACCCCTTGGCAATATATTTCGTAAATTCAATATTGATTTTCATTGTTTCGCGGATGACACACAGCTCTATCTGTCCAGTAAACCCAACTCTTGTATTCCACCTGCCTCCCTCTCCTCCTGCCTGTCTGAAATAAAAACCTGGTTCACCCTAAACTTCCTCAAACTTAACAGTGATAAAACCGAATTACTCCTCGTAGGTTCCAAATCCACCCTTTCCAAAATTCCTAATTTTAACATTTCCATCGATTCCTCTCCAGTTTTCCACTCCCCTCAAGTAAAGAGTCTGGGTGTCATCCTTGATAGTACATTATCATTTCAATCCCACATCAATAGCATTACTCGGTCAGCCTACTATCGTTTACGTAATATTAATCATCTCCGCCCCTCCCTCACCATCCACTCCGCCTCCATTTTAGTTCATAGTCTGGTCACTTCTCGTCTCGACTATTGTAATGCTCTTCTCTATGGTCTTCCCAACAAAACACTAAATAAGCTTCAATTGGTCCAGAATTCAGCTGCCCGCATCATCACCAGAACCCCCTCCTTCCATCACATCACTCCCGTTCTCCAGCAGTTGCACTGGCTTCCAGTAGCCTTTAGGATTAAGTTCAAGCTCCTTCTCTACACTTTCAAAGCCCTCCATAGCCTGGCTCCCTCCTATCTCTCTAATCTCCTCCATGTTAACACTCCCTCTCGCTCTCTTCGATCTTCTTCCTCCCTTCAGCTCTCTGTCCCTCCGGCCCGTATGGTTACCATGGGGAGCCGTGCCTTCAGTCGCTCTGCTCCCCAACTCTGGAACTCTCTCCCCCCAGACCTCCGTAACACTGACTCCTTTCTGATCTTCAAATCCAGACTCAAAACCTTTCTGTTCAAGCTTGCATTTCCGGAACACAGTTTCTCATTTTCTGTCAGCTGATTTTATTAATGAATCCAATTTATTTATTGTTTTTAACTTGTGATTTTATTGTGTTTTACCTCTAACTTTGTACAGTGACCTTGGGTGTTTTGAAAGGCGCTTTTAAATAAAATGTATTATTATTATTATTATTGTTTACTTTTAGTTGGAGATTGTGATTAGATTGAATTTATTTTAAAATGAACAAAAGTGGAATGTTAAAATTAACATGTTTTTAAACCCCACTTCCAATCATACAAATTAGCAGAAAATGTGAATTTAACTTCCATTAGTTTTAGAAATGCCGTTAAAGGGTGTCTTAACCCTTAAACACGGATTCTGGTCTGTCAACATGCTTAACTGTTGCATTTTAGCTCTCAGTGGGTTCAGTTTACTCATCAAGTCTCCACCCACTAAAGTTTGACATTTATTTTAAAGGACAACTAAGAAGAAGTAAAAAAGAATGGCTAATCTATAATTTTATTGGAACTCTGTTCAATGAAAAGCTAAAATACTAAACTTCGTTGTTACATCTGTTAGAGTCACAGATGCAAAAGGAAAAAGGTCCACTTCAATGTCAGATGCCAAATCGACTTTGTGAACACAGTCTGCTATGAGGGGCAGACAGGACAACGTGACATTTAGGATGTGAGAATCCTTCAGCCTGCAGTCAGACTGATGGAAGTTATGGCAGGAAGTGACACAGAAGACAACAGAGACACACACACATGACCCTGAAGGTGACAACTCTGAACACGCCCCTGCTGCGATGCTTCAAACTATCAAATGTCGGCAAAGCCAATGACGTTCCTGCAAACCCCTCCCAAATATATGAACAACTCGTGTCTCTTGTGTTCACATTAAAATGGCAAAGTTTTTTTCTTTTAATAAGCGGTTGGATGGCTCAGTTGGTTAGGTGTAGGACTGACACAGAGGTGGAATGAACCAAAAACCCAGTCTGGGTCATTGGGCAAGACACTTTGTGCTGCTGCCTATTGGGTCTCCCTGTGCCTTGAAAATAAAGGGTTGGCTCAGGAATGGCATCCAGCATAAAAACTCTCTGCTAAACTACCTGTGCATTTCAGTGAAAGCTGATTTGCTGTGGCAACACCTGATGGGATGTGCCGGAAGGCGAGCAATGTTAAGGTTTAAGAAAACAACAAAGAAAGTACACTGTACAGCAAACTTAAACATTTACAAAGTTTTTTCTCTTTAAGCCACTTTGCATATCTTTGTTGTAAATTTAATGTTTAAAAGTGCTTTCACATCATTAACATGACAAAAATCAGGTTAATAAAAAGAAATGCAGTTTTAAGATTCATTTTGGTTATATATGTTAAGCATCATCAGAAAAAATGCAACAAGAACATGTTAAAAACACCAAAAACACAATTTTTATCAGAGTGGGTCGTTAAACCTGGTCTTCTCCAAAGAGGACTTATTCAAAATTTCATATTAACATGGTCATCCATTTTCGGGATGTGGATTGATTTGGCGTAAAATCAGATTATTGGCATAAATTTAAACATACGGTAGTCATGGTTGTCATTGATGTGTAACCTGACAGAATGAACTGCTAAAGCCTTGTACGAGTGAACCACACTGCTGGCAGAAAAGTTATACACAATGACAGTACAGCAGATACCCTTTGCACATAAAGGTCACAGCCACTTAGCTTAAACTGATAACTCAATTTTTAGGGTTTTGGCAGAGTCTCAAACAGCTGTATGTATGCCGCGACCTCATTGAACCACTGGTTTCGTGAGGGTTGGATTGCCCTTTGGGATTTTTCTGTACAGTCGTTTTCCCACGCTGGAGAGAAATCTTGTCTGATAGCAAAGCTTTTGTGCTGCAGGTTGTCCTCCGCCTTGATTGGTGGGAAGCTAATGGTTGAACCGTCACAGCAGGTTCCTGCAGTGGAAAAGCCTTCTTGATGTCGTTGAGATGAGTGCCTTGTCCAGCAGACTGTAAACTGCTCAGGGACTTTTTCTGGAGGTCCAATAATCACTGCAGCGCAGAGCAATTTAGCTCCTTTTGGAGGTTCCTAGAATTCGGAGTAAAAAGCTTCGGAGCGTCACTTGCTTGCTGAGCAGAAGTAACCAAAATTCTGCCTCCTTCAAACCATCTCGCTGCAGGCTGAACACAGCCGAGCTTGAGAGATGAATTCAGCGCGGTGATGGCTATAAATACAGCTGGAGAGTGCTCATGGGCCTCTGTGGCCACTGTTGCACAACATTTATGTGGAAACTGAGGCAAAACGAATACTGTAGAATATGTAGAAATGTTCTTGGAGACATGGAGACAAAGCAGACCATGACAAACATCAAATTCTGCTTCACAGACAGACGTATCAGTCATGTTTGTTGGCTGTCCTGTTAGTATTACTATACTATAAGCCATTTCAGATCCATAAATAATGGTGGGATTATATTTTGATAGATAAGTGTAAGGATAAAATAAAATAAAAACATTTAACTTTGTACTACAGACAAATAAAAGAAAACTCAATGTATGAACCCAAAAAAACAACTAAATATAACAGAGGATATAATAATTAATTTACAATCAAATTTAAACCTTTGCTGAAAGCCTTTTATTATAAAGCTGACTCAAATCACAGAAATACTGAACCGTTTTGCATAGAAGACTGTCAGATGCTGAAAATGGCGGCATGATAAAAATAAAAACTAAATTATGAGAAAATGCAACCAACCCTCCTTCACCTGATAATACCATTAGGAAGATGATTATTTTTTCATTTTGTTTTAATCAAAGTGTTTAAAAGAATCTTTGTTTGCTTAGAAAAGACGTAGAATACGTTTAAAGGTATAAGGTGCTTAAAGGCACAGAACGTTTCAAATAACAAATGTTAGACAAGAGAATACTAAAAGTCAAAGAAATTCTAAATTCTAAACAACTGATTATTTTATTGAAAAAAAAACATAAACTCAAATAAATGAAATTCAAATATAAGAGTTACCGGTAATAATTTAACAGTTGTAATTGTGTCATGTGCGGGGGGAGGGTTGAGAGCCGGTTGGACCCAGTAGCAGAGGCGGAGGCAGACGGTTCAGGGACAAGGGGGTTTAATGCAAAACAACAAACAAAAGGCGCTGCAGAGCAGGATTACAAAACAAAACTTACTTGGCGTGGCATGAAACATGGAGACAAGACAAGAAGACGTGAACAACATGAGCAGAAGGTAATGGAGCAGCACAGGAGGAAGGCAGAGACAAGACTTATATACAGACAGGGCAGACAAGACACAGGTGAACACGATTAGGGCAGATGGGGACCAAAGGAAGTAAAACTCAAGAAACATGACAAGACAGGAAACCTTTCAAAATAAAACAGGAAACAGAACCAAACAAGACAGAACAAGAACTAAAGCGAAAAACAAGACACAACAAACTAAAACCATGACAAATTAATGAGTTTAATAGGTTTATTTGTCGAAAAAGGGCAAAAAACATGTTTTTACCTAATTTTTTAAAATATTTTTGCTTCAGCATAAACAGAGGTTTAGTCATGTACTTGTAACTTTAAAATTATAAATTAAAGGAGGGCTAAAAATTCAAACTATTTGAAAAGAGGATAGACTGCAAAACATTTAATTAAAACAAAAAAATAGATAAAGGATAAGAAACCTTTTAAATTATTTTACAGCCTACATCACTAGTATTAAATGAAAAATGTCCTATAATGAAATTTCTGTCTTTCATCTAATCCATAGTTGAAGTAATTGACAGAAAATCAATTAGTATACACAAAAAATGAAGAAAAACGATTTTTTTTCTTAGTTTCTATAAAAAATAAACAAGCACATTTTTATTTATCATTAGAAATAAATTTATGCTGCTGTTTTTCAAAAACTTGTGGCTAAAGTGATTATTAAGTGACGTTCCAATAGAATTTCTAAGCTTAAGCATGGATGCAAAAATATTTGTCTCTTATTCTTAAACTGAATTGTTGACTTCACACTTAAAAATGAAGTTGCTCAGCCTTTACTAAATAATAAATATGCTGTAAAACTTGAGTGGCATAGGTCTCTGCAGTTACAGAGAGCAGCTGTGTCGTCAACTTGGCTGCATTTAGATGTTAAATGATAACTCAGGGAGAAAGAGAGGGCACGGAGAGGCCATAGCCTACAACACCATGCATGCATAAACGGCAGATTCACAAGTGCTGCTGCCACTGGAGATGAGCAAGTGTTGAAGCTTCATGCAGACCGTACGCGGGCCAGAGAAAACTGAAGACTGAGTGAGCACAAACCAACAGTACATCTGAGCCCGCTTCTTTCACATATGATCTAAATTGATCAGCGAGCACAGCTGTTACCCCCCTCCTCTCCACGTTTATGTAACACATCTGTGCTATTTCAGTGAAGTTTAGAACCTCTGGAGATCTGTTCCACAGAGGGAACTGTCAGGGAGCTTCGGGTCTGAGCGAGCCGCCGGGTGCTTGCTAATGTTCAGTCATCAATGCAAATCGGGGCAGAACCCAGAACTGCCATGTGGTCGGCAGCTAGAAGAAATGCGATGGGTTCACACGGGAATCCACTGAACGCAGAGAGTGAATCATGGGACATGAGGACAGAGTGCCAGATTCAGCTCCACAGAGGGTCCTAATGCTTTAAAAACATCTACAGACTTTTAAGACTTGAGTTGTTAAACCAGTTCAGTATTTTTGTTAAAGACCCACTCGGACGAAAAACCTGTTTCTGGTGTTTTTAACATGTTATTGTGGTATTTTTCCCATGATAGAGGACATATATAAAGAAAATTAAGCTCTATATTGCATGTCTGAGTTTATTAAAATTGCTGTGAAGCAGAAACAGATGAAGAAATGCAGTTTGCAAAGGAGCGTACTTGTAAAATAAAGCTACATTTGGCAGGCCACAAGCTCCCTGCTCCGCTCCATCCATATGCATCTACTTGTACACGATTACATCCATGTACATCTTTGTTTTCCCCGTCTGAGCTGGAATCTGGCTCAAAATGATACAGCTAGATTGCTTCAATATTGCTCGCTATTTTGTTGCACCAGTAATGTTGGGCTGGGGCTGTGAGGGGCAGTGGTCAAGCAGGTGGGTGCATAATCAGAGAACTCTCGATGATGGGAAATGGTGGCGGGCTTGCTATGCGCCAACAGTCCCTCCCACAATTCAAATGATGTCAGAGAGGACAACGCTTTTTTTAAACTTTTTTTTATTTGAGCTAAAAACGGCAGAATTATAATTAGAAGACCACTGGGAACACTTTACAAAAAATCAAAAGATGATCAGAGTGAGTCCCTTGATAGTAGACTACTGTAATTGTGTTTAAAACATGCATAGTTCACACAAAAATGAACAAATTTCAAAGAACAGATGATAAATGAAACAAAAATGTTTGTGAATAGCATATCCTTCCCTCCTTTCTTTCTGTCAGGCCCAAAAAAATGGTATACAAACATAACTTCTATAAATAAAGTTCAGCCTCAAATACAAAAAGTGTTCATACAAATAAACACCTTATGTGTCCGAAGATTCATAATCCCCTATTGTAACAGTAGAATCTGTCCGACACAAGAGGCCATCAGCTCTTATCTGTTTGCTCAGCTGGACAGGACAAGTAGGAAACGTTTTTTATAATGAATAGTATATGAAAACAAAGAATTTAAGACTAGGGTTTCCTTTTGTGAAGACTGAGTATTGTCATACACTTAAAAGCTCAAAATAGGTAACTTTGGATGGGATAAGCTCTTTAAACGAGCCGAAAAAAAGAAGAAGGAAAAAAGAAAAATGCAAAGCAAACATGCAGTTTTTGCCTCCAAAACCAAACGTGACAATAATGTAAATCCATTTATAATGCAGTAAAAATATCTAGGGAATTATGTCAGGATAAACTTCTGCTGACAGTCCATTTTGGTTGCAGAGATCACACTCGACCTCCCATTCTCTGTCCAAACATCCGCAACAAAACATTAAAGCTTTGGACATATTTTCTAAATTTTCAGTAAATCACAACTCACCATTTCTGCCAAAGATGGTTTTAAGGGCTCGAGGGCAGGGGATCGTGACAGTTTCTCCTAATCCAGTGTGCTCCCAGCATGCAATGCTGTCCCAAGTTCCTTTGCATCCCGGCACTGTCAAATGAAAAGTAACACAGGCGAAAATGTTAACACTTAACAACTCCAGCGACTGCCTCTGCGTTTTTCAGATTTATCAGTGAAATAAACTTCCATATATTAAAACTGTACATAAGAAACTGAAGTAAACAGGCTGACCCTAAATTACATTAATATTTTAATGGATTTATAATAAAAATTAGTTTATTTTCAAACAAGAAGAGTTTGCAAGAATCCATCCTGATATTATTTAAGATTTTTTCTGTCAAAACAAAAAGTGGTGCTCAGCAGCTCTGTTAGTCCTTTTTGGGTTCTAACTGATGTTGATTGATGTTCACATACTTTCCAAAGATACTTTCTGACTGTAAACCAAAAGCAATGGGATGCTGCTGTCTGCAGAGTTTATGTCAGGAAATGAGATTGTTGAGGGCCCAAAGCCAGGAGACACGAGGCAGAATGGAGCAACTTAAAAACTTTTGATGAATAAACTCCATCAAAGCCTTTTTTTTTAAAATCAAGAGGCTGTACCAAAAGCTAAACCACAGAAAAACAACAAAGGCGGTTAAGTGGAGGTTCTGCTAAATGAACTTAAATACACCAAAGAATTATAAACTACAGCAAACCAAACAAACCAAATCATTTTTCTTTAACAGCTATAGAACAAAAAAATCAAGAAAAACAAACAGAAACGGCACCAATCTGTACAATTTATCCCGCCGGCTCCAGGCTGCTGAATCTGAATGATCTCCAAGTGATGCCATGTGTGTTTGGAGCCGGTAATCTTCCGTAGCTGGAGCTATCAACTGGCAGACCCACAGGCAGCTTTATCAAATCACGTGACCAAGACATTTAACAACACAAACAGGAAACTTTACAGAGCCTTCATCAGAGTCAACATCATCATCTGAAATGTGTAGAGATCAATCAGAGACAGAAATTTTTTTAGGATGGCCAAAAAAAAACAACAACAAAAAAACAAGCTAATACAGATTTTGTTAATTTAGCTGAAAGCAACCCTCCCGAAAAAACAAATTAAAAAAAACAACCAATGTCCAGTCAAGTTAAAAAAAAAAGTAATCTTAAAGTTCCGGTCAAAGGCTATGATGTATTTTTCTGCACTAGTTATCGCATAAACTTTAAATAAAAGTGTTTTAGCTGGTTCAGCAAATTTGGAAGTATATTCACACCTATAAAAATAGAGAATGTTATTTTCTTTAAACTTTTTTTTTACATAATTAATATTTTTTCTCTGCAGGAAGCAGTTCTTGATAAACACTAGTTTATCAAGAACTCAACAGCCCTTATACAGTTCAGCTCCTCAGCATGGTTTGGAATTTTGTGGCTTCGCTGTCACCTTATGAGTGCTTTCCAGTAAACACAGGAGGGTCAGACACTCTGAAAAACAGAGGGGCGACCCTGACCCAATGGAAGGGTACTGCTCAACCCACAGACAGAATGGCACACAAAGTGGACAAAAATAGCTCTTCCAGCTCTCAGTGTGAGCTTTAATGGGTGCCACAGAGCTAATGGCAAACAGTCAACTGGGCTTTTTAGTGATAGATGAGTGGAGACAGTGTGGCTGATAAAATGTAGCTCCTCTCCACAACCTCACAGCTAAAGATCCCTCCTAAAAGGGCATTGAGCCAAGGTAATAAAAATGCTATAAAAAGGGACCTTTTAATGGAAGGGAAGATATGAAGCAGAAAAGGCATTTCTGCATCCTAAACTGGATGTGACGTTCATATAGATCTGTGTGGTTGTTCAGGAAACATCTGATGGATTATGTCAGGAATAAAAAGGGATCCACTTCGCTTGCAGAGTCTGTGACAATGAGGGGCAGCAGCAAGCTGAAACAATGAAAGCGTGCATTTGACCACCTATTTACTCAGTTCATCAAAGGTGAAACAAACATGTAGAAAATATAAAAATCATTAATACTGTTACACAATTTAAAAGTACTGAGTGAGAAACCTAGAAATTAGAAAATGAAAAGCCATGCGACAAAGTACAAACAATCATGACTTCATGATGTTGTTTTGGCACCTTGAAGCTTTTTTTTCTTAAATGCTTTTGTTTTTATGTAATATGTAAAAGGTATGCATAACGGGGGTGGAAATTACTCAGATTTTTCTTTCTATCTGCTCCTTTTTCGAACGCTTCACTTTCTAATGATCATGTTTCTTTGACTAATTTATTTTGCATTTGAAAATGAAAGGAAATCAATCAATCAATTAAACACTCAATCAATCAAGATAAATACATAAGCCACACAAGTATTTTCACAATTGCTCGGCTTTGTCTTTGGCTTAGTTCTAAGACAAAAGTACACAAATATAGCAGTTTTAGACTTGTTCAAACATTAAAGTTTGAAAAAACTTAGTCTTAAGGCCCGTACACACCGGGACGAATATTCGCCAGGCGTTATTCGCCAGCGTTTTTCGCCACGTTTTTTGTGTTCACACCCAGGCGATTTTCGCTGACGATGAGTGGAGTGAACATGCAATTTCATTCCCTGACATTAGATGGCGCTTAATGTAAAACCGAAATACTCCTGTACACAAGGTGGCGCTGCGCAACTTTACGCTTCTTAAAGTCGCTTTTCACTCAGAAGAAGAGAGCAAGTATTTACACGCTTGTCAGAATCAAACAAAGAAAACATGAATATTTCAAGCACCAGTAGCTCCAACTGGTGCTTGGTTCGGGGATGTTTTAGAATGTCCGTCATTATTGCTTCGCGGCTGTGTAGACGCTACTTGGCGTCTATCTTCTTCGCTGGTATGTGTGCTCAGCAAGGCAGTTTTGTTTGAGCGCCCCCAAGTTGTGTTTTACTGTAACTTCAGAAGCTCCAGACACGTGAGCAAAAGCGCCGTTCTCATTGGTCGAGTAGATTTCGACGCGACGCGTCGAAAAAAAAAAACGAACCCGAGGCGTTTTTTTTTTTTGACGCTTTAACGCCTGGCGTTTTTTCGCGTCGGTGTGCACACTCTCATTGGGGCCCTTTGTTTAGTCACGAGGCGTTAAACGTCGGCGAAAATCGCCGGCGAAATTCGTCCCGGTGTGAACAGGCCTTAAGACTTTTGCTGGGCCTCAGCTGAAGCTCAGGTCCCATCTGCTCTCTGACTGTCTGGTGTCGTCACATGACTGTTCCTATTTTTAATTTGCTCTTTTCTGCTCCAAACTGTTTAATTTTCAGCTGCTGCTGTCTTTTGGTGTGGCCTCTCAGACTTTAATGGGTTACAAATGACTGGCAGAGCAGGACTGCATGCATTCACATTCATACTAAGAAGCCGTGTGTCTGCTGTCAATATGTTTTAAGGCGGACTGCAGCTCCAAAGAGCTCCAGTATGAGGGGCCGTATAAGACATTATTTATTCTGAACCATTCACATTCATACATTCTTGCTCTCACAGTCATATATACTCTCTTTCGCATACATATATTCTCTTACGCATCCATATATTCTCTCTCTCACATTCATAAGAGAATATATATGCATGCGAGAGAGAGAATATATGGATGTGCAAGTGAGAATATATGTATGCGAAAGAGAGTATCTATGACTGTGAGAGCAAGAATGTATGAATGTGAGAGAGAGAATATATGGATGCGTAAGAGAATATATGTATGCGAAAGAGAGTATATATGACTGTGAGAGCAAGAATGTATGAATGTGAATGGTTCAGAATAAATAATGTCTTATACGGCCCCTCATACTCCAGTGTTGGGAGACGTTCACACCGCCCCCAGCAACACGCATTCAAGTGACCACTTTCTATGAAAAGTCTGCGTTTTAGGCCTAAGTTTTCAAAACTCTAGCATTCATGCATGGCTCTGCATGTTTCTACGACCTTTTTGAACTCTATAACCAGCGGCGTGTTGAAAGTTAAACCATTTGGACTTTGATCCAGGGATTTGTTAGTAACAAATGGATGCTGTCCCCTTTAATTCACAGAAGTTCCAAGTGTTTGAAATTTGTTCGTGGAGAAAAATAAATGAATACATAAACATTTTATTTGGCACCAACTCTTTCATATACCGGAATGTAGCTGTAAAAGAAAATGCCTAGAGCTGGATTTCCAAAATTTGTCTCGCTTTGACATTTAGCACCAAGGGTGAACGCAGCTTACCCAACAAAAGCACCTATCCTAATGGTACCGTTATTCCTTTTTTTTTAGAACAAAAACCAGTAAGGGATGCAGTAACACTTTATAATAACTACACATTATGTTAAGCATTAGCTTAACGAAGACTAAACTCATTATAACTAACTTACTTATAATGAGTAAAAACTTAATTAATTATTTACAAAGCATTACTCCTGCTTTAGTAAGCATTAGCACGTAGCTTTTATATGTTCTTATGAATGATTTATTCTTGGTGACAAATGATTATTATGATGTGTTTAATAATTGCATTTTAAGACTTAATTCATCAACAGTTTAAAATTTTTAAATTAGGTATTAAATGATTTACAAACAAATTATATAGAGGTGGACGCTGAGTCATAAGCTCATTTACAAAATCAATCAAATCAAGATTCATTCCTGTAGTTTTTAAACATTAAGTAATTGTTAGTTAACTGTTTTTGTGACCTAATCTAAAGGGATGAGTATTTATGCCTTCTAATGCTACTGATGTAACGACTCCATTATCTGTTCAACAAAATGAAAAGAGAAATTTTTTTATTGCAAATCAGGCAAATCAAGGTTTGAACGAACTACAAGTTAGAGCACAGTGGCTCCTATTCTTTTACCTATTTACACAACTTTTCATAATGTTTTCTTCCTTCACTTCTACAAAATCCAATGCAGTGTTTTTACTTGTTTATTAGAGCATTTCTCTCCACGGTTCATGACAACATTTCTTTGTTTGTTTTACTTTGTACCAAAATGAATACAAAGAGGTTGCAGGCTAATTTGCTCTTGACCTCACCAAGTGGTTCCAAGAGAATTTCAACAGAAGGGAGTTCATTCCCGTCTTCGTAAGCAGAATCTAAAAAGCTGCGTTAAGCTCTGGGGAAATTTATTTATGGCACTTTGAAGGGAAGTAATGTCTGTAAAGGGCGAAAGGAAGGAAAATAGCAAGGAGAAAAGTTGAGAGAGGACAGAAGAGGAGGAGAGTGTAAAAAGTGTGTGCACACGGCAAGCAAAATGGCCCAAGCACAGATCCAAGCTCAGCAAAGCATGAAGAAATAACTCAATCTAAGTAATCCATCTTTTTTTTTTGTCTGTGCCCTTTCACAGAAATACTCAGAAACACTTGAAAGTCAGAGCCTCAGCTTTTAGGAGGCACGTTCCAGAGCCAAATATAGTCCCAGTAAAAAAGACTAGAGGAAAAGATGTTTAAAAAAAGAAGGCTAATCAAATATGGAGTAGGAGTGAAAACCAAAGTTAGGAGGAAACATTTATACCCATCCAAACTGATCAGCCAAAATACTGAAAATAGTTGGCAGGTTTTGGAGCCAGTTTTACTGGCTTTAAGAAGTTTACTGCTAAACTTCTTAAAATAAAGGAAAAAAGTATAAATTGAAAAACTGTTTTTGTTTCACTTCATTTTGTGTTTTACACATAGTAGCCCTACTTATTGGGGCCAAAACCATAACATTCTAAAAGAAAAACCTTTTCAATGTGGCACCAGTTTCAACATCCATCCATCTATTTTCTTAACCTGCTTTATACTTTCAAGGGATAACAGGCTGTTCTGGCTAGAGGAGGGGTCCATTCTGATCAAGTCACCAGCCTTTCACAGGGTCACACAAGCAGACACACCTAGGGCAATGTAGGGTTATCAATCAACCTATGAGGCATGTTTAGGACTGTGAGAAGGAGCCAGAGTGACCGTAGTAAACCCACCAATGCATGAGGAGAACATACTAACGCCACACAGAAAGGTCCCTGCCGGGATTTGAACCACAGCCTTCTCACTGTATGTAAGGCAAGGATGCTAACCACACCATGCAGCCCTTCAATTTGAACATTTTGTAGGTATAAAAAGCTGATTTTTGCCAAAAAGTCATTCCAAGTTTTTCATTCAAACAGCCAGCCATTAACACATGTTGTCGCTTAACATACAAGCACCGACACCTGACCATAGCACACCTTCGGGTTGGTAGTAGGCAGTCAGATGTTACAGCTGAACTTGGTGTGTCTCAAAGTGTCATCAGCAGACTTGCATCAAGACACAGAAGTTCTGGCAGAGTTTGTGACAGACCCAGGAGTGGAGCCCTGCCAATGACAGACCACAATAAGTGCCTAAGGACCTATGCACTGACCAGAAGTAAGGAGTATACAACCGACTCCAACACTTTGACTTGAATGTTAGCTGACCGTTGCAAGTGACTCTTACTGACACCTTGGCTGACACCAGAACACCACCATGAACATTTTCATTGGGAAAAAGACTGTGTAACCTGGTCAGTGCAGCAATATTCTACCATCCTGTTCACTGATGAATTCCACCAGCATACAGCCAATTTTCTGTTCATGGATGATAATGTGCTCCACCACATTGTCCCAGATATGAAGATGACCCGACCTAAAACCCACAGAGCACGTCTGGGACCAGCTGAAGCACAGACTGGATGATCAGACCCCACCCCTGAGTGATCTGGAAGAACAGTGTGTAGAGGCTAATTATTGACTGTATAGGAGAATTGGACTGAGTCAGGGCAAGGTCACCCATAGACAATTACTTACATGTGGTTCCAATTAAATTAAGTCAATTCAGTCGCCATTTTGTCATGACATGGCTGTCGCCATGTGAGTGAGCTTGTTGGAATTCAACACCCCGACCACTGAAAGTGGGCTTAGAGGAATCTGTCAATCAAACGCTTCGAACGTTCAACGTGAGACAACATACCTTTATTAAGTTGTCTGATTGGTCAGTTTATAACTTGAATAACTTGTGCTTTATCCTGAAAAAAGAACATGTTAAAAAACAGGTAGCAGATCAAAAAGGGTTATTCTTGCAAACATAATGAGTAATCGCAGTTTATTTCTCTTTGAAATGATAGATAGATAGATAGATAGATAGATAGATAGATAGATAGATAGATAGATAGATAGATAGATAGATAGATAGATAGATAGATAGACAACTTTTTTTTTTTTTTTGTTTGAATTTGTTTTCATTTTTGGGGTAATAAATATCAAACTTATAAAAATGGTGTTTCTTATCATTGAATAATAATTATATCAAAGGGAACTTTGGGGTATTTTATTAAAATTCAGACCAAATATGAGACGCACTCATGTAATTAACAATATCCTTAACTACTTTGAGTAGTGATCTGAAGCAGTTGTCACATCTTTTTTCTCAGTACATTTACAGCTGTTTCAGACCCTTTTGTTTTCTTGGTTCCTGTTCTGGTTTTGGTTTCTGATTTAATTTTTTCATAGGATTCAAAGAATATTGTACCTCCATCTGGATGCGTTGTCCTCATTGGATGGCCATGCGCCACTATCAGTACAACATACAATGAATTATTTGTGAGTCGGCAGGCTATAAGATGCTCTGCTCAGCAGGATCACACATGCAGGAATAATCAGGCTGCAGAGGTAACAGAAACAATAGAAAAAGTGCTTTAAGTTTAATCATGGTTGGAGCCATTGTTACACTGATATAACATTTAATAACCTAACTTCATATCAAGACAAAATCACCCTTCAACCAATCAACCTGTTCCTTCCTGAACAGGGTCTTAGAAATTCACATTACAGTTACAATATTACTTCAGAAGGAAATTGTTAATTATTTTCTGGCACATTGGATAATTGGTACTGAGATGCTGAGGAAAAAAACCACAAACTACAATTTTTCAGTTTTATATAATCTGACTCTCCACCACATCTGAATCACTGTTGACATATTTCAAGTCGCTTGGTAAGGTGTCGAAAATACATCCGCTACTTTGTTATAAAAACTGTGCCAACCACTAAGTTGAAAACCTCAATCTAGTAAAGTTAACAAAAGTCAAACTTTTTTTAAATTTTATTTTTGCAGTCAGTGAGGACACAGAAGAAGAACCCTTCACTTCAAAATAAAAGAAATCTCAATTTACACACAAAAACCAGGATTCTTTAATCCAAGTACGGATTTATTGTGACAGTTTTTCCCACACACCATAATAATAATAATGGATAATACTCAGCAAATGCCTGTCTAATAGTAACGTGTGCTGTTAATAGACGTGCCTCAACGGTGGATTCATGTTTAGTATTGCTTTTAGAAAATACCAGTTTTAGTGACTGTTCTTTTTCTTTTTTTGTATTTATCTGTCGAACCTTAAAAGATGGTCGAGGTGGAAGTTGGCATCCAATTTTTAAGGTTCGACTATGACAGTTACAGGCTGAGATAAAATCAAAATTTAGCAGTTCCTACACAGTAAGATGACTCGATCTCTGAGACACCGTCTTTTGCTCCTTGCGGGTTTCCACCCATTTCATGACGTCAGCCTAGAGACGGCCTTAGCAGCGAGTCTGTGTTTCGCCGACAAAAACAAACATCAGAACTTCTGCAAAGATGGCAGTGTGTATCAAATGAAAGCTCAGTGGAGAAAGGGGTTGTGTGTGCCAGCCCGGTGGCGGTGCTGGCAGCGCAGACTCTTCCTGGAAGGGGCTGTTCCCCCACTTTCATACATATAAATGTGAAGGTTGTTCAAAACCAGTTGCTTTTGTGGATTGGGAGGTGATGGTGCTCAGAGCGCAGGTTTTTAGAGGAATGCTCAGAGATGTCAGGAGCCGGGGCCAGGGCTTTGTCTCACTTCCGGGTTTCGGGCTTTTATTTTGTTAACTCATGTTCTGTCTTCTGTTGGTTCTTTAGGTAACTTACCCCGGTCTTCACCGGCACCTGTTTACCCACCTGTTTTCATTTATGTGTGTGTATATAAGCTCCTGTTTTGGTTTCACTTGTCACCGGATCGTTCTACTTGTTTTACCTCGGTCTTTACGAGCTTAAGAGCCTTCCTTGGATTAAAAGATCCTTTTTTGATTCAAACTTCTGCCGTCCTGCTTTTGTGTCCGAATTCAAATCCTTGACATTACGATCCGGTCATCATGGACGCAGCGGACGCAGGAGTTCCACGAACGAGCAGCGACGCCCAGGAGAGGGTCATTCTCCAGCAGGAAGAACAGCTAAATTACCTCAGACGAGGTATGCTGGAGATGGCTGGGCGCCAGGAGCAACAGCTGACCATGATCGGTGATCGCATTGAGACATTGGCAAAGCAGCTCCAGCAGCCGCCGTCATTTTATCCGCCACATCACTCTACCTCTGCGCCGACACCGGTGATTCCAGTCCAGACGACGTAACTCGCCCCGGGGGTTCAGCTGGCCCGACCAGAGAGGTTTTCCGGCAACTCAGGGGATTGTCGGGCGTTTATCACTCAATGCGAGCTCCATTTCGAGCTGCAGGCAGCCAGTTTCCCTACTGATCGGGCCAAGGTGGCATTTATGATATCACACCTCTCTGACAGAGCCGGAGCATGGGCCACTGCGGAGTGGCAACGTGGAGGAGCGACCTGCGCCTCTCTCTCTGCCTTTCTCGACGCCTTCACCCAGGTTTTTCAACACACGAAACCCGGCAGAGAGGCGGCTCGGGCGCTGATGCGGCTGACACAAGGTAACCGTCGGGTGACGGATTATGCTATTGAGTTCCGGACTCTCGCTTCAGAGAGCGGGTGGAACCCCGCAGCGCTTACGGACGCTTTTCTAGAGGGATTATCAGAGGAGCTGAAGGACCACTTAGCTCCCTTGGAGCTGCCCTCATCCCTGGAGCCTCTTATCGCCCTGGTGATTCCTATCGACAATCGACTGCAGGATCGTCGGCGGGGGCGCCGGGTGGACGTTTCACAGTTCAGGGGACACCCTGACGTTTACGTCCAGCCCTCCCCTCATATGTCTTCTGTTACCCCCACAGTGCCTCCTGCAGCCCCGTTGGAGGAACCTATGCAGCTGGGTCGTGGCCGTTTGTCCCCCACTGAGCGTAGACGAAGGATGGCAGCAGGTGAGTGCCTTTACTGTGGTCAGCGGGGTCATTACTGTAAGAACTGCCCAAAAGCTTCCGCTCGTCATTAAAGGTGGGCACACTGACAAGCGGAGGCCAGGTGCCCGTCGATTCTAAATCCACCTCCTGTCTTTTGGAGGGTCACATTGTGTCTAAGGGTGGGGGGTTTCCTGTTCGGGCCTTGTTAGATTCTGGGGCTGAACAGAACCTTATGGATGCTGAGCTAGCCAAACAGGCCGGTCTTAGGACCAAGTCCCTTCCCCGCCCTTGGCAGGTGATCTCCCTCAACGGTGAGGTGGTCGCCACCGTTAACCAGATCACTGAACCTGTTCACCTCATCCTTTCTGGGAACCACCACGAGCATACCAGTTTTTTTCTTTTTGAGTCCCCTCATAATCCGGTGGTTCTGGGGTTTCCCTGGCTTCTGAATCACAACCCAGTCATTGATTGGCCAACCAATAGCGTAGTCAGTTGGAGTAATCATTGTCACGAGGCCTGTTTACGCTCAGCTCGGCATCCAGAGTCTGACTCCGCTGACCCGGTAGGGGAGCCGCCCTCACCTGACCTCTCCAAGGTGCCTCCTGAATATCATGACCTGGGGGAGGTATTTTCCAAATTCCGGGCTCTCTCCTTGCCCCCGCACAGGCCGTATGACTGCTCTATTGAACTGCAGCCGGGTGCCACACTGCCCAAGAACCATCTCTATAGCCTGTCCAAACCCGAGAGGGAGGCAATGGAGCAGTACGTAACTGACTCTCTTCAGGCGGGCCTTATCAGACCGTCTTCGTCTCCTGTGGGGGCGGGGTTTTTCTTCGTGGGGAAGAAGGATGGAACACTACGCCCATGCATTGACTACCGAGGTTTGAATGCCATTACGGTAAAGAACCATTATCCTCTTCCACTTATGAACTCCGCTTTTGAGACGCTGCAGGAGGCCCGGTGTTTCACCAAATTGGACTTACGGAATGCGTACCATTTGGTTCGCATCAGGGAGGGTGACGAATGGAAGACCGCCTTCAACACGCATTTGGGACATTACGAGTATCTGGTGATGCCTTTTGGACTATCTAATGCTCCAGCTGTATTTCAGGGCATGATAAACGATGTACTCAGGGACTACATTCACCATTTTGTTTTTGTGTACCTTGATGATATTCTTGTTTTCTCCAGGAGTCCCGGCGAACATAGGCGGCATGTTCGTCTGGTTCTTCAGCGCCTATTGGAGAACAAGCTTTTCGTCAAGGCAGAAAAATGTGATTTTCACTCCTCCAGTGTGTCATTTTTGGGTTTTGTGATTGTGGAGGGGGAGGTGCGACCGGACCCAGCTAAGGTCAGCGCGTTGGTTGATTGGCCTGCTCCGGTCAATCGGAAGCAGCTTCAACGATTCCTGGGGTTTGCCAATTACCTACGCCGTTTTATTAAGGGTTATAGTTCGGTCGCGGCCCCCCTTACGGGTTTGACCTCCACCTCCTCTCCTTTTGTTTGGACAGAGACTGCAGAGGCTGCTTTCTGGCGGCTCAAACACCTTTTTACCACCGCCCCAGTTCTCATCCAACCGGACCCCTCCGCCCAGTTTATTGTGGAGGTTGATGCCTCGGACGTCGGGGTTGGAGCTGTGCTGTCCCAGCGGCAGGGTGCTGACAATAAGCTTCATCCTTGCGCTTTTTTTTCCCGCCGGCTTACTCCGGCGGAGATGAAATACGACGTGGGAGATAAGGAGCTTTTAGCTATCAAGCTGGCATTGGAGGAGTGGCGGCACTGGTTAGAGGGGGCGGGACAGCCTTTTGTGGTCTGGACGGACCACAAAAATCTGTCTTATATCCGGACCGCAAAACGGCTTAACCCGAGGCAGGCACGGTGGTTACTTTTTTTCGCTCGGTTTGATTTTGTGGTGTCGTACCGGCCTGGCTCCAAGAACATTAAACCAGATGCTCTCTCCCGACAACTGGAACCGGCTATGGAGGATTCCCTTCCTCAAACTGTAATTCCTGCCTCCTGTGTTCTGGGTACCCTCTCCTGGCAGCTGGAGAGGGAGATCAAGACTGCACAGGCCCGGGAGCCAGACCCTGGTGGGGGGCCCCCTAACAGACTCTATGTTCCCAGGGCCGTTAGGAGCCAGGTCCTCCAGTGGGCGCACGCTACTCGGCTTACCTGTCATCCCGGGGTACACAGGACGATCGCCTTCCTGCGTCGCTGTTTCTGGTGGCCCAGTTTGGCGAGGGATGCCCGGGAGTTCGTTTCTGCCTGCACGATCTGCGCCCAAAACAAGGTCAACAATCGATCCCCAGCTGGCCTGCTGCATCCCTTACCTGTTCCGAGCCGCCCTTGGTCACACATAGCCCTAGACTTTGTGACCGGCCTGCCCTCATCTGCTGGCAGAACTGTGATCCTGACTGTTGTGGACCGATTTTCCAAGGCAGCTCACTTCGTGCCCCTGAAGAAGCTGCCTTCGGCCTCAGAGACCGCCAGACTCATTGTGGAACACGTGTTCAGTCTGCATGGGATTCCGGTTGATATTGTTTCTGAACGTGGACCACAGTTCGTCTCACAAGTGTGGAAGACTTTCTGTGCAGCTTTTGGTCCCACGGTCAGTTTCTCTTCGGGCTTTCACCCACAGTCAAATGGGCAGGCCGAGAGGACCAATCAAGACCTGGAGGTGGCCCTCCGATGCATCTGTTCCCGGCACCAGACCTCTTGGAGCACCCTTTTGCCCTGGGTTGAGTATGCCCACAACTCAATGATGTCATCTGCCTCGGGTATGTCCCCATTTGAGGGTTCTCTAGGCTACCAACCCCCATTGTTTCCAAAGCAGGAGAAGGAGGTGGCGGTACCGTCGGTACAACACCTCTACCGCCGCTGCAGACGGATCTGGAGGGAGGCTCGCGCTGCTCTTCTTCGCTCGTCCGCAGCTAACAAAAGACTGGCTGATCAGCATCGGCTACCAGCGCCTACCTACGTGCCAGGTCAGTTAGTAATCCTGCCCACTGCCAACATCAAGCTGCGGACAGAGTCTAGAAAACTGTCTCCACGATTCATCGGGCCGTTCGAGGTGGAGAAGGTCGTCAACCCTGTGGCGATCCGACTACGCCTTCCTCAGTCCATGCGCATACATCCAGTTTTTCATGTTTCCCAACTCAAACCCCATGTTACTAGTCCTCTCCAGCCCCCTCCATCTCAACCTCCGCCACCTCGCATCATCGACGGTCTGCCTGCATGGACGATCAAACGTATCATGGACGTCAGACGTCGGGGCCGGGGTCTGCAGTACCTGGTTGACTGGAAAGGTTACGGTCCTGAGGAGAGGTCCTGGGAACCCACATCGAGGATGTTGGACAAAGGCATGCTCAGGGAGTACCACAGGCGTCACCCTGACAGGCCCGGTGGTGCGCCCAGAGGCACCCCTTGAGGGTGGGGTACTGTCAGGAGCCGGGGCCAGGGCGGTTCATCTTTGTCTCACTTCCGGGTTTCGGGCTTTTATTTTGTTAACTCATGTTCTGTCTTCTGTTGGTTCTTTAGGTAACTTACCCCGGTCTTCACCGGCACCTGTTTACCCACCTGTTTTCATTTATGTGTGTGTATATAAGCTCCTGTTTTGGTTTCACTTGTCACCGGATCGTTCTACTTGTTTTACCTCGGTCTTTACGAGCTTAAGAGCCTTCCTTGGATTAAAAGATCCTTTTTTGATTCAAACTTCTGCCGTCCTGCTTTTGTGTCCGAATTCAAATCCTTGACAAGAGATGAATGACTAGATCAAAATACCGCTTTGGGGTCGTTTTTCCTAAGTACAAAACCAGCTGCTGATATTTTAAAGAGGATGCAGATAAATTTTAGCCTCAAAAGTTAAGAGAAACATGAGGCTAAAAATAAATATTTATATCACGATGCCTTTTCAGCTTCGTACAGGCCAGTCCGTGAAAATATTGTCTGACATTAAACCAGTCTGGGGTCAGAAAAAGGGTTGGGGGAGCACTGCACGGTGAGCAATCTTTTGTGAAGCTCCTCTGGAACCTGCTGGTGGAGTTTTGCTAATGTGAATTTGATAGCCTATAGGTAATCCAAGCTTTTATCAAAAACTAAAAGCATTATTAAATTTAGCCTGAAGTTTAGCCTTTTCCATGTAGTTTCCCTTTTTTAATTTAGATCTACATTTTAATCCTAATAAGGATTAAAATGCCCAACAGTAGCCAGGTTAGGCTCCAGCAGCCCTGTGACCCCGTCAGAAATAACACAGGTTTAAAAAATGGATGGATGGATTTTAATCCTGAATCAGGTATAATCTTTCCTGAGGAAATTGATTTTGTTTATCCTGTACTGTCATAGCTGCAGATTACTGTTAGTTTCAAGACTTCCTCTCTGTTGAAGGGACTTTTCCACAGAGACAAATTGAGACCTCTTCCTGAAATAATTGCAAATGGTAAAGGACTGCCTCCGACGGCACTTTTTTAATCTTTTTATTCATTAATGGTATGTTACTTCAAAAATAGAAATGATGAATTGTCAGAGGGAAAAATAGATCTGAGCATGATGTGGAGAGAAAAGGTTGGATGCTGAGAGGCTTGAAGGACGATTCCCCTTGGGTCTGAGAACGCTTGAAGAAAGCTGCTTCCTTTTGAAGATTTAACTTGCAGCCCATGAGAAAGTCCTCAATGTCTGGTTGAAATTAAACCTTCTGTCAGTTGGGAATCGGCAGGCACTTTCACTTGTGCTTTTATTTTTGCTTTCCTTCAGGTCACTATGTTATAGTCACAGGAGTGGGGAGTCAAGAATCTGAAATGATTAATGCAAAAAAGGCATATCTTAAAGTTTTTGAAAAAGTTTTGTGTTCTTCACTTTGCAAGAGGGGCCACCAACTCTGTCAAAGAATTTAGATTGTTTTAGACACATGATTTCACCAGTTGGCCAGGTTGCTAGGATCTAAACTGGGCTTTTTCAGAGAGGTTTAACAACTGCATATTCAAAAGACTGTGGCACATGACCTGTTTCTAGAGATGTATTTATTATAGTTAATATAGATTCATTAATTAGGGGGAGGGTTTGTTTAAAAAGCCTAGTGGGAATTGGGTCTAAGAGACAAGTTGAGGTTTTTGAAGACGTAATAATTGATGTTTTTTCTGCTTGATCCACAGCAGTGAAACAGTCTAATGTTACTGTCATGGTTTGGGTTTCTTTCTATTGGTTTTTGCTTTCCGTCTTGTTTCATTAATGTTTGAGTTCGGTTTCCTGTTTTATTTTGAAAGGTTTCCTGTTTTGTCATGCTCTTGAGTTTTACTTCCATGGTCCCTTTCCCCCCTTTATGCATATTCACCTGTGTCTTGTCTGTCCTGTCTGTATTTAAGTATTGTCTCTGCCTTCCTCTTTTGCGGGTCCATTAACGTGTCTTCCCTGGCTGTCATATCCATGTCTGTCTTCTACCATGTTTTCAAGTTTTGCCCACAGTGAGTTTTATTTTGTTACCCTGCTCTGCAGCGCTTTTTGTTAAATAAATCCCTTGCCCTGGAACCATGTCCCTCCCGTCTCTGCAATTTCGGTCCTTCCTGCTCACCGGCCCCCCCAACCTGACAGTTACAGAGTTTTCTATGGATGCCTCCACTTCTACCGCCTCAGCTTGCTCTGGGCTGATAGTAGGAATAACTTAATTCAACTTATGTCTATTATTTGAGATTTTACTATCGAAAAATGTAAGAAAATCATCAGAGCTGAGAGTAATAGGAATATGTGGTTCTACTGAGGTCTGACTGCAATATATAGGCCTGCACAATAAATCGCAGATTTATCGTTATCCCGATATCAAGCTGTGCAATATGCATATCACAAAACATGGCGAAAATCTCAATAAATGGTTACTTTAAATGTGCCAAAACAATCTTATGGCAGCTTGAAGTATTTAGCGAATCAAGTAAATCCAGTTATGCATTTGACCAATCGGATGAAGCCTTTTTATGTCAGACGCTCGCCTCCCATGCAGACTAGTTTCATTTGGAGTCTAATTTAAGGTATGTTTACTGTTATTTAAATCAAACTACTGTGAAATGTAAATTAGGTTTTTGGTTGTTTTACTATTTGTTCAAATATCGCTAGTTATATCGTCATGGCAGTATTTAATACTAATATAGCATATCGCAACTTTCCTCATATCGTGCAGCCCTAGACTGCAGGTTAATCTGGCAATTGTACTAAAAAGAAATCTTGGATTATTTCCATTCTCTGATATTAAGGTTGAATAGTACTGGCTTCTAGCTCACGCAGAGCTTTTTTATAATTTAAGGGGCTATTTTTCCAGGAATTCAGAGACTGCTCTGAACCGGAGCGACGCCATTCTTTGTCCAACTGAAACCACGGTGCTACTCGGTTTTGTCTAATGAGCCTAGGTTTCAGGGGGGCAACAACATCAAGTGTACTCCTGAGGGCTTTTTAGGCATCACTAACAAATTGGTCGCTTATACCAAGACTGATGCTATGGAAGCTGGTCTCAGAGTATTTCCTCAGCGTGTTACTAAGTATTGGTTGAATTGTGAGTTTAAACTCAGACACAGAACGGTCAGTTAAGGTTCTTCTAAGCTGTTTTTTGTTCACTGGGGCAGTAGCAAGTTCTAATGTAAACTGGAAAGTAATCAGAAAGTGATCAGAAATGATGGGGTTATGAGGAAGGACACTCAGCTGGCTGATCTCTATACCATGGGTTAAAACAAGGTCCAGGGTGTGCTTATGACAGTGAGTGGTTTCATTTATGTTTTGTGTGAAACCAACATGATCAAAAGCATTTCCTAGACAGTCACTGGGGGTCATCAATATGAATATTTAAATCCCCTATTATTATAATTTGATCAGAATCTAAAACAGTAGTTAATAAAAAAGTCTGACATCTTGGAGATCTTGTCTTTCATGGAGAAAGAAAGGATTGAAGTGGACAACTGCAGGGATACCAATAGCTTCATTATCGAGAGATCCTGCAAGCCGCCCATCAACAAATGAAACATTAATATATCGTAAATCAAACAAATGAGCTTCCAAAAATTTGGAAAAATAAATAAATAAATTATTATATTATTATTATAAATAAATAAATTAATTAATTAACATGCAGCTTTCCTGTGTATAAATAAGTTTAGTCGGTCTGCTCTGCTGCTGCGCGGCGTTCACTTGCTGCTCCGTGTGCTCACCTTGATTTTAATCTCATAGTTTTTTTCTCATAAATTTACTACTTTATATCTTGTAATTTTACTTTTTAATGGGCCCTAAAACTCGGTCGTAGTTTTGCTTTTTGACACAGATTTAAATATTTTTGTCCTAAAAGTGTTTTTTTCCTCTATAATTACGCACTTCAGTTTTGCACCTCTACATGTTTAGTCCTTGCAGGATTTTTACTACACAGGAAAATTTGTGAGACTGTCACAAAGTCCCTCAAAAGACTAACAACGGGCGTTTTTTTTGCACAAAAACGTCAACATTTAAAAACTGAAGTAATTTCAGAAATGAGTATGTTTTTCTTAGCTGTGCCCAAACAGAATCTTTCTTTCTTTCTTGACTCTTTAAGAAAATAAAAATCCTCATAAAATAAGTAATAATTTTCAAGAATTCAGTTAATAGAAACAATGAAGAAAGTTCTGGACGAATCAATAGAGAACTCACTGGCTGTAGAGAAAGATGAGCAATAAACTGTCCTGGTTTACATCTTGTAATAATATTGTCTAAGCATAGGTCTGACTGTATAAACAACCTCCTCTGATTGTTTTTCTGGATGTTTCTCTTGGGTGACTGAACTCACAGATTCCTACTCCGCTGCATTAAGTCAGCATTCTCCTATTTAGCTTATGTGTTTTTTTACAAGGATGAACTTGTGTGCTCTTGTTTTTATACACATTCCATAAATATAAACTTCTTGTGCTGGAGCTTCATAATTGAGACGATGTGTGAGTGTAGATGATCTAAACCCAGCATTCGTTGAGCAGCTGTGCAGGGAACACTATCAGATTGGAGGCCCCAGGCGAACAATAACAGTTGTATTTTTTTTATTTAATCCTGCCCTATTGGGTAAAATGTTGAATAACTTACTTACTGGTACACTTTTAGACAACGTCAATGTCAAGAATCCAAATATCTTGATAAGAATTTAAATTTAAAGGAAAAAGAAATGTATTCTATATTATATACATAATTTTTACTTGGAAAAATATTACATTAGTTAAATGTCCAAATTTGTGAATCCCTCACTTCCAAGAAGGAACAGATGATGATTTTCTCTGTCTTTTGTTTTAATTTATCAGGTATACTAAAGAGGGCAAAAGTAACAGTTTTTTATTCTGTTATTGTTTTTTCTGTTTTATCTGTCCTCCAGCACTTTTGGAAGTTTGGCAAAAAATGTCTTGCTTATTGCCTTTTCCTTTTTTCACAGTCCTCCCTGAATTTAGATGTGACATTTGCATAAATAACTCTGTCTTTATTTCTGCCTCAATTTTGAAAAGGGGTGGGCAGAAGAAACCTTATATATTCCCACCCCTATCCAGTTATATTTATGTCCCCGAAAAGTTGCTACTTACAGTTCATAATTTTTGAGTAGAGTATGCACAATAGCTATACATATAGTCACACCACATTTTAACATCATTTGGGTATATATATATATAAATTAGGCCTGCACAATATACCGCAAATTTATCGTTATCGCAATATCCAGCTCTGCAATATGCATATCGCAAAAGACGGCGAATATCGCAATAAATCGCAAACCCAAAATGTGTTAAAACAATCTTCTAGCAGCTTGAAGCATTTAACGAATCAAATAAATCCCTTTATGCTTTGACCAATCAGATGGACGCCTTCCCATTGTTGACCAATCAGATGGAGGCCTATTATGTTAACCCTGGTCCTGAAGAGCCTCAACCCTGCCTGTTTTCCAGCTCTCCTTAACCAGCTTGCTGTTGATTGGCTGACTCAAGTGATTTCACATCCTGATTGACTGAACACACCTGATTTTGGTTATCATTATCGAGCAGTCTAGGGAGAATTGGAAAACAGACAGGGTTGAGGCTCTTGAGGACCAGGGTTAGCCACCCTGACGTTTGTCCCCCATGTCGATGAGGGTTATTTGGAGTTTAATTTTTAAACTGTTGCAATTAATGGGAATGATGTTTTTGTTTATTTTTCTATTTGTTTATTTACCGCAAATTTATCGTTATCACAATATTGATCACTAATATCGCATATCGCAAGTTTTCCTCATATCGTGCAAGCCTAATATATATATATATATATATATACACATATATGTGTCTGTTTGCGTGTATATATATATATACATATATATATATATATACACACACGCAAACAGACACATATACAGATCAGTCTTCATATCCTAATGTTACATCTAAGTTCACACATACAAATACACAAAAACACAAATACCTAACACCCCATTATTGTCAACAAATCTATTAGCTCATATACTGCAAAAATGTAAGTTCTTTGTATTGTCTTTTAAATGTGTTTTAAATGTGTTAGTACAAATTATAAGCCCCGTGCTCAGCCCATTCCATAATTTTATCACACACACCTGCACACAAAATCTTTTTCTCGTGGATGGCACATCTCAATTTCAAATTCATTACATGTCCTGGATTTGTAAGTTCCTTCTAAGATCAGAAATATATTATCTAAAAGTGATGCAGAAAAACTAATCCATGCATTTGTTACGTCTAAACTGGATTACTGCCCTAAAACTTCCTTAAAAAGTCTTAAACTTGTTCAAAATGCAGCAGCAAGATTGTTAGCAGGAACTAGCAGAAGAGAACATCATAGCAGCAAGTTTACACGATGGTAGGGGCGTTTCTGTTGCGAAACCGGAGGTGCTTTGCAGAATCCAAGCGGGGACACAAAAATGGAGTGGCGCACTGGGTTTTAATATTATGTGGCAGAGGGGATGAATGGAGGGGAGGAGAAACGGCAGGCAGGAAGTCAGACAGGCAGGAAGGCAGATGAGCAGACTGGCGGAGTTTGCTGACAGACAGGGAGGCAAATACACGGGCTGGCAGATTTTCACTCGTGAGGCACAATAATCAGGCGTTTGCCGACGGCTCCTTCTCTGAATAAGTACTCTCTGTAATGAGCTGCAGGTGACGAGATGATGAGGAGCAGGTGAGGAGTAGTCACTGCGGAGGCACGCCTACGGAACCACAACAGTTCTAGTGCAAATAGCTTCAAAATTAAAGCGGAAATGGGCAGTTTTGGTCTAAGAAAACTGCGGGGGGGAAATAAAATCCGGCAATTTTTTATTTTTTTTTGGGCGCTCATGTGCCCCCTACGAATTTCCTACTGATAGTCTTGATGATTCGCTGTGGGGACCCCTGATGGGAAAAGCCGAAAGAGAAAGAAGAAGTCTTTTTAGAAGAACTTTCCATCCCATAACAGACTCTGGTCTGTGTTCACAACCGTAGACATGCCCATTCTGCGTGCATTCACGCTGCTCTCTTCCTCCTGTCCACTCGCACATGTTAAAGCCACCACGACAAACTTAGAACATAATGGTTTTTGACAAAACCACAGGGGGTACTGGCGGGGTAACCCCCAGGTCTATCCCCACCCATGCACACCCACACACACACACACATTCTTCTGGTTGCCACCCGCCCCCCGTTGCTACAGAGTAACCCCCATCCAGCCCACAGATCCCCTCGGCTAGAAGGGTCTCCAACACGCCAGGCCGCCCAGAGAGGACCAGGCGGGTGAAGACCAGCCGCCCCTCCCAAATCCCACCTGTGTATTGTTGTGTGGGGGTGCAGTGTGTGTGCTGCAGGTACAATGGGAGGTCTCCAGTGGGTTGACGGGCCCCACTGCTGCCAAGCAGCAGAGCCCCCCCACCCCAGGCTCCCTCTGTGTAAGCGTGTGTTTGCTGTGTGTGTGGTGCCAACATGCAGTATGTGGTGTCTAAAGTGAGTTAAAATTGAGGGGCGGACCGGTGAGAGATGAGCCCGGATGTTTCACCATGCCCCCCTCCACCAGATCATCCCCACAAGACCCTAGATGAATCAAGGTGTCTAATATGCGAGTAAAAGTGGAATGGATGGCTGGTGCCGATGAGGCCCAAAAGAGAGTCACCCCCGGTCAGCCCCCCAACCATATCCCACCCGGAGCCCTGTGTGCAAAATTTGTTTGGGTGGGCACAACCGGGGGAAGAAGGCTCCCCCCGAGCGACCGGCCCCCCATCCAGCCGCAGTAGGCGCCTCACCTCCCAGGGCAACAGGGAAACCAGAGGGCGGCCAGCCAACCGCAGACAGAGACTGGGACAGCGAAGAGAGACAGTCAGCAAGGAGGGGGCCCAACACCGCACCCAAGGGGCAGTAGGTCCAGCACCACCACTCATGCACCTGACCTTCCTGAGGAACTAGCACTGTGCCCCCTCTTAGGGCCTCCCCCCCAGAAAAAATAATAAGACGAAAGAGAAAATTAATTAATTAATTAATTAAAAATAATAATAATAATAATAATAATAATAATAAAATAAAAAATGTCCTTATTTCTAACGGTCAAGCTATATGCAAGAATCCTACCCTTACAACATGAACAGCCCTAATGGACTCCTTGCGCCGTCCGCAGGATTGAGGGTATGACTGGCTTGGGTCTTACATTCTTTACCCTTACTTACCTTTGCATGTTTTATAAGTGGTCGTCAAAAATATGTGCGTGAATTTTGGCTCCACAGGCTCACCAAATGGTCTATGATTTTGATACTTCGTGTGGGTCACCTGCGTTAACTGTACAGGTTTGCCAATTTTTCAACCGCAGACAGTCCAGATACACCTTTAAGGGAATTTGTAACTAAGTCTTAAATAAAAATAAAGAAATCAATGAAACAATTTTTTTTTAAATTATATATCATGTGTACAGTGTGCTGCTCGTGTTTCTGTTATTTTTTGTGGTGTTTGGGACCTTTTTTGATGCCCTTGGCCTCTTGCTCCTTCAACCTCTTTTGACACTCCGTCTGGTCTCGCTCCACCTCCAGCAGGAACGTACACGTCGGATGCTGGCCATCAACCTGCAAATACAAGAATAAAAGCTAACAAGTGTACACTTCATAAGGACATAAAGTCTGCTTTGAGTATCACTGAAGAACCCTTTCAAACAAAAGTCTGACAAGCATTTTCGGGTCATTTTGACGATTTTGAATTAAAGTTGAGAGTTGCTCTGACTCCTGAGCCCATAGATTTATAAAAAAAAAAATCTAATGTTCACAGGTCAAAGATGGTTGTTTTTGATGTATACAAAAGAAAAAAAAAGAGGTTTCTTTTTTATTCAAAAAAGAAGTCCCATTTTGATGTAGTTAGGTGAAAAAGGAAGTACACTGTATTTCTGTTCAAAAGCTTTACATTTCTCTTGACCAAAATTTTTTATCTAAGGCAAGATAAAATACACGCATGCTGGACTACACTATGATCAATCATAGAAAAACCTGTTAAACCAGCCTGGATCTAATGACCCGATATGTGGTGAAGAGAGTAAAAACATGATTTAACATTGGTCCTGATGGATAAAGTCCACCGTATGTTGGTTGCAGGAACACCACATGAGTGTCATCGATTCAGTGACAGCTTTTAGACGAGCCACAGACAACAGCGGGGAGCAAAGGCACTGATTGTGCAGAGGAAAGGTTTTGAGTAGCACAACAAATGCACAGCCACCTCTTCAAAGACATCAGAACACCTACCAAACAACAAGTTTATCTGCTTAACCGTTGTGCTATCTTAGATGACCCCACCCTTCCATTGATGTGTTCTCCCTAACATGACAAAGGTGGATAAAGGTGGAAAGATTTCATGTAATCCATGGACACCAGTGAAGATCACAAATCACTGAAGAAAAAAGGTTCAAAGCACTGTCTAGTGGGTCTATATGACCCAACTCCCAATGTTAAAGTGCCTAAGATAGCACAAGGGTTAACTGTCAGGAATGGTAAAGGACAGAGCCTTTTGTTTATTAAAAGTCAGCAGGTTCTTCCTGATTTAATCTGAGTTTAGTGAGCTCATGAACAAACATGAAAGGTAAAAAACAAGATTTGTCAGATCTGCTAAAAAAATGCTGTGAGCTTTGAATTGTTGAAGAAGATCAAAGCTTCAGTACTTGAGTAGGAGGGAAGTGAATTTATTCTAATATTTTTAGATATTGATAATGAAAGTCATTCATTCAGAATCAGAATCAGAAATACTTTATTGATCCCACACGTGGGAAATTTGTTCGTTACCATAACAACTGACAGGAAAAAAGACTAAGAATAATATAAATAAAAAAATAAAAAACAAGAACAAGGAAAATGTGGTATAATTTAAAGAGCTATTTACAACACAGTGCAGGGAAAGAGATGTGCAAAAGAAATGTGCAAAATAAAGAAAAAGAGAAAAAATTGAACAGTGTCATTCCGTTTTATCCCTTTCGGGGTCACAGGACTGCCGGAGCCTAACTTGGCCACTGTTCGGCGAAGGTTGGACACACCTTGGACAGGTCGCCAGCTTGATGCCCACAATCACAGGGCCATACACACATTCACACCTGGGGACAACTTAGAGTAAAGAACTGACCTATAAAGCATTTTTTGAACTGTGGAAGGAAGCCAGAGTGCCCATAGAAAACCCATGCACAAGGAGAACATGCAAACTCCACACAAAAAGGTCCCAACCAGGACTGAACTTGGGCCTTCTTGCTGTGAGGCAAGAGCGGTAACTACTGCACCACCCTGTGTTGTTAAATAAAATTTATACCATGGTCCGGGTGAATACTCGATTCTGATTGGCTGCTGGGTATGCGTTAAAACCTGATAACCGCACGGTGAAAAAAGAAGTTCCGGTCGGCTAGCTTAAATGATTTGTATCACTGCGCCGGCTTCTGTAAAACAACCTTTTGCTTCATCATCTGGGCAAAAACAAGCGGTAAGCGATTAACTTTCCCTCTGAATTGATGCTTTATTCAACCCATCGGGACGATCAGCATATATATATATCGCCGAATCTTGACTGCAGCGGTGGTGCTGCGCAACGCGGACTATATGTTATATATATGTACTATATGTTACGTGATGCGGCGCGATGCGCCGCATCACGTAACATATAGTACCTTGTTTATGAGAAAAGTGATCCAAATCGAAAAAAAAACAAGAATTAAGGACTAAACCTGGTTAATATGTATTGCTTTTGTAAGTGACCATGGTATAAGCGGGTTAATGGCCTTCGAAGGGTGCGGTTACTACTTTTTAACGGTCGCGTCGGACGGTTCAGGCTTCCATGGCGTGCGTTAAAAAGTAGTAACCGCACACTTCGCCGGCCATTAACCCTTACGTATTTAACAAACAAAATGTATTTAACAAAACAGTAGCATCCCCTGGTCAGAGACTAGTTGCTAACAATTCTTGCAGCTTGCAACAAAATTTGTGACTCACCATCTTTGGAAGTTTAACAATCACAAATTCAAATTCAAATTTTTATGGCTTCCATATTTTGACAAGAGCCCGTTTCTGTAGTTCCACAAGAAAACCAAGTGTTCTATGTTAACTGCCTGTCTTTGTTGTTGGCATGGCGATATTATGTAATGGGCAGTGCATCACACCACAGTACAAATAAACAATGATTTACCCCTAGGTGGGTGATGAATGTGTTTCTTTTTCAGTTAGGAGGAGCGATTGTCACTAATACAGGGAGAAAGAATAGTGATTATTCTTTTTGATTACATGGCCATGGATCTAAATTTTAAAGGTTTTAGACGTTTCTGTTACTGTGGCAGAAAAATGTATTTTCTGAAAATCTGTTTCAAAGGTCTTTACAAACGCTGAAATGCTAGAAATACTCTTTAATGAAATCCTTCATTATTGAAAAAAGAGAATTTCAAAGGTAAAAGACCACACGGAAGAAAAAAAGAGATTATCTCCATAATGATCCCCATCCAAAGAAAATCAAGCACTCGAACAAACATGGCGGTGTGTTTATGATAATTTACTTTATTTTAATTTTTTTCCAGCATCAAACCTGGGATCCCATTATCTGGCCTTAAATCTCTCTGTATCCTTCTGAACCTAATTGTCTCTCTAACTGTATGCTAAAAAAAAATTCTAAAACGATATTTGTCCCTGTTTTGAGTTGCTACTTGCTAACATCGTCATTATAATACCAATTTAGAAGCTTGTTTATCATCAAGAGAAAACTGCAGCTTTATTTGGTACCAGCATTTATTATTAAGCTTGAGTCAGATTAAAAACAAATATTTTGTGACTCTAAATTCTGGTTTATCTGTAAGTAAAGAATCTGGTTTTCCATTTCCCCCCTTGTATTTCCTTCCCCGTGTAGATTCTCACACTTATCCTGCCAAAACATAGGTCACTGACTTTTTGAAACTGTTCTATAACTCCAAGTCAAATCCTCTGAGACCAGATTCTCATCCCAAGGCTTCAAATCAGACTGGCAGTGCTCCAAACTTAAGAATATTAACAATGATATATAGAATATGCCAGAATATGCAGAGTAATATTCTAACCAGTGGAAATAATAGAATTACAAATAATCATTTTCTACAATCAGCATTAGGTATCTGTAGCCATTCGCCAGGCTGGGCCGCGACTAAACCCAGCCAAGTGTACCCTTCTAGCCCGCCAACCAGAGTTCCTATGTCATGTCATCAGCGAGCATGGAGTGGCGACTGACCTTCCTAAAGTTGCAGCAGTGACGGATTGGCCAACACCATCAAACACCTCAGAGCTACGAAGCTTCATTCTGCGGCTTCTGGGTCTCATCAGAACTCCTTCTGGGCATTCAGACAACCACTTCTTCATCCAGGGATCTTTGCTTGGGAGTTGAAGAAGGCAGAGTGCAGGTGGACGGGTCCCATGGAGCTGTGTCCTGGAGTGCGGCGCTAAGTGAGGTTAGCCACTCAGACTGGGCGAAGGAGACATCCATGAACTTGCACAGGAGACCGTCCTTCAGTTCCAGTTCGGCTTTCAACAATGTGATAAAGGACAGGCTCACAACAGAGACCAACTTAACATTGTCCTACCCTGTGTATGCATGTTTGGGTTCAATTGTAACTACACAAAAAATGAACGCAATTAAGTTTTATTAGTTTTTCTATTGTCTTAATCACAAATGTCTCTCTCTCACGGCACACTAGTGTTAAAAAGCACTGCTTTAGAGTCAGCCATGTATACACACATTCCCACCCTGATTGCGGCTCCACTGCGGAAGACACTGTGGGGTTCAGTGTCTTACCCAAGGACACTTTGACACATGGGCAGGCAAGGAGGGAACTAAGCCTGCAATCCTCTGTTCAGAGGTTGACCGCTCTACACAGCTGTAACAAGAAACAAACAACGGAAATGCCACAACAAAGGAAATTAAAAACTCCTCACAGTCTTCTGGTAAAAGGATAGTATCCCATAAAACATCTGGAGCTTCTCCTACCAGAAATTCCTCACTACTTATGCCTGTTAGAGGCCATGCTTCGACTCATCTGCAGTCTTTCATAGCCTCTGCTGTTGATCTCATAACTATAATTGTTATAGTAAATACATTTTTCCTTAGTTCATTTGCTATGAGATAGGTGACTGTGATCATGCTTTAGAACACTTATGGATAAAGTGACGGCTTAAAATGTTTCAACTGTGCACCAGTCGCAGCTCAAACACCTTTCTGTTGATCAAAATTTGCTTACCATGTTTATTTATCACACTGCAGGAGAAAATGACAGAAACGTTAAGCCATGTCAGTAAAATTTTGGGGGTCAGTGCCTTGTTCAAAGGTGATCTGTAGAGATAGTGGTGGCAGGGGAAGGCATAGCTACCACCTATTCTCCACTGGCCATGTTCTGACCTTTAGGCAGCAGCTGGCCTAAATCGGAAAGATATAAATAAACACAAGTCCAGAGAAATGACTGCTGACCCCTAATTGAGCCACAAATCTGCCCCGAGTTCACCATCTGCTCCAGGGTTTCTCGGTACTATGAAATCTGCAAAACGTCAAAGTTCAGTACAGCTTTGTGTCATTCAAACACAACTTCAAAAGTACGTAAAAAAATCCTTTTAGGATCGTAAATAAAATAAAATTTTAGTGCTCCCTTGTTATTAAAGTGACAGGCACATTTTGGAGGCTTGTGAAAAAGAGTTAAGTTAATGTGCAGTACAGACCAAAAGTTTGGACACACCTTCTCATTCAAAGAGTTTTCTTTATTTTCATGACTATGAAAATTGTAGAGTCACACTGAAGGCATCAAAACTATGAATATACACATGTGGAATTATATACATAAAAAAGTTTGAAACAACTGAAAATATGTCATATTCTAGGTTCTTCAAAGTATCCATCTTTTGCTTTGATTACTGCTTTGCACACTCTTAGCATTCTCTTGATGAGCTTCAAGAGGTAGTCACCTGAAATGTTTTTCACTTCACAGGTGTGCCCTGTTAGGTTTAATAAGTGTGATTTATTGCCTTATAAATGGGGCAGAGACCATCAGTTGTGTTGTGCAGAAGTCAGGTGGATACACAGCTGATAGTCCTACTGAATAGACTGTTAGAATTTGTATTATGGCAAGAAGAAAAAAAAAAAAAGCAGCTAAGTACAGAAAAACAAGTGGACATCATTACTTTAAGAAATGAAGGTCAGTCAGTCCGAAAAATTGGGAAAACTTTGAAAGTGTCCTCAAGTGCAGTCAGTCTCTGCTGCGGAGGATAAGTTCATCCGAGTCAGCAGCCTCAGAAATGGCAGGTTAACAGCAGCTCAGGTTAGAGAGCAGGTCAATGGCTCACAGAGTTCTAGCAGCAGACACATCTCTACAACTGTTAAAAGGAGACTGTGTGAACCAGGCCTTCATGGTAGAATATCTGCTAGGAAACTGTCATGATTTGAATTTGTTGTCTTGTTTTTGGTCCTTCTGTCTTGTTTCTGTTTCCTGTTTTATTTTGAAAGTCTCCTGTCTTGTCTGTTTTCTTGAGTTTTACTTCCTTTGGTCCCCATCAGCCCTGATCGTGTCCACCTGTGTCTTGTCTGCCCTGTCTGTATTTAAGTCTTGTCTCTGCCTTCCTCCTGTGTTGGTCCATTAGTACCCCTGTTATGGTGTTCATGCCTTGTTCCTTGTCCCTCACCATGCCACAGTAAGTTTTAGTTTTGTTTTGTCATCCTGCTCTGCAGCGCTTTTTGTTTCTATTAAACCCCTTGCCCTTGAACCGTGTGCCTCCGCCTCTGCATTCTGGGTCCTACCGGCTTTCGAGCCCCACCACCGTGACAGAATGGACCAACCATTTTTTTCAGGACCCAGCAGAGCGGGACATGAAGCTCCTAGAGGCCTACTGGCAGGAAGCCGAGCGTACGAGGTCTTACTGGGTTTTTGACCAGGCCCAGTTTACCTCGTATGCCTGGAGTGGGAGACACCTGGACTTCACAGGGAGCCGTGTTGCCCTGAGGGGGGGTCGTCGTCGCCGCCGTCCCCCACAGTCACGTTCAGTGGTGGTCCGGGATGCACCACAGCCACGTTCAGTGGTGGTCCCGGATGCACCACAACCATGTCCAGTGGTGGTCCCGGACGCACCCCGACCCGTCCCGGCTCCCAGGGGGTTGCCGCCTGCACCCCGACCCGTCCCGGCTCCCAGGGGGTTGCCGCCTGCACCCCGACCCGTCCCGGCTCCCAGGGGGTTGCCGCCTGCACCCCGACCCGTCCCGGCTCCCAGGGGGTTGCCGCCTGCACCCCGACCCGTTCCAGCTCCCAGGGGGGTGCCGCCTGAACCCCGACCGGTCCCCGCTTCCACTGGCACGCCTGACCCGCCTGAGCTCGGCTCCACGCCCGACCCGCCTGAGCTCGGCTCCACGCCCGACCCGCCTGAGCTCGGCTCCACGCCCGACCCGCCTGAGCTCGGCTCCACGCCCGACCCGCCTGAGCTCGGCTCCACGCCCGACCCGCCTGAGCTCGGCTCCACGCCCGACCCGCCAGAGCCTGACTGCTGGCCCGACCCGCCAGAGCCTGACTGCTGGCCCGACCCGCCAGAGCCTGACTGCTGGCCCGACCCGCCAGAGCCTGACTGCTGGCCCGACCCGCCAGAGCCTGACTGCTGGCCCGACCCGCCAGAGCCTGACTGCTGGCCCGACCCTGACTCCATGCCTGACTCCATGCCTGACTCCATGCCTGACTCCATGCCTGACTCCATGCCTGACTCCATGCCTGACTCCATGCCTGACTCCATGCCTGATCTGCCTCGCCGGACGGCTCGGCCCCCCGGCCGTCCTCCGGACCTGCCTCGCCTGACGGCTCGGCCCTCCGGCCGTCCTCCGGACCTGCCTCGCCGGACGGCTCGGCCCCCCGGCCGTCCTCCGGACCTGCCACGCCGGTCGGCTCGGCCCCCCGGCCGTCCTCCGGACCTGCCACGCCGGTCGGCTCGGCCCCCCGGCCGTCCTCCGGACCTGCCACGCCGGTCGGCTCGGCCCCCCGGCCGTCCTCCGGACCTGCCACGCCGGTCGGCTCGGCCCCCCGGCCGTCCTCCGGACCTGCCACGCCGGTCGGCTCGGCCCCCCGGCCGTCCTCCGGACCTGCCACGCCGGTCGGCTCGGCCCCCCGGCCGTCCTCCGGACCTGCCACGCCGGACCGCTCGGACCCCCGGCCGTCCTCCGGACCTGCCTCGCCGGACGGCGCGGACCCCCGGCCGTCCTCTTGACTCTTGTGCCCGTCGAGGTTTATCCTCCGGGGCCCCCCCCTCATGTGACTTTTGGAACCTCGGAGCGGTTCCTTGAGGGGGGGGGTCCTGTCATGATTTGAATTTGTTGTCTTGTTTTTGATCCTTCTGTCTTCTTTCTGTTTCCTGTTTTATTTTGAAAGTCCCCTGTCTTGTCTGTTTTCTTGAGTTTTACTTCCTTTGGTCCCCATCAGCCCTGATCGTGTCCACCTGTGTCTTGTCTGCCCTGTCTGTATTTAAGTCTTGTCTCTGCCTTCCTCCTGTGTTGGTCCATTACCCCTGTTATGGTGTTCATGCCTTGTTCCTTGTCCCTCGCCATGCCACAGTAAATTTTAGTTTTGTTTTGTCATCCTGCTCTTCAGCGCTTTTTGTTTCTATTAAACCTCTTGCCCTTGAACCGTGTGCCTCCGCCTCTGCATTCTGGGTCCTACCGGCTTTCGAGCCCCACCACCGTGACAGAAACCACTGCTAAAAGGCAACAAGGAATGGACATTAGACCAGTGGAAATCTCTGCTTTGGTCTGAGTCCAAATTGGAGATTTTTGTTTCCAACCACTGTGTCTTTATGCGGAAAAATTAAACATGATAAAAAAAGTTTAACATTTTGTTTAGTCAGCATAAAACTGTGAAACAAAAGTTTTAAAACTCAAGAGTTTTTTTAAATTAAACCTATACACCAAAGTTGAAATATTTCAAGCCTCTTTTTTTCTAGTTTGGAAGGTAGTGGTTATAGTTGATTAAACTTAAATTTCAGTGTCTCTGGAAATTTTAATATTGTCAAAAATATTATTTTGGAAACTGGTGGTGTCACACCCTATTCAGCAAAGCAGAGTCTGGAGGGGACTAACTTCAGCCAAGATTCCACTACTCTTTCCCATTACTCCATAAACAACATCTGTTCACATAAATCATTTACTTAAGCTATATTGTACAATTTTTATGTCATGTGAATTATGTTCTGCTTCAAAATAAAGGCATGCAGCTTTACCTTTACTTCAAACCTCAGATCTTAATTGTATCTGACTTTTAACATTTTAATAGTGCATTTTTTCTCAAGTATTCTCAGTCTTATATCATGAACAGGAAAAAACAAAAAGCTAATTTTAGGTGATTCATTTGAATCGGCTGGGCAGTCACTCTGCAGCTAATTCCAACTCTATTACAGCTAATCTGGGCCTGCGTAATAATCTCTCTGAAAAAGAAAGAAAATCGTTCGAGTCAATAAACAGAGAAATCTCACTGGGATCTGTTCAGCTGATGCGCTTATCCCGAGTGATTTACGGTCCATCCTTGAAAAACAGCGGAATCTCATGAGATTAGGAGCTCTTCTCTCATATGATCTGTTGATAGATCAGTATTTACTCAAACCAAATTCCAAAAGCATGAAGCAATGAAGGACTGAAGAGAAGTGGCTCAACAAAAAGTATACTTTTTATAAATAAAAAGGAATTTGACTGTTTTTTGTTAAATTGGAAAGTTTCCTACTTTTAGAAAGCTCTTTATTTCCTATCGGAACAATGTACAGGCTCTGTGTGAGCATATGCGCTCCTCCTTAAAAAGCCTCTCTGTTCTATCACCATGTTATCATGTCAGCATGCCGTAACCTGGCATCGCCAGAGTTGTCAAGAAAGTTATTTTGAAGAGTTGGCACCCCAAATGTATACTTAAGAGACACTTGAGCATACCATCTGTTTGTCATCCACAGAACAACATTAAACAGGCAAACATGATGAAAAAGGTTTGGAAAACAAAAACATCCTAATTCTTGACCTAAGAACCAAGATACAAAATGCCTTCCAAACAGCTGTAAACACACACTAAACTCTATGAAGAGAATTTGTGCTCTGATGTGTCTTAAAAGAAGACATTTACCTCATGCACATATTAATTCATGACCTGTTTTGACATGTTATGACAAAGACTTGGCTCTAGGAACATCCTCTGTGGCTTGGGATGATAAAGAAACCATTTAACAGATCCATTTATCCATCTCCAGAACCCACTGAATCCCCTTCAGGGTCACAGGGTTGCTGGGGCCAACTCAGCTACCATTGGGGAGAGGTAAGTCTGTTGCAGGGCCACACACACACACACACGAGTATCTAGGGACTACAACCTTCAATTAACCTAGTGTTTTTCAACCTTTTTTGACCCAAGGTAGACTTTTCCCTTGGCAAGAAACCGCAGCACATTAGCATCCAAAAATGTAAAAAAAGGAGAAACTCCCTAATCTGTATTGATGTGCAGTCCCTCCATGATCTCACATGCATTTTTGTGATAATTGTGTCAGAAAAAGCTGGAAGTTGCAGCTGTTTTTCCTAAAAGATGTAATAAAAGTTTAGTTAGTTTTCAGTACTTTTCAACTAATTTATTTGAAATTTTATCCTGGTAGTTATTTTTCCCTTCCAGTTTATTAATATGCAATTTTATTTAACCTCACAAAAACAAATATATTCTTTCTAAAAAATGATTTTAATATTTTTTTCAGACATTTGACATTTAGACATTTAGACATTTTTTTTTACTGTTTTTGCAAAAGCAACTGTAATTTTTGAACAATTATATGATCACAATATGATTGATAAATTCTACACAAAAAAGATTAACATATTTATGTTTATTGTAGCTACACAAAAAGTCAACATTTTGAAGTTTTATTAGTTTTTCTATTGTCTTAATCAAAAATGAAGTCTTTGAAAACTTTAACAAAATTTCTTTATTTCTTTTTGGGTGAATACATTGTTTCAATATAGTTTAATTGTGTCTGTTGGCCACTTCACCTTAATCCTGTTTCTAAAATGTTGTTATTACTTCTGTTTAAGCTTAACTTTCAATTTTTCAAAAGTGACTGAAGTCTGAAAGCGAATTTGTTCTTCAATCCAGACATTATTAGAAAAGTGTTTCAGTTAGAAAAATGACTTGGACCAAATTCTGGGATGTTTGGCTGTTCATAAACACAAACCTTGAAGGAGAACTAAACTGTTGACCTCTGATTTCATCAAGAAGATTTAAAAACTGTTTGGTGTGTTCGTTGTGGTTTCAAGACGGTGAACAGAGAATATTCATTCTAGCGCAGAGATGGTGTCACTTTCACCCAATGCATCATGGGAGATGTATTGCAAAAACTGACGCCGGTGCCAGACAGACTCCCATCTCTGAGCTTGATTATTTTTTCCACGGTATGACACCGGATCCAGCGGAAAGCTACACCGCTAAAGACAAGCTTTAGCTGGTATTTTTGTTGGAACTGAGAGACTTTATGAGCCGAGTCGGAACAAGGATGTGAAGATGTTAACCACTTCTGATTGGTCAGACTTATAACGTATGATTAGGAGTCCAAGAATGATTGGCAGAGACAGCTGAAGGGGCGAGACTTTTCTGAAAATAGAGCTGAAGCTGCGGCTAAATCGCGGTATCATTCTTATCAAAGTGTCTTTATTTGAATCAAATAAACAGAAAGAAAAAGGTTTTATGATCTTTCATATTCCTAACTACTCAGTATTTTATCAGGGCCTGTTTAAATGAACACAGATCTGGTATGGTAAATGTTTTTAGATCAGTGAAAATGGGCAATTTCCCACGGCACACCTGACCATCTCCCGCGGCACACACACGGTAGAAAAACACTGAATTAACCTATGAAGCATATTTTTGGAGGGTGGGAAAACGCCCGGAAAGAACCCACACATGCACAAGGAGAACAAACAAAGCCCACACAGAAATGTCCCGGCCGGGATCCGAACCAGAATAAGAAATATATTAATGTAAGCCAATAAATGAATCAACAAATGTTGTAACGTGATTTTCAAACTTTACTGTTACTTTCAAAACGTCTTTCAAACATAAACATAGCGGTCCAGATGATTGAGGCATTAGCTTTGGCTAAATTTAAAAGTAAAATGTTACCAAAATAGATAACACGTTGCTGTTGTTTCCTTTTCTTACTCATTAAGGAACTAATGGTCGTTGACTTGGATTTGTAACTTAACTATACACGGTTATCAAACTATGAAATAGAGCTGCACGATATGAGGAAAACTCACAGTATGCGATATTAGTGATCAATATTGCAATGACGATACAACTTGCAGTACATGAACAAATAGCAAAACAACCAAAAACATAATTTCCATTTCACTGCAACAGTTTAAAAATTGTATTCTAAATGACCATCATCAACAGTACATAGGAGGCGAACATCTAACATAAAAAGCTCCATCGGATTGGTCAACAACGTCAAGGGGTCCATCTGATTGGTGAAATGCATAAATGGATTTATTTGATTCGTTAAATCCTTAAAACTGCCACAATATTGTTTAAGCACATTTATTGTAATCATTTATTGCAATTTTTTATGGGTATTGCACAGCTTGATTTCGCAATAACGATAAATTAGCTATACGTTGTGCAGGCCTACTATAAAATATTGGTGATATGGGTTGATACATGCTGGGAATTATTGGGATTTTGGGGTGAACTCAACATGTGTTAATCTCATATCTACATATGGGATAACTGCCATTATCTGGTTAATGGGATCCATCTATCTTCCTCCGCTTATCTGGGACAGAGTCAAAGGGGCAGCAGTCTAAGCAGAGATGCCCAGACTTCCCTTGCCCCAGCCACTTCCTCCAGCTCCTCTGGGGGGACCCCGAGGTGTTCCCAGGCCAGCCGACAGACATAGTCTCTCCAACTTGTCCTAGGTCTTCCCCGGGGCCTCCGCCCAGTGGGACATGCCCAGAACACCTCTCCAGGGAGGCGTCCTGGAGGCATCCAGACTACATGCCTGAGTCACCTTAACACTCGATGTGGAGGAGAAGGGGTTCTCTCCAAGCTCTCCGCGCCCAGCCACCCTACGAGGGAAGCTCATTTCAGCCGCTTGTATTCGGGACCTCTTTCTTTCGGTCTTGACCCATAGCTCATGACCATAGGTGAGTATTGGAACGAAGATCGACCGATAAATTGAGAGCTTTGCTTCTTGGCTCAGCTCTCTCTTCACCACGACGGACCGATACAGCGACCGCAAAACTACAGACACTGCTCCGATCCACCTGTCAATCACACGCTCCGGTCTTCCCTCACTCGTGAACAAGATCCCAGGATATTTAAACTCCTCCACCTGGGGCAGGGACACTCTACCCACAGGGAGATGGCAAACCACCTACCTTTTTGTTATGTATGGCATGCATAAACTTATTTAGTCCTTTTTATAGTCATATATATATGCTTCAGAATCCACTGGAATTAGGTTAATGGCAAAAACGGTTGAAGAGTCATGGTAGTCGAAAGAATGCCAACACTGGGTAAAGCTCCGGTATTTAAGGGGTAAAGGCCCAAAGCGCTTTACAGTCACAGTCCCATTCATCCATGCACACACACATTCCCACAAAGATAAAAGCCCCACTGCCTCACAATAGCGCCAACCTCAAGCACCAGGACCAAAATGGGGTTCAGTGTCTAACCCAAGGACACTTTAAAACATTGGTCAGCACGGCTTCCAGATCCACCAATCAGAGGTTGACCGCTCTACCTCTACACCAAAGCCACCCCACATTAAGAGGAACACTGAAGTATTTTATCTGGGTTATTTGAAATGGAATATGTTTTATGAGTAAGCTTGTTTTGAGTAAAATGATGTAAATTGCTGTAGACAATAGAGCTGTGACGGTGTCAGATTTTTTATCACGCGGTGATGAACCACCAGGGGGCGCGGTGTCGCGGATAACCGCAGCCCCCATCTTTGTGTGATTGTCCTTTGTTTGCTGTTTTTAACAATTTTCGGTTTTTATGACTGTTTTATCTGCTTTTATGTGGAGCACTTTGTGTTTTTAACTGAAATGAAAGGCGCTATATAAATAAATAAAGTTTGAGAAAAAAAAAAAAGTGCGGTGATGATGCAGTGATGCGGTTATCGTCACAGCCCTAGTAGACAAGTAAAAAAAAAAGTACCGGTGGTCAAAGTTCCCTGCCATCTGGAAGTCGTTGGTGAGAAAACTTTTTTTTTCATGAATGTCTTAACATTTTCACTGGTAGGGTTTTGTTTTATTTTGTTTTTCTCCCTTTTATGATTCATATGCCAGATGTTTAAATGCAGTTTATGAAAAGATAAACATTCTTTCTTCAAATCTGGCAGGGAGTATGAACACGTTTATCTAAAGTTTACATGCCCTTTCTTACAACTGTTTAACTTGCTTCAATAGTTGTGGGTTACCCTCCAGAATGAATCCTATCACATTTTTGCTGGAATTCACACACACAGTTCATTTACATTGTTTAGAGAGAAAGATATATATATGCTGATCTTTCCGATGAGTTGAATAAAGCATCAGTTCAGAGAGAAAGTTCACCTCTTACCGCTTGTTTTTGCCCAAATGATGAAGCAAAAGGTTGTTTTAAAGAAGCCGGCGCAGTGATACAAAACATATAAGCTAGGTGACCGGAACTTCTTTTTTCACCGTGCGGTTAGTGTCCTTGGGCAAGACACTGAACCCCACCTTGCCTCTTGTGGAAGGTTGGCGCCAGTGTTCGGCGGCGGAGCTGCCACTACTATGTGGATGTGTGGGTGAATGGGACTGGGACTGTAAAGCACTTTGGGCCATCGAGGAAGGTAGAAAAACGCTATACAAATATACGCCATTTACCATTTATTATTCTGTGTGACACGGATGTGTGATTAGTTCCATTCGAGATCATGATTGGCTAGGGAGTGGGCAGTGGGGAGGCGCATGCTCTCCAACATCTGCATGTGCAACGCAGCAGTCAGGATCGAAAAAAACAGGAAGCGTCAACGACAAAGGTAACATTTTTCAGGCCGGAAATATCAACACTATGTTGCTTTAGTTGAAACAAAAGGAACAACTGTTCATGTCAAATTCACGTTGTGTCCCGCACAAAGACATTACCAACGTCTGTTGGAAGCTATTCATTTCAAATGAGGCACTGAACCCCAAACTTTTTTTTTCTTCCCACAACAAGCCATGGAGCCCCAGTGCGTGAGCTCCAGTGACAAAGCAGCACCACGAAACTCACACAGAACTGAAGATACTTATTGCAAAGTATGCTGTGGAAAACACGCTCCTGTGGTCCACTGTTGAGTCAAAGTCATTCATTCAAAGATCCAGCAGAGCCAGAACGCAGCAAAACACGTCATTTCATAGAATCCTTGAAATACATGTTAGTACTAGAAACTTTTACTCGCTTCTCTTTTCTCCCCATGAAAAGTTAATATTAATTAGTTTGACAATTTTAAAGTTCATGTTAAGGTGCAATGTAACAGTGAATTACTTCATTGCAGCTGAGAGATATTGCTACCGTTTTTTGCTAATTATTGTTTATGGTTTTGCATTTCTATTTTCCCCTCTGTTACTGTGATTAAAACTATTTGGTTTATTAAAGCAAAAATTAGGATGACCAAAAGAAGTTGACAATAAAACCTTTACGTTCAGTTTACATGAAGTTACTATTATTAATATTTATGTACTGTTTTTTGCAGTTTTTGTTGCGTGATAGTTCTGATAAATATTTGAATTTCTACCCTTCAAACATCTGCCTTGCTGCTATTATTAATCAACACAATTTCACTGGTAGAACTATAACTGTGTACTATAAGTGTCACATTAATCAAATTATTGCACTTAAGTTAATTGTTATGTTTGTGGGCAGCTAAGGAAAAATATAAAACTTATTGCTGCATTTGAACTGAGTGACCATTTACTTTTGAGATGCCGAAACGGAGTTCCTAACTCAATGACTTATTTGCCGATGTAACTAGTAACTATAACTAATTGATAAAGTAAGATTCCCAACACTAGTCCTTTCTGCGTGGAGTTTCTATTCTCCTTATTGGTTTTCTCTAGACACTCCAGCTTCCTCCCATGTTTTCATAGGTCAAGTGGTGATTCCAAATTAATTAGATTAGATTTTTTGCTAAAGTATTGTCTGTCTGTAAAAAAGTTTTGTACTTATAGTAAAAGATGTGTGTGTCTGTAAACATGTTTTGTACTTGTAGAAAGAACTATCTGTCCGTAAAAAAAAGATTTTGTACTTGTCAAAAGAAATTGTCTGTCAGTAAAAATGCTTTTTCTGTGTGTGAAACCAAACACCCACACATCTGAGCATGCCCATTCATCCACAATGACAAAACCCAAGTTACAAGTTACAATTCTTTTGCTACTCAACAAATCAATCAGTAGCCTTTTACTGTCTCCCCATCGCTGCGCTGCTTGGACCTGCTGATCAGTTGCATGATATTCATGCTAGGAGCACAAAAGCAAAATGCTTCTTAACATAAACCTTTTGTTTGTTTGATGTGCTGTTTTGAAGGATTGTATGCCTTGACCAGCAATGGAGTACTGGGGTAGCTGGAATAGGTTCCAGCATCCTATAACTCAAATGGAACAGAGCAGATTTAGAAAACGGATGGATGGTTAGTTACTTGTACACATTGTTGATTTTTCTAGTTCCTGCCAACAAATGTTAGCCTCAAACTCATGAATGTTTGCACAAATTTTATTCCTTAGTCACAACTGCCCTTAAGGGTGGATATGAGCTGTATGCGGGCAAAAAATGGGTAAACCTGTAGAGGGTATGCAGGTGGTCCTCATGACATTTTAAGATCGTAGACCACTCTGTGTTCATGCACATTGTTCTCTACGGGCATGTTGCATGTCACAGGTCGTAGCAAACAAACACTTATGCAAAACATTTAATATGTTAGTTCGCGTGATAAGTGCTTGTTCCTTGCACAGGCTTGTTCCTTGTACAGGCTTCTTGAGTGCTCTCTGACATTTAGAAACGTAAAAAATCAGAGTGTAGTTTGTGTGGTCATCCTAGTGGCATCCTACGTGCACTTACGTATCACCTGCACACCCCATGCATGCATCGTTTGCCAGTGGTCAGTTAGAACCCATCACGGTACTTCATGATACACTAACCACATGCACATCAATCATACGTTTCATCTCCATGAAGTCCCTGGGTGCATGTGGCTAAGCCATAAAATTAATGATAAATAAGCATATTAAATCTAATGATCAATTAAATAAAAAATGTTTTTGTAGAACAGATTATTTTAGCCTTGCTTTGGAAAAAAAAAAGTCTCATGTCAATTTAAAAGTGTAACATTTTTTTAATAGTTTTTACAATAGGAAATGCTAAAAAATAGATGGCTAGAGTTGAGTCCATGAGACTCCATGTTAACATGAGCTCTTGGTTGCAGCGTTAGTCTTATAAAAGCTAAAACGTTTTTTACCTTCAAAGGGTGGGGATATTTGCTTTCATTTATCCTATGAGCTCTCTATGTTTTTCTGTTTGAAGCTGATAGTAGAGCTTGAGTCAAAAACAAGGATTTTGAAGCTCCTCGTCGCTCTCTACTATGTTTTTCTGCATTTTTATTCCCCCATTGCACACAGCACTGCACAAACATACCAGTGTTTCTCTGTGTTTGATTTGATTTGTTCTGGCTGCCTTGAACACTGTTCATCAAAATGAGCTGCAGACAAAACATTTTGACAAAGTGTTTGTAAGAAGAGGATTTGGGCTGCATCCAAGCGGCAAAGCTGCCAGTGGATTGTATATTATTTGTTGTAGAGTTTTTAAATGACTCAGTAACTTGAATCCTTTTAAATTAGAATTGGCTGACATGTGAGTTTATGTTTCTTGCCAAATCCAACACACACTAGACTGTGGATTTAAGTACAAAAATAAAGACAACAAATCAAGTTTAAACAATGGTCAAAGAACTGTGTAGTTCTTTTATAATTTTTTTTTTAAAGTTCTTATATGGGGAATATTTATGACAAAAAACATTGTGGCGTATAGGTTTTGTTGTACATACCATTCAAATATCCTTATTAGGGCCTGAAATAAAGTAAAATATTTAAAGTCCAACCCTTATAATTTTGTGATCCATTGTAAAAGCTTTCCCAGATACGCCATTTTTAGACTAAACTAAAAAATCTCTGTCATTTTTTAGGACAGTTTCTGCATAGCAGCAGTAGTTCATTTGAAATCTCTGAGTTGTGGGGGGGACCGTTTGACAGAGTAAGCCTTCCCATCATCCCTAAATATACACCCTCTTCCACTAGCTTACAGCGCCGCACAACCCACACTTAACATTAGCAGTGAAACAAAAATGGCGAGCAGGATCACAGCTATCCAGCCGTACAGTTTTCATCCAGATGCAGATGAGGAAAACAAAGACGTACATTGATCTATTTATCTGCAAGTGGAGCGAGAGCATGGAGCTTGAGGCCCTTCTGATTTTTTTTTTTTATGTAACAGCTACAAGCTTTTTAAAATAGCATTTTTCGTCTGCTCCTAACTCCCCACAGTTTGAATAGAGAAATACTCAGAAAGATAGTTTTAAATTAGGTTTTCTTTATACATGTCCTCCATCATGGTAAAAATGAGTGGATATTGAAATCCTTAGCATCGTCATTTTAACAGTTTGTTTATCAATTAATATAAAAATGTGTTGAAAGTGTAAACGAATCAGTCATATGTGACATAATGTTCATTCAGACAAAAGGCAAACATCTTTACACTTTACCAACTATTTTTTCCACACTATTGGGCGCACAAAACTAAAAGACGCATAATGCAGGACAAGAGTCAGAGATAAATCCATCAGCTAGCCAGACTTTATTAACTGCGTTCACAGTGACTCTAGAACCTGTTGTAACACGCTACATGTTAGCCACGTTGGAAGCAGTAGTCACGTTCGCGTGTTCGCAAAACCTTTAACTCTCAACCTTGTTTGAAACACAAAAAAATAGACTGGTACCATTAAAGCAAACCGTTATCGTGACTACGCTCACTCAACCTTGTTAGTGATACGTTAAAAAAAAAACACACAGTCCAACAGCTACACGGTACATCCATATTTACATTAACAGTGTTCCTCTCAAAACTGCTTCAACATCAGTTAAGAAAACCAGATTTAATCCATGTTTAAAATGCTCTGGATTATAAGGCACACAAAAAAGAAAACAGCTTTTAAGTGTGGCTCATAGTGCAGAGAATACTGTCTGTTTTATTTGTACAAACCAGTGACTCCAGACTTGGCTTAAACTTACTGAAATAGCATCCTCTCTGCTGCTTTAATGGGTTTAGAAAATGTATTAATATAGGAAGTTTAGAAAATTTGATAGTTTCTCTCTATGATTAGCTTCCCCATTTATTAACTTTCAACATATGTTAAAATAAATAAATACATTTCATCTTACATTTTTGTAAGCTTTGTGGCCGTGGTGTGGGCTTCGAAAAAGATACAAGACAGGAAGAAACAAACTAATGGAACAATTAAAGAAAAAGAGAAAAATAAACCAACAACTGAGCAAAATAAAGGAAATAAAAATATAAAGCCTGTATGCAAAAAAATAAAAAGTTAGGAATAATTTGTTTGTGGACAGAAACATGTTTCCCTTGTTTCTTTAACTTTCAGTTAGTTTATTAAACAATTTTAGGAAATATAATACAATTTCTCAGACTTTGCTTGATCTGTGCTTCAGTTCAGTTTGGGTTTTTTCCTTGTTCATCCCAACACATTCAAATTGTGAGTTTCTTAATTTTTCGGTACATTTAGACAGTTAGATCTTATATTTAAAGCACCTCAGTGAAATTCTAGCACTATACCAAAGTTTGATTTATCTTGAGTCAAACCTGGCAGTTTAGTCTAATAGAAGAGGAAAAGTGGATCCTTAAGTGATTGTTTAAATCAAGATAATTGTTTATTTCAGTAATTGGCAGCCCGTTAGACAAATCAGAGTGAAGCGATATCAAGGACAATCTTTTTCTATCAGCTTCCACTCAGAGAAAAAACAAAAATGTGTAACAGGTAGAAAAGTCAAATTCTATTTGTTTGACTCTGAACTGAATAAAATCACAAATTGTCTTTAGAGGCAGAACAAATTGAATTGACTCAGATAAAAATGTCTTAATTGCACACAAAAACTTGTAAATCCACCCTGAATGAGACCAACAGCTGATTAATTGCATGAGCTTCCTGCTGCTCAAACATAAAGCTGTTAGATTGATCATCATTGTTTCCCTTTTTAGCATCTTTCCAGCTTTTCTGTGACAGAACTGAGTCCTTTTAACAGACCCTCACAGACCTGGCACTCTTTCTGGGGGGCAGATTTCTGCCTGTAACATTCGATGAAGCAAACTCGCAGCACGAAATAAGGAGAGTGCCACAAAAGCTGCAGGTGAAAAAGCGCCTGCTTTCGCCTCACACAAACTCTCTCTGGAGGAGGAATTGATTTCTGTCGCAAAGCTTCATTATTTCCCAAATCAATGGCATTCTTTGAACTCAGTTCAGCGTACATCCTGTTTTTTTTCCTTTGCACATTTTGTTGTGAATTCTTTTTTTTTTTAAAGAATCCGTGACAGTGGTGTTGAAAAGCAGTGAACAGCTTCTCTGTTAGTTTTCAGAAGATCTGGTTTTGACTTTGAGGCTTTTGTTTTTCCTTTTGCCTTCCATGATAGGTTTGATCGTTTATTCATTGCATTTTGCTTGTTTTCAGATTTATAGTAATTATGAGGATGGTTACTTTATCCTCATGGTCCTCAGATGCGAGTGTGACTTTCATAGTCATCCGTCTTCAATAACAATCATGGCTGATTGAGTTTCAAGGGTTGAAAGTCTCCTTTGAGATGAAATAAATGCACCCGATCAAGACGGGGCTGTTGTTCAGATTTATGGATGAATTTAGGAATGTGTCGGTGTGTGAAAATCAACTCTTGTAGGCCTGCTTCAAAGTCATCCTTGTGCAATGTGATGCCATGCCGAGCTGCAAGATGTTTTATGTAAAGCTATAAAGTGTCTCTATCAGTAAAAATAAATGATGTTGCAGTAAATTTAATGACACGCAGTTTTACACATGAAGAGTAATAATCATTCCCACTTTTGCGACTTTTTCCTTGCTGGTTCCACTCTTTGTGGTTTATAGTGCACATTTAAAGGGTTGCAGTTTATGTTTAGGTGATGCATGGCAATGGTATGCTACACAAACAATTGCGGTAGATTATTTAAACTCATAACGGCTGAGGAAAATATATCCCCTGACATTTTAACACCCCCAAAAACTCAAGTTACCCCCCACTTCCATGTGTTGAACTCAGAAAGTTTATGTTGGTCATGGTTACAAGCTACTTCTGCGCTGTCAGTTTAGTACAGTTTTTCCACTTTTAAAGCAATTTGTTATTTTTGCAAAAAGAAAAGAAAAAGTTGTAAAAATGTAAAAACGTTCATGCTCTAATCTTCCGAGCGTGGGGAGTAATTCAGTGCAAAACCGCCAACCCCTCAACCCTGCCCAGGAATAAGCAGCTGTAACCCTTGTGCTATCCTAGGCACTTTAACATTGGGAGTTGGGTCATCTAGACCCACTAGACAATGCTCTGAACCTTTTTTCTTCAATGATTTGTGATCTTCACTGGTGTCCATGGATTACATGAAATCTTTCCACCTTTATCCACCTTTGTCATGGTAGGGAGAACATGTAATGTAAGGGTGGGGTCATAGGATAGCACAAGAGTTAAACAATGAAGAGATGTAGGAATGTTTTATCTAACCCTGCAAAGATGATGTATATTTTTATCCTCATAAGCAGCTTGTTTTAAGATTTTCAACCACAGAGAAAGAAGACATGAAGAGCAGAGAAAGGTTAAGTATTCATCATTTCTATGTAAATGATCACAGTGTTACTAGATTTTTTTTACTGTACTTTGGTGAGCTAAAGCCAAACAATCAGAACAGCTGGGATTTCAGATTTCATCTCTGATTGCTGTATAGCGCCCACTCTGGTCATTGAGGGTCATCTCAAGTTGAACTGCTTAACCCACCCAGCACAAAACAGCATTTTTCCATTTATCACAAAACCACAAGAGCCTTTCTTTGGCAGAAACAAAAAAGGAGAACAATGCAGAATTCGTGTTCGACCGCTCATCCACACGGGTTTTCTTCTGACACTGAGAGCCTCCTGAGCTGCAAATGAAACCTGTTTTTTTCCCTCATGACTGCAAATAAGAACAGGCTCTCTGTTGCGGACACTTGTTCTGTGTGAGCCGCAAACAGCCTTTCATTTTGTGGGACTGCAGCGAGCTGTAAGCATATGCCTGAGGAAAAACTACCAATTCACACCTTCCCACTATTTAAGAAAGTAAAAGCTTCAGGCTGTTTCAGACATGGAGGGATTATTTGCCACAGATGTTTTCTTTTTTTTTTAAAAAAAGGAATGAGCTTCCATGGGTACTTTTTTAACCCAGACAAAAACTTTAATATTCAAACCAGAAAAAAAGTGTACATAAAAGAAAGACTACAGAATGCCCAACCAGTGGCAGGAAAATGACATGTAACAAAATGAGCTTATGAGTTTAGATTTATTCCATTACGTTTGACCTATCTTGTCACTCACTTTAGGACACTTTTAAAGAATTTCTGTAAAACAAGATTATATCTAAATTTAAAAGATAGACATTTTTCTGCCAAACACAAAGAAGGATTACTAATGGTCCTCCTCTTTCAGCATCTTATCAAAACACACCCAGATCTCGGTAAGCTCAAGCGCAGATCCATGGCTCCCACAGTCAGAGCAGAAACAGATGAGCTGAAAAAGCCTCTGTGGCCAGAGGCCAGTTCACACCTGAGTCTCTGCCGTGCTCTGAAGCTGCAGAAAAACAAGCTGAGACGACAGCTGATGATGCAGCACACCTCTTATTTAGAGCCGTTTCATCCGTGTCAAATGTGTGGCTAAAAAACACAAGCGTAGTTTCGGCTTTTATTGTGCTATTATTCTATCCCTCAGTGTGTGTTTACCTGTGGAAACAGCTTCCTCATAATGAAAATGGTGACTTGAATCACATTTGATTGGGACTATTTCTGTTAAAGACCCACTGCGATGAAATTGTGCTTTTAGCATGTTCTTGTGACATTACAAGAACACGGAGAAAAAAATAATAAAATCAAAATTTCATTTCTAAGTAATTCTGTATTCAAATTGTGTTTAGTGAGGAGCAGGCAAAAAAAAAGCTGTTTTAAAAAGATCGTATTTGTCACAGAACAGGCAGACGGCTGGTTCCAATTGCAGCAGGTTTATTAGCTGCGTCTAAACACACATGCATGTGGTCAGACTGTGAGGCTCACAAAGCAGAAATGTACAATCTGCTCAGATTTTTGTGCTTTACCCAACCAACTTCTTTCAATGATGGCCTTTGGAATTTTTATCATGATTGAAGCTTTTTCTTTTTTTTTCTTTTTTAATAAAGTGAACAAAAGTAATGCAGAAACCAGCATTTGACTGATTTTTATAAACTAAACTTTTAAAAGGTGGTTTTACCCAGATGGAACTACCTTAAAAGTAAAGAACAAACCCAACAGACAGAGAAAAAATCCTGGAACAGAAGCAGAGATTTGTTCATTTTCCTAAATGTTTCAATGATGTTGATAATGCAAGCTTCTGACTCACAGATGCACGAGTGCATTTTAAAGCACTGGATAATTCAGATAAACTCTGTGCACAATGCAAAGCTATGCAGAAAAATGCATTTAGTGCATCTGCTCCCCTGAACACAAAAAGAGGAGAATGCTAAGCACCCACTTTTTTCAGACTTTACATAAGGAGCATGTGAAACAGAAAACTGATGTAAGTTGTTTATGAGTCTCAGACCTTCAAGTGAAACTCAAACCTCCATCTTTGCATGGTGGCAGTGTGTCTCTGTCATTTAAACAAATGTCTGCTAAAAGTAAATTTGTAAAAGCAAAAGAGTAACCAAACAGGAAAATTTAAAGGACCTACATCCTGCAAAATCAACTTTTTGAGCTTTTATGTGTATAATTATATTCATCCTCACAAAAAACACACCCCAAAGCGCTATTTTGATCGGTTCATGCATCTCTGAGTATTCCTCTGAAAAACCTGCACTGGGCACCAGCCCCTCCCGATCCAGGAAAATGAATTGGTTCTCACATTCATACCTATGAAAGTGAGGAACAGCCCCTTCCAGGCTGACACACACCCACTTTCTCTGCAGAGCTAGCAGTGATCGGCGAAAACGCTTCCATGTATATGTACAATATGTACATCCATCTCTGCAAAAGTTCAGACGCTGTTTGTTTTTGTGGGAAACGCCGACATGCAGCTGAGGCACAAAACGAAAAGGTGGACATCAGGAAATGAGCGGCACTCACAAGGAGCGAAAGCTGGTACCTCAGATATCGAGTCGTCTCACTTCCGGGTAGGAAATTATCTGTGTCCTTTAGTGTCTCAAAGGTAATATATTATCGTATATATGGATATAATTTACTCTAAAAGGCTTTAAAAAAGCATCATATGCCCCTTTAAGTGCAGCAGAATGAAAGCATGTGATTCCACAGCTTTCCCTTCAGCCCTCTCTCTCTGTTCACTCACATTTTTTTACCTGCTTGCATATAATTAGAAGAAAATGTGTCCCAGCGATTAAGGAAATTTCGTTTTGCGTCTAAAAAAAAAGCAAAAGAAGATTTTAAATCCAAGTCAAACCAGGATTTCAGCTTGATATGTGTTCACTGGCCTGAGATGCCCTGCAGCGGCAGAGGCAAAGGCAGCTGGAAAAGACAGCATCGGGGGCAAGTCTGCAGCGAGAGGATGAAGAATCTACACTCCAGCGGAAAGGGTTTCTGAGTATCCGAGGTGGCAGCGGATTACAAGAACATACTGGTATTTGTTCTAGCGACGTGAACATCTTTTACAGCTCGGCCTGCTTCCACTCAAAGTCCATGCTGAGTGGGTGGAGAAGCGGGGAGCACTTCCACTGTTTGTCATCTGGATTCAGACTGACAGAGGCCAGATTGTGTGATGATCAAGATGAGCAAAAATGAGAATCAACAGCAAAAGAAAAAAAGAGGTTGTTTACCACAAACTTTCTTCATGAAGGCCCAGATGTTCCAGCTGCCAATCATGATCATACACTCCGATTACAAAAGAGCTGCTTCCGTTTCTCATTAACATTCATTTGAATGAAAATAACATGAAAACTCATATAAATGCACGTCAAATGCTCAGAGCTCAAGTTTCTACTCAAAGAAATTAGAAAGATATGAGACCCTCAAACTAGACATTTTAACAATAATTAGCTAAATGTTCTTTCAAATGAAAAACGTGTTTTATTTTAATAAAAATAGTTTTTCCCCCAGATTATCTAAGCTAAAAAGTCAGTGCAATATTGGATAGATGCAGGCATTACTTTAATTTATATGTAGTCATGGTTGCATATTTTAGAAAAATGTATTATGAAAACAAAGAAACTAATGACAAACACACACAGTGTGAGCAGAAACCATTTACATTAATACACAATTAATAAAACTGTCATTTTCATGCAAAGACAAGATTTTGGGTGAATTATTTGATTCAGAATCTTTGTATTAGCTAACAATTGAGTTATATGTATTGCAAACAATTATATTAAAAAAATGTGTTATTATACTTGATAAACAAACAAAAATGCATTTAATCTTTAAATTTTTTAAATAAATTAAAAATGACTTTTAAAGAAATTCTAAATAATTCCAGATGTATTTATTTTTTGCTAATTTATACAGAAAAAATATTTAGAAACTAAATATATACACGCAATAACATGTTTTTCATTATGTTGTTTTTTTATCAGAATATTATTTTTCTATAACGCTTTTTAAATAAAAATGATTGACACATTCAAATGAGCTTACATGTTTCAAAGTACCACAAAAACTACTAATAAAATATCTTACCAGCAGCGGACATACTGAGAAAAACAAGGTCAGAAGAAGAAGTAAACTTTTCATCTTCAGTCGTCAGGTGAAAAAGCAAATCTCAGCTCAAGAGAAAATGTTCATTTTAAAGTCCGCAAATCAGAGTTTTTTTTATTTCGGAAAAAATTACGTTTTCCAATCGTTGCTTAATTCCACGGATGGCAGGGAACCGCCGGAGAAACGGAATGACCGATGTCCCTCGCGGACACGGGGACCTGAGCGCACGCTGTGATCATTTACAACCAGAGGAGAGCGCTGCTGTCAAAGTGCGAGTGTTAAAACAAGCACTTCCGGTTAGAGGTTTCAAAATAAATCCCGTAAAAAATGATTTCTTCTTTAAAAGGTTGAATCGCTACAAAAATAACATAGTGGTTTGCTTGATCTAAAGGAAAAGTAATATTTTATACAGGTTTTAGCAGTATTTTACTTGCTGAATAGCTTATGAAATGACAGATAATGATTAAAGCTACATTCATAAATAGCTAAATGAAGTAAAATATATTTTTTAATAAACATAAAATTTTGAACAAAGACAACATAAAAAAATGTACACTACAATGTTTTGTGTTAACCGCACTGATCATGGTTTAGGATCACACATCACAGAGTTATTTGAATGCAAATTTGTGCCTAAAATAATATCATGCTGGTCACAAAATTAAATAGAGAAAAAAAAACGAATATTTTGAACATGTAAACATTAAAAAACAGAGAACAGAATAGAAATGTAACCCACCCCTGACATGGTTTCTTTCTTGTATAATATGCTGCGGAAATCTGTGGATGGGGGGGTGTCAACTGGCATGTATTTAAACAAAGCCAGAGACCATCAGCAGACGCTCTGCTGGCAGAAGATTCAACATGGCATTGAGATGTGTTGGCACAAAAGTCGAAAGCTGTTGCCCAATTACTTGGTGTGTGAGACAGATTTTAAACAGTGGAGCTGTTTAAATAAAACAACTTGTGCACTCATTTATCAGTTTCTTTCCTTCCGCTTGGATTCTTTATTGTTTTCAAATTCATTGTTTTAAGGTAGAATGGTTTTCTGATGCTCGGTTGTGCAAAAGGGGTATGAACAGAATTCTTAAAGATTATTCAACTGGAAAATGTAAATTTTTATTAAATGTGACACCTTTTCAACATCAACCTTGACCTGATAAGTTGATGCTGCTGTTTGTATAAAACATCGGAACTAAAACATTGGAACTTGGTCAAATTGGGTCTCATTTCATGAGCTTTGATTGTGGTGAAAGCTGAAGTAATCCGCATCCAGTGAGAACCTTTTGAAATAAAATTGTTTTCAGCACCTGTAGCTGAATTCTGAGCGAAGTTCGATCATCCAAATCCTAATATGTGGAGCTTTTCAACAGTTTCAATAAAGTACAATGAAGACACTGTAGTTTGTTGCATCTCTGTAGTTTTCCACGTTTGAACTCTGGCTCAATGGTGCTTTTATGGAAAGCAAATACCCTTCACAAAACACAGCATTAGATGATTTTGTAAAGATATCAGTGCTGGGAGCCATTAAAGCTATTCTGCTTTAAGTAGATTGCCTTTCTTTGTTTTAGTCTTTCTGAAACACACAGGCTCCACTTTTCATTTGTTTTTCTCTTTTTGCTAAAGTAGAAAGTCTATGTTTTGGATTGAACTGAATAAATGTGCTAATTGCTCCTCCAGTTCTACCTCCTGCACCCTTACCTTTTCCATCTTCCCATCATCCGTCTGAATGGTTGATGGGAAGTGGGGGCGGGCATACTTTGTACAAAGTTCCTGCCCAGAACTCAGAAATGAAATTCTAATGAACTGTTAGAAGCGATTTCCTTTGATTTTGACCATATTTACCTAAGTTTTCATGAATAAATGTGGATCTGGCAGGTTTTATGAAATAAAGAAAATTGGATAAACAGTGAAAAAGTCCCACCTTAGGGGAGAATAGTGACAGAAAATGATCCCCCATGAGGTCTAACCAAAGTTTGCTCTAATCTGATCTTTGATTCTGAAACTGAACACAGATTAAAAGCCGATCCGAAATGTTTTTTTTCAATTGTAGCTTAAAAAAAATAAAATAACAAAATGTGTGGAATTTAACTATAGAAGACTCCTATTTTTCAGCTACTCTTCAGTTTTTTCACTCAAGATTGTCTTTTACCCTGTCAGTCATCAGAAATTCCCCTTAAAAAGGTATGAGTTTACAGTTAGGACACTGATTTCTTTAAGATAAATCTTATATATGGGGTTATGCACAATTCCACTAATCTGAAAGAAAGCACTCCTTCTTAAAACAGAGTAAAGCTTCTTCAGCAGTCTATCAATGTGACGCTTACCCAAACATTGGTTTTATCTTTTTTATCGTGTTCTTTAAGCACTTGAACTTTATATACCACAAACAGACAAATGTAATCATTTGCATGATCTGCTTTTCTGGTACACTTGGAAATGTCACACACAGTAAGATGTTTGAATTTTTTACTTGTGTTATCGGTTGTGTACATCCAGGTGGATTAATTGGTCACACACATGTATGTGGAAAGAACATTGCATCTAAGTAGGGAAATTAGTCTGTAATATAAAAGCAGAGACTAATATTCTATTTAACTTATACCTAAATCAAAATCATTATCTGATAATTCTCTTAAACGAGCAGCTCTTTTTAAATAAACAACATTCACATTAGGAGACGATGAGTATTTAAGCTACTTATTTACCTTTGGCTCCTTTGGAGTTTTCTATTAGTTTAAACAGTGCAGATAGATTTTATTTACATGCACTGCTGTTAACTTAAAAACATATTTTAACCTTTTGCCTTAAACTCTCTCTTGAGGTAGATTAAATTTTACATTTCTGACAAGCTTCTTTTTAGATTTGACTCTGCTAATTAAAGTTCTTAAAACTTCATTTTTTTCTTGAATTGATATACCATAAGCTAAACTTAGTAGTACTTACTACCAGTAGCAACTTACTGCCATCTAGTGGTGAAATTATCACTGTTCTGCTGCTTGAAAGGAATATCTTGGTCAAAACAATCTAGTAACTAGTTTAGTACAGGGGTCTGCAACCTGAGGCTCTGAATCCACATGCGGTTCTTTAATCCCTCTATTGTGGCTCTTTGGTTTTGAAGAAAAAAGGCTCATGATTTGAATAAACAGATTAGTTATTTAAGTTCTGACATTTATCTTTAGATATTTTAAACTGAGATGATCTTTAGTTATAGCCTAAATAAACTGTCTTTTTTCTTTCTTGCCGCTGATGACAGTACTCTAAATCAATAGACCCTGTGTGCTGAACCCTTCCAGCAAAATGTAAGCAATGTAATAATGCAAAAGAATAAAAAAAGCTTTATTCAGTTGGTGTATTATTAGAATAATCTTTAAGCACATTTTTTCATCTTCTGCTGCATAGTATCTAGTTGCTGTTAAGAGACACAATTCTTCAAGTACATAAATGAATTTACTTGATTTGTTTTCAATTTCATTCCACACTGATGTTGTTTATATTTAACTGTATAGGAGAAAAAGGATGACGGCGTACTAAAGTCGTATTAATAGAAAATGCCTTTTCTTTTAATTTTTATTTTTTATTTGATGCAGCAGGAGAATCTTGTTTGACACTGTCAGAAGTCAAAGCTCTTTCTCCTCCTCTGGTCACCAGCAGGAACCATCTCCAGAGTTCATACCACACTACATCTCCCATCAACCCAAGCGCACACTTCCTGGATGTTGCATACCTGACTCTCATTCACCCAATCAACCACAGTCAACTTAAGCTCGAAGTATTGTTGGTGCCCTTCTGCTTTCATTATCGAGCATTGTATTTGGACCAGATCTTCTGTCTCCTGTCCCTGTTTCTGACTCTGTTTGCCTGCTGCCTGCCCCGACGCTCACCTGGACATTGACAACCCTGTTTCCCTCTGATGTTCTCATGCCTGCTTTTGACCCCTGCCTGACCCTGATTTTCTTTGTGGACTTTTAGTTGTGCTAATAGACCTGCTGCATTTGGATCCAGCCGTCTGCCTGTTGTTGTGACATACACACGATGTGTTTTATTTTGAAAGGAACTTGTATGTGCTGCTGTCAAAAACAGGCAAAGTTAAATTTGTTCTTTATATAAAAAGACAGTTATATTTCTACTGTTTTACATATTTTAAACCTACATTTCAAAAATGAATGGCTTAATGGCCACAAATCAAATCAAACTTTATTTAAATAGAATTATTCCTATAAAACATAACACAGTGCTTTACATTAAAAAAAAGACAATTAAAAACAAGCATGAAAATTAAAAATAGAGCCCCCTCGCCAGACCTAAACACCCACCCCTTTCACTCCTCCAACCTCCTAGCTGATGGGGATAGATAATGGGAAATGGGCTGAACACGAAAGCAAAATATTGGTTGTTTGAAACGCTAATATTTGGGAGCGCCCTCTCTGTGAATCATCAATGAGCAGTGAAAGCTGCTCTTGATGACGGCGGCTTCAGCGGTTTTTCCATCTCTCTCTGACTGAGTTTTAAAGCTTGATGTCCTGTGTTAACTCAAGAGGGAAAAATCAAACCAGGGGACCTGATTTATAATTATTGTCTTGATGAAAATAAAAAATATTATTAGGTTCAGGAGGCCCGAGCAGGCTGGATACCCTTTCCGCAGCAGGTCTCTGTCTTCCCGCCAGCTCGCCTCCTGGGAGCCAGCATAGTGATCGTCTCTAATGGCAAACCTTGATGTGAAGTCAGACTGGATCTGTGGGCACAGACAGTGGAGCTGTGTTAGCTACAGAGCAGAGAAAAGCTCTGAGAGAATTGCATGAGAAACGCTGCTGTACTTATCAGAAGAAACCCTTGAATAAAATGAACAGCAGGCTCCAAAAATGTTTGCGATCCACAACCACAAGGCCGGTCCCTCATTTTAGTATGAGTCTGAACCGTCTTTTATTTTGAAAAATGACTGGATCCGGGTGCTTCATTAGTCTAGTAGGGGGGAAAAACAAAACAGCTGTGTTTTGTTGATTTTCCTGATCCCATTATTTTACATATAAAGGGCGGGTGGGCGTGTGTGCGCCCCCCTCCCAGTGGTGCGCGGTCATAGTAAGTTTGGGCGGTTTTTTGTTGGGTCTGCCAGTTTTCAGATGACTTTTGGGCTGGATAACTGATACACTATCTGGCAACACTGCACAGAGAACAAGGGTCCTGAGGATTTCAAGAAGTGGATGACCGGCGCTTAAAGAAAGCTCCTCTGTGGTGTGGTCCACATGAGCCCGGTGCTCAATTGCTCTCAAACTAGAAAAACCTGATTCATCGATGTTTGCATCTTCTGCAGCAATTATCAAGCTGAGCATTTCAAAAATGCCATCCAAACGACTCAAAAAAACGTCTGCCGACAGATTGTCTCTATTTGCTCCGCTAATGTCAGCAAAGCCTTGCGGATGTCACCGAAATGTGTCATCTTTCTAACTGGTACACCGCAGAGCGCATATATAGGAATACGAGTCGATTTCAAGCGATCGGCAGCTGTGCGTTTAGATCCCACCCACTTTCACTGATTGACAGACAGACCCTTTCTGCTGAAAAAGCTCATTATGAAATAAATAAGTCATTCTGGAAAAACAGCAATGAGAAATAAAAACAGAGCTACTTTGAAAACATTTTGAAATCCAAATTTCTCAAAAAAAGCCATAATTATAATAAAATTCAACACGATTAAAAATGAATATTTCAAAATGCTGCTTTATAATAATGAAGAGGGTTTCAAAGCAAAATGAAATGTATTTAATAACATAATGGCTAATTTAAAATCTGTGTGCAGGTTTTTCACAATTTTATTATCTTTTTATATATTTATAAGAGATTTATTGGTTGATTGTACAAGGTCATATTTGAACAATTTGGGGCTCCATAGAACCAGCCTCAACAGCGGAGATCCCCATCTAGAGCTGCAGTGGCTGAACAGCAGCCGACCTAGAGGGATAGGATCCAACTGAAGAAGCACCGGAAATAAAACTTAAAATGAGAAATAAAAAGTAAACATACTGATAAAATTAATGAGCACAATAAAATATTGAAAGAAGGAATAATAAAATAAGTCAATAATAATCAGTGTATATTCATAAAACAAGATAAAAGTGACAAATAAGTACAAAAAATTAAAACAAAATATTAAAAGTCGTAAAATTAGCTGAAAGCCAGGTTAAAACGATGGGTCTTGAGCCTTTTCTTAAAAGCATTAATGCTCTCTACGGCTCTCAGGTCCTTTAACACGCTGTGAAAAGATGCTTCCCTGTAGGTTTTGGTGTTTGCAGTTGGAATAGTTAAGAAAGCCAGTGCTAGAGGATCTCAGGGTCCGCGAGGGTTCATATTTGACTAAAAGATCTGACAGAGGCAGAAGAAGGTGCAAGACCGTTAAGACATTGAAAAACTGTTTAAAGTATCTTAAAATCAATCCTGACACATACAGTATAGGGAGCCAATTCAGGGATTTTAAAATTGGGGTGATGTGAGCCGGCCTCCTGGTCTTGGTGAGAACGCGTGCAGCAGAATTTTGGAGAAGCTAAAAGTTCCCAATGTTAGTTTTTGGAAGACCAGAAAGCAGGGCGTTACAATAATCCATTTTACTAATGATAAAAGCTTGCATTAGCATCTCCATATTAGCAAGAGAGAGTAGTGGGCGGACCCTAGGCAGATTTCTAAGATGAAAAAAAACAGTTTTACCCACATGTTTTATATGACGGATAAAAGTTAGCTTAGAGTTGAAAATAACGCCCAGGTTTGCGACTGTTTCTGAATGGCTTAATGAAAGTTCTTTTAACTTCATAACTTCACTTCTCTCTCTTAGCTTCAGGACCCATAACTAAAATTTCAGTTTTTTTCCTGGTTGAGCTGCAGAAAATTATTTGCCATCCATGATTTCACATCTAAAATGTTAAAAAGTGCTTCTATTGGTCTTGAGTCATCAGGAGACATAGCTATGTACAGCTGGGTATCATCAGCATAGCTACGAAAGCTGATGTGACATCTAATGACGTTCCCCATTGGAAGCATGGAAATGTTGGAGCATGAATAAATCAGTATGTACAACATATACGAGTGTGCAAATATAAACTGTAATATAGAATGACCAAGATTTGTGTGCAAAATTGCGTACAAAATTTGTGTGCAAACATTTAAGTGGCTGGGTAGCTCGTTTGGTAAGGTGAGAGACTACCACACAGGAATCCAGGGTTCAAATATGGTACCATATTAACATTTGACACAATTAACATTGAGGCCCCTTGGGCAATAGTGTGATTTGGCTGTAGCTCACTGCTCCCCCAGGGGATGGGCCAAATGTGGAGAACAATTTTCCATTGTGGGATAAATACATTATGATAAAATTTGAATAAAATGTCAACTGTGAGAGTTGGCCATGAGGTAGAGTGTTGACGTTGGGTAGACACTTAACCCTTGTGCTATCCTAGGCACTTTAACATTGGGAGTTGGGTCATCTAGACCCACTAGGCAGTGCTCTGAACCTTTTTTCTTCAATGATTTGTGATCTTCACTGGTGTCCATGGATTACATGAAATCTTTCCACCTTTATCCACCTTTGTCATGGTAGGGAGAACAGGTCAATGTAGGGGTGGGGTCATCTAAGATAGCACAAAAGTGGACAGAAGTATGGATAAGCATATATACATATACACATATATATAAGCATGTACATATGAGTGTGCTGTTGCAGTTTTTCTCTATGAATTTTGGAATTGAGGATGGTTATTGCCTTGGGAAAGAAGCTAATGCCTCTGTAGAGCCTCCCAGAGGGCAGCAGGTCGAACAGGTCTGAGCTGGAGAGTGAACTGTCCTTGATGATGTTCTGGGCCCTAGTGATGCAGCGTGCAGAGTAGATGTCAGTCAGGGTGGGGAGAGGGCACCTACTGGTCTTCTGAGCCGTCTCTACCACTCTCTGTCTCTCCTTATCCCCGACTGTGCAGCTGCTGAACCAAGTTGGACACAGGTCTATGGTTCTTAATAATTTAAGGGTCTAAATCGGATTTCTTTATTATGAGTTTCACCACTGCAGTTTTAAAGGCAGCAGGAAAAATACCCATCCGTAGAGAGGAGTTCATGATACTCGAAATATCACTCTCAAAAGGGATGTTGGGGTGGGATCTAAAAAACAGGTTGCTTGATTAATTTGGGAGAAAACTCGACTAAGTGTTGCAGCTTCAGCCAGGTCAAAACTGCCCAGGGCTTCCTCAGGTAAGATCAAGCCATCATTAAAAAAAAAGAAGCTTTTCTGTTCATTTATTATGTTAGATCAGATAAAATCAATCTTGACCCTGTTGTGGTCTCCATAGTCCTGCCACAATGAGGTGGTGGCTGGCAGTGAGGTTTTATTCACGTTAGAGTTGATGAAAGTTTTGTGTTGTGATTATTTTTATTTACAGTAATCTCTATAAACCTACCCCCCCCCCACACACACACAAACACATACCCAAACATACACTTACACTAACCCATACACACATCTACCCCCCCCCCCCCCACACTCACCCGAAGCAATTAGTTTTTACTTAAATGTCCTAAAAAAGGATTAAACACAAAAAGACTGCACAAATATCTGCTAACACCCCCCCCCGCATTTACTCACACACCTACATCCACCCCACAGTCACACCCTAAGCAAGGTTTTTTACCTATTATCCTAATAAAAATACAAAAAACTGCAAAAACGTCTGCAAACTAGAATTAAAAAACAAAGATACAAAGATAGATAAAAATCCCACAGTGAAAAACCCACAGTGATTGCCCCTTTTTGGGTAAGTGTATACAAAGGGATAGGCCGTACTAAGAGCAACAAACACACAAACAAAAATGAATTAAGACTTTAATATCAAGGTTGAATTTTACTCTGTCCAACTTGTACCAAAGCCTGAAGATAGAACTCCTTTAAAGCTTCAGTCACATGCACGGTTGGGCCTCTTACTTAATAAATGTCATTAGTTATAGTTATTTGTGACATCGCTCAAAAAGTATTTGAATTAGTAACTCAGCTACTGCTGTCACGGTTTTTGTTTCTTTGCTTTTGTGTTCTATTTGTCTTTTGTTTCTGTCATTTTTTGAGTTTAGTTTCCTGTTTTATTTTGAAAGGTTTCCTGTTGTTTTGTTGCCCCCCCCTTGTGTCAAGCTCTTCACTAATGCAGAAGAATTTAGAGATTTTGGAAACAGAGGCTTCAAATAAACATGAAATGTGGCTTTTAAAGACATTTAGGTTGTGGGATTTTGGTTAAAAAATGTATGATCATAAAGTTGTAAAGGTATGATCTTGTTGGACATGGGCCATCTCTTCTTTTTGCAAATGATCTCGTCCTTTTGGTTTCTTTTGGCAAGAACATCCGGCAAATAGGGAAGCAGTTGGGGGCCAAGTGTGAAACGGCTAAATGAGGTTCAGGGCTACCAATTTTGAGGCCATAGTTCTTGAGTGGAGAAATGTAGTGTGTCCTCTCTCTAGGTGGGTGGAGTGCTCCTGCCGCAGGTGGAGGCGTTTAAGCATTTTGGGATCTTGTTCATGAGTGAGGAAAGAAGGGAGTGTGAGATTGACAGGTGGATTGGTGCTGCATCCGCTCTCATGAGGTTGCTGAACTGGTGCCAAACATTTTTTTTTCTGTAGGGTGGCTGGGCCATCTGAAGACCCAGTGACCCTAGAAATAGGGTGGCAGGGCCCCTCAGAGATAGGGGGAGGAGTTAAGTCATCCGATAAAAACTCAGGGAAGAGCTGCTGCCCCTCAACATCCAGAGGAGCCAGCTGAGGTGGCTTGAGGATCTGTTTCGGATGAAGCCTCCATGGGAAGCTGTTCAGGGTATGTCCCACAGGGCAGAGACCCTGGTTCCCCAGAAAACTTGTAGAAACTATAGAAAAGGTGGAGGACGTGGGCTCAGACCTGGCCTGCGATAAATGGAAGAATATGGTTGGGTGTGATATTAAAGTTAAATAAAATTATGTTGTTTAGGATATTATCAAGCATTTCATAACAAAAGTCTTATCATTTCTACCACTTCAAAAAAATACATGATTAACTTAAAGAAAGTATAAATCTTTTCAAGATCCGTTCTCCATTACTGAAACATTGTTTTCAGTAAAAAAAACAAAACAAAAAAACAAAACAAAAACATTTGTTTTGAAAAATAGGTCGATGACTTTCTCTTAGCACCACAAGGGGTCGCCAGAGCCTCCCCGTCCTTACACCTCAGCAGAGTGACCTCTTTCCCGCGATGACAGTTTCCTGCTGATTCGCTCAGGCAGGCGGCTACTGCTCTCTTTCACACTGGGGGGGTTGAACCGAGAAGGAAGAAGGGCTGTTTGAGTGGAGCTCTTCGGCATGCAGCAGAGTTGGCCGCGGGAGTGAATTCTTTCTTTATTTCTCCGGGAAGAGTGAATGTCGCAGGCGGTTGGAGGTGAGTGTGGCGCAGACTCGGCGATCAAAGCGTTCAGAAGAACTGTAGTTTTCCGCTTGTGTTTTGGGTGAAGTACTACCTTCAGACGTGTCACTTTTGCGGCGTTGGGGTGGACTCCATACATTCACCAAAAGGTCCGACGTGTACGATATGCTTTTCTTAATTACAAGTAAAACGAAAAAAACTAATACTTAAAAACAAGATTACGACGAAATATTCGTGAATCTTTCAGTCTGCGCAGTTACAGTCACACAAAACTAGTATTTCAGGAAAGCAATATGCTCTCTTCACGCTGATGCTCTGCTTTCCTGGAGGCACCTAAAGGTAGCACGGAAAGAGAGTCGAGTTTTTTCATTTTTTTTGAAATAGGACACTAATTATATGTTTACTTTTACTTAGCACATGCCGAATCAAAAGTTTTGTTTACTTCCGATAAAACACGAAGTTCTAGAAATAATGGTGATACTCAGGAAAAGTACTTTAAACAAAAGGTTCTTTGTATAGAATACAGTGAAACTTTTTCCAGCCAATATGCAAAACAAGCGTAGTTAACTGAAAGAAGTTTGTTTTTGACTTATCAGAGTCCAAAAAGGTTACATTATGTTCAGGGCTATATCAGACCTGCACATTAAATTGCTTATTTATCGTTAGTGCAATGTCTCAAAAGACGGCATAAATAGGATCAACTTAAGGACCCACTCCAATGAAAATCACGTTTTTAACATTTTCTTCTAGCATTTTTCTGATGGAGGCCGTATATAGAGAAAATTAAGATTTAAAATGTGTTTCTGTGTATTTCTTTATTCAAATTTAGGAGAAGACGAAAAAATGGCATCTAAAAGCTTGTAGTTACGTAGAAGCTACAATAGACCATTTACAATAGATCAAAACATGATTGGAATGGGACTTTACATGCTTCCATGCAGACTAAACCATTTCATGGCAGCATGAAGTATTTGACCAATCAGATGGACGCCTTCACATTGTTGACCAATTGAATGGTGTCCTTTTATGATGCCTGCCTCCTATGTAGGCTAGGATTTCTTGGAGTACAATTTAAGTTAATTTGACTTTTATTTAAAATGAAAACCTGTGGCATTGAAACAGAAATGATGTATTAGTTGTTGTTCCTTTTTACATTTGACTATCGCAAGTCATATTATCATTGGAATAAATCTAATCTAATATTACACATTGCAAGATTTCTCATCTCGTGCCAGTATATATGTATATGTGTATATGATTGTGTGTGTTCTATTTGCTTTTTTAAAGTTTTATTTTACTTAATTGAATGCATTTTTTACTTTACACTGATAAATGTTGCATTGTTGCCATGTGCTCCTATTGGTCCAGAGAAGTATTACTTTTATAACGTTCATGATCCAGTTTAATAAAACTAAAATCGGATATTTTTTCCTGGAAAAGTGCCTTTCAATTTCTTATGATCAAAGTTGCTTTTTTTTTTTACCTGAAAGTTTTTATTTTACTTATGGTTGATTCAGATTCAATGTGTTTTCACATTGACTCCCACTTTTGTTTGTCGAGCCTGTAGATTCTTGTCATGCCATTTTGTCTGGATTTATCAGTTCCCCTCTAATGTTACCTAGAATTTGACAGCTAAGTCCTTTATTGTTCAGTTCGAAGGAGGCTTATACCCAGAGTCCATTACCGTGTTACCCCGCCCACTCTGTGATATTATTGTCTTGCGTAAGCAAACATATGCTTGTGTTAAGAAGCATACTAATGGGTAAAAATTTTCTCCCCAGAGGGCAAATAGTGTCAAAAGATGGAGGGTTCGGCACAACCAGGAGCGAGGTCGAATGGGCCCTCTGCAGCGCCCAGCAGCCAGGTGGATTCCCCCTTGAGCCCGCCTCTGTCCCCGCAAGAACCAACTGAAGAGGATCAGTCGTCTCTAGCCAATGTCACCCAAATGGGGATTGAGTTTGCCAAAAGCTTTGCTGTCATCTTCCCCATCTATGTTCTGGGTTACTTTGAGTTCAGCTTCAGCTGGATTCTGATTGGACTCGCCATGGTTTTTTACTGGAAGAAGAACTACGGCAAAAGGGACTACAGGATAAACCGTGCCCTGGCATACCTGGAGCACAAGGACAAAGTGGTGAAGCTGAGCTTGCCAACCACTGAGATGCCGCCATGGGTAAGTCCTGCTGCATGCACTGTTACATTTCCACTGTTTTGTTATCCTCCTGTTGTATTTTGAGTCTGGTTTAGGTTCCCCATTTAGCTTTGGTTTTCTCCCAGTAGCATATCTGGTTTACTGCCAGTCTGCCTGATGGTAGGATCTACCACCAGCATGTCTCTTCAAATTGAGATGAAGTTTGTCTGAGCTCAAACAAACTAGATCAAAGCAGCATGTCATAATTCTCCTGTCTGGGTTAGAGGTCAATCCTTGCAAACACTTGGACACCTGATGTTGAAGTAGAAAACACTGTCTGCTTCTTGAATAGTTTATTTTGTAGAACACTGCTGTTGGATAAAAGCATGTCAATGATTGTCATATTGATGACCTGAAAGGACCTAGAACCTTTGCTACATATCTTCTGCAGTAACTCAGTGGTTTATGGGGAAGTAGTGTGACTGGAACAGTGCTGTTTATTTGATGACCCACTGAGGGATTGGTGCATTCGCAGTAACAAGCAGGAATAAAGGCAGAAACGTGCCTGACATGTGACACTCCCCTTGTGTGGGGGGGTCTCATAAATAGCCAACTGAAAGGTCACGCATTCTCTCCTTTTGCGGGCCAAGCTCCTTATTTGTTCCATGGTTTAATAAACATCTAACTCGGTTCAGTCATGTTTCCCATCCAAAGGAGTAGTCAGTGAATCACTGGATGGAAACACCCACCTATGGCTCCTGAAATGAGCATGGTCATGTTTGTCTGTCAGCATGCAGTATCAGAGGGGTGTTTGACTGGGGACACAACTTCCACATAGTTGCCATTCCCCTTTCCCCGTCTTTTATGTCTGCCTCCCCCAGTTGGATAGCATCGTTTTGATTTGTATCAATGAAAAGCTAGGCTATTTTTGGAAAACTGTAAGGTGAAAGAATAAGTGTATACAGTGGTACCTTTCCTAACATACACAGATCATTCCAGCCATGTTTTGACTGTGCGGGATGCTCATAATGCTAGATGCTCATTAAGCTAGATGTTCGTTTTGGTTGAAGCTAGTTATAAACAACCATATTACATGTTCATAATGCAAGATGTTCAGAACCTGAGATAATGGGCGGCCGTGGTGCAGCGGTAGGGCGGTCGTCCCATGATCGTAAGGTTGCAGGTTCGATTCCCGCCTTGCACGCCCATGAGTCGAAGTGTCCTTGGGCAAGACACTGAACCCCACTTTGCCTCTGGTGGTAGGCGGGCGCCTGTGTTTGGCAGCGCAGCCGCCACCAGTGAGTGAATGTGAGTTTGACTGGGTGAATGGGTCTGTGACTGTAAAGCGCTTTGTGCTTGTAGGAAGAAAGGTGCTATACAAGTATACACCATTAACCATTTACCATTTGATAACACAAAATGGTCATAACGTGAAATGTTCATACCGCCAGATGTTCATAACTACAGATGTTTTTAATGTGGGATGTACATTGACTTGATGTTCATAACACAAAATGGTCATTACGTAAAATGTTTAGAAGATGAGATTTCACATTACTGAAATGTTCATAACATTAGAAGTTCAGAATGTGAGATGTTATTAACGCCAGATATTCATAATGCGAGATGATCAGAACACCAGATGTTCATAACATGAAATGTTTAGCACGCCAGATGTTTAAAAAGCGAAATGTTCATAATGCAACATGTTCAGAATGTGAGATATTCCTTATTTGATATTTTTATAGATGAAACACAGTTTCTTATAAACTTCTCTGGAAAATCATGTTGTCTGTCCCACAAAAAAATAGAAAAAAGAAAAAAGGGAATAAATTGAAAATGTCGACCAGGTACTTTTAAAGAGGTGGTTTTATTCACATTTTTTTTTAAATTGTCATGAAAACACAGCACGGGTAGAACCCTTCTAAAAAAAACAAGAATTGCCTGATTTTTTTTTTTTCTGTTGAAATTTGTAGGTTGTTGTTTGCATTAGGACAACTTGCTGTGAGTTTAAAATGTTTTGAAAAGAGTTATTGATTCAGGAATCTGTGAATATCTCATTAGCTTAGTTTAGCTGTTTTTGTGCGATTCCTGCTCAAACTAGTGCTGCAGTAAATTGTGGTAATCTGTTCATGATATGAAGACTTCTAGTGGAGTATTTGACTAGAATAATGAGCTTGAAATATATAGCGCTAATCATAATAGGAAGTAAATGGGCTGCAAAATCCATTTTTTGTTGGAGTCATAAACCACGTGATTGGGTCCAATTTTCAATCACGTCATCGGATCATGACATCCCCAGTCACTATATTGTTTGGTTATATTTCCCCAAATTTTTGCCCTCCCCAAATGTATACAGGACAAACAAGCCTGGTAGTTTTTGGAGCTCGCCCAGTTAAGCTGCTGCAGGTTGAGAATTTATTGGTCACCTGCCAATCAAAATAGCATATTTTTGTGGACTTGCATGTCTGTTAGTTTCACGTGAAAAACATTTGATGTCACGGAACAATACAAATGAGTTTTGAGTTTCCAACACTTGACAGATGTTGTGACCCATTACTTATTGAGGTTTTTTTTTTTTTACATAAAACCTAGTTCAACCAATCATGTTTGCTAAGAAAATTAGTTATTAAATTCAATAATTTTTTTCATATCTTCTTTTCATTTTCGGACTCATTTGCCAGTGGCCTCAGTATGTTTTACTTCCTCGGCCTGTACGTTTTGCCTGAGATTCTTGAATCAGATTACCTGTGCTTTAGTGTCAAACAGAAACAAACGTCTTACTCCTGTCATCTCTGAATGACGGATCTGCAGGAGGAATTGTGTCTCCTTGGTTTTGCCTTTCAGCAGTTATGCCTGGAATGAGGCCTTAGCGCTTGTGTGGGCAGGAGTTCATATGGAGACAATGGCACACTTCCATCAGTAAGAGTCAACGTGGTCTGTGCAACTGCTGCTGTCTTACACAGATGTGGGATTGCTGTGTGGGGATGTTTTTTTTTTTTTTTGTTTCCCCCATTTGTGATCCGTTACCATTGACTGTATATGATAACTGGACTGAGTCACCCCTTCCCCCTTGCATTCCATATAGGAAGTACCGTACTTGCGGGCTCCAAGAACCCAAAACTCCATAGATGAAATCCTAGGACAACGGATGAAATTTAGCTCCTGTGCTAACTCTGGCATATTTATGTTAAAGCAGCTGCTGAAACATTGTTTAATATGCACTGTCCTAATTCAAATAAATAAATTAATAAATAAAATAAATGTCTATAAAGAAATAAAGAGCTATTAACTACTAAGTCATTTTAGCGTCTGGATAGCTCAGTTGGTTAAGTGCAGGATTGGCACATAGGAACTGCTTCATCCCGTGCTTCATCCCTTGCTTCATCCTGTGTGGGACCTTGGGCAAGACCCTTTGCGCTACTGCCTAACTATGTAGCAACGAGTCCCCAGCTCGGATAAAAGATAGTGTTGTGTCAGGAAGGGCATCCTACGTGAAAGCTGAATATGCCAAAAGCGTAGACAGTAAATATTCCTGGACATACTGCCACCCCCCACCTCCCCTTACTGGCTCAAAGAAGCCAAAATCCCATGGAGAGCTATTGCGAGATAAAAAGCTATTACTTAGTCATTCTATTTGTCAGAATAACCATTCTTGCTCTGATACCTTTTTCTTAACATCTCCTTGCTAATCTTCTTGCTAATTCAAATTTATTATTTTTCATAGTATGTGATGTGTGCTGGACCCCATGTCAAACATTCAAAAAGTTTGATTGACAGATTCTCCTGTGATCACTTTCAAGTGGTAGGGTTGTGGCCTTGCAACTACCTCACTCCTGATTGGCAAGAGTGGTTGCCATAGAAATGAAGACTGACTCTGACCATTCACAATTTCTGGTTCTAACATGGGGACGTCCGTTCTACAAAAAAATGTGGACTGAATTGACTTAATTTTGTTGGAGCCAGAAGTAAGTCGTTTTCTGTGTGATGAGTGTCGACGCGCTTACTCAGTCCGGTTCTCAAATACAGTAATAGGTTGTTATGTATAAATAAATGCTTCTCAGTGGGATATTTCATAAGCGTTGCATTCTTGTAAACCTTTGATCCTAACATGCAGAAAATCAGACAGCTGAGTAAAGATGAGCAAAACAAGAACTGCACCGTTGAAGCTCCTAATGTGATTGGCTGTGAGCTAGATTCAATTATTGGTGCTGTTTTTGGTCATTTCTTTTTATTTACAGTCTTATTTGTTTTTTAACATTTTTTCCAACCAATCTGACATGTTTTAGATGAGAAACAGGAAAAAATGTAAGATAAACCAAAACTCCCACTATGCAAAGTGACGTTGTAAAGACGTCTTATTCACATCACCTTTAACATCTGTTGTCAGTCCCTTGAGGGTACAGAACGTTACGCCAGTTGATATGTTTTTTTCTACGTCCGGCTAACCTCGAGTATCTACGTCCACAGGACGTCTTCATGAGGACTAATTGTAGTCTGCAAATCCCTCAGATGTGGTCGTTGTAAACGTTTATTCTACCTCTGTCTTAGGCTACCTCTTTTTTTCAACGTCTGGCTAACGTCCAGAATGGACATACACAGAATGTTTTTATAGGGGCCTATTGTATAGACGTTTTTCTGTTCCATCAGATTCTGAATTTTATAAACCCCTTGAAATTTTAATTTTGAGAATCAACATTTTAATGGCCCAGAAATTCGATGTAAAAAAATTAGAGGGGAAAGAAGTCGTTTATTGTCTCACTAGAACAGCTAGTCGATCTAAGAACGCATCGATATCCAGCCAATCAAATCGTGATACCCACGTGACGTCAGCGTTACTATAGGAGGTGTTTAAAAAGAAATGTTTTTGAGTACAAATTAAGTCTAAGAAGTCCAGATCTGGAGGTGTGCCCACAAGAACGTGTTCCAAACAGGAGCGAAGTCTGTGAAGGTAAATATGTTCCAAAAAGAACGCACTTGTAGATTTGAAGTGAGAACTTGTAATATAGAATGTGAGAACTTACACACCAAAAATCTGCCTCTGTGTGTAAAAATCTTTGGCTGTGAACTGACAAATTCCCATTTGCATGTGTTCATTTAGAGTTACAACTTCAAATCTGTGATCACAACTGCTCAAATGTGCTGTTGCGTGTGCTCGAATCTGCTTTCTCATTAAAATGCAGGAAAAAAGTGACCTTTTTTTCTTTAGAAATGCACTTGTAGTTCACTCAATGTGTTAATACAAAATGATTGAGATACTCTGTCACGTTTCAACGTTTATCAGGAGAGTTATTGAAGCAGGAAGTCGGAATCTGTGAAGGCCTTTCTAACTTTACCAAATCCTCTGAGTGCTGCACTGTGATTGGTTGACTCCGTTTTGACACAACACCGGCTTGGTTTGCTGCACTCTTGGGCTCCTATAGAAACGCTGACGTCACGTCAGTGTCGTGATTTGATTGGCTGGATATCGACGTGTTCTTAGATGGACTAGTTTTTCTAGTGAGACAATGAAAGCGACTTCTTTCCCATCGAATTTCTTTCATTGAATTTCTGGGCCATCAAAATGTTGATTCTTGAAATTAAAAATATTTAAGACAGAAAATAATATCTAGGGGCACAAAATTTTGCTGTTTTGCTCTCAGAAAGAAAATTCAAAGGTTTAAAGAATTCAGAAAGAAAATTCAAGGGTTTATAAATTTAGAATTTGATGGAGCAGAAAAACTTCCATACCTATTTTAGTCCAAATGTGGTTATTGAAGACATTTATTTCACATCAAACTTGATTTTAGACATTGTTTTTTTACTGCTCTGTGGATGTCATTTCAGCAGCTGCCTACTGTTCCAGTTCATTTTCCTGTAGCTTCATTTGTAATAGTAACAGTAAATAAAATAACATGACAATCTATACTCATTTTCTGCATATTTTATTGCATAAAATACAATAAGAATTAAAGCTCTGAAAAAACAAATAAAAGAACATGGGAATACAAACCAGTTTTGGGTTTCTTCACATTTAATCAAGAGCAGCTTTGTGTCCTCCACCTCTTCTTATCCACTCTAGGTGCATGGTTCAGATGCTCTGCAGCTTGCATCCTCACAAAGTTCTCTGTTGTCATCTCATGAATCCTTATGACTTTTTATGCAAGAGTAGAAAAAAACAAGTCACTGGAAATATGTAAACCCAATTTGCAGTCATAAACCAAGTCCTCCATTTTGTAAGTAAAAACATGTTTCTTGTGCATCCACTTTTAAGCCTTTAAAACGTATATAGCTTCCTATCCATCCCCTTTATGTTGTTTTACCCTTGCTTTAGGGGCTTTAGTTATACAGTTAGTTGCTTGTTCTTTGTGCTAATCTTAGCAAATTTAGCTTAGCTTCCTTACATGCTCTTTAGGCTAACTTGTACATTTGGTTAACATAAATAGTTTTAGGCACTGTAGCTTTATCTGATGGGAATATATTACGGACAGAGCAGGTTTAAGTAGGAAAACATCCAAATAAAACCTAAATGAACATATAATTAAGATGACAAAACATACCTTAGACTTAGTGGTAAATGTTTGCATGCCTCCAGCCAGTCAGAGCCGACCGGCCGTTTACAGAAACTGAAATTCACATGCACCAAATACATGCGCTGTCTCAGCCAATCAGAGTAGCGTTTTCTGTTTAGGCTCAGACTCAGAGTTTTGTTGCCTGGTTAGTAAAGTATAAATGACTGACTCATAACTTGGCTGAAATGGAAATCGAACAAATTTTCTGAGCCTATAAATAAACTAAAAATAATTTTCCGAGTCCTTTTCACAAAGTGAAAATCACTTTTCACAAAGTGCATTTTCACATAAATGAATTGGTAGATCATGAAAAGATGAAATAAACAGTTCACGAAAATGTAAAATGAAATAAAAATTCAAATCCTGCACTGGTTCTAGATGTTACAGTGATGTCTAATAAAATGTCTATCCAACGTTCAAACGTTAAACTTAAATTGACCTGGAAATTATGTTATTATTAGACGTTAAATAGTGGACCAAATATGCACGATGGACATTATGGACAATCAGAACTGGTTTTTTGCCAAAAGGACACAATATAGACTCTATCTGTATGTCCGTAAAACATCTAATTAAAATGTCAATCTGACGTTTAAATGCTAAACCAAAATTGAATTAGAAGTGAATTATTATTTGACATTAAATCATTGAAAAATATGCACATTGTATGGATGTCCAGAACTGGTTTAACACCAAAGAGATGTAATATAGACTGGATCTGCACGTCCATATGGCGTCTAATAAAAATGTCATTCTGACGGCCAAATGTTGACCTGTAATTGACGTTGAAATGAGGTTATTATTAGATGTAGAAATAGTGGAAATAGTTTGCACGTTGTCTAGACGTCCAGAACTAGTTTTCAACGCAATTTAGACTGAATTTGCATGCCCATATGACGTCTAATGTTTAGCGGAAACTTTTTAGATTTACCATAACCTTCTGTAATCACCCTCCTAACCACCCCCTCTCTAACATCCCTCTCTCTTCTTCCCTCCTTTCCTTTTCTGTCCAGTCCAACAGAAAAGATTTTCAAATATGATTAAAATGAATAAAGTTTGGTCTCGATTACAAAAGAGGTTTATTCAGGTATACCTCTGGTTTGTCAGAAGATTCAGAACCCACTGTTGTTAAAGTAAAATATGTACAACACAAGAGGCCTTCAGCTCTCATCTGTTTGCCCAGCTGAACAGGACAAGTTTAAAAAAATTTTTTTTTTACCATAACGTGCAGCTTCTTCATTCCATCATTTTCTATTCGCCCAACCAATGCCTTTTCTCCCTCCTTTAAAAATTAGAAGTGTTTTTGTCAAAACCCTGATCTTCTTCTTGTTTGGCATTAACTTGATGCCTGCATATACGGATGTAGCTACATTAGAGTGTACTTTGGACAAAAACACCTGCTTATTGTAATGTTACAAATCCCCGGTTGTGCATAAGTTGGTTTGTGCATGAGTTATGGCAGGTTTGCGGCAGGGGAGGGAAGTTGTGTGTATTGGCTCTGGGTTGTGAATGTGAGGTTGGATGTTGTTTATGGAAAATCCCTGACAGAATGGAAGAGATCGCCCACGCCACCATTACAGAAACCGTCTGACTCTTTGAGTCAGCTTTTCAACTCCCTTGAATTTTTGGAGGGTGGGGCCCTATTCTGCATTTGGGAATGGAAACGCTAGATGATGAAAGCAGCCTCTGCTGCCCTGGTCTTCTCTACCACACTGTTTCCATGTGGTTTTTTTTTGCTCAGGCTGTATAGTATGACTAGAAACTCTATGAGCTCTATTGTCAGGATGTGTTACAAAGCAGAATGTCTTTTCCTTTTTATCCTCATAGTTCTTTTTAATTGATCACCTTAATGTGCTGTAGCCTGTCTAACACATCAGTGCACAGTAAACTACAGACTGCTTTTGTTCATTTGCCTCCCTGAAATAAACAGCCTTTGTTTGGTGATGATGTGACATCGCTCTCTATCTCTAGACCCCAATAAAGCCTCTCAGAGATTTGGCTTCATTCTAACCATCTCCATCCCTTAAGAGAAGTTTTTGCTTCTCTTTTAGTATGAACTGAGAACACACCATCATTCAGTCAAAAATGGCCCTTGAGTGGCAGAACTAAAGGATAAAAATCATGACATACTCAGAATAGTTGAAGCATCAAGCATAGAAAAAAAAAGACTACCACTGGAAAAACAAGGAGTTGTTGAAGCAAAAGGGACTGGTCAAATTCAACAAATATGTACCAAACCAAATGTATAATTATACAGTTCTGCTAAGTTTCCATTTGTTCAAGCCTGGTAGAACAGCTGTGCTGCATTACTTTAGTTGTAAAGGAAAAAAATAAATTACTTTCAGTGGCTCCATTTATGGAAAGTCTACTGACGAAGATCTAGTGTTTCTTCCGAAGTCCAATGTGGTTACTTTTTGTTTACACCGGGCATGTCCCGTCCGTGCAAGTAGAACTATATTACCAGTTTGCGCCTACTGTACAGGAACAATTTTTAATCATTAAAACTAAGTAATTAATGTCTCATAACAACAAAAACTGTGAGGCTGACTGAACATTTAGCATTCAAGACAAGCTGGTTTTCGCGAGATCTTGTGGTTTTTGTCTGCTGTAGAGCTGCTCAAAGAGGCTCAGTGTCCTGTGGTGGCAACTGGTGGTTGGGGGTTTATGTGGAAAACATGAGTCTGAGGCTGAATGACACTCATAAATAATTGAATATATATTGTCTGGACAGCATTTTCCATTGATGTGAGCATCACCAAATGAAATAACACGATATATCGCTGAATCTATTTTCCACTATACCCCTAGTCTGTAGCCGGGGGTTGGGGACCACTGATCTAGACGTTTTGGTTTCCTGTCTCTCTAGATTCAGAAATATTCACACCTGTCAATTTTATTTTTGTTTGTTGTGGCTGTCACGTCTGCAAAGTGGGAATCAGTTCCACGATCTCACATGAAACTGCAGTTGATTTTCTTTCCAAAGATGGAGAGATATTATTTTGTTAATGATCAGGAGAGCCTGCTCACCCCTGGCTGCTTTTGTTTTCTGTCTCGCACACATGCTTTTTGTTCAGGGCGCAGCTTCGTGGACAAGAGTTTTCAAAAACAACCACGGCATACTTCAACTGTGACTGTGACTTTCTCATAGTTGAGGAAGATGCTTTAGATGATCTTTCAATTTTTTCTTTTTCTTCCAAAAGCGATCGCACAGCAGCAGAATAGCTGTTTGACATGTGTGAGGCTGCAGATATGGAAAACACGTCCACAAAATTAACTCAGAACAGTCCAGGAAGCTCTGTTCTAGCAAAAGATCAATGGGTTTCATTGGAGATTAGTACCTATGCAGACACTGCATACAACAAAACCACATTAAATAATTAAATATGAACATATATTTAGTCCTGATTTCTGTGAGATTAACTACAACTTAAAAAACAACAGATCCTTTCTGTCTGGTTTTCAGCAGAGTCATCTTAGACTCTTTATGGGTAAAATAATACATCTATGCATAACTATTGCACAGTTTTTAGTTGCTGTCAGGTCTTATCAGATCTGCCTGGTTAATTCTGATGAGAAGAAATGATACAACTGAATGGAAGCTTTTTAAAAGAGAGTTGCACTTTCGAGTTCAACAAACGTCATTAAACGATGAGGAAGGTATTCTCCTTTCATGACAAAGAGGCTAAGAAGCTTTGGCATCTAAAGCACAAAAACAAGCCGTTCTGGTTGAATCAAGAAATCTTATCTTAATTATTCAGGAGGCCAAACCTAAAATGGTGATCGCTTCCTTCCTTTTTTAAACGGAGATGCAGCAGGGTGGTCCAGATTGTTTGTCTCTCGTTGAGTCTTCCCCTCTTTGAAGAAGGCAGTATCACGCTTGCTCTAAAGCGGAGAGGCGTATTTTCCAGGAAAGGAAATCATTTGTTTGTTTTTTTGTTTTGTGATTACTTTGTTTTTGCTTTAGAGAAAATGTACTTTAATTTTTAAACCCTCACATCATAAGTTACCCCTTTGAATGACACCAGATGCAATTAGTATGCCAATTCTTTGACTCGTTCAGTTTCACACATTTCTGCCTTCCTGTTTTATTTTCAGCTTTTCCTTTTGATAAAATGTTTTCTTTGAGTTGTTTATTAAGTTTTATTGAAAACCTGTGCTGCCAACTCTTCCATTAGTTTGTTTTCTATAGCTCACTCATTTTTTCAGATATCTGAAAAACATTTTTGCCCCTTTAAAGACCTACCCTGAGGAAAATTGTGTTGTGGGGGCTTTTAACATGCTCTTGATCGGGGAGATACTTTCGGGAAATTGAACTTAAAATGGCATTTTTGGGTATTTTTTTAGTTAAATAATTGTTAATCAGGAGCAGATGATTAAATACCGTTTGAAAGAGATCGTATTTGTGACGTAGAACACACAATGGGTGGGCCACAAGCTCCCAGCTCCGCTTAAACAGAGCGCTCTCAACAGTGGGAACGGTGGCGGGTTGTTCCGGGCCAACAGTCCCGCCCACAACTCAGAGGCACATTTCTAATGAACTACTGCTGGTCTGCAGAAACTATGTCCTAGTAAGGGACACAGGTTTTTTTGGTTTTGTCTAAAAATGGCATAATCATAATGAAAAGACCACTGGGAATGCTTTTAAAATAGCTGAAAAGATGATTGGAGTTGATCCTTAACCATGCAGCCCTCACTTTTGTGTCCATATACATCAGGAGTCTGTTCCTGATTACTTTTGCACAAGTCAATATTTTCACTTTTTCCCACTTTCTAAATAAATACACCTGTTTCTCTGTAGGTAATTTAACTACAGTTTAACCACTATCAACTGAAACGTATCATCAACCACAAATTATGATACCAATCGAATCGTTAAAATTAATCATTACACCCCATTGTTGTTTCAGTTTTTTTAGTTTTTTGCTTTTTATGTTGTGTCACTCTGGTTGTCTAACCATCAGATAAAGATGGTGACAAAGTTGATGTGGTCAAATCTGACTGACCAATGTTTGCTCAAACAGTCTTTATCTGTTGTCATCTTAAAGCATAAAACAAGACTACAGCAGAACTACACACCTGGGTTGAAGGGATGGTTTGTTTGTTTTTTCTTGATCACGGGTGAGACATATATGAGAAAATGTATTTATGTCTTAAAAGTATCGCCAGACTGTCGAGACTTTTGAGCTTGGTCAGGGTTTCTGGTTGTGGCAGCTTAATTGCTGATGCTGCCAGGTCATGGCAGACTTTCAAACCTTAGCGAGAACAATGAATAGAAAACCAGAAACTACTGAATTTACAGTAGACCACCTTATGTAACACATATATGCTTAAATATGCTTCTTCTATTGCCTTAGACCACACTTATGACCACACTACATACAATACCTAGAGGGGTCAAGAGGCAGGCGATTGGTCAGTGGAATTAAGGGGAAGTCTTTGTAGAGAACTGCAGTATTCTTTATGTTTGCCTCTTTTATCTGCAATAATCAGCCTTTGCAGAAAGTGGAACAAGACAGACTGATCAAACTTAATTCACAATAACCTCCAACAGTGTTCACTTTTAACTCATAAACTAAAGAGCCATGCTGTTACTTTTTCAGTTTAATATGTTGAAGCACAGTACATTAGTCTGCCAGGCTCCTGACAACAGTATCCATTCAGTGCTCCAACTTTCCATCAAACAGTGTTTAACAAAGTTGTACTAAAACATTTATACTGACGCTGTAGCACGGAATATGAGTTACAGGTTAAAGGAGAAACAACCGAATTCCTACGTAAGGCACACTGGATTAAAAGCTGTGTTGTCGATGGTTGAGGTTAAGTCTGCCTTATTGCGGTAATTTAAAACTGACTGATATGTAAATCAGTCAGTTTTTGCTGTAGAATTTGTCACCTGGGAGACAACCATTGCAAAAATGACGAAGGTTGGATAACCATGTCAAAGATGGGGGGACAAAACTGTTTCAAAAATTGGTTTCTTGAACTCATCTAAAAATAGTTTTCTGGAAACAATTGTTTGGTGATTCCCACAATGCTTCAGTCTCATATGACATGTGGGGGGGGGGGGGGGGGGGGGGGGGGGGTGAGAGGATGACACTATGACTCTTTCTGGCTACAGATGCTCACATGGCTGCACAAAGGTCATTCCAGCTGTTATGCATTCTTTGCTTTTCTGGTTTCCCTGCAGACTTTATAAGAACTTTTTTCTTAAATCTTGTTATTTCTATTTTCACCATTTTCTAATCAAAAAGGTTAAATATTTTTTAGATCATCCTCAATCAGGCAAAACTTGGTGAACACCAGCTTGGGGATGCTGGGAGATTTTTAAACCAGAGCATTGATTGCCAAAATCTAAATCATGACGGTAACCCCAGCACTTCTGTGTTTCATTTCAGGTCCATTATCCAGATGTGGAGAGAGTGGAGTGGCTTAATAAGGTACACACAGACCCTTCACTTATCTACATCCTCATTTGCTCCACAGAATCTTCTGCTGTTGGTTTGCAGAAAGCTGTAGCCAGGTAGGTTTTATAAATAGGAGCCTTGACCCAGTGATTCTGCTCTGCAGAGAAGATGCATTACTCTCTGCACTCGTTTGAAGACACTTTTAGTTCAAACTTAATGGTTATGCATGAACCTGGAAACGGCTATACCATAAGAATGGTCTATGTTGTGTCTGTTTTTGGTATTTATTGGTACAATATCTGCTTAAAAGCCAGTAAAATAAATGAATGCTCCTCCAGGCACACAATTACCACAATTCATTGCAAAGTGTTTGTGGACAATCAATAGAAGCTGACCTTTTGCTTGGCATGCTTCGTGAATATGTCTTACTGGGGTTTTAAAGTGCTGGCAGAGTCATTGCCCATGCATTTATCTCACTGAAAATCCTCTGATGCTGTATTCATTCAACAGCCATCATTACATTCTTAAAGCTGCAGCTAGAGTGGGTCTGGTTTGGACATCTTTTCATTTTTCTTGATCAGTTGTTGTCCTCTCTTGCAGACAGTAAAGCAGATGTGGCCGTTCATCTGCCAGTTTGTGGATAAGCTGTTCAGAGAGACCATCGAGCCGGCAGTGAAGGGCGCCAACCCTCACCTCAGCAGCTTCTGCTTCACCAAGATTGACATGGGCGACAAGGTGGATAAATGATAACACCTAAATGTTTCTCTTGTCTCTATTTGTATCTGCTTTTTGTCAATGAGTGTCGTTATATGATTTATTTAATGCATCAAATCTGGTAATTGTCCCCCTTTAGTCTTCTTTGTTTAAGCCTTGGTCACAACCACCCTTACGGGTGGAAATGGGCTGTCTGTTGGCAGAAATGGGCAGACCCGAACACAGCACGGATGTGGTCCGCAGGAGATATAAAAGTCATAGGGCGAAAATGGTCGTGCACACTTTTTCTACAGGCATGTTGAAAAACATGCCTACGACGGGTCGTAACGAACTTACATAAACCCTTACATAAAACACAAGGGTAAGTAAAGATAAAGTGAGACACAAATTTTTTGTATGGATTTTTCATTTCTCAACCCCCCCCCCCCCCCCCCCCCCCCCCCCCCAAATCCTGTGGTCTGCGCAAGGAGCCTGTTAGTTCTGTTCAGGCTCCTTGCTCAGTTTGTTCTCCTAGAATTGAGGAAAGTAGACAATCGGAGTGTAGTTTGTGTTGGCATCCTATGGATGTCCTACAGACACTTGCATAACATTTGCACAACCCTTGCTTGCAGCATTTGTGCACGGTCAGTAAAGAGCCAGTACCTTAGTAACGACCAGAGTATGGCATAAGGACAACGTACAACTACACTATTCGTATCCCATAAGTTTTTCCCTTAAATACTTCACAATACACAGACTCGACAATGAATTTTCATAACGTGGCCTTACGAGCCCCAACGTAACTGCAAGGCACACCTGAACTCCTTTTAGGATGCATCCATTCCGGTCTATGACTCTCCACGGACCCGGGAAACCCAAAAATCCAAATCACCTGTATGGGTTAACCCCCATGTGACTCAGGCTTTAACTCACAAACTACAGACACAAATAGCTTGAAGTGAGGTTCTGGGCAGGTTTGACAAATGCTCATTTCTACACATCTTTTGTGTTCCTGCAGCCGCTAAGAGTCAATGGGGTCAAAGTTTACACTGAAAACATAGACAAGAGGCAAGTCATCATGGACCTGCAGATCAGGTAAATCTCTATCCTGACAACACGACAATAATTTGTATTGTATAACTCTTCTGATGATTTAAGAAAAATCAGTTATTTATCATCATAGGATTTCCAGTGAGTCAAAATGTTTAAATAAATGAATGATTGATGTCAGGAAAACTTGAATCCTTAGTAAATCTACATATAACTAATACTAGTTTCTGACTTTGTGCCACCCTTACGGATTTCTTTTTCGATCTGTGTTTGAATAGAACTTAATGTGCTGAGTTCCACAGATTCTGAAGAAAGATCACTGTTCTCTTGTCTTTTTGGTTGCTTTTTCCTCTCATCTTAGAAATACCCTTGTTCTTGTTTTTTTCTTTTTTTCAGTTTTGTGGGGAACACAGAAATCGACGTGGACATAAAGAAGTATTACTGCAGGGCTGGAATCAAAAGCATACAGGTAGGGCGGGGGGGCTTCATCATTATATATACTAGTGCTGTCATGCGATTTATTTTTTGTGCGATTAATTAATGATGTCCTGTTTATTTATCTAATTATTCTTGTTTTAATCTGTGACATTGTTGCACAGTAAAAATCCAATTACAACTAAAAAAGTGGCTTCATAAAGTTTTGCAAATATAACAAACTTCCAACCTTTACTTTTACACGAATGAGGGGCATTTTTTTAAATCTTGGAACAATTACGAAAAATAAAAAACATCATTTCCAGAGTGCTCTAATTGAACACATAGAATAGTAAGTAAACTTTTCTAAGCAATCAAACAAATATTTACCACAAACTCCTTAATAATACCTTGTTAGCATTCCTTATTCCACAGTTTACTGTCCCATGCAATCAGCTCTCGGCATACCCCACTAATTAAGGGATAATGAAGTGTGCAATATTAGAAATTACACATGCTGTGGACGCCTGAACCATCCTCCGCATCGCGTTGAAAGGTTTTGCGAAGTGCGTTAACACTGTAATGGTAATATAACAACGTGCCAGTAAGCCTGCTGAGCCGGCACCGACCTCGACTGCAGCGGCAAAGGAAAGCCATATATATGCTGGTATAAAGCGTCAGTTTAGAGAGAAAGTTCACCTCTTACCGCTTGTCTTTGTCCAGATAATGAAGCAAAAGTTTGTTTTAAAGAAGCCAGTGAAGTGATATAGAACATTCAAGCTATGTGACCGGAAATTCTTTTTTTGGTGTGCATTATCACTGTGGACTATCACTTTTTAATCCACGCCCACCAACCAATCAAAATCGAGTATTCACCCAGACCTTAAGGGCCTTATCCTTCAAATAAAAGATAAAAGTTGTGGTGGTGTGGGCTTGTTTGGATTAGTTCCTTAAAGAACTACAAAGTCGCACATTGACGATGTAACCTCAGTGGCACTGCATGTCTATTGAAATATTTGAGCTAATAATTGTAGCTTGGCATATACTCTCTTTCTGATTTACTTCATGTTTTCTGAATAAATATATTAGGTTTACAATGGTTGGTTTTCCTAAATTTCATTATTTTAGCCTCTTTTTTCAGTAGTTGATTATAAAAGATGGAAAATTGTAACAAAACTTTTTTCCTTAAAAATGTTTCTGATTTTTAAATTCATAAGAACTAAATACATGATTCTAATTGACTCTAATATGTCATTCTAATGACATATTTTATAATTAAACCACACCTCTCGGCTTTATTTTTTTTAATGCATTTTATGAATCAGCTGCTAAAGCAGAGGGGGGCATCTGTCATCTTTCAGCCATAGCGTTTGCCCTGTTACCTCTGCACAGAGACTTGCATTGAATGTTGACACAGGAGCGATAACAGATGTCAGCTGTTGGCACAGAGTCAGGCCATATTTACAGATCAGAGATCACAGAGGCAGGGAAAGTGAGCCCAAAGAAAGTTCATTGAAGTTTGATGGGATCAGTTATGACACACAGTCAATATTAGACTATTAGCTGACCTGAATTACCAGGTTTCCCTTTTTTAGAAAAATATATATTCTAGTTTTAATATAAAAGTTCTCCTCTGATGAAGCCCTGTTCTGGCAGAACCGAGGCTTTACTGCTGGCGCTGAGCTAGGATTTGACTGCTCGGAGCAACCTGCCACCAAATTTGGTGCTGCAGTCGAATGGTCTGCATGTCTGGGCTTTGAGTCACTGAAAGGCTGTGTGTGTCTCCACCAGCTTGTTTTTTGAATTTTTTCCTTTTACATCGATTGCTCAGCTTTTAGTCCTGAATATAGATTATGTTACGACATTAAGTGGGGTTCAACTTTAATGCCCTGACACAAGAAGGAAAGAAGAAAGTGAAGAAAGCCTCTGAGGAAGCAGGAGCACAACCTCAATTCAAAATGTAATAAGTCTGTTTGCAGCCTGTGCTCTGATCATATTGCCAAAATCTCTTCACTTTAACTGTTGCTTTGGAAACATTTGAGCCAACACAGTACTGTCCCTGCTCTGATTCAGGAGCCGAAACCGAAGCTGCGTTCTGTACTTTGGTACAATAGAAGAACAAAAAATGCAGCAACAAATTGCGCACACCTTTCTGAGACTAGGTTTTTACTCTGTGACTAATTTTGTGCTAAAATGGCTTCGAGCAAATACTTGTGGCCTGTCAAAGCATTCTACATTATTCTTGAGAAAAACTCTGCCAGTTGTACCGGGCATTAAATAAGTATCTGGAGACACCAAAATAACTGCTAGTTGTGGGTCATTTCTCAGGAACAGATCACGTTTTACTGCATGTTCAGTACAAATGCTAGAAAAAGGACTTGATACAAACTTGATTAAGGCCTAAAAGATTTATTTGGAACAAAATTGCACAAGTTTTTATTTGGAAGCAAGGTTTTGTATGAAAATGTTCAAGTTTAACTTTCCTTTTAGCTGTTATTTTACGTTGGAGAAAAGCTTCTTTCAATACTGCTGTGAGTGACAGATTCTGTCCAGGTTTTCATAGCCCACTTGTTTTGACATCTAGATCAACAAAACATTACATCCCTGATCATTTTTATATAAATACTGGAAAAATATTCCTTGAAAAACTAAGATTTTACCCCCCTAACTCTGCATTTACGTTAATGTTAGCAAAAGCCACAAGAGGCCCAAGTGTGTTTAATTTCTTATAAAAAATACAAACATTTCCCATAAAAGTTTGGTTTGATTTGTGATTGTTTTTACTTGTTACATCCAAGTCACAGCAAATTAACTGATTGGTGCCTAAATAAATAATAAATAAATATCACATGTTTTACTGGTGAAGCTGGGTCCTGAAGGTCATCAGAACCAGTTAAAATCAGGATTTCTTTGTATGACAGGAAGGGTGATGTTATTCTGTTCTTCTGTGCAGCTTCATGGAACGTTGCGAGTGGTGATGGAACCGTTGCTGGGAGACATGCCTCTGATCGGAGCTCTGACTGTCTTTTTCCTACAAAAACCTGTAAGTTCTTTCACAGTTGTTCCAGAAATTAAAATCTTTATATATGTTAATATATTCAAATTATAAGCCGTTTATAAAATGTTATTTATAATTTTTTTTCCTGATTTGAGGCTTACTTCATTTCCTTACAGCATCTTATTGAACGCTGCTTAGCTCCACTTGTCCTTTATCAGTGCATTCCTGAATCCTGGCTTCCTTCCTGAGCTCCAGGAAGTTTGTCCTCCATAGTCAGCCTTTGATGCAGGCTCCCAGTGGAAAATAATCACTGCCCAACACTTCAAATGCGGAGTTATCTCTTCTTTAGCAAACATATAAATTAAAATCAGAAGAAGGCAAGATGACCTCTGTTTTAGATTAGAAATGAAGATAGCAGATCTGGCACTAATGAGGAACAACTGAGGAAAGATGAGGGGAAGAAGAAGCACAAGGGAAAATGACCAAAACAAAAAGTGTTTTCAGGAATTCATTTTTATTAACTCTTTGAAAGAAAGACTCAGCTGTTGCAAAATAAGGCAGTATTTAAAGACTGGAAGGTGAAAATCCTGTTTTTGGTGTTTTTAACTTGTTCTTTTGGCATTTATTAGAGGACATATAAAAAGAAAATTAAGCTTAAATTTGCATTTCTAAGTATTTCTTTATTCAAATCATTGTGAATCAAGGGTAGATGTTTTACATTTTACGTAATAGCTCTTTGAAAATCATTGAAAAAAGTTTCAATTTAAAAAAAATAATATATCCCCTATATCAGGCATGTCCGAAGTCCAGCCTGTGGGCCAAATGGGGCTCACATTGAAATTTCCACCAGCACGCAGACTACTTTCATAAAATCAGAAATTGGAGGGTTTTTTCTGTACTTTATGACACAACTGTGTCTGTTTAATATGCCAAGAGACTGTGGCTGTTTTCAAGGAGTTAAATTTCACGAGGGAATACTGGACAAGACATGACGTAAGGGCTAATGGCCGACGAAGTGTGCATTATTACTTTTTAACGCACGCCGTAAAAGCCTGAATCGTCCAACGCTTATACCATGGTCACTTACATAAGCAATGCATATTAATCAGGTTTTAGTCCTTAATTCTTGTTTCTTTTCCGATTTGGATCGCTTTTCTCACAAAAAGCGGACTATTTGTTACGCGCCGCACCACGTAACAAATAGTCTGTGTCGCGCCGCACCAACGCTGCAGTCAAGATTCGGCAATATATATATGCTGATCGTCCCGATGGGTTGAATAAAGCATCAGTTCAGAGAAAAAAGTTCACCTCTTACCTCTTGTTTTTGTCCAAATGATACAGCAAAAGGTTGTTTTAAAGAAGCCGGCGCAGTGATACAAAACATTTAAGATAGGTGACCGGAACTTCTTTTTTCACCGTCCGATTATCACTTTTTAATGTACACCCAGCAGCCAACAAGAATCGAGTATTTACCCGGACCATGTTATAAGACAAGCTAACTGGGAATGAACGGTGGGAAAAATTGGCAGTAATTTTGGTGGACCTGTATTTAGATGTATCTGTTTTCTATGTGAAGAAATGAAAAGTATGCTGTTGCTAGAAAACATTCATTAAATCGTTGATTTGGAATTAATGTTAAATAAAATAGTTCAAAGACTGTTTAACGGAATGGTTAGTCCTCAAACATTTTCTCCTCACCAAATCTGCCTCTCTTTCCAAAAAACCCCTGCCCTATGTGAACCTTACATTTTTGCAAATAATTGAAGAAAGGTTTGTGATCCCTACAGGCGATAGAAAGACCTGGATCTCTGTTTTGCTGCTTTGTTCAGTTTTCAGAATGTGTCAGGTGTCACTGACATCAGCAGAAAACTGCTGTTTTACCAAAATTCCTCTGGGTTTTTGAAATAATTCTAAAGCTGCTGTAGTTTGATGCAGGAAAAGCTACAATTTCAATTAGGTGAGCAGGGTGTCTCCACTCCAAATAGTTTTTCTAGACAACTAGAGTGCCATTATATGATCAATTTTTAAACACATTTTTACTCCGAAAACTGCTTAGTACTTTTCTTTCGAAGATTGTTGATGTTTTACATTGGAGGTTTTAGTATAAAATTGTGATCAAATGTTGCAGCAAGTACACTCAGGCCAGTTGTGTTTAAGCTTCTTCTAAAATAAAAACCAGACATAAAAATGTAAATTACACAAGAAGTTAAAAAAAATTAACCATTTTGGTCAATCTTTAAATAAAATCTGCAAAAAATTAAATATAGTCACCTGAGGAGCTGTCATATTTGCTTTTTAATTGAAGATGTTTATTTCTGCTGTAAAAAATTAACTAACACATTATTGCTTCCACTGAATATCCTGGAAGGAACCATTACAAAGCCATTTATGTAGTTTCAATAGGTTTATATGTGTGAAGTTCCCATCTGACTTTGTTGATGTCAGTGTCAATCCTCTTAGCACAACTGGTTCATGAAGACAGCAGGAAGCAGTCCAGGGTTCTCTGAAAAAATGCTGGAAACCAGCCCTGTAGGGCTGGGACTGGACATCCCCACCAGCCCCCTTTAGTGTAACATTCCTTTTATAGTCAGCAGACCGGTGTAAGTGGAGCTGCGTGAGCTGCCTGCCGTCATAAACATGTGTTTGGGAACGTCTCCCTCACTGTGTGATGACGGTTTCCAGCAGTTGCAGGAGCCCAGAGTTAAACATCATTCCTCTGTAGATCTCCTGTTAAAATGCTAGTATAAAAAATACAGAACTATAGAGGAACGTTGCTCTGCAAATACATAAATACATAATTTCCTTTAAAAGATCCATTTGAAAGGAAATTGTGTTTTGGGTGCTTTCAACATGCTCTTGAGGCCTTTTTCCACTGATGGAGGAGATGTATAAAGAAAATTAAGCCTAAAGTTGCATTTCTGAGTATTTATTTATTCCAAATATTGTAAATTAGAAGACGAACAAATGCTGTTAGAAAAAGAGTTTATTTGTTGCGTAGACCTATGTGTGCAACAAGCTCCCTGCTCCGTTTCATTCTGATGCATCCACTTGCCGAGAAAATAGATCCATGTACATCTCTGTTTTCCTTTTCTGAGCTGGCATCTGGCTGAAAACTGTACGGCTGGATAGCCCCACTGTTGCTCGCCATTTTTGTTGCACAGGTAATGATTGTGAGGGGCTGTGAGGGGCGGGAGAGCGTGTAAACGGACAGCACCAAGCAAAAGGGAGGGAAAGGGGTGGCGGTGTCCTAGAAAATGACTATTGCCGTATTTTTTATTTTGGCTTCAAACAGAATGAGATAATTAATTGACCAGTATAATAGCTCTGAAGATAATCAGAGGGGGTCTTTAAGGTTGTTTATTAATTCAAAATCAACCAAACAAACATGCCAAACTTTGGAGAAGGCTTAACATCAGAAAAAAAAGAAAATTCTTATTGTAAGAGAAACTAGAAAATTAAGAGAAGATTCTTTTTTGTGGTGCTAACCTCCTGCTTTGACTCCAAATGCAAAACGTAGGAGGACTTGGTTCATCCGTTTACCTTTCCCATACTTTAAGTTCACCAACAACAAGGTGCGGAAGACCCAAACATATAATGTGACTCGTTCTCGGCTTCCTCTCATTTTGAATGAGCACAAACCGCAGGATTGACCAGACAGCCTCAGTATGAGGTGCTTCCACACTGGGTTCTTTGTATGACGGCATCATCTCTGTGTTGTTGCTCAGTGAAGCTAAAGAGCTGCAACTCCACCTCTTTCCAGTGGTGCCCAACTGGATTCCAATCCAGTGACTGTCAACTGGAGACTCAGTGAACTCATAGTAGAAGAATGACGCCGTTTGTTCCCTTGGATAACTTTTGGACTCTCACTCGTGAAATCACCACTGATGTCTTCCATCTGGAAGCAGCAAGGAAAAGATCACGAGCATGACAGGATTCACAGGATCAGCAACTGTTCTGGCCTTAGCTGTGAGACTAGAAAACAAATCTGCTCAGTGAAGTGTTTCACCAAAGGACATAGTGTAGATGCTAAAATGATTGACTTTATTAAGGCCAGCAGCAGCCACTGACTGCAAAGACTATGTTGATTTCACAGTTCTTCTTTCGTACTGCACCTTTGAGCAAAGATTGTTATGGGATGGCAACAGGGATGCGATGGCTTAAGCTTGGCGACCAAAGTGTGTAATTTCCCACCATATGGGAAAAAGAAAACTTGTTTAAGTGATCTTCACAAAATTTCACACCAGCATAAGTTTACAACCAAAGTTGAAGTTTCTTTGACCTTTGACCTCAGGAAGAGGTCAATATCTTGAAAAAAAAACCAGTGCCAGCTACAAATTTAAACTTCTTCAAGGGGGTTTTGATTCATTGTCTTCTAACTCTTTGAGCATCATTGGTAAGCTAGTTAAGAAAAAGCTGTTCACTTTAGAAGTTGTAGATTTCTAACACCATTAGTGTGGCGAGCTCTCAAACGTGGTGTTCTCCTGTTGCTTGCACATGTCGGATTAAACTGTGACAGTTTAATAAGTTCCTAATACAGTCATATCATGTTATATTGTTTTCTTCATCTTAAGCCAGTGATTTAAGTGTCAGTGGTTAACGAAAAACCTCTGTTGCCGTGGAAATCCAACAGTTTATTTTTGTCCATTCTTTTAGGAATTACTTATACCGGTTAGTCACCCCCAGACGATCAAAATATGAAAGGGTTGCTATGGAGCTAAAACCAACAGAAAAGCTAGTATTTTGGGGAAAAAAAAGTGTTTCTATCATAAATTAGTTATGTACAGCTCTGCCAGCGGGGGCAGGGGTGGAGGGGGAGAGTAAGGCGCATGTAGCAACCACTCAGCCAGTGAGGGTGGGTCACAAGGGGGCGGCGGTAGGGTGGAACCAAACCCTCTGCAGTTACTCAGACTTGGGTCAGGACTTTGCATTTTTACTTTCTATGTCAAGTCTTCCAACGAATTCTCTCACTCATTATTGTCATTTGTTTAGTCAGAAATGTAACCAGAAAACTAATAAATGTAACCACCTTGAGCTCAGGTCTCCTTCCACGATAAATCAGTAGCTGCGGTTACATGGACAAAAGTAATCAGAATAAACGCCTGATCAGAATAACCAATCGGAATACTCTGCCCCGATCAGACTCAGTTGGATCAGAATTTCCCTTTTACGAAATAAGTAGGTCATGCCGATTGTTGGTTATTCCAAATGAGGGTCACTCCTGCTTTGGCTTTTACGTCATGCGTAGACGCTGTGGCGCTCCTGAGGAGGCCTTGGAGCGCCAACAGGACCGGCCAGCTGCTACACGGGAACAAACCCTGTCTCTGAGCGAGGCAGCAGGACTAGTAGCTTCGTGTTTGCGGAGGACGCTTCGGACCGTAGTCCGTCTGGCTGCTGTGGACTGCTGCTGCTGGACTCAAGAGAACCGTGTCTCCCAGGAGATCTGTGTCTCCAAGCAGAGGAGCAGCTTTGGGGCGGCTTTAATAATCATAAAAATAATAAAGACAGGTTTAGAAGATCATCTCGCTCTATGCCGCAGCTTCGTTTGTTTACAAAGGAATTTTAGATTCTTCTTCGTATGTCAAAATGATTCATTCTGATCAATGGGTATGTGAGCAGTATAAAATAAATGAACATCATCCACATCTCTTTCTTTGCTGCTTTTATCAGTAGCTGGTGTTTGCAGCGGCCTCTTTCTACTGTCAGCTGTGCTGTTTTCCTGCAGCTGCACTACCCACTGCCGCCTGGCACAGTCATTGTGGAACTTTGTGGAGATCTGGGCGTGTCAGGAATGTGTGCTGGCTGACTCAGCCCAGTTTCTTAACCAATGGGTGGTGGAGTTGTGCCTTGTCTGACATTAAATTTAAAAGACTAAAAAGATGATCTTTCATGTAGATCTCTTGTTCCGACTGTTGGCTTGTGCTTGATCACTACAGGGACGGCACAGACAACCCTTCAATGTAATCTGCTGGTCTGTTATATGGGCCATTAGATAAGACAAGACGATAAAATGAATTGAATTTCACTTAATGGCTCAGGTTAAACAGGCAGAAGAAACTGGGTTATAAAACCAGGTTAAACTTCCTCTGGACATAATATTACACACCCCTCAAGTGTGTCCTTGTTTTAGTGTTGGGTTTCACAATCTGAGAAAGCTTCAAACCTGTAATGCCAGCATAAGCATGCTGAAGCAGCACCTCCCTGCAATTAAACAACAACAGTCTCTGACCACCTTTTGTCAAAATCTTAAAAACCTGTGCCCTATTTTATAGGACAGAGTTTATCCTGAGCAACAGTTGTTCATTTGAAACTCACCTCCAAGTTGTTGTCATCCATTTGTTTACACTCTTTCCTGCTAGCTTACAGACCTTCACACCCCCAACCATACATTACCTGGGAAACAAAAATGGCGACCATTATTGGAGCTATCCATCCGTACAGTTTTGAGCCAGATGCCAGCTCAGATAAGGAAAAAAAAAGACGTACATGTTTCTATTTGTCTACAAATGCATGCATCAGAATGGAGTTGAGGAGAGTCTGTGGCCTGCCGATTGTAGCTTCTACGTCACAGCTACAAGCTTTTCGCAAAGGCATTTTTTTTTTCCGTCTGCTTCTGATTTATCGCAGTTTGAATTAAGAAATACTAAGCATTATATTTTTTTTAATATATGTCCTCCATTATCAGAGAAATAACACAAGAAAATGTTAAAAACACTAAATAAAACACAATTTTCATCAGATTGGATCAGTATTAGCGTCTGCTTAAGAACCCAAACCCTATTTTGTTGTTGTTGAAAAGGATACTCTTAAATGTTGGATGGTTCTGAGCTGCAGCCACCAGACCACCAGGTCCTCTCTTATGTTAAAAGATGTTCAGCAAATCAGGCCGAATATAGTACACAACTCCACAAACAGAATTAGGTTTTCTTAGACGTCACCAACAGAACTGTATGAAAACGAGTGAAGAGGGACAAGCTCCGCCCACCTTAATTAAATGACCAAAGGGGCTTATTGGGTAGGACAAAGTGAGTAAAACATTTAAGGCCTCCCATTGGTTCACCAACCTGCCAATTACAGAAACACTTTGTAAATAATTCCATCATTTGAAACAAAGTTAAAAATGAGCTTCATAGTGGCAGGTTTGCCATGTCAAAACCTAACATGTGTTTTGTGAGTAAGTTTCCATCTGCAAGAAGGATGCCATCTTAAATCAAAGAGACGTCATCACAGATGCATGTTCTTCTGTCTGTTTGTAAACTCGCAGTTGAAGACACAGCAAATTAAAAGTTCTTCAGAACTTTGTAATTATTCAAAAAAGAGTTTGCAGTTTTGATGAACACGAAAAGACAAGGATTATTTCACTGGCAGAATAACAGACCTTCAATTATTCACCGACCCACAAACTCATGTCATTAAATTAATAATCTGCAGCCCCCAGCACTTTCTAAAAGCTATATGTATGATTGGTTGATTGTGATTGGCTTCTAAGAACTCTGTGTACAATCGCTTGAGTGTGATTGGCTTAAAACGAGGGGCAGCCATTTCCAGGACAAGCAAAAACTGGATTCTTTTTTTACTAAAACACAAAACAACCGTGTGTGCCTTATATGCCAAGAGGCTATTTTCAGGAGTTTACCATGAAGAGGTATAACCTATAACTTTGACAAACTAACTGGGATGGAACAGTGCGAAAAATTGAAGCAACTAGAAAGTGTTGTAACGCCAAAGCAGCATTTTTTTTTTTTTTTTTTTTACAAGAACCTGTGGGACACATTAAAATGCCACCAAAGTGAGCTACGAACACTGATTGTAAAGCACTGCAAACCTTTTACCAATGGGAAAACTATTAAAGACGGCGTGATAAAAAGGATGGAGAACATTTGTCCTGAGAAGAAGCAGGCGTTTGCTAATGTTTGCCTGGAACACTGTGGTCCATCTGATATTAACCTCTTAAGACCTTGTGTCAACATGCACGGACATCACTTCTCAAGAGTTTAAGAGACAAAAGGAGAATAAAGGAGTTGGGTTTTCTTCATTAGGCTGTGATGAAAGCACGGATACAGCTCATTGCTTTGAGAGGAGTGGACAATTTCTCTGTAAGACCACCTGCAGGCCGAGCCCACTGAGCTGCAGAGTGACGTTGTGTGGCAGTCGACACCAGCAGCTCCCGCTTGTCAACTTTAACTGGCAGCTGGATAAAGGCAGCTTTCAACAGATGTGAACATTCGCTATGAAAAGGCTGAGTTTGTTTGGCTTCACATAACTTGTGCGAAAAGACAGTCTCTGTTATGAACTTTAACAAGGACCGGGTGAAGACAAAACTAAGTTATTCTCACTTGCGAATCACAAAAACAGTTGTTTTTTTTACCAGACTTGGCCTTTTTGATACAATCGAGATCTCAGTTTCACCATCACATTAGTGCAGGGAAGTAATTTGTTTACTCTTCTGTGGTGAATCAATTCTAATATTGCAGGTTTTTTTCTCCTTTTTTGTGTTATTAACACGACAGTGGTTTGTAGTGAAAATGACAACTGTTTGTGTTAAGTTTTGCTTTTCAAACAGTCTAAATTTAAAGGTTTACTGTGGGCATTTAATGATTAATAAAACGTAACATTTCATGTGAACCCAGATTTCATATTAAGACATTTTTATTTTTCAGTTAGACTTTGTCCTAATTTTATTTCTAATCTTTAAATGTTGACTTTACAGTCAATTTGGTGAAATCTATTTAGATGATACTTCAGTTGCTCTTATTTTTTGTATTGAAAATGGGAAAATTTTGACCTTCTTGTTTAATATTTTCACCTGTTAGATCACCTAGTTTTAAACTAAAAGAACGAAAATCTTGACAATAGCTTAATTATGACTATAACCTAAAAAAAAATGTTTACATCCTTTTTAGGAAAGGTGGAAATAAAAGCTCACTGCTTCCCGCTGATTGTTGTTTAGCTCGTTTTTAATCACGTTTTGATGTCTGATCATTTGTAAATGTAATATCATTTCCACAGGCAGACATTTCCTGCCTGCCCTGACTTTAACCTAATCTGGTATTGATTATTGGATCGTCTGAATTAAGAGCTCGGCTCCGCTGCTGCGTCTCTGCTGACTCATGATGCAGCCGGCGAGGAGCTAAAAGGAGATTGTCCGCGATTTTACCATTTGTCTCTCCATGCTTGAAACCGTCCAGAGCTACTGGCTTATTTCAGGAAAAGCAAATGAAAATACACCCTTGACTTTCTAACACTTTCTAAGGAGATTTATTGATTATATATTAGCAAATTAAATGTATTTTGTAATGGAAAATAATTTTCTGTGCCACAAAGCAGAGTTAACTTTAATTAAAAATGTTCTTCAGCACTGAAACCTGGTATAAAATTGATCAAAAACTGAAATATAGCAACTTTATTGTATTTTATTATAATACTTCCACACAGAATACAATGTTTTCCTTATAATGTTGGACATTTCTTGTCTGTTCTCCTGAAAAATGGCATTAAAATTAAATACCCTGCTTTGCACTGACTGCACCACAGGATCACGTTTTATCTTTATTATTTCTGCTTTGGACTTTCTGCTGCTTTTTTTTTTTTTAATAGCTATCGTTCTGTTTTTCAGCTTCTGGACATTAATTGGACTGGACTCACAAACATTCTGGATATTCCTGGTCTCAAGTAAGTAACATCAGGAAGGGAAGCTTTGTTTGCCGCAATCAGTGGTTTACAAAGTTGTTTTATTCCTTAGTTTTCATTAGGAGATTAAGTTTTGGCTTTATGGTTTATAGGTATAGATACTGTTGGTAAAGCCTTAGTCACATGCTGAGGGTTTTTGGGTTGTCCGTGCCTGTGGAGGCTTATATGGCATTCATGTGGTAAATGTTCTCCACAACCTGTTGCTCACAGCATGCCCGTAGAAAAACGTGCATGAACATTTTGGCTCTACTGGCTCATGGGGGTCATCATAGGGGTCTATTTTCTGTGGCCCACCGCCGTGCCCCGTACAGGTTTGCCCATTTTTCGCTCGCAGAAAGCCCCGTATCGGCCCGTTAGGGCAGTTGTGTCAAAGGCCTTAGATGGCCTCACTCTGTGATTGGCAGTGCAGTTCCTCATACAGAATTTCAGTTATGTGGATGGTTGCACTTGTGCGGAAACTTTCTTTTTAGACATTTTTGCAGATATGTTAATGTGAAAGAAATTGGGCCTTTCAGGTTTGAGCTGGCAGTCTCTCAGGATGTTTGAGTCACTGTGTTTGACTGCCAAAACGTTGCCACACCCACTCACACCTAAACACTTGTGGCTATCAGATTCTCTTTTACAGTGCCTGCTTCACAGTTGGTTGTTTAAAACTATAAGATCTTGAGAACACCAAAGTTTCAGCTCACAAGAGCTTTAATAGCAGCTTGTGGTTAGCATGCTGCTAACAGTCTTAACTGGTTTACTATGTGTTTACTGTTGGTTTTCAGGACTGAAACAATGCAGCTTTTTAAAGACTCCACCCTGTGAAATGCTGCTCTCCTTGTTTCACAAGTTTGAAGAAAACAGGGTGATGTGTGAGCGGAGACGAAACACAAACCTTGCCCCACCTTTCCCTGTGTGTGTCTGTGTTTGTGTCTCTGTGTGTGTGTTATTGTGGGTGTGTTGACACACATTTTGACAGTGTGGATTTGCCTTTGCCTCGAGACATGATGATAAAGCAAACAGCAGCATTTGTGCAGCCGATTTAAAAAAAACGAACTCCTTTTATAGGCATGATGGGGCAGAAAGAGGGAAGCCTCAGTGACAGGCCTAATGTCAGGGTAACCCGGGGAGTTACACCATCAACCTGTGAATCAAACCTCCTCATGACCAGATGTTTGAGCGGAATTTAACTTAGGCTGGATCATTGCAAGCTCACGTAAACTACATGTGAAAGTGAGTCAGCCAATTCAGGAGTGTGTTCAGAAACAGCACACTGCTGCCATCTAGAGGGAATTAAGAAAATTGTAAAAGCCAACGATGCTGCAGTTTTTTTCCCCGTCATTTGTTTTAACCCTTGTGCTATCCTAGGCACTTTAACATTGGGAGTGGGGTCATCTAGACCCACTAGACAGTGAGCTGAACCTTTTTTCTTCAGTGATTTGTGATCTTCACTGGTGTCCATGGATTACATGAAATCTTTCCACCTTTATCCACCTTTGTCATGGTAGGGAGAACACGTCAATGTAATGGTGGGGTCATCTAAGATAGCACAAGGGTTGCAAGTATATTTGCAGCCAAACTCATATTCAAATTCTTTACTTGTCATTTGTGCACAGCATCAATAATACAACGCCAAATAAAATTACGTTACTCCAGACACAGCAAACTAGCGCCTAGATATCACAGTAGTAGAAAGGGCACAAAAGCAGGTCAAAACTGGTCATTAAAGACAGATGCAATTTAAAAAAAAAGAGATTTTGGGCAACTGGCATTTGCTAGCTAAAAAATTGACAAAGTTGGATGAATAGGTCATTTTAAAAGGTTTTTACTGGAGTTTAGGGGTCAAATAAAAAAAAAACCTGTGAGACCTATATGTTTATATGCATATGTGTATATTTTTTACTTTTGAGAATAATGATACACTTAGACTGGACACATTTGGTACGCTTAACCTTTGTGCTGTCTTAAAGGGTCCAGATGACCCCACCCTTACATTGACGTGTTCTCCCTACCATGAGGAAAGGTGGAGAGGATTTCATGTAATCCATGGACACCAGTGAAGATCAAGAATCATTTAAAAAAAAAAAAAGGTTCAGTGCACTGTCTAGTGGGGTCCAGATGACCCCACTCCCAACTTAACGTGCCTTGGATAGCACAAGGGTTGCGTGAACCACAGTTTGTTTCCCAGATAATCCAGAACAAGTTTCCAGTCTGAATACGCCTTGGTCCGGGAACAGGAACCACTCTCTGATCCATCTTTGGAGGTGGTCCCGTTTCTTTTTTGCAAATCAAATTGAGCTCCATTTCACTTTGAGGTTTTTTCAGTCTGACTCGTCGTCGTGGTGGACCAGTACAACTGGACAAAACGGCCACTATAGCCACGCTTTACTGGATGTAAACATAGTAAAAAGGAAGCAACAGATGAAACGACAATGAGACACAGCAAGTCATTGAAATGTGGTCGGATGACTTATCAGTGTACCTTCTTTGCCGTCTGCTCCTCAGTAACCGCGTTGCAGCATGCCTCCACCATATCAGAGTAATTGGTCAGCAAATTAAGAAAAGTTTGATTAAGGTAGCCCTTCGTACTACTCACACCCCATAAAATAGCCCTCATCTTCAAAAAGATAGGTGATCACTGGAATACACCCTTAAATCTCTGCATCTGACATTTAAATTCAGATATGAAACCTGGAAGATAATAGGTCATGTGACTCAGACTCTGTGACATAGATGTGACATTAGAAGTTAATGCGGCTATAAAATAAAGCCTAAATTTGAGTTTGGTGAATCTCAACTGGAATGTTGGTTTATCGATGCATGGATCTCATTCAAACAGACGTGCTAAACAAAGCAGAACTGTACAGAAGTGGATTTTCTTCACATCTTCACACATAAATCTGCACACATGTAAACACCAGTTCCCACTTGTGTCCTTTCAACGCATCCTTTCCTCTCTGGATGAATGAGACGTTACTTTACAGCCCATCCACAACCTCCTAATGATTGGATTCATGCACATCACTGAAAACAGAGATAAAAATTAAATGTGGAATTTAGTTTAGAGAACAAATATGCCAGACCTTACCTTAGGAGACATAATAAATGAATGACTTCTAAACAACAAACACGTGTTTGGTTAATGTCTGGTTTGTAGAAATACAATTTTTATTGCTGTTCCAACTGTTCATTAATCATTCACTAAGACCCAGCCAAGAATATGCAGGTAAGGATATAGCAGTCATAACCCGAGTTTTCTTTGTGTAATCCTGCAAGAAACCTAAACTTTTCAGTTACTGAACTTTTTGGAGAATATTTTCTAACTTGTTCCTTCCTCTTTTTCATCTCTCATCCATCTTTTCCAGCGGTTTGTGTGATGGCATCATCCAGGACATTATTCAGGGCTACTTGGTGATGCCAAATCAAATCAGAATTCCTCTGGTGGGAGAGGCTGAATTGTCCAGAATCCGCTTTCCCACTCCCAAGGTACCACACTCACTTACACGAGTGTTCTCTGAAAAGTGATTCCAGGTTGTTTTAGTGAAGAATTAAATGAGACTTTTTTTTTTTAAACAAACAAGCTTTTGCTTGATCGCCTCTCTGTGTTCGGTCTCATCAGGCCGTGCTGAGGATCCACTTCATAGAAGCCCAGGAGCTGATGAGTAAAGACAGGTTGCTGGGCGGCCTGATCAAAGGCAAGTCTGATCCGTACGGAGTCATTCAGGTCGGGACGGTGCTTTTCCAGAGCAAAATCATAAACGAAAGTCTCAATCCAAAGTGGAATGAAGTGTACGAGGTGAGCAATTCAGCAATTTTCGTTTTTATTTCTACAATTTCATAGCACTGCTTTTTATGCAGAATCAGTTATATTCTTATGTTTCAAAGTTAAACACCACACAGGTTATATTTTAACTATAAGAATATTCACTGCTGAGCTCATGTCTTGTTGCTTTTTAAAAAATCTTTAAAGGAAAACTCAGATCTATTACCCAAATTCTCTTGTATTTTGGCTTAAAAGTTTTCTGTCAGTCTATAAGGTCAGTCAGTCCATTAAAAATACAACAGTTTCAGTTTCAATGGAGCACCTGCAGTAAAGCAAAAGTGTAACGCTATGATTTGCCTTTTTCAGGCCTTGATCTATGACAACATGCCAAATGAGGTTAAGTTCGAGCTGTTTGACAAAGACAACAATCAGGATGACTTTTTGGGAGGGTAAGTCTCCCATCTCACCATTTCACTTTCATTTTTCTTTGAAGTAATCATACTCTGGCTGAAATTACCCATCAGTCCCACACATTGGGCGGCGTTCAGGAATCAAACACTTTTTCCGAATGTTTGGGAAATGGCCCACGTGTTTACATTCAAATGTTGAAACAGAGTTGAAAAGAATTGTGTTTTTTCCTCTTCTAATATATCTGTAAAAATCTTGTTTTGCATTATAATTACCACGTTTTTCAGACTTTAGTTTTCACTGGAGTATAAGTCGAAACAGCAATAAATGCATTATTAAAACAAAACAAATTGTATGTAAGTCACACCTAGAAAAGTATTTACTAAAATACTGGACCAAGAACAGACATTTCATCTTGAAAGACAATTCGTAATAATAAAATAACAGTAATAGGCTGAATACAGGCAGGCTTCCCTACAGTAACCATCTTTAGCTTCATGTAACATAGGAGAAGTCTACTATATTAGTGCAACATATGAACAAGAATACGCTAACAAGTCTATAAACTATTTTATCGCTTCAAGTTACAAAATCTGGAAACTATTCACAATCTTTGTTGCTTTGGAACAATTTAGAGGATTCCAGCATAAGACTGAGCAACGCTTCTTTTTCTGTGTTGCTTTCATTAGCAAATGCACCCACAGCGACCTCTAGTGGTTGTTGCTGTTTAATTAAAAAAAATCGCATATACGTCGCAAGTGGGCTAAAAACACAACTTGTCCTCCGTAAAAATGCAGTACCTTTTTTAAAGTAATTTGTAATCATGTTATTTTTTTATTTTAGAATGTCCAGATGAACAAATGAGGCATTTAGAGCTGACAATTAAATTAAAGCAAACAGGTTCAGGATCAACATTCAAAGTAGGGAAGTCAAAACTCTTCTTTTGTAAAGAAGCACTTCTGGGCAAGTTAACACTGTCGTGTCTTAGCATCCACTGCTCCCTGAGTTAATCTAGCTTGGCTTCATCTATGATCTAACTGAACTTGACACAAAACTAATGCGATGGGGGCGTCTATTTTAGTGCAGCTCGTGTTGCAACAAGGACATTCTCACTCCCAACTAGTCACATACGGACGTATTTTCGGAAGGAATGTATTAAAATTCCCTTTTAATTGTTGTTATCGAAGTTTAATTATTTTTTGCTTTACTCTTTCTGTTGTACCATACAACCATATAAAGTATCTATACAAGACCTCATTTCACCACCTACGAAACATCTCCAAACTCCGGCCCTTCTATCACTTCCCGATGCAGAAACACTTGTCCATGCCTTTATCTCCTCAAGGCTGGACTACTGCAACTCCCTTTTTTCTGGCATTCCCAACAAAAACATAAAAAAACTTCAGTACATCCAAAACAGTGCAGCCAGAATCCTAAAAGGAGTCAGGAAATATGAACACATCACCCCCATCCTGAAATCACTGCACTGGCTTCCTGTTTCATCCCGGATTGAATACAAACTTCTAATCATCACCTACAAATGCATGGCCGGTCAGGCACCACCATACCTCCTGGAACTCCTTATTCCTCAGAAACATACCCGGACCCTCCGCTCATCAGGCAGCTTCCTTCTTCAGGTCCCCCCCTCCAGGCTCTGCACGATGGGAGACAGAGCATTCTGTTCTGCTGCACCAAGGCTTTGGATCTCCCTTCCTATCAATCTCAGAACATCACAGACCCCGGACTCTTTTAAAGCCCTTTTAAAGACATTTCTATTTAAAAAAGCCTATGATTGCTGATAGTTTTTTTTGTTTGTTTGTTAAGTGCTACTTTTATAGTTTTAGGTTAGTTTTGTATTAAAATGTGCACATTATTTCTTTTTAATGGAGTTTTATTCATATCTTGTAGCACTTTGAGGTTTCATTTAATGAAAAGTGCATTATAAATAAAATTTATCATTATTATTATTATTATTATTGTAAGGGTGACCTTGAGTGTCCAGAAAATTGCCTAAATAAATAAAATTATAAATAAATTCTTATAGTTGAAATAAGACCCGATTAGACCTTCTTTATTTATTCGAATCAGCGCTAATAGCCACACTCCCTTTATCTCCCGACAGCCATCAGATCCTGTATTCACATAGTGAGTGCATCTGTGAATGTCTGACTTTAATTTCCCATCAGGCTGTGCAGAGTCACGACTCAGCCAGCAGCAACCAGATGAGTCAGCATCAATCTTTTATGTACAGATGAGAGAGAGAAAAAAAACGAGTAGAGTCTTCATAACTAATTCAAAATGTCTATCAACCCCAAATTCCCATATAATCATCTGTTTTTGCATGTTTCTTAGTAGAACAGCTGTTTGTTTGTGTTGTAACGGTTGTGTGTTTGTTTGTCAGTCTGAGCCTGGACCTGGTGGAGCTGCAGAAGGTGCTGATGGTGGACCAGGTGATGTCTTCTTCTGTTCCTGCATCTTTCTCTAATTCCATGCAACACTTCTGTTGCATGGAGTTGCATTTTTGCATTCATGCATTTTTCTTGTTTTATGCATAAGAAATAAGAAAATACATTATTTTTTATTGTAATCTTTATATTAAGCGTTTAAAATATGTTTATTCATCAGATTAAGTTTCAAGCTTTTTTAATAAATGCAGCATCAAAAACAGAGAAGCATTTTAAAGACCCCTTCCATAAGACGCTATATTTATTACCATCCTCATGAATTACTTTTGAACTTAAACAGGATCTGCCAATTATCATTTGACCATAAAATGCCTGTTTCCAATGAAAAAATGTCAGAATAAAAGCGAACACATTTTCCATCTCAGTCTTTCTCTGAATGAACTTCATGATTGATGATTAAAGCTGTTTCAAAGATGTAGTTATTCAGGGTTACATGCAAAAGGATTTTTGTCAGAATACTCCTCCTGAATGCGTGCCTTTGTCTTTTACATCCTCCTCAATAAATATTGTATGCATCATGCTGTTGAAGAAAACCTCTTTTAGGTTTAGAGATCAACTTGTCGCAGGTTCACCACACATCTTCCTGCAGCACATAAAAAAAAAACACACAATTCTTTTCCTTACAGTCCCAAAATGGAAACACTGCAGTCAGTCATGAAGCTTTAAAAAAAAAACACGTTTTTAAATTTGTTAATACAAAAAAAAAGCATTGATGTTATTTTACTGAGCAAAAACTAGCATATTCATATCCTGCAGCAGACACTGACTGCAAGGACAATATATTGTTTTTGCAATTCTCCTCTCTTACTGCGCCTTTGTGCGAAAGAATATTTTGCCCCACCACATGCTCACCAAGATGTATACACACCTAGTAGCAGTGAAAATAACGTGGAGATGTTAATAACACGGAGATAAAACCAACAGAAAAGCTGCCATTTCTCATGAATTTCTCATTCGCACTGAGGGCGTGTTACCACAAAGACATTCTTACTCAGTCTCACTCAGTCTCAACTTAAACACTCCAGATTCTCCCTTCTGTGATGTTCAGTGACATATAAAGTGTTGAAAGAAAGTAGTGTTTGTAATGTTTTAAGGCCTTCCACAAGAAATGGTGAAGCTCTGAGTCATCAAGTTCCTTTGCAAGATTTCACTTTTTTCGTTTTAATCAAATTAAGGAAACTTTACCATAGAATCCTACTTTGGCAGTTAAGTTGGCCGTTGTGTGTAAGAAAGTGTGTTAAAGGTTTAAAGGTTGGGTTAATTGAGAACATGCAGTTATTAAAATGAAGTCCGCCTCCTTCTCAGTGGTTCCCCCTGGATGACGCACGGACGGGGAAGCTGCATCTCAAACTTGAGTGGTTGTCTCTGCTGCAGACGCCGGACAAGCTTAACCAGGTTTGCTTTGGGAAGAAAGAAAATATTTGATTGAGACTCGGCTCTGCTGAAACGGCAAAATAAAAGGAGAATGTTGCTGCCTGTGCCCCACCCTCGCAGGTGATGGCAGACATCGGAGCTGATCGGGGTCAGGCCAATGACGGGCCTTCGTCTGCTGTGCTTATCATCTTCCTGGATTCAGCCAAAAACCTGCCGGTGAGAACATACACTGAAACCAAAACTAAACCTATTCAAACAACCAAAAATTAACAAATAACCCCTGCGATTAAAATAAATCGTTCTTGGTCTTTTTTTGGTCAATTTTGTTTGAATATTAGATATCTTTTTCTTATCTTCCTGAAGGTTGAACTTACTTTTAAAGAGTCCTTATTATAAATGTGAAAGGTAAAATTATGCATCCAAGATTTTTTTCTACTTCTTAGCTACATATATCTGTGTCAATGTACACAGAAGTGCACCGTATTTTCTGGAGTACGAGTCGCGTTTTAAAATTTTTTTTTTTAAATATAGTTTGAATCTGTGTGCGAATTATACTCAGGAGCGACTTATTTGTGATTTCTTATTTACATAAATAGGCTCATATATTCATAATGTCCCCACCAACGGGTTGTCCTTTAAAGGTTGTTTCCTGCTAACATCCATGAGAGGGCACTGCATGTATGTTTATCAGTATTAGCTACTGGCAGCAACGCAGAGGTAGCGTTGGGAATCTGTTCATTCTCCTCCTGAACTCTATGGTATTTTTCTTATTTCTATCAAGACAATATTATTTTTGTTTTTTATTTTTTCCTTCCTTGGACAAATGCGGGACAGCAAGTCATCAAACTGGGTTACATAGAGACAGAAGTACCGCTTAAAGTGCCATCTGTCAATCATAACTGGGGTATTATGCATTTTTTGGTTCCTGCGACTGGTACTCTGGAAAAGGCGGCAAGTATCAAAATAAAAGCTCAGTTTTTTTAAGGGGATTTTAATTCTTGATCACTGAACTCCAGAATTAGCTTTACTTTTAACTTGTCAGCTCCCTCTTCCTCTTTTCTCTCCTTCTCCTACTCCTTCCTTGTCTTCTAAAGAGCGTCTTCGAGGGGAACTTGGGCTCTGGCTTCTTAAAAGAGAGGCGTGCGGCGGGCCTCGTGTTTTGCGAGAACACCGCTACTCTCTGTAGGAGCTTATTTGTGAGTCAGCTAGATGTTTTTCTGCATCCCAGAATCCCATTGGTGTGGAGAATGCCGAGGTGTGATTTCCTCTCCCAAGCAGCTTCTGTTTGCTTGTTTTAGAAAGTGAAGGATTTGACCCTGCATTTTGGTAGCATAAATCCTTCCTCTGCATGGAAAATAACTCCTTTCATCTCCTGTAGTATTCATATTTTTGGCAAAGTTTGAGCCAAAAAATAGAGACTTTAGCATGAAGTTAGATTTAATAGCTGTCAAAATCATCCTTCCCTCTGTACTGCCTTCCAGGAGAGAATTTGTTTAGTGGTTTTCCAGTTTTTTTAGCCTGGAAACTAAACTTTTTTTCTTCATTTTCAAAGTTTAAAACTGTTTAAAAGTCAGTAAATATTATTTATAAGTCCCTTTGTTGAAAATAATTTTAACGTGTTTTTCAGGGTTTTACCAAAATGAATAAAACTTTTGGACTGTAAATTATGTTTAAAAGCTTGTTGAAATTCAGAGAGAAGGAAGGTATTTTGAATTTTTGATTCTGTGGGGCAACAAAGGCTTGTTTCCCTTAATCCCTTCTGAAACCATAAACTGTACAAGAGATGGACAGAAGTTTTAATCTCTATTATATTAAAAATAACAATAATCCAGTGGTGGACTGTGCATTACACACTGGGGTCTTCAGTAGTGCTACGTCTGAATCACTCAACCCCTCATTAATCAGTTTACAATGCAGAAACCAGCTTTGCATTGCATTTGAAAATTCCTGTGGCCTCAATAAATGCCTCTAAATAAACAAAAAAATAAATGTTTTTATTTAAATAAATTCAGAATATTATTTATTATATTTATCATTTTACTCATTAAAAAATCGGATTATTTGAAGACAGAGTCCATCCTCTTCTCTTTCCTCAAAGACAGTTTGATCACCCTTCCATGTAGATTATCAGTTCCTTGAGAGAGCCGAGTATGTCCAGTTGTGTTTTTGCGTAGGTTTTAATTCGCTTTAGAGCCAAAAATGTCCGCTCAACAGGCACAGTGAAAACAGGGATGGTCAGCACCAAACACACAAATCTGTTCAGCTGTTCATGCTCTGTCAGATTTTTCTGATGAAGGAAGTCAAGGAGATCAGTGGGAGATTCTCTTGCTAAATCGTCTATGGCACACATTACAGTCAGCTCTGTTTTTAACTGAGACAGATCAAAACGTGCTCCACGTCTCTGTCTCAAACTGGAAAAGGCTGCATGAGACTTCCTGAAACTTCTGTCCGACCAGGAGGTCTGAATACTGTGATGTTGTCTAAGCCTGCTTGAAGGCCCTGTTGACACCAACTCAAAATCTGATTGGTTTAAGGTGATGAATGCCCGACAATGATTTTGCATTGACCCTGCCTGGCAACAAAAGAAAGGTGAAATGCGATTGGTTAAATGCTCCAATGTGAAAATACGTCTGTCTGGATGCAGCATTACCATCAAAAACACAATAAAAGGGAATGGAAGGACCATTTGGAATGATTTCATGAGTATACATGGGCAAAATATAATTAACACATGATTCAGTTATTTTTTTAGGCCTTCAGGGAAGGTCGTGAAGGCCCTGACATCCCACCACTGTAATAATTCAGTTTAAAAATGGAAAGACCTGATAAACCCACGGTATTACAGAAGTTAATTCAGTCACCAATATTTTCACAGTATAGACACCGCCATCTTTGAGCCACACAACATCAGTAGGTAGTGATTGGTCTGAGTAGGTTTGAGTTTCTATGGCAACTGCTCTCACCAATCAGGAGCGAGCTTGTTGGAACTCCACACCTCAACCACTTGAAAACAGGCTCGGGAGAATCTGTCAAACGTTTCAGATGTTCGACGTGAGACCACATACTTTTATTAAGGCATCCTATTGGTCAGTTTATAACTTCAAAAAAGAATAAATATCAATAAAGAAAAAATATTTAATAAAATAGGATTAGCAAGAACATGCTAAAAAATGGAGCAGAGAAAGAATAGGAATAGGATTTTGGTTTCTTGAAACCAGCTGGTACTTCCTGTTTGGAACGCAATGGGGGAGGAGTCACTCAGTCCTGTTCTCATATGGAGTCAGCGGTTAAATATTTAGAACAGAAACAAATCAAACATAAATCCTCTGTCTACTGAACATTGGACAGACACTTGGTTGTGGTTTCATTTAAAAGCGATCATGTGTTTTGGCCATCTCTGGTTTACAGTTTATGGTTAGAGCTCACTGGGGAAAAGGGTTTCAGCCTGTCATGACCACTTTGGTCACTCTATATGTCCTCCTTCTAAACATACATTGAGAGCTGCTGATGTGGTGTTTTTGAAATTGGACACAAAGATGTTGTTTTAGAAGTTGGGGCATCTGGATTAGTGTCTTCCTGAAATATATTTTTGTTCCCTGGTTTGAAAACACTTCAATCTTTCAATTTACCTTTGGCTGCTTTTGCTGCAGACAAAACTTGTGTAGCTCTTATGTAAATTCTCTAAGAACAAAAATGGAATGAAAAGGTTCCTTAAGTCATCATAAACTGATAAAACATCAGAATTTTTGAAGAATTTCCGCCTGACAGGAACGTGTAAATTGATGTATGCCTTTGTTCGGGGAATGGAAATAACCATGTAACCATCCATGTTGTTTCTCTGTCTCACTCTTTGGTGCATCTTACATCTCTGGTGATGCTGCCATGTTGTCATCATCGCATCCTCCTCCTCTTCCTCCCTGCATTCCTTCCTTATGACCTCCTGGTGTGTTTGTCTTTGTTGTGCATTTTGTGCTGCTCTCTCTTGGGGGGAAATCAAAGCGCAATCCATTAGAGTTCCACCCAGCAGGGCCGAGGAAGGCCTCGGTCAGTGAGCTCATCAAGGTAACTGCACTGCAAAAAAGAACATCACATGCTCGCACAGTTTGACCACAGAGATGTGGACGACAAGCTCAGAAAGATGGACGTTAATCGAACAATGAAGAAAATGTAGCCATAAGCACATTGGGGGGAGATCAGTGAGTGAAAAGATGATCTCACCCAGTGTTTTTCAACCGGTGTGCTGCCGTGAGACATGGTCAGGTGTGCCGTGGGAAATTACCCATTTTCCCTGATCTAAAAATATTTACCATCTCCAGGATATCAGCTCTGTGTTCATCCAAACGGGGCCCTCGTCTTTAGCGGTGTAGCTTTCCACAGAATCCAGTATCAGAACCGTGGAACAAGTGAACAAAACCACGAATCTCAGTGAAGAGAGTCTGTCTGGCATCACTACATCTCCCATGATGCATTGTGTTAAAGTGACAGCATCTCTGCGCTACAATGAGTCTTCCCTGTTCACTGTCTTGAAACCACAACGAACACACTTAAAACAGTTTTTAAATCTTCTTGATGAAATCAGAGGTCAACGGTTTAGTTCTCCTTCAAGGTTTGTGTTTTATGAATAGCCAAACATCCCAGAGTTTGGTCCAAGTCATTTTTCTAACTGAAACACTTTTCTAATAATGTCTGGATTATTTTATAAATTGAATTTAAGAAGAAGTAATAACAACATTTAAGAAACAGGATTAAGGTGAAGTGGCCTACAGACATAATTAAACTAAATTGAAACAATTTAATCATCTTTTCTTTAAAATGATTCATCCAACTAAATTCATGATTTAAATTTTGAACCCCCCCCCCCCTCTCAAAAAGAAAAAAGCTTGCCTTGTGTGGTTTGTTTGTCCTGCATGTGCATGATAAGATGCTGAAAAGAAGAGACATGATGTGCAAAGCACAGAAGCTGCTAGCTGTTTTTCTTGGTGCCTGTCCTGGCTGAATACATTTGACTATAAGCTTCTGTTAGATTTGTCATTTTTATTCCTTTTTTTTTTACACTAAATCCTTATTAAACAAATAAGGAACAATGAAGTGTGCTCCTTCAGCCTGAAAGGGAGTTTCTCTCCTAACAAAGTTAAGATACGGACATCTTTGGAAATTGAGTTTTTTTATTTTATTTTTTATTTAATTTAATCTGTTTATAAGATGAACAGAGACCCAAACAAGAAAAAAATTGCATGAGATTTATTTTTTATTTCTATATCTGATTTATTGGTTTATTTGAATATTAAACATAATGGAATACTAAAATAAAAAGGTGCAAAACCACAAAGCCATTTAAAATATCAATACATTGATTTACATAAACAAAATGAAAAAAAGATGTTGAAAGATGATACCATTTTCTTGACAGTGTTTGCTGTAATGCAATAAATACACACACATGAGATTCATTAAATATAGTAATTAGCAATTAAAGTCAAGTACAGTTTGATTTGTTGCTTGAGTGGGAAGAGGTGAATTCATATAATCCCACCTCTGTTGAGTTATTTATAAGATAAAAAACAGACAATTTGTCAAGTGACAAAATGGAGTGCTTATTGATAGTCCTCTGAAAACATTCTTACATCATTTAGTAAACATTATTATCTATCACACCTACTTCTTGCTTGTCATCAGAATGCATTATCATATTAATCCAGCAGCGATAGGTTTTTGAACATATTTCAAATACCAACAACACAAGTGTGATGCTCTACAGCTCATGTAGGAAAATAATACTTTTACAAACATTACAAGACATTTTTAGAAACACAATCTCCTGATTACTCCCCCAGTTGCAGCCTTTTAACTAACATTATAAAGAGTAGCTGGTGCAGTTTTACTGACTTGGTTGCAATATGAGATATTGCCACCAGATGGCACAACTTTGTTCCCCCTATTTTAAGCTTTCAGTAGAACTTTTTGAGTTTAGTGTTATTTCCTCCACAGGAATCATCAAAAAAAATAGCCAATCCTGTTTTTTTCTTCTTCATTTTAAAAGAAAAAAGCCCTCCATCAGTCACAGACATATAAGTTTAGTCACACTGCGTTTACAGCACTGTTTACATTTGTCACTCTTTTTGGACTAACGCAAGTAAATAGAGACATCAGGCTTAAACAGTTTTGGGTAACTGATACAACATATCACGGTAAAGATTCACTGCAGAATCAAAGAAGAACCTGTTCAACTTAAAAAATAGCTCCTTCTGAAACAAAGATACATGTATGAATCAATATCATCAAGGAGCTGCAGTTTGTTTTTTTAGTGTCCTGAGTGCCAACTCAGAAGTAGAAATTGTTCCAATTGTCAAACCAAAACCTATTTTTGGTTTCACCACATTGAGTCCTGCTTTGAGCCCATGACAAGAAACAAAAAAAAAAATATTTTAGGATGTCCACTACAGGGGGTGTTAGCTGCAGAATCAAAGTAAATCAGTAGCTGTTTTTAAATAGATAAAAGTAATCGGAATAAACGCATGATCAAAATAAAAATCCGTCATGTACACGCGCCGTTCGGAATACTTTGCCCCGATCAGATTCATTCAGATAAAAATTTCCTTCCGATTAGAATAGGTGGGTTATGCTGATTGTTGATCTACAATTTGTTCCGATTGTGGGTCACTACTGGGCTGGCTTTACGTCATGCATAGACAGTGTGGCGCTCCAGAGGAGGCTTTGGACCACAAATGGGACCGGCCGGCTCCTCCGCGCGAGCGAACCATGTCTCAGAGGAGAGCAGCCGGATGTTTGTGGGCAGGAGAGGGTGCTTTGTTAAGGTGTGCACTCCGGAGGAGGCTTCAAACCACAGTCCATCCGGCTGCTCTGCGTGAGCAAGCTGCAGAACTCAGGAGAACCGTGTCGCCCCGGAGAACTGTGTCTCCAAGCAGAGGAGCGGCTTTGGGACGGTGTGTGAGCTGGCGAAATGCAGAAATGCTCATGATTGCAAACAATCACATGAATTTGTGTTTCCAATCGTGTCCAGACAAAATAAAGGCAGATGTTATTCCTACATATTCACGTGCAGTCAAGATGCACGTTGATTGCGGTATTGACCGCATGGATTTTTTAAGTCCATCAACATCTAAATGTTGTTTGCACATATTAGCCGTATCCTAACCCTTCTTCCGGGAGCGTGCAGCCAAGAATAAAGCACTGGCCACATGAGTTTAAGAAATTATGAGCGAACAGGCATTCAATAATAATCAAAACAATAATAAAACCAAGTTTAGAAGATCATCACGCTCTATGCCGCAGCTCGCTATATTTACGGCTCCGGCCGTTTCCGGTATTTTAGATAGGTCTGCGAATGTTAAAATGACTTGGTCATGCGCTCAATTTTTTGGGACGCATGCACACAGTTCATTTCTAAGACGATCTTTTATCCAATCAAAGCTATTTTTGTACATGTAACCACAGCTAGGACACTTTTCATGTGCTGCGGGTCTTGGCATTACTCCGCTCTGCTCCAAAAATCTAAGCTGCTCATAACAAATGTGTATGAGGAACAGCATTTGCATTCGTCTGCTATTGTTTCTCCATTCCAAATGTGTTTCTGAAATTTTTTGGTTCATAAAGGGCCTTGCATCTAACTTGCTTTCCTTTTAAATATAATATTTTTTCAGATTTTCAAAACTTTAAGGAGTTTAAAGTCCATTTTTGATTAGTTTATGCGAATCTACTCTTTGTACATCTAATTCTGAAGTACTTTTTTTTTTTCCTTTAGACTAAAAAAGTCACAAGTGACCCAAATCCATTTGTCCAGTTCAGAGTGGGACACAAATCCTTTGAAAGCAAGGTGAGACGGCCTCCGCATCATAAAAATCCCATTATGTCTTCTGTGAAATAGACTTCATTTTCTTAACTCGTCTTCTTCTCCAGACCAAATACAAAACCATTCAACCACTGTGGGAGGAAAACTTCACCTTCCTCATCCATAACCCCAAAAAACAAGAACTAGAAGTGGAGGTAGGAAGTCCTGTGCTGATTCGGTCGGGCATCTTTAGTTGCAGTTACAGGTTCGGCTCATGTTTCAAAACTTACATCTCAAAGGTGAAGGATGCCAAGCATGAGTGTTCAATGGGAACCATATCGGTTCCTCTGAGCCGCCTGGTGGAGGCCAAGAACATGATGCTGAATGAGCATTTTCCCATGAAGAACCAGGGGCCAGGCTCCACTGTAAAAATGAAGATGGCTCTCCGGGTAAAAAATTGAAAATGGACAAAAAAATGGCTTTTTTTTTTTATTTTTATTAATCACCTTTTGTTTTAGGTGTTGAGTCTAGAGAAGGACACATCTCCTGGCACAAGGTCTAACCCATCCGCAGTCCAGGTCCACAAGTCAAGCTCTTCTAGCCCGATGCCTAGCCCCTCTGTGTCCTCAGAGTCTGCCATGCCAACCCCAAACGACCCCAGCATCCCCCGCTCCGCCTCCGTGTCAACCCAGGACCAGCAAAGGGAGCCCACGAGGCCCACAGACTACAAGGACACCGGATCAAACCTCATGAGAAAAGGGGGACGTGGAGGCTTAGCGGAGAATGGGCGGAGCACCTCCAACCTGGCCCTCTCTGGCTCCCAGCTGTACCTGGCTGATGGCAAAGAGTCAACACCCAGCATCGCGTCGGACATCTCCAACCCCTACGCCACTCAAGAGCTACAGCAGAGACTCCAACAGCTTTATAAGTATCTGTCTAAACAGCTTTTTTTTGTGGGGGAGTGGGGTACAAAAAGGGTCTTTCTTCATCTGAAGAGTCATTTCACCTGGAATATGTCTGCATTATTGAATATTGACAGTTTTATTTTCTTTTTGAGGAAAATAGCTGGAACAGAACTGTCTCCATCAGATTCACGCAGCTTTATTTCTCGTCCGTTTACTTTTTTTTCTCTGTCTTCAAATAATGCAGAAATGAAAGTGTGATTGTGAGGGACAAGTCATGCAACTAGCCAATAGTTTGTTTTTTTTTTGCTTGGGAGGCCATTTAAAATTTGTTTTAAAGGAAAAAAAACTCCTTTTAAAGAACACAGAAAACATTTTTCAGAGGCTCTGAATGGTCTTGTGTTTTAGGTCAAGAAGGTTCGGTTAACTTTAGCTTGCTAGGCAGTAAAAATGTCTCAGTGGTTGCAGGATTTCACTGACAATCATCTTTACACTCAAATGTTGAAGTAGAAATTCCGCAAACAACAGTTTGTAACAATAAGGCATGAAATGAAAAAATGATTTGGAACAAAGTTTCTTTTAATTTTCCTTATCCTCAGGTTCACACCGCCATGTGTTTGCTTATCATTCTTATGCAAACACATTGTAATATTAGTATTTATGCTGTTTGACAAGTTTTTGATGAGCTTAGAAATGTGGCTCCATTAAAAAAAGAAGGGAAAGAAAAGGGCTTCCTCCCGAACTCATCACTGCTATCCCTTTCCAAAATGTTACATTTAGCGGAAAAGTGTATTCATTTCTCTGATTCCATTCAAAAAAAAATTAACTTTCATAGAATATAGATTCAGTGCCAACTATTTAATTGATTTTAAATATTTGTTTATTTTTGCATAAATTCGGGTTCCAGCTCATTAAACCCACAAAAAGAGGATTTCCGAAAAAGTGGAAAAAGACACTTAGAGAGAGAGAATACTGTGAATAAATCAACACTTATCAGTGAAAAGATAGAGATTGTGATCCCATCAAATAAATCAAAATAAAGTATTTCGTTATATGGTACTTCAATAGTATTGAAGTATTTTATTGAAGTATCAGGACCCAGGGCCTGCTACAAGATTAAATTTGTATCTCCATCCAGATCCTCAGCAGAAGAAATCATGAAGTCCTCTAGAACTGTTTCAGTGATTTTATATTGACGAAAGCGGAGTTAACTGACACCAGCGCTGGACATTGAACCCCCAAATCATGACTGATTGCAAAGATTTCACACATGACCTCAAGCAGCTTGGGTTCTGCTCCTCACCACTCTTCCTCCAAACCCTTAGACCTTGATTTCCAAATGAAAGGCAGACTTTACTTTCATCGGAAACCAGGACCAGGGACCACTGGCCAACAGTCCAGTTCTTCTTCTCCTTGGCCTAGATGAGACGTTTCCTTCGTTGGTCCAGGCTCAGAAGTGGCTTGACCTGGGAAACCTGACAGTTGTAGCCCATCTCCTGAATGCACCTAAATGTGGTTTTAATGCTGTTACTCCACCTCATTTCAGTTTTTCTGGATGTCTGCATGTTCGTCAATCTTGTTTTTTTGTTTTTTTTTGGCAGTGCATCTTCTCCTGCCACATTTTGCCTTCCATTAGACTTTCCGTTCATCTGCTTGTATTCAGCGCTCTGTGAACAGCCAGCCTTCTTAGCCATGAACTTTTGGGGATTACCCAGAATGATGATCCTCTGGATAGCTGTCAGGTCTAAAATCTCCCCCAAATTGAACCAAGCTGAGACAATTGAATCAAACTGAACCAATTTAAAGACATTTGGGGAACCTGTGCAGCTGGTTTGAGTTTAGTAAAGATTAGTTGGTGAAATTCAGTTGAAAACATTCATCCCCTCCAGAATTTGAGCAGATTTCTCCACAGTAGTGTCGTTTTTCTTTAAATCATGTTTTTGTGGGTTTTACTAGCTGGAACCCCCAATTTAAGTAATTTTTTGGAAAGGGTATGTATGTACTTGTGGTTCAGGCGTTGTACAGTTCTCATACTTTCTGACTGTAATCCCAAACTGAGCTAATAGCGGACTATGTCATAGCTTGTTCTTAAATGTGGAGACTCTTTGGTTTGTCGTTCACAATCATTTACAATCAGTCACGGTCCAAAAGGACACAGGCTCTTAGTTTTCACCCAATGGAAAATGCTGTAAAGATCTTTTGTAGTGTTTCTTTGACTGAATGTTCCAATCTTTGCTGTTGAAATGACTGCCTCTGTGTGTGTTTGTGTGTGTGCAGCGGTTCTGGCCTATCACACCCTCCTCTGGGGGAGATCAGGCTAACGATCCGATACTCCATGCAGAGGAACAAACTGGTTGTGATCGTTCACTCCTGCAGGTGTGAAGCTGCTAAAGATCCTATGAAATCAATACCAAGCCTTTTCTAAAAACCAGAGTTTTCACCTCTGACACTTGAACCTGCTCTCGCAGAGACCTGATCTCATTCACCGATCATGGCTCCGATCCGTACGTCCGCCTCTACCTGCTCCCTGACAAGCGGCGCTCTGGCAGAAGGAAAACCCATACCATAAAGAAAAGCCTGTCCCCCGTATACGATAAGCCGTGAGTCCACCTCTTCCTTCCAAATGTTTCTGATTATTTTTCATATCAAATGGCGAGTTTTTCAGAAGCTGGGCGGTTTCTTCCCACTCAGGTTTGAGTTTGACGTTTCCTTGGTGGAGCTACACAGGAGAATTCTGGATGTTGCAGTCAAGAACGGTGGCGGTATCCTCTCCAAACACAGAGGCCTACTTGGAAAGGTATACATATATATATATATGTGTGTATATATATATATATTTATAGTTTTTTTTAGCTGTCTGAACTCTTTATAACTCCTCTACTAATGGAACACAATCAGTTTTGTTAGGTGCTTTGAGCTTTTTGTAATTCAGTCTCCTTCCTCTCAGATATTCTACTGTTTGGACTCTTGAAAGAATGATTGTTTTCTTTTTTTTCTCATCAGGTTCAGGTGGATTTGAATTTTGAAGAAATACATAAAGGTTTGACGCTATGGTGGGTACTAAACCCCAAACACAGATTTGTCCAAATTTACAGCTCATGAAGAAGAATAAAAGTCAAACATACTTGGAAATCCGAGTGGGAAATCATAAATAAACATTTCCCGTAAGACAAGTCGATCATGGTTGAGCTAAACAAACACACTGGTCTAAAGCTTTAATCTGCAAACATTCAACACAGGTCCTGGAGGTCTAAACCTCACATTTTATGTAGTTCCGAAAGTGTTTAAAGTACAAATGTCAAATTCTGGTTTCACAGTTGTAAAGAGAATTTCCTATGACTTGTTCAATGTTTGTCAACCAATGGCTCCATGAGATTATCTAAATGTTCAAATAAATCAAAATTTCTAAACTAAATGTAAATGCCGATTCTAAACCTCTAAAATGTAAATTAAATATTTTTTCTAAATCCAAACTTTAAAATAATCATTAAATGTAAATTCTAAATCAAAACGTTAAATGTATACTAGTGGTCAAAAAGGAAAATAAAGCAAACTTTACAGGCAACTAACTAAAAACCATGTTCATAGTCAAGAACACTCTTGGTGACTTTTTATAAAGGAGCCTATATCATGCAAACTCAACTTTTTTGAGCTTTTAAAGGGATTATGATGTCAATTCCTCACAAAAAAAACATTGATCCATTCACCAGTCAGTACTAAACCCTTAACACAGATTTGTCAAAATGTAGGGCTCATGAAGAAGAATAAAAGTCAAACATACTGAAATACACTGACTAAGGTGTTGAGGGCTTGGAATTCACTCAAAAAATGCTTAATTGGAAATGTAAGTATGTCAAAAAAACAAAAAACAAAGTCTTGGTATTTAAGGTCAAGATATTAGAACTGGGCAGAACTCCTCAACTGTGTTTGAGATTCACTGACTACAAATAAAACTGTCAAAAATAATCAGCTTACAATGGAATTAAAATGGAATTTGGAACATTTTTATTTTAACTTCAAACATATTTTTAATTGTTGCAGCAGCAGGAATTTCCCTAAATGGCGTATACTTATATAGAGCTTTTCTACCTTCCTTGAAGGCCCAAAGCGCTTCACAGTCCCATTCATCCATTCACACACACACACACACTGCTGAACACTGGAGCAACCTCCCACCAGAGGCAAAGTGGGGTTCAGTGTCTGCCCAAGGACACTTTGACACATGGGCTGGCAAGGCGGGACTCGAACCTTCAACCTTCCGATCAGAGGTCAACCGCCCTTCCACTGCACCACGGCCGCCCCAACCTAAGCATCTAAGCTTAGGTTGATCTAAGCAACCACTTCCAACGAAAAGTCTGTGTAAATGCACATTTCAGGCTTCGAGGGTTCCAAACTCTCGCATTCACGCAGAATTTCGCAGGTTTTTTACGACCAGTTTTGGGCTCTACTTACAAAAAGACATTGAATGTGTGTTGAAAGTTAAACCAGTTTTAACTTTGATCAGTAAGGGACTCACATTATGTAGGGACATATGGATGGCCGACTGTTTGAAAAGGGTTCATGAAGGAGAAATTAATCATTGTTTCCCAGCTGGATTTTTGACACTTAATCTTTCATATATAGAAATAAAGCCACAAAAGAAAAAGCCTGAAGCAAGATTCACTGGATTTACACCGCTTTGACAACCTTGCACCAAGCTTCTTCAACCTGCAGGTGACAGACAGGCACTAATAAACGGAAGAAGAAGAAGAAGAAGCCCCTCCTTGCTCATCCAGTGTGAACACCATATGCTGAATGCGTGTTCAAGCATGCGTGTTTAGCGTGTTTGTGTTCACACGTCACATGCCCGAAAAACCTGTGTTTTTATAGGTCAGTTTCTGCAGTGTGGCAGTAGTTCATCAGAAATTCACCCCTGAGTTGTGGGCGGGACTGTTGTTGCAGAGCAAGCCGTCCCTCATTTCCCATCATCCCTTTCTTTACACACTCTCCTGCTAGCTTACAGCCACTCACACCTCCAACCTAACATGACCAGTGCTACAAAAATGGCGACCAATATTGGAGCTATGCAGCCGTATAGGAAAAATGCTACAAGTTTGTTTTGTTTCTTTAAAATCCCTTTCCACCTGGCCTTAAAAAGACTTTTACTTATATCTATTCGTCTACATCTTCATTGAAATAAAATAGGACTTATAACTCTGTCCTGTCAACAGGTGTTGTTCTGTAAAAAGCTGCTGATGGTATCCAGGTTTAAAAACTGAAAACAGAGCAGAAAAGGTGCCTGAAAGTCTAAATCATATTCAGAAAATAGATATTTGAAAACGCTTTAGATGACAACACAATGACAATTTTTAAATCACTGCTTTAAATATAATCTATTTGTAAGATACATTGCTTTTTTTTTAAAGCTTGTAATTATTGTTGTGGTTTTTTTTAAAGTAAATATCAAACCTTGACCCTAACTTTGTCGTCCTGCAGGTTTGAGCTGAGCGAAGACGGCCGAGAAAAGGCGCGACATCCATGAGGAGTTTTCCTCACCCTGAGCACTTGCATCCTCGTCAGCGTCGTATCTCCACACTTCCACTTAGCTTTCCTCATCACTCATAAAAGGAACTCTCTTCTAAATTTCATGTAACCACATCAGGCAAATCTCCCCTTCAAGGGTGGGGGAGTTAAAGGGAGCGTTTGAATGTTTTACACAATGTACTGCTGTGGAATTCTAGTTGTAGTTAATAGAGGAAGCTACCTTCCCAGCAGTTTCCACATGACTGTAAATAATGTAAATTGATGCAAACCAGAGTATACTGAGGTGTCTTACAGGCCAAATAATTGTTGATCATTTTATCTGATTTCTTCCTTTTTTTTTAAATGGCTTTAAAAATATAGTTTCTGAAGTAGAAAAGGAGTCACACCAAAGATAGAAGTATTTAATTATTTTACGTTTATGGGTTTTGGTAACACGTCTCCACGCTGGCTTTACACTGCTGTAATAACACAATCTCCAAACCAAGTACAATTTATACACAATTGTCGCTAAAGTTACGCAAATTTGTTGTTTTTCTGGGACAAATTTGTTAGTTTCTCTCGTAAATAGATATGTTTTTATGTCAAACCAAGGCCACCGCAGAGTGTTATTGCCTTTTCTTTTTTAAAACTGCGACTGTTTGCACATATGTATTTGAAAAAAAATCTGTCTATGATCCTGAGTATTCAATGTAAAAATCTACAGAAAATAAATAGCATTTTTTAACCAATGAGGAAGATTTTATCTTAGGTCTCTTTAAAAGAAGAAAAGCTTTGTTGTTTACGTATAGAGCACAGAATAGCAAGAAAAATGGTAGTTTTATTGTATCTATTCACTGCTTTTTGATGCCCTGGTGAATTTTCAGCTGTTTTTATTCCTCTCCTTCAAAAACATGAATGATTTGTTCTTGTTTGTTGTAATTGATTGATTTCTCAGTTCTCAAACAAAAAACATAAAGCTAATTAAAAAAAAAAAAGTTCAGCAAACTGTCTTCATGTATCCAAGATCACAAAGTACAGACATGTAATAATAGGTTAAAATATTACATATTTCTGTATAATTTTCTTGTTAGTTTGACTGAAAAAATATATGGAAACCAGAAAAAAACAGACAGTCTGTCTCAGCTACTTCTGGGCGGAGGCGGGGTGCACCCTGGACAGGTTGCCTGTCTGTTGCAGGGAACACGATCATTTCCATACACACACCCAGAACCTTTTAGAGTAACTGATAAACATATAAAGCATATTTTTGGACTGTGGGAAGAAGCCAGGCGGCCTGAGAAAAAACTCACTCATGCACGAGGAGAACATGCAAACTCCACACAGAAAGGACCCAGCTGGGATTTAAACCAGGGCCTTCTTACTGTGAGGTGAGAATGCTAACCCCTACACCCCCCTGAAGCCTGAATTTATAAGCCATGAAAGTATTTTTTTAATAGAGTAAAAGAAAAAATGGTGACCTAAAATATTCCATAGCTACTTTTTGCTATGCAATATGAAAATTGACTGCGACTGTGTTGTGCAGAGCAACATAACTTATATCCACAAGGGGGCGCTTGAAACTAGAGGGGCCTTTTGTAAACAATTGCTGGAACACTATCTTTTTTTTAAGTGACTATTCGCACGTAATTAGGGTTGGGTTTAGGTAAGGGTTAAAATACGAGCAGGCACTGCAGCTACGTGTGCCCAACATGAATGTGCTTGGTCATGGGTAAATACGAGTGAATAACATCAGCCTTACTTTTTTGAAGTTTACTTTGCCTCTTACATGAGTGTCACAACATTATAAATTTGTTGATTCCAGAAATGTTCCATTTTTCTGCTTGACCATAAAGGGAAACCTCTGCATATTTAGTACATTCCTGGTGTAATATAGTTCTATACATTTTCTTTAAAATTAACAAAAAAAATAGAAATCTCTTACAAATATTTCATGTCTCCCACAATTTCTTTTTTCAGATGTAAAGTCCTGAAAGGTTTGTGCCGAGTGAGAAATCCTAAATGAACATTTCCTGTCAGACAAATAAGTCGATCATGGTGGAGCTAAACAAACACACTGGTCTAATGTTTTAATCTGCAAACATTCAGCACAGGTTCTGGAGGTCTAAACCTCACATAGGGTCAAGGGTCAAAAGAGAAAAAAAAAACAACATTTCCAGTAAGTTCAACATTCATGTTGGGGGGGCTGTTTGTAGAGTTGGACAATCTGAGAAAAAGGTATTTACTTTTTTGTGTAGTTCCCAAAATGTTTGAAATACAAATGTCAAATTCTGGTTTCACAGTTGTGAAGAGAATTTCCTATAACTTGTTCAATGTTTGCCAAATAATTTAAAATTTCAAAACTAAATGTAAATGTTGATTCTAAATTTCTAAAACGCAAATTAAATATTTCTAAATTTAAATGTTGTAATTATCATTAAATGCAAATACTTTAAATGTATACTAGTAATCAAAAAGAAATCTCCAACATGCACAGTAAATATCCTTAAATTGGCTTTTCATTCACTGGCATACATCTCTCCTTGTAACTGTTCTAACTTTTTCTATCTTGTTGCTAACTGGTATTTCAATAAGGAGAGTGATTGACAGATTTCAGAGAGACACAGGAATTTATTTGGCGGTTGGGCTCTGGGCTGGAGAGATCTTGCATGCTTGCAAATTCACCGTCAGGCATCCATTTTCCCAAGGAACGCCATATTCTCCCCGCTAATTGAGAGGTATCTGAAGGTGTACCTGTATATATTCAGATAGATAGATAGATAGCTTAGCCCTTGTCATGGTAGGGAGAACACATCAATGTAACCTTTGTGCTATCTTAGATGATCCCACCCTTACATTGACGTAATATCCCTACCATGACAAAGGTGGATAAAGGTGGAAAGATTTCATGTAATCCATGGAGACCAGTGAAGATCACAAATCATTGAAGAAAAAAGGTTCAGCGCACTGTCTAGTGGGTCTAGATGACCCAACTCCCAATGTTAAAGTGCCTAGGATAGAACAAGGGGTAAGCTTAAACATCAGGAACTTTATTCATCCATTATGGCTTGGACAAAACACACCTAATTGCACACGTCACCTCCCATCTAGCAAGGCAGTTACATTACAACCATTCTCATTAATAAATGTAGAAAAAAAATCATTTCATTCTGACCTGTTGATCTAATGACGCAAAGCTAAAAAAGAAGCAAAAACGAAAACATTTGGGTCATGACTAATGCCTATTATTAAAAGAAAAGAAAGCTGGTGATGAAGGCACTGTTGAAGCTGTTAGGGTTCAGGGCAGGGAGGAAGGTTGTGGCACTTCTGTTGCTCATATTTCGGCCCTCCATCAGGCGTCGGACCACAGTCCGGTTTCGGTGTTCCAGAGAAGTGTGCCTCATCCCCCTGACGACCAATAGTAGGACTGGAAAAGGAAACACACATTCCTGAACTTCTACATTTCATGAAGAGAAGTTGTTTGTAAGAAAATTATTTTAAATTCAACAAAACAAAAGTTTAGCAAACTAATATTCTTTCTTTGTTTTAAAAGTTTTGCATAAAGCAGGAGTGCATCAAAACAGTTTCCATTGTTTAGGTTGCACATATTTTGTTTTCTGCAGGATTAAAAAGACAGCAGTTATTTAGTTTTTCTGCTGCTGGTTTGGGCTGATAACAGACCTGTAGCTGCTGTAATCTGGTTTGCATTTCCTAAATCGGAGCCGTTTGGAGTTTTCTCCACATTGAGGGACACAGTAGCGCCAAGGCTCCCAGCCATCCCAGGTTCCTTTTACTGGAAAAGAGCAAACGCTGTAACAATGTAGAACAGGTTTCATCTTCTGGCATTTCAAAGGGGAGATTTGATTAACTTTTTTAGGCTATAAAGCTTAAACTAGAACCTTATTTGTTGCTATGCTTTAGACTGAATGAATGAATTAAAAAAATAAAATAACAAACAATAAACACGATTTTAAAAGTTCACGTTGAGCTAGAATAAAAATGCGTTTGTGTGAATTAATCAGTGTTAATGCAAAAGAGAAAGACTACACTTCTGTTCTTGCATTAACAAAATGACATCTTCCGGTAAGCCTCGAGCAAACAGCTCACAAACACCCAAGGAATTGGTCAAATGCAGAGAAAATAATTCACACACACTCAAGTGTGAGACAACTGATGGGACTTTAACTTAAACAAAAAAAAACGATTTGGTCCTAACCATTTTGTGTCTGAAGGAGTTTAGATCCGAGTTACTTACAGTTGCGACATTTGTCGACATCATAGCAGACTTGTGATTCCAAGAGTTTGGTTCCACTGCAGTACGAGCCGTTATGAGCTCGAACACATTCACGATTGCGAGTCTGTTTGCCACCTATTCTCTTGCAGTTAATATCTTTGTCACCAAATGGATATTTACACTTGCTCCACTCAGACCATTCTGTCCATTCTCCATGCACTGTAAAAACACAGAAATTGGTTTATGTTGGATTTTAATCTCTGTCAGTAATTTCAATCTATTAGTAAGATTTTGTAAACCACTAAGCAGATAAAGTGTTTATCACATTGTGAACAACGTAAAAGATTAGAAAATGTGAACCTGGGCAGTGGACTTTAGTAAAACAAGTTTTGGTAATACGTCTCTCTCCAGAACAAGCGCGACCACCATATTTAGGAGCGGGGTTGTCGCATCGCCTTATTGACTCCTGAAGTCCCACTCCACAGGTGACAGGACAGGGAGAGAAAGATGACCAAGAGCCCCAACTGCCATCCACTGAATCAAAGACAGAAACACAGATGCCTCAGAGATGCAGGATTTTATTTTATTTTAAAATCAAAGTATTGAAGTACAGTTAAAAAACACATCAAATGATCAAGAGAGAACAGTTTAGTGCATGGTTAAAAAAGTGAAGTCGGCACGTTTGTTTCAGTTACCACAAACCGATCTGTTAGAAAGTCCTAATGTAATCACAACACAAAGCTAAATTTGTATTGTCAGTCTGTAACATGTCAGGTTTGTTTATAATATTAATAATAATAATGATGGATTCTATGCTTTTCCAGATGCTCAAAGCGCTAACAATGTCTGTCCATTATTCATTCACTCCTTTTTCATGGTGCGCTACTGATGTAGCCTCAGCTGCCCTGTGGCAGGCTGGCAGGGGCGGGGCTTCCAGTATGCGCCTACGGCCCCTCTGACCATCGCTGGGACATTCATAGGAATTCACACACCAATGGAGCTGCACTGGAGGCAGGGAAGATAAAGTGTCCTGCCCAAGGACACAACGATAGTTGACTGGAGGGAGCATGGAGCAGGCCGCCGACCCTTTGATCATTGGCCGGCCTGCTCAACCGCCTGAGCCGTGGCTATGGTGAACCGTCCCAGGATTTTCTGCCATCAATAATTTGTTTATAACTGAACTGAATTATTCAGTGTCAAAAAGGGGGTTGGTAGTCTAATACTGAGTTCATATCGGGCATGTGCATGCTCATAGATATTTTGCTTTAGGAGGCTTCAAAAGTTCTCAATAGGGTTGAGGTTAGGGGAAGATGTGGGGCCACACCATCAGTATATCTTCTTTTCTCCCCAGAGCAGCCAATGATGCAGAGGCATTCCTTGCAGCTTGAGACGGTGCATTGTCATGCATGAAGATGATTTTGTTACGGAAAGCACAGTTTTTCCTTTTGTAATAAAGAAGAAAGTGGTCAGACAAAAACTCCACATACTTTTCAGAGGTTACTTTCTCACCTTCAGGGAACCTAAAGGGGCCGACCAGCTCTCTCCCCTTAATTGCGGCCCAAGCATGACTCCCCCACCTCCTTGCTGATGTCACAGCTTTGTGGCCATCCACCAACCACCCACTTACTCCATCTGTTTGGACCATCCAGGGTTTCACGGCACTCATCAGGGAACAAGACTGTTTGATGATGTATGTCTGGGCCCACTGCAGCCATTTGTGCTTGTGAATGTTGTTTAGCTGAACAGAGGGTTTACGTACAACTACAAGCAACTGAAGGGTCCTACACCTTGATGTTTGTGGGACTCCAGAGACACCAACAGCTTCAAACATGTGCTAGCTGCTTTGTAACATAATAAGTTTGCTACAAAATAATTTGGAGCAAGCTGTACATATTAGGTTGTTCTGTTGCGTTTTATCAGCTTAGCTTTTCATTCAGCATTTTTGTCTGTCACTTTATTTAACCTTTTAAGACCTAGCATCCGTGGACATAAGACTTTGGACTATATAAGCACAGTCATTAATTCTGCTTAACTGGGGCCCTGTGACTATGTGTGTAGAGCAGAGGTCTCAAACTCGCGGCCCGCGGGCTATTTGCGGCCCCGAAGATGATATTTACAACCCCCGCCTTAATATGAAAGTTTAATCTTAGTGGGTTCCGCCAGTTTTTTTATGAATGACACTTTTTCAGTGTTGTGTGCGGAGCTGATGAACCAACCAATCACAGTGGGGTAAATTACTCTTGGGGGCGTGACATTGACGTGACATAGCTTGAAGCAGGGAAACATTTAGGGCAGGGAACCTGACAGCCCCCTCCCCGGACAAGCAGGAGTTCCTTACTTTCCTTTTTGGAAATGGTCTATTCGCACATCACTTTCTAAGGAGGGGAGGGGTCAGCTGCGAAGAAAAATTGTAACACACATAAAAAGATGTGTGACAGCTAACGGGGCTGTAGCATTAAAGAGGTGCGAGCAACAACAACATTTAGTCTTAGACACACTTCAAATACTTTGACTTCCTCTTTCGGCTTCTCCCATCTGGGGTCGCCACAGCGAACAAGTCGCATGGTAAATTTGGCAATGTTTTACGCCGGATGCCCTTCCTGACGCAACCTTCTCAAACCGGGCTTGGAACCGGCACAGGGGTAGAGAAGGGAACAGGGAGCAGCCCGGAGTCGAACCCTGGTTTCACGGACGGAAGGCGCTGCAAACCAGCACGAGCTAAACCGGCTCCCTTAGACACACTTCAAATACGTGTGGAAAATGCAACACTAGGCGTGTTTGAGATGAACCAGGGCCTCGCCTGGATCGTTGGCGAGACCAGGTGGCTGCAGGCGGGGAAAGGCGGTGAGATGACGGCAAACGCTGAGCTGCAGCGAGACTGAACGAGAACAGGAAGTTGGAGTTATCCTTAACATTCAGTTGAGTTTTAATGTGCCTCTCCCCCTTAGTATGATCTGTGTTATTATATCTTTTATAATTATATTAATGTTTTGTAATGTATGTAGCCCATTTTGTATCAAAAGATTTTTATTTTTATTGATTACTTTAACTACAAGAACTGTCAGGACATCGTTTCCCTCAATGCATTGTTTTGTAGTCATAATGCTGATTTATTTACTTATTGATTTTTTTCATTTAGGTATTTAATTTTATTTGGTTGAAAGTTTTATAAATACATTTTGTACAGAAAACAGTTAATAACAGAGTACAGTTAATAGTATAGTACATGTTCACAAGTCTGATTCAAACTGGGATTGGCTCTCAGACACTCACCAGTTGCGTGTGTGTGTGCGTGTGTGTGTGTGTGCGTGATGAAGTTCCAGCCCAGCCTCAGCTAGACCCTGCCTTCAGTGGCCCAAAGGTAAATTGAGATTGAGATCCCTGGTGCAGAGGTTTAGCTCACATATTAGCTAGGGTTTTAAGAAGTTAAAGAGGAAAAAAGTGCTTTAACAGATGTGCAAAAAGATTCCACACATGGATAATGGATCTGAACTATATTTTGATCAACTTGTTGATTCAACCCTGTGGACACTAATCACTGCACTTTTGATTGAAGACCTGTGTTTTGTCTTTACAGTAAGATTACCCCAAAACAACATGATTTATACATCGGACATGTAAAAAAATGTAGACTAACCTACCTGGACAGAAGGGCAGATCATTGCATCTTTCTGTTTGACTGTTTTGATCTGGGCAATTCTGGCCCGGCGGGTTTGAGGAAGGGCTCGGGTTGGAACAGGAGCGTTGACGTGTCTTAGTCGCGGGTTTGCTTTCGAAGTGACAGGATGATGAACAGTCCCCCCAGTTGGACCACCCGGACCAGATCCCATGGACTGTCAGAGACAGAGACCTGGATCACCTGTGTTTTTAATTTGCACGCGTGTCTGTATTTGTGCAAGCTGGTTACCAGGACATGGACTCTGACAGACGCTGGTCCGGCTGCTTGTGCCTTTACAATATTCACCACCATATTTTGGTGAGGGGTTGTCACATTTCCTCACAGAGAGTTGCAGACCCTCCCCACAGGTCACAGAGCACGGCCCGGGCTGGGCCCATTCCCCCCAGTTTCCATTCACTGCAGACACCAGACAACATAAGACGATCAACTCTCAGTTACCTTTAAAGGGCCTACATGCTTTTCTTGAGCCTGTCAGAGTCAACTATATCCATATACTGTGTATGATAGTATATTCCCTTGGATTGGGAGGTGCTGGTACTCACAGTGCAGGTTTTTAGAGGAATAATCAGAAATTGATCAAATAATACACTTAAAAGCTCAAAACGTTGATTTTGCATTACATAGGCCCTTTAAATATGAACATTTCATCCAATACCATCTCACCTGGACAATTGGGAAGCTCGCTGCAATACTGACTCTGATGGGCATCTCCAGGGCAGTCATCACCCTTTGGTATAGTGTCTTTGGAGGGAGCCGGGTTGGAGCAGGTACGCTGACGAACTCTTGACGGTATGACGGCATCAGACCGTTGATCATCAATGCAAGTACCTGAGCACTGACCCCAAGCAGACCAACTGGACCATCCCCCATGGACTTATAAGTGGATAAAAACAAGTGAACTTAAAAGAACCGTATAAAACAAATGAACAGAATCTGATGAAACATTTGAATAAAGTTTTGAAGCCCCAAATATTGTCAACAGCTAAAACTTGTGAACTTTAGGGAATTTTAGGAACTGATAGTATCTTCAGAAGGGGCAGGTTTATCTTTTTCTCTCACATACACCATTGCAGAATCTCCTCTACTAGATGAGAATAAAATTTACTCTCTTTGGGGACTACAGTATTCCCCCCATACTCATCCCCCAAAGAATATCAATCACAGATCCTTACTCATCAAAAACACTTCTGAAACATTTTTGATGCTTTGTACAAGATTTTATAAAGAACATTGGGATATTGCTAATTTTTCCCTTTGTTCACAGCAATTGACTGCACTGTAGCATATTTTATACACACATAAATCAGGAGTGTCACTCTCTCACTCTGTGTTGAAAACAGGAGCCCGTTCTTCCTCCTTCATCAGTTCAGTTCCAAAGAGCATCTTCTCCCATCATTCATTCATATGGATGATAATTATTCTCTGCAAATATCCTTCTCAGATTATCAGGATATTTTCTGGCCAATTCTGAGTCAGCTGATGCTATTTCTCCATTCAGGGGAAAACTTTGGTTGGCAGCAATTCAGAATCTGGCGGAACCAGTTTATTGCTTGCTGTGAAATATTCTTTAGCATCCGGCGAGGAAGCAGATGGGCCGGCATACTCTTCATCTCCGCTCCCCTCCTCAGAAATTCCCGTTCAAATATACCCGTTCAGACGCAAAAGTCTCATACAAGCGTCTCGAGTTGTCTGAGTATCTGTGGTGAACCGGAAGAGTCACGTGACTGAAAAAAAAAATCTACGAAGACGGGAAACCGCGAACATTGAAACGCAAGTAAGCGGGGGAAACACAGTACCTTCATTCCTGTGCTAGCAGTTCAGATATATCCAGGTTATAAACATTTCTAAACAAACCATACGTCATTTTGTACGGAAAGCACAGACTTTTGACAGGTTACCTGGACAGGCATTATTAGATGCACATGATTCTGTTTCCTGGGACGGGCCGCTGCACACCTCAACGCACTCAGGAGGACTTCCACAAGTCCTCTGTCTCTTCCTGACTCCCACTCCTCCACAGGTGACAGAGCAGGGTGACCAGGGGAGCCATGAGTCCCACGCCTTCACTATACAGAGGTAAACATCACCATATGAAACGGTGCCACCTGTAAGCTCCTTCGTTGTAACGCAGTGAGCTTACCATCACAGCAGGTGCCATTGCAAGGTTCTATGTGCAGAACATCGTTCATGTTTGTGCAGCCTGATTCTTTAAGGCCGAAGCATGTTCGGCGCCTCTGCCTCACTCCCTCCCCACACAGGTTGTTGCACAATGTCCAGGATGACCAGGGAGACCACACATTTAGTCTAAATGAATTCACACAAACACACGCACACACACACACACGCACACAATTGTTCTTGATATTGTTCACGATCTTAAAAATGATCAACCCTGATGATGATGCTTTTCTTAGACACTTGTCCCCCGGGAGTTTGCATGGTCTCCTGGTCCATGCGTGGTTTTTTTTCCACGGACTCCAACTTTCTCCCGACATCCCAAAACATGCTTCATGGGTTATTTGGTTGCTCTAAATTGTCCCTAGGTGTGAATGTGAGTGTGTGATTTGTGGCCCTGCGACAGACTGGCAACCTGTACAGGATGTCCCTTGCCTTCGCCCACGAGTGGGCGGGATAGGCTTCGGCAGCCCCGTGACCCCAAAAAGGACAAAATGGATTAAGAATATGAATGAAAGACTCGTCCCCCTGCTTTTTGAACTCTCAATGTAAGCAATCATTATTACTGCTTTACCTAACTGGCTTCTCTCTTTCAAATCAAATAATCCAGCATTCCTGTCTTTAAATTCAGCCCACTGAGGCTGATCAACAGATTTTTCAATGATTAATCTATTTTTTTTAATCTATTAATGTTTTTAATCAGTTGATATTTTTACTATTGTTATTGTTTTTAATGTGTGTGTGTGTGTTTTATGAGTGTCAGCAGATGGCCACTTTTAAATTTCCATAGGGATTATTAAAGATTCTATTCTATTCTATTCTATTCTATTCTATTCTATTCTATTCTATTAACAGAGTCTTGTGCTGCAGTATTCTTCATACTGCAGGAAGTAATTCCTCTACATACAGTGTGACCCAGTGAAAGGGATTTTACCAAAAATGTATGATGCAGTGTTTTGTCCCATGCAATGTCTATCTTTACATCCAAATTTTAAAGGATCGTATCACAACCACTGACTGTTTGTGAGAACTGGACTGAGTGATCCCTCCCCCCTCATGTTCCAATTAGCCAAAATCCCAATTACTTCTATTGAGACATAAAAAGCAATTCTACAGTCATTCTAATTGTCAGACTAACCATTGTTTTAAAATGTTCTTTCTAACCCAATTTTTTCCATTATTTTTTGTCTGTAATGGAAATAATTCAAGTTATGCACTAACCAATGAGATTCCTCAATAAAAGTATGTGGTCTTTCATCAAATGCTCAAAGCATTTGTTTGAGAGTCTCCCAAGCCCCCAAGTGGTAGGGATGTGGACTTCTAACAAGCTCACTCATAATTGGCGAGAGTTGTTGATACAGAAAATGTTCAGACCGACTCTGACCAATCATTGCTTACTGACAGTTTCTGGTTCCAACATGGCATCTGTAATGCAAAAAATGGCAACTGAATTGCCTTCATTTTAATGAAACCGGAAGTAAGTAATATTCTATCTACACTCGTTCGATCCAGTTCTCATAGACAGTCATGGCCAAAAGTTTTGAGAATGACAAAAATATTAGTTTTCACAAAGTATGCTGCTAAACTGCTTTTAGAGCTTTGTTTCAGTTGTGTTTATGATGAAATATAAATACAAGCACTTCATAAGTTTCAAAGGCTTTTATAGACAATTACATGAAATTTATGCAGAGTCAGTATTTGCAGTGTTGGCCCTTCTTTTTCAGGACCTCTGCAATTCGACTTGGCATTCTTTTAATCAACTTCTGGGCCAAACCCTGACTGATAGCAACCCCTTCTCTCATAATCACTTTTTAGACCATGAACCAAAAATTTCAACGTTTTGGTCCCCGAGCCACTCAGTTATTACTTTTGCCTTATAGTGCTCCATAGTGCTTGAAAATGCATTGTTCGTCACCAACTTAATGTTGGATTGTTGGAAGAGGTTGCTGTTGGAGGGTGTTTTGGTACCATTCTTTATTCATGGCTCTGTTTTTGGGCAAAATTGTGAGTGAGCCCACTCCCTTGAATGAGAACCGACCCCACACATGACTGGTCTCAGGATGCTTTACAAGACTGATGGTAGTGCTCATCTTTTCTTCTCCGAACAAGTCTTTTTCCAGATGCCCCAAACAATTGAATATGACTTTTTACCTGTCCTGAGCAGTCCATTCGCCATACTTTTTGCAGATGATTAATCTGTCCCTGATATTTATTTTGGAGGGAAGTGGCTTCTTTGCTGCCCTTCTTGACACCAGGCCATCTTCCAAAAGTCTTTAGCTCACTGTGCCACAGACACGCTCACACCTGCCTGCTGCCATTCCTGAGCAAGCTCTGCATTTGTGGCACTCCAATCCCACAGCTGAATCCTCTTTAGGAGACGATGCTGGCGCTTGCTGGACTTTCTTAGACGCCCTGAAGCCTTCTTAACAAGAATTGAACCTTTTCCTTGAAGTTCTTGATGATCCTATAAAACTGTTTATTTAGGTGCAATCTTAGTAGCCACACTATCCTTGCCTGTGAAGACTTCTTTATGCAACGTGAAGATGATTCTTTGTAGGTCACTATGGTTAATAATGGAAGAACTGTGATTTCAAGCATCGGCCTCCTTTTAACATGTCAAGTCAGCGATTCTAACACAATCAGCCTGACACAATGATCTCCAGCATTGTGTTCGTCAACACTCTCACCTGTGTCAACAAGACGATTACTGAAATGATCTCAGCAGGTCCTTTCATGACAGCAATGAAATGCAGTGGAAGGTTTTTATGGGATTACTGGTTAGTAAATTTTCATGACAAAGAAGGACTATGGAATTCATCTGATCACTCCAGATAACATTCTGGAGTATATCCATATTGCTTTTAGAAAAACTTAAGCAACAACTTTTCCAATTTCCAATATTTATGTAAGTCTTCAAATCTTTGGCCACGACTGTACAATACAGTCTCAGTTTAAGTGTGTGCCTGTGTGTGTATACTGACCCACAGAACTGGCACTCTCCCTCTTCTGTCAGGTAGCCGTATTGCGGGTTGTGACAGCAGTCGTCCATATCCACCTCACCGAGCTCGTCACTACACTCACCTGTAGTGGTGTTGAAAGCAGCGAAACACCGCACACACTCTGCACACAGCAGCACACAGCAGCAGACAAACAAACAGATAAGAAAGTGCAAACACGGAAAAGAAAAATTGATTATTAACATATCATTGTTAGTCCTTAAAATAGCTAAAGGAACACAGCTGTTTTCCAACATAGACCCCAAGGAAGGGAGAGGCCTTAAAAGACCTATATCATGCAAAATCAACTTTTTAAACTTTTAAGTGTATTGTAATGTTAATTTTTCACAAAAAAACAACCCTTAAGTGGTATTATGATTAATTTTCACATTTCTGAGCATTCCTCAAAAAACCTGTACTCTGTGCACCAGCCCCTCCCATTCCACTTAAACAGCCATGGTGTAGAGGTAGGGCGGTCGACCTCTGATCGGAAAATTGCATGTTCAATTCCCACCTAATTCCCATGTGTCAAAAAAGTCCTTGGACAAGACACTGAACCCCACCTTGCCTCTGGTGATTATAGGTTGGCGGCAGGGTTAGGCAGCAGAGCCGTGTGAACGTGTAAATGGGACTGTGCATGTTAAGCGCTTTGGGCCTGCGAGTAAATTTGAGTAAAGGGCAATACAAGTACAGTGGTGGACAAAATTGTTGCTACCCCTCAGTTAAAGAAAGAAAGTCCACAATGCTCACTGAAATGACTTGAAATTAGGCCTGCACAATATACCACAAATTTATCGTTATCGCGACATCAAGCTGTGCAATATCCATACCGCAAAAGACGGCGAAAATCGCAATAAATGGTTACCTTGACCCTTGTGCTATCCTAGGCACTTTACCATTGGGAGTTGGGTCATCTAGACCCACTAGACAGTGCTCTGAACATTTTTTCTTCAATGATTTGTGATCTTCACTGGTGTCCATGGATTACATGAAATCTTTCCACCTTTATCCACCTTTGTCATGGTAGGGAGAACACGTCAATGGAAGGGGGGGGGGGTCATCTAAGATAGCACAAGGGTTAAATGTGCTAAAACAAACTCATGGCAGCTTGAAATATTGAATAAATGAAATAAATCCCTTTATGCATTTAACCAATCGGAAGGACCCGTTTACGTTGTTGATCAATCAAATGAGCCCTTTTATGTTTGATGTTTGCCTCCTACGTCGACAAGGGTCATTTGGAGTATAATTTTTAAACTGTTGCATTGAAATGGAAATGATGATTTTGGTTGGTTTGATATTTGTTTATATACCGCAAATTATATCGTTATCGCAATATTAATCACCAATATCGCATATCGGGAGTTTTCCTCATATCGTGCAGCCCTACTTGAAATGTTCAAAAGTAACAATAAATTAACATTTATCGAAAATTAAATACCGGTAATCAAAATCAGCCATTACTTTTGAGTTGTTGATTAACAGAATTATTTAAAAAAAACAAACTAATGAAATAGGAATGGACAAAAATCATGGTATCCATAACTTAATATTTTGTTGCACAACCTTTTGAGGCAATCACCCCAATAAAACGGTTTCTATATTTGTCAATGAGCCTTCTGCACCTGTCCACAGGTATTTTGGCCCATGACCCATGACCTGCGATTGAGACCAAGCTTTCTGACTCTAGGCAGCACATTTCTATCCAGAATGCCTTGATAATCTTGAGATTTCATTTGACCTTGCACAACTTCAAGACAGCCTGTGCCAGATGCAGCAAAGTAGCCCCAAAACAGAACTGAGCCTCCTCCATGTTTCACAGTAGGGACAGTGTTCTTTTGGTTGTATGCTTCATTTTTGAGTCTACCAACATAGAGCTGATGTGCCTTACCAAAAAGCTCCAGTTTGGTCTCATCTGTCCAAAGTACATTTTCCCAGAAGCTCTGTGGCTTGTCAAAATGCATTTTTGCAAATTCCAGTCTGGCTTTTTTATGATTTCCTTTCAACAGTGGTGTCCTCCTTGGTCGTCTCCCATGAAGTCCACTCTGGCTCAAACAATGACGAATGGTGCAATCTGACACTGATGTACCTTGATCTAGGAGATCGCCTTTAATGTCTCTGGAGGTTGTTCTGGGCTCTTTGGATACAGGTCCAACTCCGTCTCCTCAATTTGTCATCAATTTTCCTCTTCCGGCCACATCCAGGGAGGTTGGCGACTGTCCCGTGGGTCTTAAACTTCTGAATAATATGTGCCACTGTCGTCACAGGAACTTCAAGCTGCTTAGAGATGGTTTTATAGCCTTTACCTTTACGATGTTTGTCTATAATTTTGTGTCTAGTGTCCTGGGACAACTCTCTATTTCACTTTCTGTTGTCCATGTTCAGTGTGGTACACACCTTTTCACCAAACAGCAGCGTGACTATTTGTCTCCCTTTAAATAGGCAGACTGACTGATTATGGGTTTGAAAACAACTGTGATGTCAATTAAAGGACATACCTGAGTTCATCATGACCCCCTCTCAGTCTTTTATGGAGGTACCATCATTTTCGTCCAGCCCTATTTCATTAGTTTTTTTCTTTTTAAATAATTCTGTTAATCAACAACTCATTTCAATAAATTTTAATCTATTGTTACTTTTGAACGTTTCAAGTCCTTTCAGTGAGCATTGTAGACTTTCTTTCTTTAACTGAGGGGTACCAACAATTTTGTCCACCACTGCATACACCCTTCCAGGAAGAGTCCGCACTGCCACCACCTCAGGTTAACACACACATCCACATTCTCCACTGTGCTAGCTGTGATCGGCAAAAACACTTTCATTTTCTATGCACAATATATAAATCCATCTTTGAAAAAGTTTGGATGTTGTTTGTTTTTGTGGGTCAAACGCAGACACGCTGCAGAGGCTGGCTCCAGGTTGACGTCATGAAATGGGCGACACCCACATGGAGCAAAAGGTGGCGCCTCAGAGTTGAGTTGTCTTACTTCCATGTAGGAAAACAAATAAATCTTTAGTTTTCCAAAGGTATAATAGAGGAATAGCATAGTTTACTCTGAAAGGCTCAAGAAAAGCATAATATAGGCCCTTTACTATGGATGTATTTACATCAAAGGGCATTAAGAGAAATGTCACAATTTCAACACAGAAAGAAGTTAGTTTTCATTTTTACTGAAAGTTCCAATACCTTTTGGTCAACCCCAACAGAAAACTTTCACTTCTTTTTCTGCTCTTGTGATTTTGCTGAGGTTAACAGTTCTGACAGGAAAAGTTTAGCATCTATTTTTGACTTTTTAATAGGTCTATCATGAATCTGTTGTTTTCAGCCTAATCTCCATTGCGGATTTTAAACTCCAATTTACTATTGTTAATGATTGCAGCCACAGGAACATAATTTTAACTAGGAATTCCTCATTTTTAAATTTAAAGCAACAAGTTCTTACCCGCAAATCCATATAAACCTAAATTTGTTTGTACAAACTTCGTTTTGAAAATAGAGAACTCAGTTTTTTCTGAATTTTTTTAGTAGGTCATTAAAGATTAAATACTTTAGTCTTAGATTTGGGTAAACAAGGGAAAAAATGAGCAATTAAAAAGTAAAAGAAATAGTACATATAATAACTGGTTTTAAAAAACATGTTGAGAGGTGTTTACATTGATCACAGAGTATTTAGGCCAAAAATCAGTATCTAGATCTGGACTGACCTGAATGCTCCACAGAAACCAGCAGGAGAACCACAGGCAGCAGAACCTTTACAGCCTCCATCCTCCTGCAGTTCTTCTCTGAATTGAACCCAAAAATTTACACTTCTCCTTTTTTTAAATCCACATTCAAATCTGGCTTTCCTTCTAGCCCACTGCTGAGCTTCCTCACGAGCTTGCGAAAATGTGAAGTTTTCAGAGTTAACTCATAAACCATGACCCTGATTTTAGATTTGTTTGCGGTATTGATTAGTTTAAAGGTCCATACAAGAAAAAATATCTTTCCGTGAGCCAAGCATAAATCAAACAAGTGCTTGTTCTTTAGACAAAAAGTATAACAATGAGTTTATGAGTTTTTTTTTTTGCTTTTCTTATTTCATTTTTAGCTTTTAGATACATGTAAACATATGTACATTACTTTACTGTGGGCTCTACAGAGCCAGATCAAATATAAAAATGACAACATTGGTGTATAATCCCCTTTTTTTCCCTAATCCATACATGTAAATGCATTTCTTTACTTTTGGAACCTTGCCTCTGAACAGCAACTAAACACTTTTGTGGAGCGGAAAGATAAGAAAATGTACTTTAAGCTTATTTTAATACTAATCCTCTCTGACAACAGATCGTTTTGCCTTAATTTTGTTCAGTATATTACAAGTTAAACACTTAAACAGAAATATAGATGTTGGATTGTTGTTTTGATGCAGGTTTTTGATACCTTTAACCCAAGGTAAATTTCAGTAGATCTTTGTTGTTACTAGTTGTCTGTCATCAAAAATGCTGCACAGTGGTGTAATGGTTAGCTCTTTCACCTTGCAGTAAGAATGCAGATGTGCCTCTGTGTTAAATAGCTGTAACACAGAGACAACCAATCAAATAGCAGCTTGTGTTGCGCTGTCCAAAGTGACGAACTCTCTTGGTCACGAGTTAGATCCTCAGTGAGAAAGGACAGTCAGAATTTGTAGAAAGGGATTTAAGTATAATAAATATGAATCTCTTTATTTTTGGTAAACTGCAAAAAATATTTCATAATTATATCTCTCTACTTCTATGCTGTTCTTTGCGTATGCCAAATAACAGTCATGGTGTCATGGTGCCTCTGGGAGTCCTCCCCCCTCCCCTCTCTGCTCTGCTTCTCAGATTGGACCCAGCTGTTGGCACTCACCTCATCATCCAGCCTGTAACTTCAGAGGAACCTCCACCAGCATTCATTGCCAGTTCATTGCCCCTCTATGGTGCCTCACCTGGTCACAAAGTCACACTATTTAGTTTATGCAATCCTTGCCATCTCGCTAATTTCAGTTTTGCACCTTGTCTACAGGACAGATTTGATGTGTGCCAACCTGGCTCCTACCTCCATACAGGCCAGCTGAAAATCCTCAGAGATTCTAAGCCACCAGCCACGCCACGACTCCAAGCCACGCTATGACTCTGAGACACGCCACGACACAAGCCACGCCAAGATTACATTCCACGCAACTCCTCTCAACCTCTCCTCAAGAGTTGATAAGCCGTTGGAAAAACATCATCCATACTGGTCTTCATCCGATCACCATCTACAGTCTGGGACAATAAATCATTACATCCAGTTTGATCTCCCGTTGTCCTTCCGGGTTCCAGCAACTGGATCTGCTCTGCCTTGCTGATCATGACACATGGTCTGTTACTCATTTCAACCGTGCTTTATCAAAGATATTAACATGTAAAAATAAAAAAGTATTTCACACAAAATGCTTAAGTATTTAAACATTAAAGGGCAGAGGTATTTAAACATGCAAGAAGTTAATAAAAGTACTTTAAAAGTGTGAAAAAAAATTAAGCAAGTATAAAAAAAATTTGAGTTTTCTATCAAAACTAAACAATTGAAGAATAAAAATGTGTAAGAATACCGTATTGACAAAAACAATTTTACAAACTAAATTACAAATATTTTCATGTTGAAGGTAAACATCAGGAGTCCTTTTATAGTCAGTGTTTGTTTGTCTTTTTTTTAGAGCATTAGAAGTATTTTACATCCCTAGACTGACAAAAGAAATTAACAGAAGATCCATCACCAAGCTAACCAGACTTTGGGTGCCCACAAGGAAGACAGTTCCACGGCATCTTTCATGCAGGTTTCTGTTGTTGTTGCTGCATACCTACAATCTCCTTCACAATTTGTTTTCAATATCAGCCGTACAGCAGCTTCACCAGGTTAATGCTGGGGGGTTCACTGAAGCAAGTGGGAGAGTCACAACTTGCACAATGACAGTTTCACTTCCTTTAGAGAGATTTTGCCACAGCTGCTGGGTCTTCAAAGGATTTTTGGGGCTTGTGTTTAAATGAATACGTATTTCTGTTACTCATCTTCACCATGTGCTACACGCAGCGTGAGATGTGCTGTTTAGTGGTGAGGTGGAGGAGGCTGTTGGGATTGCTGGGGGCAGTTTGAACCAGAGCAGCATACTCTGGGTCTACCTTGCTCAAAAAGTCCTTTTGTCTATGGTGCTTTTCCAGACGGACATTAATGGCATCCCTCTTTGGATTTGTCCAACGAGAATGGTCCAGAATGAAGAGCAGATCACCTGCTTTGATAAGACCAGTGCAAGCTGCACATGGAGAGGCAGTGGCGGCAGTTTTGTTAAGACATCTGATGGAGAGGAGGACAGAAGAGTTAAACATTCTTACTTCTTTCTTTGAATGCAATGCACTAAGAAATAAAAAACAAGGCTGAAAAGTTGAACTGAATTACCTTTTACTTTAGTGACTTGAGTCATTGCTAGTAAGTCATTAGCAACTACTCCAATGTTGTTCTGAAACATTGGACTGTTCAGTTAGTTTAAACTTGTTACGTAGGTGCAGTTTTATTGTCAGAGAGTGGCAAGTGACGCTCTTCTTCCTCAACAACCGGGGCTCTCTTAGACTTTTGTTTGTCCCAGTGAAGAGGAACCAGATGCCAGCCAGGCTCCACATACTGTTTTAGATAGTAATTACCATCTGTCCATCTTCAGAACCTGCTGATTCTCTTTGGTGTCATGGGGCTAAACCAACTATGGGTGAAGGCAGAGCAAACCCTCAACAGGCCACCAGTCTGTGTGCCCGCACACTCAAAACTACAATTTTTAGAGACAACATACAATTTATGATGCATCTTTTTGGACTGTGGGAGGAGGAGCCTTTTCAATGTGAGGCGAGAGCACTAACCACTACACCACAGTGCAACCCATACACATTATTTCCAATTTTTGTAAATCTAATATTTTGGCATTCGCTGAGTTTTAAATTAATATATTTTTGTACCAATAGAATTCCAGTAATTTATCAGTTGTGATAAAGATGTCATGCATGTCCTTTAGAACACTTTCAAACAGTATAAAACAAACTCTTGCATATAAACGTGTTTTCAAAGTTAAATTATAAAAAAAAAAATCACAATCACAATGAAGCATACAGGGATTTGCCAACATCAGCTAAATAAATAAATATATAAATAAATAAATAATATTCAGCACCACGGACAGCGCCATCTCCTCCAAAGGTTTAAGGTGGCATTTCAGATTTATAACCGTAACCCTTTCCTGACGACACTTGTAACCTCCACAGTGCTGAATCCGAGTGAAGGATGGAAACATTTGTCAAGACAAAAACAATAAGGTTGATTCCATATAAACCGTTTATCAACAATTGTCAGGAACTGGTGGTGTAGCACATCAATCCAGGATACCAGGCTTGGTGACAGAAACTTAAACCATTTAACAGATAAACTGACACATGACAAAACCATTGGAGCGAACAAAAAAAAGGGTGACAAAGCAGAACAGAGCAGAGCAGATGACATGACACTGAGGAACTGAAAACCAGACACTTAGATACATTAATTGTAATTAACTAAATGAACAACGTGAAGCTGGTGGGACAGACAGGGCAACTCAGAACATGATCAAAACAACATAAAAATCCAGACTAAACAGAACCGTTACAAATATAAAAGCATTGAAGACAAATGGAGTTTGAAAAAAAAAGTGATTAAACTGCAGTAAAGCTTTATTTAAATTATATTCCTCAAGTGTTTGTCTACTGAGATTTATAGTAACATTCTTTATTTTGTTGTTAACTTCTATTTAATCCGTCTGTTTGAGCTTCAGGAAAAGATTCATTTAATGTAGCCTTATTATAAGTAAATGTATTTTCCAAATTTCATTTTGTTACATATTTGAGTCTAGATGACTTTTATTTTGAAAAGCCTTCCTCCGTACGAGGATGCTGTGAGCGCTCGTGCCTCCCGTAGAAACGCCCTGCATCCTCTCTTCAGCTACAGCGTTCATCCTCCGTCTCGTTTTGCTCCCTAAGGCCTGAACCGTGAGGAAAACGAACCGAGCCCCGCTGGAGAAGATGGCCTTGTAAACAACCGAACAGAACCGAGCAGAACCGCCATGGACGCCTGGCTTTGCTCCTCCTTTCTCCGCCTCCTGCTCGTCGTTTCTGTGAGCCGCTTCCCGGTTTCTGCTAACAGGAGATTCGGTGAGTTCGTTACGGTTTCCTAGTGGTTTGGAAGCGCAGCCTCCGGGTCTGTTCTACAGTTTTTCTGCTGAGCTGCAGCTCCAGAATCCACTTGAACCTTCAGTGGTTGTGGTTCAAGATAACCATTGAGGCCGAAAACTGAATGACAGCAGCTGCACCTGAAAACCAACACTCATTAGAAAGGGAATTTCAATTAACTGAAATTTGTCAATTACGTCTGATGTACAAAAAAGAACAGCAATACACAATCTGAGGGAAAAAGTTTATTAAAAAATATATGATGTAAATTCAAAAAAGATTTACTAAAAAAACTATAAAAATAGAAAAAAAAAATCTTATTCAAATATTTCCAAACTAAAGACATCACATTATATATATAAAACTTACAACTTTAAAAAAGTTCAGCAATACAAAGTAAAAAATTTTTTTTTTAAGCATGTCACTAAGAAATACAAAAATTTCCCTCAAAAACCTTGCAATTGATAAGAACTTTTTGTTGATGATGGAGGACATGACAATTGCATCACTGATCATTTAAATTGTTGTGAATCAGTGGCTGGCATCTGGTTCAAAACTGTATGGCTAAATAGCTCCAATATTGCTCAACATTTTTGTTGCACCGGTAATGTTTGCTTGGGGCTGTCAGCTAGCAGGAGAGCACGTAAACAAATGGATGATTATGAGGGGGAAGGCCTAGTCCGCATTTACTGTTCTACCCACAACTCAGAGGTGAATTTTCAATAATCTATTACCGCTCTGCAGAGACTATGTCCTAGAAAATGACACAGATTTTTTGATTTTGGCTAAAAAACTGCATATTAATAGTTAAAAGATCACTGGGAATAATTTTAGAATAGTTTAAAAGATGATTAGAGTGGGACTTTAATGACAGACTTCAGGGCTTTGTAAGCCGGATGAGCACTGACATTCCTGTGAAAAATATCAAAAATCAGATTTCATGAACTATTTTCTTACACCTGTCAGCTCAAGCTGCAAGCCGCTGATCAGAAATGTAAACACATGTGTGTACGTTTGTGTGTGAGCTAACCGGAAGCTGCCGTTTCTGTCCTGCAGTGAGTCTATAAATAGCAGACGTCTAATATTCCCCCACTGACTTGAAATGAGGATCTTGCTGGAGGACTCGGTCAGAGATCTGTCTTAGACCAGGGGAGAAGGAGGACGACAAGCAGGGAGAAACTGGTGCTAGCGACCTGTTCGTATGGAGTCCCTCCTCTTCCTCCCCCTGCTCCCCTTCCTCCTTCCGTCAGATTACATAAGAAGAAGAGAGTATGGCTGCTGCAGACATGGCTACGGAGGCGAGCAGCCAAACATTACAGCCTGTTCTTCTGATCTTTACATCTCCTCGTAGTTCTATAGTAGGAGGTTATCTGTACTCTTAGAATGTGTGTTTAATTGATCCTGAAGTGGAATGAAGACACTGTAGGAAATGTACAAATCTGTGTGTAGTCACATTTTTCATTTATGTTTAAACCTCCTCTGCGGCTAAATGTGTATTTAACAGTACATTTATTTAAGACTTTACACTTAAACTCCATTGTTATGCCTTCTTTTAATTTATCAGCTGAAACTGGCTTCAGTAAAATCTAAAAATGTACAGATTAACCTGTAAGTAATGTTTAGATAAACAATTGTATGGTGGGTTATCAGTTAGAGACTCTTTTTCCAGAGGACTTACATTAGGGGCCATAAGGAAATATGGCATTCGTAAACTTAAAACGACAATGTACATCGGAAAACAACAGGGGTCAAAATAAAGGGGAAAACACCTAAAATTACAGGAGATATTTAGAAATAAGTTTTATATCATTAGAACAAAGAAAAAGCAGTGTGAAACAGTAATTCTATCATATTTTATATATATTTTTGATAGACAAACAGAAAGAAGGAACTCTAAAAATGCACAAATGACCACAATCCACAAAATAAAATAGGACAATTGAGGATCAAAAACCTTTTAAACACTTTAATTTCTTGACATTGTTTTCAAAGTAATAAAACAATTATTGATGAAATCAGACACATTATTTTAATGATAACTTAATGAAGTTGTGCTGCGTTCAGTGTTGAGGAAGCAAAACCAGACCAAAGTGAAGCCAGGTGGCAGTGTTTACTGCAGAAACACTATCAATCGGTGCAAAATATGCACTAAAAACCATTTTCAGACCTGAGTTTGTCATTTATCATTTCCCACACAGTCATTTTTATCAACAATAATACACATTTTACGCTTTTCAAGTCTTTTATAATATTTTCACTTTAAATGTTAATTCCTAACACATGAACTAAAATAACTCACGAAATATTAAAAAATCTACATATTCTCATTGAAGTTGTTAAGTTCACAGCATTTTTAGTTTCTCGCTCTGGTATAATGCTAAGAACAAATTCAACTAATCATTAACCTAGACCTGGAAGAGGTCATGCTGCTGTCACTGTCACCAACCATCATTGACATTTCATTTATTGGAGGCTGCATGGCTGCTCAGGTGGCTACCTGTTCATGTGCTGCATTAGATGGAAGATCAGTCTTCCTTCAGCTCCTGCTCAATCCTAATTTCCCATCTCCATGTACGGATATGCTCTGTGCAGTTTTATCCACAGTTTTGTTCAAACACACTTTTGTCCATCCTGCAAGTCAGCTGAAGTTTAAATTATAATTAAAAAACCTTACATTATCATGATGTTCAGCAGGTGTCTCTCTTTACTTTTATGGCCATTTTTTTCAAGCGACTATCACAGACAAGCATCAGGCTGCAGAGGAAAAAGCTCCAACCTGCAGCTGTTCTAAGCGTTTATTTCAGCCAAATGAGGCTCCTGCTGCTCTGCAGGGTCTGTTCAAGCTCAGCATGGCGTTTGACTCACTGGAGAGCCTCCAGCCAGCTTCTGGATATTTATGGTTTTCAACTGTTTCAGTACAACACCAGCTCATGTTCTGCAGCCACCTTTGATGCAGAAAAGGAAAAAATATTGGAGGATTTGTTTTTATTCAAAATATAATTTTGTTCTCTTCCCAATACAAAAACTGAATCTGAAGAATTTAAAAAGACACTTGTTTTGAAAGTTTGATTGTCTTAGTTTTTGTCCTTCAAGAAAAATAATCTTATTAATTAAGTTTTTCAATAGAAAAATAATTTTAGTTTAAGAAAAGATCTTAGAGACAAGATTTTTTTTCTTCTTAAAATAAGAATTCTTGTTAAGACAATTTTTCCTACACCATTGGCAGATCGTTTGCTTTATTTGAAGAAACTCTGCCAATGGAGTAAGAATTTTTTACTTAGTTCTGAGGGGCTTTTCTTGCAGTGCATCAAGTGATTCAAGCAAAGATTAAACTTTTATTACTAAACTGTATTTTCTTTTGATTTAAAAAAAATCTGTATTGTATTTTAGGAGTAAAGATAAACTCAAATCAAAACATAGATTACATAATGTTTTCTTATAACTAAATAAATGTAATTATTTTAAGCAACAAAGGCACTTATATATGGAGGACTGGAAGACACAAATTGAAATAAATATATATGCCATTAAAGAAACAGGAACAAAAGAAAACTAAAAAGTCTGAGACATTAACTGTTGTTGTCAAATGTGGCTCCAAAAGTTATGCTCATTTAAAGCAAGGGGGCTCATTCCGGTCGCGAGAGACATGTGGGTAGATCGCAGGTCATCAAAGATAAATAAACAAAACAAAAGAATATATATTTTTATAATCTGTCAGCGAATAATCATCATCCCCATGAATTATGTCACTTGATTGACATGCAGAACAGCCAATTTAACATCTTCTGTTGGATTCGTCACAGAACATGCATGTTTAACTACACTGAGCGCACATTCTTCCTGCCATTGGAAAGTTGCTACTGCGCCCGCTGTTTGCCAGGTCCAGCGCAATGTGCTACTCCAGCCCGCTGCCGGATTTAGTTAGGCCACGGCCGTGGCGTGCATCCTCAATTGGAAGCAATTGTACTCCTACTGTGTAGTTTTTGAGTCAATAGTACATAAACATAGCATTTATGACTGAATATATAGTTGAAGTTGTCAATTTTGAGGTTGTATAAACTTGACTTTGGTGCTTAATTCCTGGTCATCACTTGTATATCCTTGTCCTACATGTCCTGCACTGTCACCTCACAAAGACTTGTGTACTTTTATTGGTGTAGTTTATGAATAACTAGTACATAAACATTCCACTTTAGACTGAAATGCTGTATAAATTGTCAACTTTGAAGTTAAAATGAAATTGACTGATTTTTCCAGGGATCTGCTGCAGTCCGGCGGGGTAGATTAGAGCCTCCACCGCTCTGGTGCTCAGGGCTTGTTCCTGAGCTACCAGGACGAGTGCTTCAGTACTGTCCTGTAGGCCAACCCTTTCTAGCCATTGGTAGGACTTCTTGAAATCACCCACTTCAGTTATAGTCCGGTGTGTCCTCCAGAAAAGCATTCTCTGCTTTCCATTGCCCGAGACATTCACTGAGCATGTCAGTTGGCGCCTTGAACTTGATGTATTCTGGCATCTTGGATGTTTCATCCTAGATAGTGGCTTCCACGCTCACTAGTCCTAGGCTTCCTTCCTTGCGGCTAGCATAGAGTCTCAGGGTGCTGGATTTGGGATGGTGAGGAGCTTTCGTGTTTTAACATCCGTGGTCTGTATCTCTTCCTTTGGCCATCTTATTATTCCTGCAGGGTATCTGATAACTGGCAGTGCGTAGCTGTTTATTGCCCGGGTCTTATTTTTGCCATTGAGCTGGTTTCTCAGGACTTGCCTTACTCGTTGGAGGTATTTAGCTGTTGCAGCTTTCCTTGTTGCCTGCTCCAGGTTGCCATTTGCCTGTGGAATTCCAAGGTACTTGTAACTGTCCTCGATGTCTGCTAGGGCTGCACGATATGAGGAAAACCTGCGATATGCGATATTAGTGATCAATGTTGCGATAACGATAAATTTGCGGTAAATAAACAAATAGAAAAATAAACAAAAACATCATTCCCATTTCATTGCAACAGTTTAAAAATTATACTCCAAATGACCCTCATCGACATAGGGGACAATCATCTAACATAATAGACCTCCATCTGATTGGTCAACAATGGGAAGGAGTCCATCTGATTGGTCAAAGCATAAAGGGATTTATTTGATTCGTTAAATGCTTCAAGCTGCTAGAAGATTGTTTTAACACATTTTGGGTTTGCGATTTATTGCGATATTCGCCGTCTTTCGCGATATGCATATTGCAGAGCTGGATATTGCGATAACGATAAATTTGCGGTATATTGTGCAGGCCTAATGTCTGCTATTGTTCCTTCTGGGAGTGAGACCCCTTCTGTGTGGACTACCTTGCCTCTCTTTGTCACCATCCGGCTACATTTCTCGGGCCCAAATGACATCGCCATGTCAGTACTTTAGATCCTGGTGGTGTGATTAAGGGAGTCAATGTCATGCTCAAGAATCAAGAAGGAGCCTGTGCGTCCTTCGTTAGTTAAATTTTAGAGGTCCTGCAGCGCGATTTAGGCGTTGCTTCTTCCAGCAGAGGCCGGTTTCATCTCCCAGTCATTCATCTGGATAATAATTATTCTCACTGATTATCTTCCTCGGCGTATCAGGATTTTTTTCCCCGGCTGCCTCTGAGTCAGCTGATGCCATTTTTTCATGCAGCGGCACAAATTCCACTTGGTAGCAATTCAGGAACTGGTGCAACCAGCTGTTGCTTGCTGTTAAATATTCTTAAGCAGCCGGCAAGGAAACCGATGGGCTAGCTTGCTATTCATCACTTCCCCCCTTTCTTATATATGTTTGCAGAACCTTCCTTGGATGCAAAAGTCTCAAACAAGCATCTTGAGTTGTCTGAGCTTTTGTGATGAACCGGAGGAGTCACGTGACTAAAAAGCAATCTGCGAATACGTGAAACGTGAATAAGCGGGGGAACACTTTAATGGCAAAAGTAGAAACAAAAGTAAAACAATATGAAAATTGTGTGACTTTTAGGGTATAGTGTAAATTTAGACTTTACATTTATTTCCTTGTATGTATTCTAAACAAATTGTAAATAAAGTTTCAAAGTGTGTATTCTGCCCAAACAGTATTATGTAATTTTGGCTTCCAGCATTTAAATTGTCTTAAGCTTCTATGTCTTCTTGTGTACTTTTGGGCTTCTCATGCTGCTTTGCAGAAGTTTTGTCTAAACTCCAGTGCCTCATAGTTGCCAGAACGAAACGTTATTTGTCATAAACTGCAATTTGACCACAAACCCAGTGATCAATGGCTGTCTTCCTTTGAAAATGTAAACAAATTGAGGCGTGGGTGTTTTTCCATTTAATGACGTGAAAAGAGAAACAAAATGAATATCCTGGAAACATGTCTTCACTGGAGTCATACAGCAGCTTTCCTTGTAATTTCTTGAGGATTGATGTTCGCTAATTTATTTGAACTTGTTTAGTAAATTTGATGACAGACAGGACTGGCCATGAGCTGCATTGCACCCTAGACGAAAAGGGATTTTGACAACCCCCACCTGCTCCCCCAACACCACCACTACCCCACATCCCACAACCACCATCCTGAAGAGAAACAACATAACTAACTTGATTATGTTACAATAAGTATTGATTTTCTTAAGCAGTACAAACTGTCTTTAAGGGGATTGCATCAACCATGTTCTTAGAGATCGAGATATTCTTTATTGATCCCACGTTGGGGAAATTAAATTACTACTGCAGTTCAGTGCAAAAAATGAAGAAAAAAAATCCTCTCCCCATTAGCTAACTTTCTAAAGAAATAATGGTGATGACAACTCCAATGTTTGATGCAGGTTTATCAGAGGAGGAAACCAGTTTGCTCATCACAGGTTTGCTGTTTGACTAAGGATGTGTGAAGGTCTCATCTGTACAGTCAAATCAACAGCTGTGTTTTCATAAATGTTGTGTGATGAGGAGATACAGCCACTGCCCCTTTTTTATCCTTGGAGTGTTGCCATGGTAACAGCCTCCCATGACATTTTGGCTTGTGTACTTAACCCTTTTCTTAAAAAAAATCCTTGGTGTTGAGAATACCTTTTATACTTTTTCTATGATTAAAATAATCTGTATTATTCTGTTATAACAATGCACATCCTGTATAATTTGTAACGTTTCTACAACACAAGTGTTGAGATTCTCATTCCACCTAAGTTGTTTGTTGCAATATTAGTGCTGGACTTGTGGTTTCTTGAACATACTGTTCTGCAGTGTTCTTGACGTATTGTTCAATTACAAAGCATCCTGACTACTATGATTAAACACAGTTTAAAAAAATAAAGCTCTAAGTCCATCACACTTCTGTATTATCAAACTGTCCTATGAGGAAGAAATACTGACTGACAATCAATTTCTCACGTTTGTACAAGTGAAATAGACAACAGGAGGACATAATAGGCGATCAGCTAGATGTCTCTAATAAAGAAATGGTTTTGCAAGTGGTGACCACAGATAACTTCTCCGTCCTTAGGATTTCTGGCTGACTTTTTTTGTGATTTTTGAGTCACCAAAACACAAAGACAGTGACAAAAAAAGAGTTGTCACCCCTTCGGCACTAGTAGGCAGTGTCTCAAGAAGGTTTGCTGTGTCGGTGAGATAGTGTGAGGGCATGGAGACGCTACCAGAGACAGGGCACCAGGAGATGTGGATGCTTTGTAAAACATTTATTAAAGAATATTGGAATATTTCTCAACATAGAGTTTTTTTTTAAATCAGAGCAACTGACTGTGCCTTACTTTATAATGCACATTAGGAGTATAACTCTGTCACACTGTGCCTTAAAACAAGGAGCCTGTGCGTCCTCCTTCTTTGGTTAAATGTCAAAGGTCCTGCAGCGCGATTTAAGCGTTGCTTCGTCCAGAAGAGGCCGGTTTCATCCCCCATTCATTTACCTGGATGATAATTATTCTCCACGATTATCTTCTTACAATACATAACAGTGCAAAGATTAAAAACATTCATAATCATTATAAAATTTACTTTAAAAGAAAGGAAAGAAAAATTAAATTACAAAGAGGTGTCAATAAGGACCCTTCAGTTATATGCACAGCTAAACATGAATGTTTTGAGTTTAGATTTGAACATTACCACCGTAGTGGTAAGCTTTTAGCTGCATATGACTGAAACGCTGATTCCCCTTGCTTAGTCCTGACTCTGGGCGCCCGCAGGAGGCCGGTCCCTGAGGTCCTCCCACAGAGTCAGAGATGGTCAGCCAATCACATAATGTGACGTCAGCACTAGTCGAAAGACCCCAAATGGTTGTTGCAGGCCGAATGGTTATGGTACCTACACCGGTCCCTGAGGTCATTAGAGTCCGAGATGGTACATATGGCACTAACATGTCAGAGATGTATTTTGGTGCAAGGCCATGATAAGACTTGTAAACAAACAGAGATGCTTTAAAGTCTACAGTAAGCCAGTGCAGAGAGCTGAGCACAGTACTGATGTGATGGTACTTCCTGGTTCTATAGGACTCGAGCAGCAGCGTTTTGGATACACTAATGCTGTTTTACAGCTCGTTTTGGGAGGCCAGTGAGCAGGCCGTTACAGTAGTCTAACCTACTGGAGACAGATGCATGAATAATAATCTCCAGGTCTGGCTTTGTTTTTATTTCACCCTCTTGGGGTATTGAGGGACATTGAGCCTTCAAAGTGGATCACATAGACACAGAAACACCCGGAAGGAAGCTCTCTGACGGAGCAGGAGAGAAAACACAGGAGAATCTTTGAACGATCCCATGAACCCTGAATGGAGACGTGATTAACGATGTTTTAGCCCAGTTGAAATTTCAGAATAAAAACAGTTCCTTTGTAGATATACCGGTACTTCCGTTTTGAGTTACAGTGTTGCGACTTATTTTGTTGTGTTGTGAGCTATTGTGTTGTGTTGGGAGTTATTGTGCTGTGTTGTGAATTAAAGTGTTATGTTGTGAGTTAAAGTGTTGTGTTGTGAGTTAAAGTTTTGAGTTGTTAGTTATTGTGTTGTTGTTATTTATTGTGTTGTTGGGAGTTATTGTGCTGTGTTGTGAATTAAAGTGTTGTGTTGTGAGTTAAAGTGTTGTGTTGTGAGTTAAAGTTTTGAGTTGTTAGTTGTTGTGTTGTTGTTAGTTATTGTGTTGTTGTGAGTTATTGTGTTGTGTTGTGATTTAAAGTTTTGTGTTGTGAGTTGAAGTGTTTTGTTGTGAGTTAAAGTGTTGTGTTGTGAGTTAAAGTTTTGTGTTGTTAGTTATTGTGTTGTTGTTAGTTATTGTGTTGTGAGCTATTGTGTTGTGTTGGGAGTTATTGTGTTGCGAGTTGTGATTTGTTGTGTTGTGAGTTATTGTTTTGTGAGTTATTGTGTTGTTAGTTAAATGTTGTGTTGTGAGCTAGAGTTTTGAGTTGTTAGTTATTGTGTTGTTGTGAGTTATTGTGTTGTGTTGTGAGCTATTGTGTTGTGTTGGGAGTTATTGTGTTGAGAGTTGTGATTTGTTGTGTTGTGAGTTATTGTGTTGTGTTGGGAGTTATTGTGTTGTGAGTTAAAGTGTTGTGTTGTGAGTGAAAGTTTTGAGTTGTTAGTTCATGTGTTGTTGTTAGTTATTGTGTTGTCGTGAGTTATAGTGTTGTGTTTTGAGCTATTGTGTTGTGTTGGTAGTTATTGTGTTGCGATTTGTGATTTGTTGTGTTGTTTTGGGGGTTATTGTGTTGTGTTGTGAGTTAAAGTATTGTGTTGTGAGTTAAAGTTTTGAGTTGTTAGTTATTGTGTTGTTGTTAGTTATTGTGTTGTTGTGAGTTATTGTGTTGTGTTGTGTTGGGAGTTATTGTGCTGTGTTGTGAATTAAAGTGTTGTGTTGTGAGTTAAAGTTTTGAGTTGTTAGTTATTGTGTTGTTGTTAGTTATTGTGTTGTTGTGAGTTATTGTGTTGTGTTGTGAATTAAAGTGTTGTGTTGTGAGTTGATGTGTTGTGTTGTGAGTTAAAGTTTTGAGTTGTTAGTTATTGTGTTGTTGTTAGTTATTGTGTTGTTGTGAGTTATTGTGTTGTGTTGTGAATTAAAGTGTTGTGTTGTGAGTTGAAGTGTTGTGAGTTAAAGTGTTGTGTTGTGAGTTAGAGTTTTGAATTGTTAGTTATTGTGTTGTTGTTAGTTATTGTGTTGTGAGCTATTGTGTTGTGTTGGGAGTTATTGTGTTGCGAGTTGTAATTTGTTGTGTTGTGTTGGGAGTTATTGTGTTGTGTTGTGAGTTAAAGTGTTGTGTCGTGAGTTAAAGTGTTGTGAGTTAAAGTGTTGTGTTGTGAGTTAGAGTTTTGAATTGTTAGTTATTGTGTTGTTGTTAGTTGTTGTGTTGTTGTGAGTTATTGTGTTGTGTTGTGAGCTATTGTGTTGTGTTGGGAGTTATTGTGCTGTGTTGTGAATTAAAGTGTTGTGTTGTGAGTTAAAGTGTTGTGTTGTGAGTTAGAGTTTTGAATTGTTAGTTATTGTGTTGTTGTCAGTTATTGTGTTGTGAGCTATTGTGTTGTGTTGGGAGTTATTGTGTTGCGAGTTGTGATTTGTTGTGTTGTGTTGGGAGTTATTGTGTTGTGTTGTGAGTTATTGTGTTGTGAGTTAAATGTTGTGAGTTAGAGTTTTGAGTTGTTAGTTATTGTGTTGTTGTGAGTTATTGTGTTGTGTTGTGAGCTATTTTGTTGTGTTGGGAGTTATTGTGTTGTGTTGGGAGTTATTGTGTTGTGTTGTGAGTTAAAGTGTTGTGTTGTGAGTGAAAAATTTTAATTGTTAGTTATTGTGTTGTTGTTAGTTATTGTGTTGTCGTGAGTTATTGTATTGTGTTGAGAGCTATTGTGTTGTGAGTTATTGTGTTGCGAGTTGTGATTTGTTGTGTTGTGAGTTATTGTGTTGTGTTGTGAGTTAAAGTGTTGTGTTGTGAGTTAGAGTTTTGAGTTGTTAGTTATTGTGTTGTTGTTAGTTATTGTGTTGTGTTGTGAGCTATTGTGTTGTGTTGTGAGTTATTGTGTTGCGAGTCGTGATTTGTTGTGTTGTGTTGTGAGTTATTGTTTTGTGTTGTGAGATGTTATGTTGTGAGTGATTGTGTTGTGAGTTATTGTGTTTTGTAGTGAGTTGAAGTTTTTAGTTGTGAGTTATTGTGTTGTTGTGAGTTATTGTGTTGTGTTGTGAGCTATTGTGTTGTGTAGTGAGTTATTGTGTTGTGTTGTGAGTGAAGTTTTGTGTTGTGAGTTATTGTGCTGATGTGGGTTATTGTGTTGTGTTGTGACGAATGGTAGTATGTTCTTTTGTGTTGTGTTTTGACCTTTCTGGGCCTCCGTACGTTTTAGATCACAAATAAGATTTTTTTTCAAACAATGTTTTTGTTTGGTCATGATTCACTATGATTTGAAAAAAAGAAAACTACAACTCAGAAATGCAATTTACAGCTTAAGTTCTTTATCAAATCATATCAAAATCATCAAATCAAACTTTAATTGTATAGCATTTTTCCTATAAAGCACAACACAAAGTGCTTTTATACTCTTATTATCTGAATAGAACAAGTCTGGGACAATTGCAATGTTCAGAATCTGCTGAAACATATGTATATAAAAAACACATGTACATACATAGATTTACAATCACATTTATTTTATTATTGTTATATTATACAATAGTACAATATTCATTACTGTAATGTATTACTTTAATATTTTTAAGGCATTCAAACTTGTTTCCTTTTAATGAGCACCATTGAGCTGTCATTTTCTTTGAATTAGTGAAGCAACCACTCGACTAGGTTCAATTTGCATCTCTAAAAACAGTAACATGAGTTCAGATATTGTGGGTTTATCTTGTTGCACAGTTGCTTCACATTCATTAGAAATTACAATAATACTTTACTTTTTTTATTGTGTGCAGAACAAAAATATATTTGCTTCCTAATCGCAAAGGAGCTTGATAGGACTTGTGTAAAAATGTTTTTTGTGGTACCAATTGTTTTCTTAGTACTTAACAGCAAAAACATGGCTGGCTGTCCTGCTGTCCTTGAGCAGCATCTAATGCTGTTGTGATGCATCATCCTCCATCATCAGCCAGGGTTAATTCAGGATGACTGTGAGCTGTTTCTGCCCACAGCTGACAAGCTATAAACGAAACAAAAAAATCCCACCAAAAACACGAGCTGACGTCTTCCTGAACCAGTTGATGACGTACTGTAGATTGAAAATAGAACTTTAGGTGCAGCATCTTAAAATGCATTAGTTTAGTCACTGTGTTTACTGGGTCAGAGAGTTTAAACAGCTTCTTTAAATGCAGCTTAAGTGGGTTCATAAACAATTATAATTTGAAATAAAAGACAGCATTTTCTGGAAAGAAAAAAAAGGAGGGAAACTGGATTGGGAAAAAACTCTTTTTAAAAGAGGTTTGACTACTGCAAGTAAAGATGTAAAGGTTTCTGAGGTCACAAGAGTCATTGGTTTGTATTGTGTTCATCTGCAATATCGTTTCCATCTCTTGAATTTCCATGAGTTTACTTAACCTTGATATTTTAAATGTGTAATGCACAAAAAACCAAACGTTTAGACATTGTTTAGCAGCTGAGGATTTGTGAGTCACCTTTCATTTAAAAGGGCACACTGTCCGTTTAGTTGTGGTCAAATGAACGATAAAATGTTTATTTTATTAAAAATGTGCCCTTATTAAAACATTCTTGGAGAATAAAACTACAGTAGTGAATATATCATTTGAAACCAGACTGTAAGTAAAAATGAGAAACTTACAATCAACGTGGAACAAGTCACCCAGTGGTAACAGTGTGAACTGACATGGGTACCTTTAGATTTCAAATTTGCCTCCTACAGGAAGTCATATTTGAAGCACTGTTTCCTGTTGCCATCAGGGGTCAACCTGTTAACGCTTTCGTTGTTTTTGTGCTTTTATTACTGACAGGTTGCCTGTTTGACAACAATCTGTGCACGTCGTACGAAGTCTGTATGAACGGTGAGTTATCAAACCTGCATTCCTGCCTTATACAGGTTTTTTGGACATGCACTGGCACCACAAGTATTTGATTAAAACTGTGACTAAATTGGAGTAAATATAACAAACAACGCAGTTTAGAGCAGTTTCTGAAACATGTGAAGCCACAAAACTTTAAATGATCTTTTTTTCTAAGTTTTCATGCTGTACTTTTTGTTTCATATTAATCTTCAGTGTTTCTGCTAGTCCCATGTGATTTGAATTTCCACTCTGATTGCCATGAGGTTGCATCAACTTCCAGCAGCGATAAGCCGCAGACTGCCTGTCCAGCTTGCTGTCAGCTCTGACTGTCCCTGCATGCTCTTGTATTGGTTGATGTGCAGCTGAGCAGCAGCTCTGACGGCCTGAGTTGGACACATGATGGTGAAAAACGACAGTGATCTAGCTTGGTGAGGTGCTGTACTCTCCCAATTTCTCCTTTGATTTTCTTGAGTTAAATTTAGAAGGACATGAGACTGCTTGTGGGTTTTTAGCAGCAGGTGATATAATGACGGAGTGACTCGGAAGATCTTCTTCTGTCATGAAGCCTAAAGTTAACAGTGGGCCTTATCTAGGCTCATTATCAGTGAGGCTGCAGTTGATCCTCTCTGCTTCTGCTGAAATTAGGTCAGGATGAGAATGAAACCGTGTATTTCCTTTAAAAAAAAAAATCAACATTTATTCCTGAAATATTATATTTCAAGTTTTCTAAATTGTTTCTCTTTTCACCCATTTAACAAATTGGAGGGCAAAACGTTTTTTGCATCAAGCTGTAAATTATTCACTGAATAAATGTTGGAAAATGATTAAAGTTCAATATTTAGTATTTTATAGTGTAGAATATGTTTGAAGTTAAAGGTCCTCTCCAACCTTTTTCAGGCCACGGACTGGTTTAATGTCATTCAATATTTTCACGGACCGTTCCGAACGGGGCCAAAGTTTGTTTTTTTTAAGCGTCCAGTTTCTGAAAAATCTATTTTTCCAATTAAAATGCTGCTACATGGCTGCAGGGTGGCGCAGTGGTTAGCGCTCTTGACTCACAGCAAGAAGGCCCTTAGTTCAAGTCCCGGTGTGGGTACCGGATCAACTCGGGCTGCCGGATGTTCTCGGGCTCCTTTGACCAATGATGACGTCACACTATTTGATTGGCTGTAAGTTGCCACGACCAATGAGTGAACGTCCCAAAGGATCAATCTAAGCAATTTCAAGCCATTCTTTTTCATGTAATGAAGTGAGTGAAAGTAAAAACAGAGCTCTTTATGAAATGACGACGTCGCTAAGTAGTAAAATCGCTCGCTAAGTAGTTTTTCCAACTAGTGTTACCGTAGGGTGACGTCGAAGGACCCCCGAAGGACCCCGAGAACATCTGGCAGCCCGAGTCGATCCGGTACCCACACCGGCTGGGGGACCTGAACCAGAACATCAATGGGGGACCTTTCTGTGTGGAGTTCGCATGTTCTCCCCATGCATGCGTAGGTTTTCTCCGGGGACTCCGAGTTCCTCCCAAAGTCCGAAAACATGCTTCATAGGTTTTTTGGTTACTCTAAATTGTCCCTAGGTGTGCATGAGTGTGTGATTGTGGCCCTGTGACAGAGTGGCGACTTGTCCAGGATGTCCCCCTGCCCCCCTGTCACCCACAAGTGGCCGATAGGCTCCGGCAGCCCCGTGACCCGAAAGTGAACAATGGATTAGAAGATAAATGAATGAATATTTTCATCCAGATTCCATGTTATTTCTCTCTCACTCACTTTCTCTCGCATTTTCAAGGGTCTCCAAAACTATGTTTTTCTGCATAATTCACATAGCTGCACTTTTCTGCTTTTTTTTTTTTTTCTGGTGTGTCTTCTTTCACGTCCACACTTCCCTCCTTACCGTTCTCGTGCTGTCCTCTCCTATGGTCTCTTAACCAAAGTCACGCAACAATACATTAGGCACACCGCACCATTGGGCGCACCGTACATTTTGGAGAAAAGTTACGACTTTTAAGTGCCCCTTATGGTCGTGAAAATCCAGTATGTGGTCACCTACAAACAAGCAATATTTCTGGCTCTCACAGATCTGTAATTTCTTCTGTAAGAGGATCCTCTGTCTCCCACTCATTACCTGTGTTAAGGGCACCTGTTTAACCCTTGTGCTATCTTAGATGACCCCACCCTTACATTGACTTGTTCTTCCTACCATGACAAAGGTGGATAAAGGTGGAAAGATTTCATGTAATCCATGGAGACCAGTGAAGATCACAAATCATTGAAGAAAAAAGGTTCAGAGCACTGTCTAGTGGGTCTAGATGACCCAACTCCCAATGTTAAAGTGCCTGGGATAGCACAAGGTTTAAACCTGTTATCTACTGTATATAAAAACACCTGTCCACAACCTCAAACAGTCACACTCTAAACTCCACTATGATCACGACCAAAGAGCTGTCTAAGCACACCAGAAACCAAATTGTTGACCTGCACCAGACTGGGAAGACTGAATTTGTAATAGGCAAGCAGCTTGGTGCCAAGAAATCAACTGTTGGAACAATCATTAGGAAATGGAAGACATACAAGACCATTGACAATCTCCCTCCATCTGGGGCCCCCTGCAAGATAGTTCATTAGTGAAAATCGCCTCTGATTTATGGGTTGAACTAATGGCGCCACTTGGCCATTAGTTCCCTCAACGCCAATGCGAAAGGCTTGGAGGAGGGAGCTTGTGGCCCACACAGCAGATTTTCTAGATCACAATTAAGCTCTTTTTCAAACTGCATTTTTTCATCTGCTCCTGATTCACAATGATTTAAATATAGTAATAACGTATTTTCCGGACTATAAGTCGCACCGGAGTATAAGTCGCACCAGCCCAAAAAAGCATTATAAAGTAGAAAAAAAACACAGATAAGTCGCACTGGACTATAAGTCGCATTTTAACTTTCACAACCTTATATGACACAATCATAGCAGACTGTTTATCTAATAATTTCACAGTAATTTTTTCTCAAACTTATTTATTTATTCTTTTCATGAAGCATCATTGGCCAACTAATACTCTGTTTTCATCCTGTATTTGTAGAAACAGTTTTCACTTTTATTGCATTTCTGAATCTATGAAATCATTGGAAAATAGAATATTATGTTTTTAGCCTTCAAGCCTTCAGCCTTTGCTGATTCTCTGAGTCACTTAACATACTCTTAACACTTAACATACCTCATACATCAAATTGACCCAGGAACATCATCTCTGTTCCTCACAAATGAATATAACAGGAGGGTTAACAATGTATTTATTTCAATTTATTTCTGATATAAGTCGCTGCGGAGTATAAGTCGCACCCCTTGCCAAACTATGAAAAAAAGGGCGACTTATAGTCCGGAAAATACGGTACTCAGAAATGGCATTTTTAGCTAAATTTTTCTAATATATCCTTTGTCATCAGAAAAATGCCACGAGAACATGTTAAAAACACCATCAGAGTGGGTCTTTATTGACTGTACTTGTCAGCCTGGCCCTCACGTCTTCCTGCTTTTTCTTCTTCTTGCGCTTCAAATTAAGCATTAAACTCTAGGAAATTCCCATTTTCATAAATCTGATTTTCTGGATAATGGATATGTTTTTTGTGTTTGTTTTAACTTCATGTTATTATATTTCTAATGGTTCGTTTCATGCACGTTTTTGTTTTAATCATCAATTAATTATTATTGAAGTAATTTGTGCTTTAATAAAAATAAGAAATAATGGTGGTTTTACACATTTGTACTAAATCCTCACTTCCTGATTATATTTCTATGTATATTTCAGTTTTTTTATACCTGTGTATTCTGTCAGGTGTAGGGATGGATACCCCGGTATTGAATGAGCCCCGGGGCTACATTCTTCAAGACCACAGTATCGTTAAGATCTGACCTCAACGGTTCTGTTATCGGTACTGGAGAAGTCGCTTTTTGTGTGTGTCCCACAAGTGTCCCATAAACGTTATCTGCCATATTTAACTCACCACGTCAGTTAATTTCGCTATTCTTGCTGAAGAGGAGAGGTCTGTCTGGCTATTTGTGTGCACGGGGGGCGGGGCTGTTGTTCAGACAGTACACGGCGCGCGCACACACAAACGCTACCAAAGATATACCAAGGTGGTCCAAAATGTGTCTCTTTCCTCCCTGTGCTGCGGCTCTCTGTGGTTTTGTAAAATAACTATCATGTTCTCAGATTGTCGTGGTGCCTTTAACACTGCCAGTTAGAGCGAGCAGGCAGGAGCAAGAGAGCAGCGTGGACGTGCGGAGGGGGCGTGTCTGCAGCTGTGAACGCCGACCAGAGTCTGTTATGGGATGGAAAGTTTTTCTGGAAAAAGACCTTTATCCCCTAAAACATCTCATTTCTGCATAAAATTAATCATATTTGCGTAAGGACGCCCCCACTATCCTGTCACTTTGCTGCTACTATGTCTGTGTAGAACACGGTGGAGGGGGGTTGCACGTGGGGGAAAACAACGAACAGGTAGAGAGGTGGGGGCGGGGCTTAGACTCACCGCTTATGATTCCAGACAAACTAACAGCTGCTTCCTAACAAAAAAAATAGTTGTCATCCATTAAATTAATATAGTTAATTGGGTTTACTGGATTTAAAGAAAAAGAAAATAGACAGGAGTCTTCATCAAAGTGAGTTTGTTTCCATCTTCTCATTCATCTTAACAAAAGATTAAAGGAAACATCACACTCATAAAGAATAAAAATAATTAAATAAAATAAATTAATATCCTGACAGCATTTTGAATCAATACAAGTATTGCCAAATGAACTATTGTGATATGTCGACAAAAACATTTTTTCTAACACCTAGTGTTGCAGCTCCCTGTGCTTTCATCTCAGTGTGAAACTGATCCAAATGGCTCTGAGAGGTACAGGTTAGCGACCCCTGGTCTAGCACATCCAAGTGCATTCCAGGTTTGTATTGTAACATTTTCATGTATAAAGTCAAATGTTTTGTTAAAAAAACAATGTTGTTCCATAATGAGAAAATAAAACACTTTATGTTCTTAATTTTTTTTTCCGTCCACAAAAAGTATCGATAAGAGTATTGTTAAAATATCGGATCAATAAGAGTAGTAGTACTGTTGACATCGTAACGATACCCATCCCTAGTCAGGTGCCTGTCAGGTTGTGTTTTTTCTCTAGTTCATATTGAATAACAGCCGGGATGTTACAATAGCAGCACTGGCCTTTGCATGACAAACCACATTATTTCAACAGGCAGGTAAAAGGGGCAGGGGCAAATATTCCATCCCCCCCTGGATGCAGATAAATTCAATATCCACCCACCTCCATGGACCTCAGGCTATTTTCAAACAGATACCCCGCCCCCACCCCCCAATACGAAGAAGCATGAAAGGAGTAAGTGCAGGAAGCTGCTTTTTAAATGACCTGACATTTTCATGGTGACAGAGGTTAAGGAAGGTGGGGCACAGGACGACAGTTGACTTTATTTATAGAATGTTTTCTGTAAATTAAAGAACAGCATGAGCCACTTTGTCCTTTTTCTAGAGACATGCACAATTTCGTCATACAGTCCTTTCTGACCTGAACAGTTGAGAGTGTTCCTCACTTTAAAGAAAAAACAGTTATTAAAACGGTGAGTGCATCTAAGTGAGTCAGTGCAGCTCTTTGGTTCACTTTTTTGTCGAGGCTGACATATTTTGCTACATGAAAACCTCTGCTGGTTTTCATTTTTAGCGGTGGCATGAGGCCACGGGTGGGGACAGAGATAAAAGGAATTGCTGGCACACAATCAAATCTATGTGGTTTCTTGACATTGTGATTAATATTTTATGCAACAGCAAACAAACCCTAACTATAAGAAAGAATAAACTTGGAAATATTTACAAAAAGTGTCTGCCTGATGTTTAACAAAGGTTTATTGATTTTTTCTAAAACCTTTAGTCAATTACACTTCAGACACCTTCTCTTATTTTCTTTTAAGGTTGTGTTGCTGCAGCAGAGAAATCAACAGCGTGCAACTCAAAAGCATGTATACTTAATTGTAAATGTAACAAGATAAAAGTGAAAATAAAAATAAAAAAACGTTTTTACCAAGCTTGTACTGAGGAAACAGGAAAAACATTCATGTAGTTTCTTTTACTACACCGAATTTTCGGCAATAGGGCGAATCAGATTACAAGACGCACCGCCAATCTATGGTCTATTTTTGAGGTACACAGAACTATAGGGTGTGTTGAGCGAAACAAATGTCAGAGATAAGTCCATCCATCTTTTTTTTGACTATGTACACCGTAACTCTTGAACTTGTTTGTAAGATGCTACACGTTAGTCTCATTAGATGCGTTGGGCACATTAATGTATTCAGAATACCTGTAACTCCCAACCTTGTTTGCAAGAGGACCAGGCTGTACTGTACTTTTTTTGTTTTTTTTACACTAGAAAGACTAATTTAACTCGCGATCCTAACAATAACAATTTTTCCCCCCGTTTTAAGCTTTAAACCTTTGAGACCAGATATGTTTCTGTAAAAACCTACTATGCACTTTGACATACTGTAACTGTAAGGTTTTCACACCTGTTCTGCATCTAATTAGTCTGCCTTTATTAATCCTTCACTCCCTCCGGCCATTGTCGGTTCGTCTGTTTTCTCCTATGGAAGAGACCAGTGATCCCTGCTGGTTGAAGACAAGCAAAGCCAAGCAGCACAAAATCAAGCCAAGCCAAGCTACACCAGGCCTAGCAAAGCAAGACCAAACCAAGCCAAGCCAAGCTAAACCAAGTCTAGCAAAACAAGACCAAGCCAAGCCAAGCAAAGCAAGACCAAACTCAGCATTTCCAAGCCTAGTCACGCTCCTTAAGCCAAGCTGTCAAGCCTCGTCTTTCTCGTTCTGGATTCATCCCCTCTTCGCCATCAACAGTTGATCTCTGGATCTACTGCCAGTTGCCTCTCCTGAAGATACCATCCTCTTTTCAATAAACTGCTATTATTCCAGTCTGCATTTGGGTCCAGCTTATTCAAAACCTGACACTGACAACATTTGCTAACACTAATTAAAGCACCATAATTTAACACTTTTATTTTCATTAGATTTTCACGTCAAAGTACAACAATCACAATTCCCACCATTAACCAAAAAAAACCTCCCAAAAACAAACAAAACAAGAGGAAAAATAAAATATCACTGAGTTTTCTCCAAAAATATACGATTGTCCAAAAAACTAAAAAAGTAATGAGTGCTCGTCATAGCTATAAAATTGCCGTCCTTATTCAGACATTTTTACATGGTCCAAGAAAGGTTTCCAGGATTTGAAAAAGCTGTCCTGAACCCTTTATAGCATATCGGAGGTGTTCCAATTCCTTGAGTTTTTCCAAGATATAAGGATGCGACTTTGGCCCAAAGCATAGACAATGCCAGAGCTGAAGCCTGTATTGCAGTGACCTTGCAGTTTTGAGGAGTGACTCCAAATATTGCTGTAAGTGGGTTTGGGAGGATCTTTATATTCCATGCTTTTGCTAGGGAGTCGAAAATCATCCCCCAGAAGGCCTGGAGGCTCTTGCACCCACAGAACATGTGTGTGCTGGCTCCCGTTTCACAACTGCATCTTGGACAAGTGCCGTTTGTCCCTGGGAAGATCCATGCCAGTTTACTGTTTGATATGTGAAGCCTATGTACAACTTTAAATTGTATCAAACCATGTATTATACAGACAGATTGATGATTTGTGGATAAACTTAGTTATCTGCCGGCACTGTATTCCAGTTATCTCCAATCCCAATTCCTTTTGCCATCGTTGTTTTGTAATATCTAAAGAGGGCGCTGCAGCCGTGTTAAACATGTGGTATAAATAAAAAATTACCCCTTTTTTGGAAGGATCTAGAAGTCAGGCATTCATCTATCCAACTACCTTGAGGAGTCTGGAGAGATGGGGAAAAGTGTTTTTTAATAAAACTATGCACCTGTAGGTATCTAAAGAAGTCAGACGAGGGCAACTTGAATTTTTCCCGTAGTTGTTCAAAGGACAAAAAATGTCCCTCGCTAAAAAGTTTTTTCAGAGTGTCAGTCCCTTTATTTACCCATACCTGAAATGTGGAATCAATGAAGGAGGGAGGGAAAATTATTTTTGTGACTGTTGGAGCTGAGAGCAAACCTTGTTTGTGTTTAAAGTGAATTTGGAATTGTTGCCATATTTTAAGTGATCCTAAAATAACAGGATTATTGGGGATTAGCTTTTTGTCAAGGGGTAGTGGTGAGGAAACAACAGAGGCCAGAGACCGTGTTTGTGTGAGTCCTGTTCCATAACTGCCCAGAGTGGGATGTTCTCATTCTCCTTTGATATACCCCAGAAGATAGGTTTGTAAAGATAAGCTGCCCAATAAAAATACATGTAGTTAGGCATAGTTAGGCCGCCTTCCTCCTTCCGTCTCTCCAAAAACTCCTTTCTGATACGTGGTAGCTTTTTATTCCAGATGAATATGGATGTTAATCTATCCAATTCTTTAAAGAAGGATTTAGGGATAAATATTGGGATGGTTTGGAAAAGGAACAAAAATTTTGGCAAAATAGTAATTTTCACTGAATTTATTTTTACTGGTAGAGATAGAGGGAGGGATGACCATCTCTCTATATATCTCGTTTAGCCTGATTAAGAGTAGCTTTCAAATTATGTTTGAAAAGATCTTTATATTCTCTGGTCACTGTCACGCCCAGATATATGATCTTCTCTGTGGCAACTGTGAGTGTAAAAGAGTTGTGAGGCATAAGCGCCGCTTTTTCGTTAATGGGGAAGATCAAGCTCTTTGACACATTTATCAGATACCCCGATACTTTCCCAAATTCTCTGATATAATTCAGTGCTTTGGGGATGGATTTGCAAGGGCCCGAAAGAAACAGGAGAAGGTCATCAGCATATAGTGATAGGGTGTGGGTTTGGCCCGCTCTCTTAATGCCCAACACATCTGGCGCACTCCTGAGTGCTACTGCCAAAAGTTCTATTGCAATATTAAAGAGTAAAGGGGATAGAGGGCAACCCTGTCTCGTTCCTCTGGAGAGGACGAAGTACTCTGACAAGATCTTATTTGTCCAGATGGCTGCCTCAGGTTGTTTATAAAGGGTGTCAAACCATGAGCAGAAAACCTGTCCAAATCCAAAATTTCGGAGAGTCTTGAGCAGGAATTTATGCTCTACTCTATCGAATGCTTTCTGTGCATCTAACGTTATAATTACCTCCGGGTCAACATTGGCGTTTGACTGATAGATTCTATTAAAAACCCGCCGGAGATTGCTATATAATTGCCTTCCTTTCATAAAACCTGTTTGGTCTGGGTGGATGATTTTGTCTAGGACCCCTTCTAACCTGTCTGTGAGTATTCTAGTTAGAATTTTATAGTCACAGCATAATAAGCTCACTGGTCGATAAGATTCACAGAGTAGTGGATCTCTATCCTTTTTCGGCAATACAGACATGGTTGTCTGCCTCATTGTGGGTGGTAATGCTTCTGCACCCAGAGCTTCTTTATAGAAACTGCATAGATATGGGAGGAGTTATGGGAGAAAGCTCTGTAAAATTCGACTGGGAAGCCATCTGAGCCTGGTGATTTTCCCGATTTCATTTTTCGCATTGCCTTTTCAACTTCTATTATTTGTATGTCTTTTTCTAAATTTTTCAGTGGAGTTTTCTATCATTACAGTGTCACACTGGTCAGAGGAATATAATTTTTTATAAAAGTTCACAAACTGCTTATTGATGTTTTTCTGATCAGTGATTATATCTTCTTTATCATTCTTAAGCGATGCAATATGGTTGGTAGCTGCCTTTTGTTTCAACTGATGACTGAGCATTTTACTCTCTTTTTTGCCATGTTCATAATGTTGTAGCTGTGATCGAACATACTTTTCTATGGCTTTGTCATTCATGATCAGATTGTATTCTGTTGAAAGCAGTGTTCTTTTTTTCCAAATTTCCTGGGATGGTGAGGTTGTTTGACATTGATCGATAATTTTGAGGCGATCGCTGATTTCAGAAGCATGTTTAAGCTTTTGTTTCTTATCATGCACACTATAAGAAATTATTTGTCCCCTAATATATGCCTTGAAGGTTTCCCAAAGCGTGCCATGGCTGATGTCAGGGGTGCTATTTATTTAAAAAAACATATCAATGTGCTTATTAATATATTCCATAAATTTTTGATCTGTCAATAGCCTTGTATTGTACCTCCAATTTCTCTGCGGTGGAGAATAACCAGAAACATTAATTTACATTATAACAGGACTTTGATCCGATATAACCGTTATTTTATAGTCTATGGTTCTCACCAGTGACAAGAGTCTACTGTCAACCAGGAAAAAAATCAATCCTTGAATAGGATTTGTGGGGCGGTGAGAAAAATGACAAGCATTTAGCCGTTGGGTTTTTAGTTCTCCAAGGGTCAACCATGCCATAGTTTTGTATAAATGTATTAACATGATTTGTTTGCATGTGTGTTAGTATTCTGACAAGGGGAAGCAGGGTCAAGCACTGGATGGAGAATACAATTAAAGTCTCCCCCCAATAAGGTTTACCTAAACGATAATATAACTGCCGTTTTTGTCTTTTCAAAGTGCACATCTCTGTGTAGCAAGATGGCGACCCCCCTGCTCGGACATTAAGGTTAGAATGGTATCCCTGATCTTCTTAGTTTATTGTGATCCTTATTTAATAGGTGTGTTTCTTGTAAGTATACTATTTGACTCTTTAGTTTGCTGAGATGTGAAAACACCTTGTTACATTTTATTGGACGGTTGAGACCTCTCACATTCCAGCTAACCCATTTTAAATCAGCACTCATGTTGTCATGTTAAACCCTGTCTTCTTATAGCACACTCCTTTATTATGAATCCAATAAAACAGTGTTCTTGAACACAAACAAAAGAGAAAAATAAGACCCTGAACACAAAACACAAGCACTAGCTGTGTGAAAAGGACCCAAAGAACAGTTAAATAACAGAACCCCACTACATAATGAACTAAGACTGACATCTTAATGTGTTTAAATTAGAAAAAAAAAAGAAAGTAGAATAGAGAATGTTCCAACAATCTGGTAATTAACCCCCTATAACACAAGAACAAAGGCTTACCACCAATACCTGGTCCAGACCGGGACCCTCCTTCTTTCAAAGTTCACCCAAGCTAGTTCAGCATGATGGTGAGCAGGGAAGAAGAAGAAAAATGCAAAATCCGAAGTGTATACCAGCATCTTTGAATGGGACAGTTGCATGTCATTTCTGCTGCTTTAGTTTGGTGGTTACACATGTTTTAGCCTCTAAAGGGCATTTGAAGCAGAATTCCTCTCCTTTGGGGGTGGTGATCCTGAGTGTGGCTGGGAATAGAAGTCCGTAGCGGACCCGGTGGAGCCCCCGCAAGAGTGATCTTACCTCCCCAAAAGCTGCTCGTTGCTCGCTGACAGTCTGGGTGTAATCCGGAACAATCGTGATTCTGTCGCCGTTTTTCGTGGTGATTGTTTTCAGCTCCGCCGCTTTCTTTAGAATGCTCTCCTTTTCTTTGAAGTAATCGCATTCAATCAAAGGTGCGTGGCAGTTCGTTCCCGTCATTCGGCTTGCTGCGAAGGCGATCCAGGAGCGGGACTGAGGTTAGTTTCAGTGACTCGGCCAAAAGCTTCGCTACAAACTGTGTTGTAGCATTGCCATCTTCCCGTCCCTCTTTCACTCCCATGATGCGCAGGTTGCATCGACATGATCTGGTTTCTAGGTCCTCACGGTGGTCTTAGGAGTGCTAGCTCTTTTTTCATTGCTCCTATGTCAGCCTGCATCGCGTGGATGGAGTCGGAGTGGGCAGCCGGCCCAGTTTCCAGGTCTGTAACCCGACCAGTTGTGTCTTGAATTTTGCATTCAATTTTCTCCAATGAGCCCTGAAGCTCTACAAGCTGGTCTGAGTGCGTCTTTGCTGTGTTCGCCATTGTGGTCATTAATTCTTCTCTCAAGGCGCTAATGGCGTCCAGCACTTCCCGCTGGCTGTTAGCATTAGCCTCTTGGGAATCAGCTTGGCGACTTTGATTTTTAGGCATTTTTCTTACCGAATTTAGCTGTCCTTAGATTTACTGTTGTGAAAGCAAATATTTTTTTATATGAAATACAACGCTGGGATGTTTGCTTTCATGCAAAATTGGAGGGGGCCATCAGAGCTCAGCTTAAACACGGCCGTTCATGGCTCTGCACATACCGGAAGTCCAAAGCACGATACTTTAAAGTTGGAAAAAATGCTAAAAATAGTTACTGAGGGTCAAAATTAAATAGGTGCTGAACACATCTGTATACTTTAATTTGTTGAATAATTTATACACAAGAAAAGTGTACTATCCATGTCTATAAAAGAAATATTCTCTGTAGGACAAATAAATTCTTGTATGTAACTTATATGCTGTTACTTTCTGTTGGATGAATGGGGAAATATTCGGTTCTTGCAGTTGTAAATCTCACTCCAGAGGAGTCAGTGCCTCACCAGCCATCAACCCCACCGCACGTCACTGCAGTGGAGCTAAAGCTCCGATGTAAAAAAGTTAACAGTTTTACGAATCTGAACACTATTGTTAGTATCAATTTTGAAAGGAATAAAACTATTGCCGTTTTCTGCCCCACTTTAAGCACACTAAACTTTATTTTGTATTGGAGATTGTAACAGTTACGTTTATTCACGTTAAAAAGTTTTAATAAAAGGCGCTACAAATCTAAAAACCTTTGGAATTTACACTTGCAGCTAATTATATCTGAGTGCCATCTTGTCTGGAGCCAGATCTCCCTCAAAAACAGACCGATGCAGCTAAAATAAACGTTACTGTGACTAATCCAACTCCCAACATTGTCAGTAACAAGTAAAAAGCAGACTGAAATTTTGAGTGCCGTATAGTTCTCAAAATCAGTTTAATATCAGTAACCACAACCAGAGTTAATCCTGCGTTAACACCAGACATGATACGCCAGTGAAATTCGTGTTGACTGTCTCTATTTGGACGTGCGGTGAACTCACTGCTTAAGATCCGTCTAAAAATGTGTTCATAAACTTGATGCCCCAAAACATGTGGAAGGAGCTACCACCAAATGTTTTTAGCCTTATTGCTACATGGGACATTGTCTGTGTTTATCACATTTACAATGTATGGAAGACACAAAGCATGTTTAGAGATTGGGTGTCTGTATTTTGAAGGGCTCTACAAAAGCATAGGTAATCATGTCCCCATGTCTGGGTTCATTAGATTATTCACAGACTCTCCCAGTTAGACCATCACCATGACAACAGGCATAAGACGACCCCAACTCGTCTGACTCACTACCATCTGCACGCGGTTTGCTGGTCCTTTAAAAACTGCATCAGGGGTGCATCAGTCTAACAAGTCCACGCAGTCTGAGCGTCTGAATATTGCCTTTTTTTTAGGTTTTACCTTACGAACGACACCGAGCTTTAGTGACTCTCTTCACAGCGTAGCTTACTAATGAGGTGATATCATAAACTCTTCCTGCTCTCTAGCAGCGCTCCCACCATAAGCTTTTTCTGCTGTGCAACTGCCTTGTTAGACTAATTGGCTGGTTGTGGGAGGGCCCGGGGATTGAACACTGGGTTTTCAATCCTTTGGTTAAAATTTTAGTAACTACATCCGTTTTAATATGAAACTGTTTTGAAGCTTCTGCCCTATAAACAGACAGAGAACAAGCATGCATTGATCAGCCGAGAATTAAAAAACAAGTAGACAAGCTGACAGGAACACAACTGTTTTTGCCCCACTGTTGAAAGAAAGATCCCAATTGGGGTTAAAATAGTTTGAAGCAGACAAAGATGTTTGCATATATGTATGATGAGCTATATGACAGGTTAGACACAAAGGAAGGAGAGAAGGACTTGTACAGACTAGCCAGACAGAGAGACAGAGACATGTATGTATGCATATATTTACTGAAAATCAATATTGCTTTTAAACTGTTGGAACTAGGAAAGAATGAATAAAGCAGGGCGGAAAAAATAAAACTATACTTAGATGAAATTGAATGTTTGGAAAGTGAGTTATAAATTTAAGAAAAATATTTAAAAATAAAAATAAGATTCCAAAAATAGGTCAACCGCAACAGGTGAGATTAATTAAACCCGCGTCAGCGTGCCTGCGTGCGCATGGTGATTTACGTGTCGCGCAAAAGCGGTGATCACTGATCTGACAGGCGAACTGAAGGAAGCAGACTTTCAGGCCAACCGTCAGATGAAGGAAAAATCCACCCCAAAGCATCTAAAAAAGTGAAGAAGCAGCCGGTAAGATGCTCAAGTGATCGGGGGTTGATCAGCTGTTTCAGGGGGCACCTTTAGAGATCAGCTGTCTATCGCGTTATCGGTGCGCTTTAGACGTGAATTGTTTGAAATGTATTTTCTATGTCTGTTTGATTAATTGATCACGGTGCATTGTGTGAAATTTGATCATTTCAAATATGATATTTTGTTATTTGAAATTAAAGTATAGTTATTTGTAATTTAATTTCAATTTCATGTATTTTCATAAGCATTATTTCTGTACAGGTTTTTCACCTTGCTTGGTTTCTTCAACTACTCATTTAACACTGGAAAAGGTCTCTGTCTAAAGTCAAATACAAAAAAAGAAAAGAGACACGTTCATGGAGTTCTTGAGTGGAGTCCTGCCAGCATTTCCTCCATTTGATGTTTTCCCCTTCAAGTGGGGCAAAATAACTTGACAATGGTAGCCCCACTTGGACAAACTACGTAGCGTGGAGATCTGCTCAGGCTCTACATATTTTCATTTCACGTTTCCTTTCCTTTCCTAACCTAAATTTCTTTTCCTTCATAAGTTGTGTCTGACATTATTCTTTGTAATGTTTACAGAGAGATTTTGCCACAACCCCCTTTTTTAAAAAAGATCTATGGCTGTTAGAATGAACCGGCTGCTCCACACGAGGGAACCGTGTCTCTGAGCAGAGCAGCTGGAGTCTCGCAGCTTCGTGTTAGCAGGCAGGGAAGGTGCTTTGTCACAGTGTGCGGTTCGGTAGCAGCATGCCAAACGAATCATAACAATGATAAAAGCACGTTTAGAAGATAATCTCGCTCTGTGTCGGCGCTCTGTTTGTTTACAACGTGCCGCATAATATCTTCTTCTATGGTAGTATCGTTATTTGTCTAGACTAATCACTATCTGACACACATCGGACCAACGGACAGCCAATCACATAATGTGACGTCAGCACTAGTCGAAAGACCGCAAATGGTTGTTGCAGGCCGAATGGTTATGGTACCTACACCGGTCCCTGAGGTCCTTAGAGTCCGAGATGGTACATATGGCACTAACATGTCAGAGATGTACTTTGGTGCAAGGCCATGGAGAGACTTGTAAATAAGCAGAGCTGCTTTAAAGTCTATTCTTTGAGCTACAGGAAAGCCAGTGCAGAGACCTGAGCACAGTACTGATGTGATGGTACTTCCTGGTTCTATAGGACTCGAGCAGCAGCGTTGTGGACGTACTGAAGCTGTTCTACAGCTCGTTTGGGGAGGCCAGTGAGCAGGCCATTACAGTAATCTAACTCAGTGTTTTTCAACTAGTGTGCCGTGAGATATGGTCAGGTGTGCCGTGGGAAATTACCCATTTTCACTGATCTAAAAACATTTACCGTCTCCAGGATATCAGGTTTTTGTTCATCCAAACAGGCCCTGATAAAACACTGAGTAGTTAGGAATATGAATGTTCATAAAGAACTTTTTTCTTTGTGTTTATTTGATTCTATTAAAGACCCTTTGACAAGACAGTACCGCGATTTAGCTTCAGCTCTGTTTTTGGAAAAGTCCCACCCCTTCAATTGTCTCTGCCAATCATTCTTGGACCCCTAATCATACGTCATCAGTCTGACCAATCAGAAGTGGTTAAAGTCTTCACTTCCTTATTCTGATTTAGCTCGTAAAGTCTTTCAGTTCCACCAAAAATACCAGCTAAAGCTCGTCTTTAGCGGTGTAGCTTTCTGCAGAATCCGGTGTCAAACTGTGGAACAAGTGAACAAAACCATGAAGCTCAGAGATGGTAGTCAGTTTTTGCACTACATATCCAATGATGCATTGTGTTAAAGTGACAGTTTCTCTGCGCTACAATGAGTCTTCCCTGTTGACGTCTTGAACGTGAGAACGTGCAATTTTTGTAAACTGTAGACTGTACAGTTTCAATCTAGCCACAGGGGTTGCAAGCCAGTTACTTCTGTGCCGGTCCCAAGCCCGGATAAATAGAGAGGGTTGCGTCAGGAAGGGCATCCGGCGTAAAAATTGCCACAATAACCATGCGAATCATCCACAACACTTTAGACATACCGGATCGGTCGAGGCCCGGGTTAACAACGACCGCCACCGATGCTGTTAACCTACAGGGTGTCGGTGGAAATTTGACTACTGTTGGTCGAAGAAAGAGGGGAGGCAGAAGGGTCCGTTGCCAGAGAGAGAAGGGAAAAGGCAGGAACATAGGTTTGAGAATAGGGACTCTTAACGTTGGCACAATGACAGGGAAAGGCAGAGAGCTGGCAGACATGATGGAGAGAAGGAAGGTAGATGTACTGTGTGTGCAGGAGACAAGGTGGAAGGGCAGCAAGGCACGTAGTATTGGAGGAGGATACAAACTGTTCTATCATGGTGTTGATAGGAAGAGAAACGGGGTAGGAGTGATTCTGAAGGGGGAGTTTGTAAACAGTGTTCTAGAGGTGAAAAGAGTCTCAGACAGGATGATGAGCCTAAAGTTAGAAATTGAAGGGGTGATGGTGAATGTAGTCAGTGGGTATGCGCCACAGGTTGGCTGTGAGTTAGAAGTGAAGGAGAGATTCTGGAGTGAGTTGGATGAGGTCATAGAGAGTTTTCCCAGAGGAGAGAGAGTTGTTATTGGAGCAGACTTTAATGGGCATGTTGGTGAGGGCAACAGAGGTGATGAGGAGGTGATGGGCAGGTTTGGTGTGAAGGAAAGAAATCTGGAGGGACAGATGGTGGTGGACTTTGCGAAGAGGATGGAAATGGCTGTAGTCAACACTTACTTCCAGAAGAGAGAGGAACATAGAGTGACATACAGAAGTGGAGGTAGGAGTACTCAGGTGGACTACATCCTATGTAGACGAGGTCATTTGAGAGAGGTTAATGACTGCAAAGTGGTGGTAGGAGAGAGTGTAGCCAGACAGCACTGCATGGTGGTGTGTAAGATGACTCTGGAGGTCAGGAAGAAAAAGAGAGGGAAAACAGAAAAGAAGACCAAGTGGTGGAAGCTACAGAATGAAGAAACTTGTGAGGAATTTAGGCAGAAGTTGAGACAGGTCCTGGGTGGTCAGGATGAGCTTCCAGATGACTGGGAAACTACAGCAGAGATTATAAGGGAAACAGGTAGGAAGATGCTAGGTTGTGTCATCTGGAAAGAGGAAAGACGGTAAAGAGACTTGGTGGTGGAATGAGGAAGTACAGGACTGCGTCCAGAGGAAGAGGTTGGCTAAAAGGAAGTGGGATGTAGAAAGGACTGAGGAAGGTAGACAGGAGTACAAGGAAGCGCAGCGTAGAGTGAAGAGAGAGGTGGCAAAGGCCAAACAGAAAGCTTATGATGAACTATATGACAGGTTAGACACAAAGGAAGGAGAGAAGGACTTGTACAGACTAGCCAGACAGAGAGACAGAGATGGGAAGGACGTGCAACAGGTAAGGGTGATAAAGGACAGAGATGGAAAGGTGCTAACAACCCAGGAGAGTGTACAGAAAAGATGGAAGGAGTATTTTGAGGAGCTGATGAACGAGGAAAATGACAGGGAAAGAAGGGAGGAAGATGTGGTTGTTGTGGAGCAGGAAGTAGCAGAGATTGGAAAGGATGAGGTTAGGAAGGCTCTCAAAAGGATGAAGAGCGGAAAGGCCGTTGGTCCTGATGACCTACCTGTGGAGGTATGGAAGTGCTTAGGAGAGACAGCAGTGGAATTTCTAACGAGTTTGTTCAATAGGATTCTAGAGAGCATGCAGATGAGCTTCCCTGAGACGGTTTCTGACAGTTTGGGCAGAAATTCTGTGGGTATGCAAACCGGGGCTGGTCTCAGACGATCTTGGAGGTGGACATGCTGGATGTGGAGGTCTTGGGCTGGTGTGGTTACACGTGGTCTGCGGTTGTGAGGCCGGTTGGATGTGCTGCCATATAGTAGCCATGTAGTAGTTTTTAGCTAATTTCTATTAGTATGTTTATTGCTGTGTAGAGGTTTAAATTAATTTAATCCTTATGTTTTCTGCTAACATTTTTGTTACTTAATAAACTCTCGTTCATTAACGAAGCTAACACAAAAAACAGATTTAAGCAAAAATATTTAATGAAAGAAAGGTTCTTATTTATTGAAAGTTGCTGATGCCTTGTCATGCAATGCTAGACTTAATTGGTCTGTGGAGGGAAGTGCGTGAAAGATGAACTTGAAAATCCCCTGAGCTAACAGATCCATTACGATGGCTTAATCCATTATGGTGAGACTGAGGCTGCCTTCTTTTGGGAGTCAGGCCTTAACTGTAAAGTGCAGAAATGCAATAAGTTGTTCTCATTTATTCCACTTTCGACCCCAGTTGTGTTTGCGGGTTTGCCCCCCCGGTTCATCCCCCAACTTGCATGACTCGTTTTTGTTCCATTTCTGTTTTTTAACCTTTGGGTGCAACATTAACATCTGGTCATCGATTTCCATCAATCTCCTCCAATTGAATGCAGCCTGTGCTTCTGACAAGGGCTCTAATCGGTACCATAAATCACTGCAAAACAGTTGCGGCTCCGAGGAACAGCCTTCTTGTAGATGACTGGGATAAATGTCCCAGACTTGATGCACATGAGTGTAATTATGAAGGAATATCCCTCTGGAAATCGGACAGAAGTGGTGCTGCGTGAGATCCGGACTGAAGACGATAACATGCCTTTAGATTATTTTTTATCAGACACTGGTTTGTTTTGTTAAATGTACCGACATGTTTCGGTGGAATAGCTTCTGCCTTCGTCAGGGTCGTTTTGGATTCTAAATTGTGTTATTTAAGTGAAACTGTTTTTCTTTGCGTTTTGATTTTTCCTTGGACGAACCTTGACGAAGGCAGAAGGTATTCCACCGAAACATGTTGGTACGTTTAACAAAAAAAAACCAGTGTTTGATAGAAAAATAAAAAAAATAATAATTTAAGTACTCGGTATCTACAATGAACTTTATTGAATCATGCCTGTAGATGTTAGTCTGTCTTTCCCACACACCCTGGAATTCAGATGGAAACATGTCTGCACTGTTTTATTGGTTTACTTTGAAGTCAAGGCAGTTTTCAAGCACAGAGGTGTATAATCTTTCTTCTACACAAACAAACAAAATCCATCCATCTTTCAAACCTGCTCAGTCCCTTTTGCGGTCACAGCGTTGCTGTCACCATCTGTCGCTGGGCCGCACACCAACACACTCTCATTAACACCAACAGACTTTTTAAAATCATCAATGAACCTAAGTAGCATGTTTTTTGACTGTGGAAGGAAACCTGTGTTCCATTAAAAAATAAAAAAAAACAACACACAGGCACGAGGAGAACTCAACACAGAAAGTTCCCAGGTGGTATTTGAACCAGCTCATTCTCACTGTGAGGGAAGGATGCTGACCACTGCCCCATCATGCAACCTGTAAACATAAAAAAAAAATCATAAATAAATAATACATCATTGCAAAAGTTTGGCAGAATCCACAAAAACAACAATGATTTGTATCTGGGGTACATTCCCTTAAGAGCCTGCATACATTTTCTTTTTCTAAGACAGTACAGATTTGCACTTCCCACTGTTTGGATTTTCGGCACAAAGTGACTCCAGCGACAAGCATGTCTTGAGCACAGGCTTCATTCCGTCATGAAAAACCTGGAAAAGTTTAGGAAATTGAAAATGCAATTTCTAGGTCTGTAGGTTTGCGAAAAAACGAAATCTTTTGTAAAATTTTGAAAAAAGTCATGAAATTTTAATATTTGGATGCAAAAAACAAACAAAAAAATAGTTTAACTTGAGATTTAAATGTAAATTGCAGCAGAAGTCCAACCTCTCGATATCGTTGATAGGACTTTATGTTGCTGTAAAGCAGTTGGAGTTGTCGTCAGTTCAGTGAATGGCGCTTTCAGCTTGCTATTGCGAAATGCTATGAAATGCCGGAATAAAGGAAATGATGGCAAAATGTAACCTCCGACTGTGACTCGTTTTCTGCATCACCACAGACAAAAATATACAGTTCATACTGGCCAATAGAAGTCCATTCAATGTTTTGCTCCGTTCAATATTTTGCCCTGTAAAGTGGATAAAGAAGGTAGGAAGAACAGGCTGAAGATATCCTTTTTTTTTTTTTTTTTTTTTTTTTTTTCTTTTAACTTGTTCTGTCCAACAGCTGAGCAAACAGATTAGAGCTGAAGGCTTTTTGTGTTGGACAGGTTTTACTATCACAAAAAGAGGTTATATAGCTTCAAGAAACTAGAGTGTAGATTTGTATAAACCCCTTTTTGTCGTATTATTTTTTATTTATTTGTTACATTTAGTGTGTGTGGGGAGGGAGAGGGGAAGAATGTGAGGGGAGGGTGGAAGAGAGTAAAAGGAAGAAAGGTGAAAAGGTGGGGGATACAAGCACTGGTTTGACTAAGTTATTAATTTAAGCTGTAACAATTATACCAGATCTGCTGGAAAGACGAATGTTACATCAAAGGTGAAAATCTGACACTAAGATGAGCGAGAAAAAAAAACTGTCCATCAATACACTGTAGGTAAGGAGGAGGGATGAAGCAGACAGGGAGCAGTGTGGAGTGAAGATATCCTAACGAGCACATAAACAAAACGAATAATGTCTATGATACACGGATACTTGTGACTTTTCAACTTTTAACTTCAGCTCATCTTATAGTTTTTATGACCAGGCGTGTTGTGGTTTGGGTTCTGATTGTGTTCATTTAACTTCCTGTCTTATTTTGAAGGTTTCTTCCTGCCTGTCTTAGTTTGAGTTTTACTTCCCTGGTCCCGATCTCCCCTGATCGATTTCACTTGTGTCTCGTCATATGCTTGTATGCTTTTATATAAGCCTTGTCTTTTCCTTCCTCTTGTGCTGGTCCGTTCTGTGTGCTACCCTGTTCCTCTGTGTAACCTGTTCTTTGCTTTCTAAGTTTACTGATTCTTGAGAGTCGGGACAAAACACATCCCACGTAAAATAAAACAAAAAGTCTTTTATTATGGATAAAAATCATTAATTTAAAATGGACTGACTTACTGTGCTAGATCTACGGGATTTGTGAATGCTGTTAAGTTTTAGCCTAGATAATTACTTTTCTTAAAGATGTACTTGCTCAAGTGAATGACTAGTGATGAGGCGCCCTATGTTATTTCTCTTGTCCTCTGCATTGGGTCATAATAGCCACCAGCATTGAAAAACATTAAGTCTTTATAATTGTGAAAACATTTGTCAAATTAAAGATGAGAGTTTAAAAAAGAATAAAAAATAAAAAAATGGAACAGTATGAACAGTAAATGGAACAGATTCTGTTTTTCTGAAGGTATTTTGTCCCAACTTAAGAGTTTGGACAAACTTAACTTAAGTGAGTTCCGCAAGATATTAGCAAATAAAATAGAACCAAGATCACCCGTGTTTTTAGTTTTTTTATTGAATGTAATTTGCTTCCATAAGTTTCGGTAGTGTCCTCCATGCCAACATAAGTGTCCGTTTATACGGCGGCTGCAAGTTTAACGGTGAGGCAGACAAATGTATGTATGAAGACGCCAAAGAGCAAGGATGTATGAAGATGTGTCTTGGTTTGATTTAGTGGTACCGACTACAAAAGTCTGACTGAAATGTGGAAAATTCTGTGAAAGCTTATGGAAAAGTTTTGGAAAAACCATGGAAAACCATTGCTAAAAAAGTGCATGAACCCAGTAGGCTACCTTCACAACTACAACTGCCAAAGCACGATGGGGAAGCATCGGCAGAATCTCCAAACTCCTGCCGCTCCACAGAAACTGTCCTAGAAAACGACTTTTTTTTAAAGAAACGGCATAATTGTAAAATTAAAAGACCCCTGGGAACCTTTGTAAATAGATCAAAAGATTATTGGAGTGAGACTTTATGTCGAAGACATTTTCCTGAACATCCTCTGTTCAGCTAACATGCATCTTTGTTCTCTACTGTCTCACATTAACTCTGACTTTGGTGACGTTTCGTGCTGCTTTTGTGGGTATTTGCTTTCCTGCGTCGTCGGTGAAGACAAAACTGCTTTTTATGAACTCCATTTGTTCTGAGTTCTGAAGTTTAGTGTTTTTTGTGTTTCCCTTCATAAGTGAAAATGCTGTTGCCGTTGATGTCTGAATGTTAGTATCCAGCAGTTACTCCAGTTATAATGAAGATGATGTGAGGAATGGAGCTGGGAGTCCAGACGGCTGCGGCAGAGGCGAGGCCTGTTCCGTGCTGCCTGCAGCTTTGATTATATTACTATTTGAATGATGCATTCACTGCGCTCGCCTTATTGCTATTCCTGCAGCAATGTAATTTCCTCCCAAGTGTCACCCTGGGTGCCGTCGCGCGGGAGGCATTGCAAAATAGAAATGTAAGTGGGAATCCTTTTGATGGAAGTCTCTATTTATGTGTCGACAGATGGGATGTTTGGGAAGTGCCACTCTGTCCCGGCGAAGGAGGTTTACACCTACGACGTCTCCCCGTCTGTAGTGCAGCACTTTAGGATTCTGCTGGAGAAGCTCTCCAACAGAGGTACACACACCTACACACACTCACACCTACACACCCTTTAGTACAAGAAAACAAATTATGATCATTTATGATGATTTCCTGGCCTTATGCTATAATATTTGTGCTGTTAGGAGTTTCTTCATTTATAAAAAAAGAAACTCTGACATTTTATTGCTGTGTATGTGGAGATTTTCTTTTTTTGACAGGTGAAAAGTCTCATTTCAACACAATCACTGGAAAGAACTTGCTGAATTGAGTTGGATAACCAATCAATTTTATTTTTTGTATAGTACTTAATAAGCAGGAGTAACCAAAGTGCTAAACATAGTCAAATATGAATAAAATTATTCAACAATAAAATACCATAAGCGAATCAATAAAAGCAGTAAAACAATAAAATTAACAAGCTGGCCCACTGGATCTGCTCACTGCAGTTAAAAGATGAGTTTTTGAAAGTGACTTAAAAACCCTGGCAGGGATCTGGCAGACCTCACAGAAAGGAGGAGAGCATCCCAGAGTTTAGAAGCTGCAACTGAAAAGGCTCTGTCTCCTCTGGTCACAAGCCGAGTCCGGGGAATCATTGAAAGCATTTCATCTTCAGATCTCAGGACTCGACGTTCCGAAAGGTACTAGGGTGCCAGACCATTCAAACATTTAAAAACCAGAAGTGAAATCTTAAAATCAATTCTAAGAGACACAGGCAGCCAGTGAAGAGAGCGTGTGCTCACACCGTCTGGTCCCCAGCAACAGGCGGGGCAACTGAATATTGGACTAACTGGAGACCAGTGAGTGACGTGCGGTGGGGTTCATGGCTGGTGAGGCACTGACGTCATCAGTCAGAGACTAAAAGGGTCACAAACTAGCACCAATGTAAGCAGACAGTTGACGAGAAATAAGCAAATGAAGTAACTAAAAAGAAAACAGTGATGTGCATGCATGAGCAGCAGCTCAGTCAGTGTATGCGGCACAGTCTGGGTGCAGGGGAGGAACGAGTTGCTGGGGCCTCACCTGTCGCTTTGTATTTTTAACAAAAAAAAGGTTAAAATCCCACACAGAAAAAGTCATCATGGAATAAACATGTTTCAAAATGTTAGATTATTATTTTTAATTTAAAAAATAATAATATTCATCTTATTTTTTTAAGCTATATTTTGCAGGTGAGGCTGTGCCATTCTCCCACTTAAAAAGATGAGAGAGGCCTGTATTTCTCATCACAGGTAAACCTTAACTATGAGAACCAAAATGAGAAAAGAAATACAGAACACCACATTGTCTGATTTTTAAAGAACTTATTTGTAAATTATGGTAAAAAAAATACATATTTGGTAACCGACAAACAAGCAAGATTTCTGGTTCTTAGAGACCTGTAACTTCTTCTGTTAAAGGAAACTCTGACCTCCACTCGTAATAATGGCCTCTGTTTGAACTCATTATTGTTGAACTTGTAAAATCCCAACAATTAAATTCTGATCTTACTTTAAAATGATCTCAGACAACAAGTTTGCATTTCCTGATTAAAGTCCTTATTGAGCGTGGGCGACATGTAGATCACTACTCAGAGAACCACAGATCTGCATTTAATTTCCACAAGCCGAACCTCGTAGCTGGAGAAACTGTCAGCTGCCGACATGAGAAGTGTGATCAGAAAACAACAACTCCTCCTCCACCTCTACCTGCAGCTTGAGGAGGAACCACAGCTAGCAGGAAGAAGTTCTTAAAATGGCTTGAAGTCTCTAGCCTGAAGTCACGTCTCCGTCAGCAACATAAAATCCAGCTGTCAGAAGTTAAAAAGTCATTCAGGATAAATGTTTTGTTTGCGAGAGATCTGGCATTGATGAGAACTGAAATCACTAACACCTTATCTGTGGTGGAAGATGAGGCCTGACTCTATACTGCGTTTGCAGAACCAACGTCGACGTATAGTGCCACTAATAGATTTTTGTCCCACTATAGTCTCCAGTGAGGCTTTTATAAGAGTAAGAACAATTTTTTTATTTAAAAGAACAGAGTCCTTAGCCGTCTGAGTCTGTCATAATTACCCAATACTTAAATATAAACGATTATTATCACAAATAAAAACTAAGAGTTTATGCAACTACAACTTTTTAGAGATTTTTCAAGATTGAAAACATGCCAAAGAGTAAAAGGTGTTAAGTTATAGGGAAAAAGACAGTTGTCTTCTTGTTGTTTGCAGCTGCTGTTTCTACTTTTCACCACTAGAGGGAGGCAGAGGCTCGTACAAAGTCCCACTGAGCCGCTGTGTTTCTTCTTCTTTCATCATGCAGCTTTGCTTTGAAGTGAAACACTTTGACTGCAGAGGAAAAAATGGTTCAGATGTTCATCCCTGAAACCATCTGAGTGGCAGGATGTCAAAAGTACAAATCTTGTTTTTGAGCAGTTATGGTCATGGCGATTCTCTGATTTGGATGTTGGCAATCTTTTTTTCACATAAAAAGCCAAAAAATACAGCTTTGTTTTTTTCTGAATCTACAACCAGGGTAAGGTTGGAGAAAATTGACAGTTTTCATAGAGAGCCCATGTTTAAAGGATTTTCTTTCCTCAGAAGTGGAATGAAAAAGGCAAAGAAACGTTCAAGCCCAGATATCTGCAGCAACCATTAGAAATTGAAAAAGTCTAATGATTGGATTTTTTCAATGTTGCTTTGGGTCTAACTGTGAATTTGCATAATAATGAAAGTCTTTTTTAATGTATCTTATCTTGTTAGGTTTTTTATACACACTTCTCATTGGTAATTAGCATTACTACAATACAAGATATATTCAAAATCATAATTTAAAAAATTGTTTATACTTAATTTAAAGTTCAAAAGTGGTATTATGCCTTTAGTGTTGCATCAGCTGTTCATACAGTTTCCTGACCTGATTGTCTCGTCTCCACATTTACCATGAGCTTCTCAACTACATTCATGTGACATTCATGTGACGCACGTTCAAGAATGTGCTTAATGCACATTCTTGAACGCATGTTTAGCCTATGGTGTTCACAGTGGACAATCAGGGAAGGGCGTCTTGGTTTTCTTTTACATCTGCATGTCTGCCACCTACATTTGGAAGAGGCTTGGTATGAAATGTCAAAGCAGTGCAAAAATGTGCAAATGTTGCTCTAGGCTTTTCATAGATCTATTCGAATAAATGAAAAAGTTAGTGTCATATCATTCTGGCCGGGCACAAACCACAATTATGTATTACTCTTTTATGATCAATTTTCGAATGGTTGGCACTTCCGTGAATTAAAGATCTTGTTTATCTCTAACATCACTACCATTTTATAGTCCCTGATTGGTTAAAGTTTGACTTGATTTAACTTTCAATGCATGTTTATTGGCCATGCAGTTTGTGTGTACAGTAGAGCATGAAAACACTCTTAGAAATGTGCACAGCAAACACAAGACTTTTCAACGCGCAAACCCGAAATGTGCATTTATGCTCATCTACATACCGGTAGATTTTTCATCGGAAGTGGCCGCTTTAGAGCGCATTGCCGAGGGCAGTGTGAATGTAGCTTCAGATTCTCAAAACCTCTAAGATCTGGGACCACACCAGAAGTTTGAAACTGTTGTCCTTGGACGAAGTAGAATGTGTGTTATCTAGTGCAGTTTGCTGGAAGACGCAATCAGAGACGCTAAATTCGCATTTGGAGCAGGTTTATCATTCCTTTAAAATCCAACTCCAACCATATTATTTTCTATCGTAAAATCGTTCCCAGTGATCTTTTAATTACGATTATAAAATTTTTAGCCAAAATCAAAAAGCCTTTGTCATTTTTTGAGACATATTTTATGCACAGTGGGAGTAGCTCACACAATTCTGGGTTGTGGGCGGGGCTGTTGATGCTCTGTGTCAACAGCCCCCTTCCCTTACCCTGTCACTGTGGGTTCTGTTTGCATGCTGACGAGGAAGCTTGTAGACTCAAGCTAACATTAGCGATGCCAAAGTAATGAAGAGCAATATTTGATCAATCCAGTCATGCAGATTTGAACCAAAATCGCAGTTCGCTAAAAGGAATTATTAAGATCTGTTGTGTAGCACTAGGTGTTTTTATCCCTCAGTAGATACTATGGCGAAGATAAGATGCTGTCGCAGGCAAACGAGTGGTGGCGTCTTTTGGGTTTTCAAGTCGGTGCCCCCTGTCTTCTGTGTTTCCAGAACACCTCCAGAAGGTTCAGCAGTGAGTCCCAGTATCCCAGATTTACCCCATCAGTCACCAGACATTTGGAAACCCAGGTCAAGTCCTTCCTCTTGATCCCCAACCGTTGACTTCCTTTCTCAGCAGCCCTGGAGAGGTCTTTAACTGCCTTCCCTCGCACTTGCTGTAGAGCCAAATGCTGCTGAGGCACCTGGGAAGGCCAAGCCACTTCCTGGCATAGTCATTAATCATCCTGTCCAACTATTCTACCTTTGACAGTGGCACTTCATAGAGGGCTAGTGGCCAGAGGACACGTGGGAGTAGCCTGTACTGCATGCAGCAGAGCTTCAGTCTCCCAGGAAGCAGGATTCTGTCAATGTTCTAGGCTGCTGGCTATGTCCTTACTGAGCTGCTGTACCTGCTCTTTATCTTTGAGGAAGGCATCATACCAGCAGCCTATGCTCTTCACAAGTTTCCCAGAGACCATTGGGATGGGTTCCTTGCCAATATGGAAGAATTTTGGTCTGACAGCTTCCCCTTAAAGATGGAGATACATCTGGACCTGCTTGGCTTGATCTTCAAGCGAGCCAACTCAATGTTCTTATGTTCTTCTGAAGCTTTCCACAATAGCTGCACTGTGCAAGCCTTGGTCGTAGTCAGTGTGGTGAAGTCATTGATGTAGGATCTGACCAGTTGAAGCCTCAGCCCAGGTCTTATTCTCTGTCCGCCAACCACCCATCGAGACATCTGTATGATGACCTCTTCGACCAGGGTGAATGACAATGAAGAGATGGTGCAGCCAGCCATGATTCCCACTTCCAGGTATTGCCACGCTGCAGTGTACTCTGCTGTTGTCACGCAGAGCTGGATATCCTGGAAGTAGGCCTTGACCAGGGTTGTAAGAGTTGGTGGGACTTTGAAATGTCCACAGGAAATTATGAGGGACTGAGCCAAAGGCATTTGCAAGATCCAGGAACACCAAATGAGGACAACAAAGGTAGATTGCCAGCCTATGAGTTAACATCCTTAAGAAGATTTTTCCTTCAACGTTCAGGAGGCTGATCTGGCAGTAGTGGACTATTTCTTCCGCTTGGGGATGAGTATCCCGCCAGGATGTTGGATTCTTCTTCTTTTTACACACAACCTTCATCCGTTTCCAAAGGAATTGCAAGACACATGGAGAATTTTTGTAGAGCCTGTATGGAACTTTGTTCGGGCGTGAAGCTGATGTGACCGTTGTTCTACGCACAATTTTGTCCACTTCCCTCCACCTCCCTCCACCTGAGTGGACTGGTGTCTAGCTCGTTCATGTTTTCCGGTGTGCCTGCTGGTGGCATGTCAGGAGGGAGTGAAACCTCTTCCCTGGCATTGGTCATCTGCTCAAGATCTTTTCAGATGTTCTTCCAGGACGGCCTTTGATGGAGAGAGACTCTTTCCTTTTTTGAAAGAGTCTTTTAGAAGTGCAATCTTGTTTGCTCCTTCTCTCTGCAGTTGTTCAAGAGGTTTTCCGCCTTCCCAGTGTTGCAAGCCTACCCTTGATCTCTTCGTGCACCAAATTTATTCCCTCCTTCTCCTCCTCTGTGGCCTTCCCCCACTGTTTTTTCAACTGCCGCCTCTCCTTGACTAGCCAGTCTATTTCTTTTTGCTTTCTGAACGTTTGCCCTCGACCACTCCAAACTGTCCCGATCCATATGTGAAGATTAGGTTAAAAGTGATAGTAAACCACTAAATGACACAAGTCATAGACAAAGTAAAAAGCTACAACAAGTGAACTCTTCAGTGTAAAATCTGATTTTTTTCCCCCCAAGTTTTATAAGATTTAGAATTTCTCAAAGACTTCATCTAAGCAAAAATATGGCCCTAAGGTAACAAAATAGACACTAAGGAGGAGGATGGAACAGATGATGGAGGTGCACCAAAGATATCTGTCAAATCATTGGGCTCTATTAATTTTTATGATCTGGGATAAAAATCTAAGAATGTCTTTCCAGAAAGAATATAGAGCTGGACAAGACCAGAACATGTGGGCGTGATTTGCCGGTGCCTGGTGACATCTGTCACAACCTGGGTCCACATCTTTATACATTTTAGAATGCCTGACTTAAGTCCAATGAGCACGGTGGAGAATTTTGCACTGGACCAGACCCTGCCTTGCACATATTTAGAATTTATATACCCTCTGAAAATCTACCTCCCATATATCCCCAGGGATTTCTCTTGACTCTGTTTCCCAACGCTTCTTCATTAATTCCAAAGAGTCAAGACAGACGGAGTAGATATGAGAGTAAAGGTACGCCTAAGAAATGTATGTAGCAGTGACTCTGAGTGCATTGGGGAACTGAGGGAATATTCTATCAGCAAAAATGCAGCATTGAAAATATCTGAATAGGCGTTTTCTGGGTATGCCAAACTTTTCAGACAATTGCTTGAATGATGCAAAAGTTATGTCAATGTAAAAATATTTAAAGGATTTTATACCAAGCGTAGACCTAGTGAATTCCCCAACCAACAGAGAGGGTTGAAAATGATTTTGGCAGTGACAGATGACAGGAGGCCAAATAAGCATTTAAATTGATTTTTTAATTTAATTATATTTCTTGTGTAACAAAAAGAGGCACTCTTAATTGGAGTATTGGCTAAAACTGAGAGTGACACCAGTTTCCCCAACTGGATCAAAGAAAATAATGGGTTAGAGTGTAACCAAACCTGAACTAGTCTAAGGTTAGCCGCAGAATAATAACATTTTAAGTTTTTAAGGGCCATCCCACCTAACATTTTGGGTCTTTGTAAAAAGTCTTTGCGGATCCTAGGGATTTTTTTGTTCCAGATAAATTTTGAAATTATTGTCAATTTTACAAAAAAAATGTATAGGAGAGGAAAATAGGTAGGCATTGAAATAATTATAAAAACTTTGGTAGTGTTCATCTTGAGAGAGTTAATTAGAGGAAAGGAGAAGTACTGACCAGTGATCAAAGTCCTCCTGTATATGACTCAACAGAAGAAAATTAGCTTTATGGATGTCCTTGAACCTGTCAGTTACCTGAACTCCCAAATAAGTAAAACTGTGTAAAGCAATTCTGAAATGAAAGGTATGAAGAGGATATTTGTGCACTGGCTTATTTAGAGAGAATAATTCTTCAAATTTAGTTTGTAACCTGAAATGGCTCCAAATGAGCTAAGTATAGAGAGAACTGCAGAAATAGAGACAGAGAGATCTAAAATATAAAGTAGAAGGTCATCTGCATGAGGAGAAACTCTCTGTTCCACACCATTCCTGAAAATGCCTGTAATTAGGCGTCATCTGGCTAGAATTTGATCTCCAAAATGTTGAGATGATGTACAACCTTGCAGCGGTTTACAAGAGAACTCAGTCCCTTGCAGTTCCACTTAATACATTTAAGGGGCACCTCCATCATGGTCTTGTATTACTCTTGGTTGGACCAATGGAAACAAAATTTGAAGAGTACAGGTCAAATTAAGATTGATAGACTCACAGATTCCACACAAAGTTTGGAACATGTGTTGCTCATAACAAAAACAATATGGCGAAGAAACATAACAGATATACAAATGAAAACTCCCCATCTGGAATCCACCCTCCAACCCACCCCAGCACAAGCATCCCCCCAAATGGGGCACATGCCAAAACTAAGCTAAAAGGCTCCATTGTAGGAGCCACAGCAACTTAACAGGGCTATGAGAGGTTAAATGCGACCCAATAAAAAAGGATCCATATGTAAATGCGCACAATCAAATAGCAAAGAAAAAAGTCATAGAGAAGTAAACACTACTTTAACATAGTATATTGAGTCCCTTTGCTACCACCGATACACCAAGCATCCGAATATTACTCCTTTGAGATCCTTGCACTTTTCTTCCAGACCAGCAGCCTGCTTAGTTAACCTGCTAATAGTGGCCTCGAGCTCAGTGATGTGGCTGCTGTGGTCTGTGGTGGAGTGCTCCAGCTCACCAGTGGTCGAGGCATGAGCTTCAACCGAGCGTTGAAGTAGTTTTCCTTAGCTCCTGCCTGACAGATACAATGTCCAAGCACAGATTAATGGCCAGGTCCTCAATTTTGCCAAAAGTATCAGTCTGATGTCTGATAGAGAGACTATCATAGACAGCAGCATGTTCACATAGAGGTTACCAGCATTGCTGATTGCCTCAGCAGCTGCCGAATTTGGCCCTGCAACCCGCGGAGTCTTGTGTCCTCCCTTCAAGGGCTCTTGAGGATGAGAGCTTGACATTTCAGTTGCTCAGGTGTTAAAATAGATCAGCCAAAAAGGAGCAAAAATGTCTGAGACATAAATTGTGGGCGTTATTAAGCCAAACTGCAGACCGAAATATTTAATTTGGGTCACTTTCCCTCTGAGCACAAAGGACACATCTACTCTCCTGCATGCTTCATCCCTAAAACCCCAATAAATTTGAGAAAATTCATCTCTGCCAAACCCAAACCAATCCCATATTATTGAGCTCCCACCACCATGTTTTACTTCTGTCAATGTGTTTTGCATCAATCACAACATTTTCTTTATTTTTGCATAGTTTTAAAAACCCTTTACATTTGCAGAACTTAACTTATCTTTTTACCATAAGGACGTCACATCACCCATCTTCTATAAATCCTCAAAATCAAATACTGAAATCATGGTAATAATTTTATTCAGTATTTTTGACTTTATGGAACTGTCACTTCACAAAGGTACAAGGTCCACCAATCTACGAGCATCTTCCAGCTTTTCCAGATCTTATTCATTGATGGCTCTGAAATCAAAATGGTTTGACAGTTTGTCAAGCTTTCCTTATGAATTTCAAAACATTACCTGCTGATGAACTTGACAAATTAGTAATCTTAATTTTTGTACTAGATGTTAACTCTCCAAATTTGTAACAAATTTAAATCAGTTTTTTTAACATGCTCCAAATCTCATTTCATGTTCACCTCTTAATAAGACACTTGGGCTTGTGTCTTAAACATCAACAAACCATTCTGGGTGGAATGCCGGAAAGGGTCACTCTTAATTAACATTTTAGTACATTTTACCATTAATCCGGTCTCCTAGAGTTTGCCTGGGAAACTGCAGCAGCGCCAGACGTGGTGGGCCAGCAATTCGAGCCCCCTGCTCCCCCCCTACACCGGCTCGATAGGAACTAAGGCACTACGACAATCTGAGAACATGATAGTTATTTTACAAAACCACAGAGAGCCGCAGCACAGGGAGGAAACGCAAATTAAAAACCGGAGCCGCCGGTCGCCGACCCCTGAGCTAAGACGTCAAACTTGTAACAGCAGGCAAACTGGCATTAAAAAAGCCTTATAAAAACAAGTAGGGATGGTTTAGAGAATGTTCACTTAGATGCATTTTGTAGTGCTGTCCGAATCTACAATTCCAAAAGCAAGTGCCCTAGAAATTTCCCAGAAGTCTCCGCGAAAAACCAGTGTGCATCGCTGCTCACTAGATTGGCAAAAATAGACCACAATGCATTGTGTTTGAACATTTTTTGATAAGACAAATGTATTTAAATGTATCCTTTTTAATAACATATCAACGTTTTCATCTTTAGAAGTCTTTTTTTTTAGTGGCCCACTGGTTGGCGCTCACGGACCAAGATTGGGCCGCGGCCCCACGGTTAAGAATCACTGCTCTAAAAAACACCCACTCTGATGAAAACATTGGTTTCGATGTTTATTTGGTAACATATTCTTGCTGTATTTTTTTCTGATTATGAAGGAAATATATGAAAAAAATTAGCACAAATTTGCATTTCTGAGTATTTCTTTATACAAATAGGACAAACAAGAACTGTTTGAAAAAGATCATAGTTCTGACTTAGAAAATACACTGGGTAGGCCAAAAGCTACCCTGCACCAGTCCATTCCGATGCATCCTCTTGTAGACAATTAGTTCCATGTACATCTTCATTTTCTGCTTTCCAAGCTGGTTTCTGGCTCAAAACCTGGCTCAAACCAAAAAATGTTAGGCTGGGTAGTGCTCAGTAACGCAGAAGGGATGGTGGGGCGGGGTTACTTAGCACTAACAGTCCCGCCCACAACTCAGAAATGAATTTCTAAGTAACTCCTTCAGAAACTATGTTCTAAAAAACGACTTTAAAAAAAATTGTCTTCAGAATTAAAAACCACTCAGAACACTTTTACAATAGATCCAAAGATGATCGGAGTGGGACTTGCTAACAAACTTTAATTTTGATCATCTGTACAGACTGCAGAATCTTTTTAGCTTTGGCCACCTCTTTTTTTTTTAAGTTTCAGGAAACATCAGCTGTTCAGCCATTTTTACCTCAACCTGTGTCGAGCCTTCTGCTCACATTTATGCAGTTGGTTTGGTCAGAGAGGAACAGAACTGAATTTCCTGGCAGGAGCCTCAGCATTAATGCTGTGGCAGACGCCGTCTGTTCACCCGCCGCTAACGCCCATTTTCTCAGCCACCATCGCTGCCATGAAAGACTTAGTTTTATGGCTGTTTAATGGTAAGAGTCGGTCGAACATGCTGTGCAGCTGTTAAAGAGATGCTTGCGCTTGATTCCTGGCAGTAACTGTCGTAAATGATGTTTGAAAAAAGCGCAGAAATATTTAGTAACAAGACGCTCTGTCTTTCATCAGTGAGTCTATGTTCCTACATAGATTACCATGTTGCAATGATTTATTTTTATTTCATTTATTCATTATACTAAGTGTTTGAGTGGACTGGCAATTTGTTTTAAGCAACATAAGACTGAAGGTCTGAGAGATGATTTAGCCTAAAAAACCCACCAAACTTTATTTGAATGAACGTTTTAAAAGGAATTTTATTTAATATCAGCTTTTAACAGTTACTTCTCCTGAAGCTTATTGTGTTTATATTGAATTTCCTTCACATTTACCTTTTTTTAAGACTATACTATATATGTTTCTTGCCACATTTTTTGTCTTGATTCCAACAACATGCTTGACATTTCATAACCACTTTTATAATTTTGTTTTTTTTTCTTGTGGGATGGTATTGAGAAATGATCACTAAATTGTGTAAATGAATATAACGCTCACCCTAAATCGCGGCACTGTGACCAATAAGAGTTTCAGATTTGATATTAACGTGTGGGTGGCGGCCTTTCCAAAACATGGAAGTACCTACCTTGTCAGCCATGATCATGAAAGAGGAATTAATAACTGCATTTTGTCAGCGGCCGCATTGATATGACACTAAGAAAAACAATGACCTGGCTACTTTTATAATGTCTGGATTGAAGGACAAATTCACTTTCATACTCCAAGCACTTGTGAAAAATTAAAAATTAAATAAATTGGATTAAGCTGAATTGGGCAACAGACACATTTAAACTAAATTAAAACAATGTATTCACCCAAAAATAAACAAACCATTTTTGTTAAACTTACATTTTTGATCTAGATAAAAGAAAAACTAATGAAATCTTAATGTGTTCACTTTTTGTCTAGTTACAAATTAACTTATAAGCATGTATATATTGATTTGTTTTGTCTTTTTTGTGTGTAAAATGTATCCAGCATGCTGTGAACGTATATTTGTTAAAAAACGGAGATTTGCTCTTGCGTAAACATTATAAAAGTAATTTAAAAAAAACTCACTGTTTAAAAGGAATATATTATTGGTTTTATTTATTTGCTGTTTCTTTTTTAGGTTACATAAAATTTACACTGGAGGAAAAGCAACGACCCGGGCAAATTCAGCTAATTCAGTTGAAAACTATTATTGAAAACTAATGCAATTTTATTTCAACATTTAGAAAAAAACGCTTTTTGTTCCTTAACTATTAACAAAAGATACTTGCGAGGTCGAGGAGGGACAGTTTTGTCAGCTGGTATGCCTTGTGATTTTTGTCAAGGAAGAAATGTACTTTGGCTCAAAAAGGTTGGAAAACACTAGATTACACTGAATAAGCCAAGCAGGAGAAGTTTTAAAGTGGAAAAAAACACTTTTAAGAGTTTTTTTTTTTTAAAGATTGTAAAATTTCAAAATAGTTCATTATGACTATTTGACTATAACAGGAATGTAAAACATTTCTAAACCTCGCTTAAAACTGTTGAATTGATTGTAGAACAGGAAAAATCAACTAAAGTTAAAAATCTTGTAATAAGAAACTTTTTTGATTAAATGCAATTTTATTTTATTTTAATGAGTCTGAATATAAATCCAGATTTTCCTTAAAGGGGAAAAATCACATATTTGCACTTCTAGATGTGCTTGCAGTTATTTTAAACGTGATCATGTTTTGTGTTGGAGCAAGAAACACTTTAGTCTGGACACATTTGTGCAAAGTTCAACTAAATCTTTATTTTAGCCTTTTGCTGCAGATTGAAGCGGCATCCATTTAGATTTGAATTACAGCCTTGACCTTGAACAGTCCCTCCTGAGTGCTTTTGCTAACATTTCTTCTTAATTTGAGATGGATTTTTTAGCTTTTTACTGCCCACTAAATGCTGAGAGATCAATGTAAGAAATGGCAAAATGAAAGGGGTTGCTCTTTGTGTTATAGTGGTATCACCTGCAGCTCACAATACAAGTCATTCTAGAGCACCGAGCTGCAAACAGACAGATTCGGGGGTTACGCATAGGTGTTTTTCTAGAAAGTACATGCTCTCTGCAGTTTATATAAAACCACCTTTATGACTTATCTCAGATGTGTTCTTTTTAAAACAAAAAACAAAAAGAAAAAGAACAGGAAAATGTTTAAACCTAACAAAAAAACAGCCTTTCTTATATTTTCTATGTCCTTACTTTTCAAAGTTTGCTTTGACTCTGCAATGTATCTCACACTTTATTTGTAGTGTTAATGAAGTTAATTACTTTTGCATCTATAGTTTACAAGGAAAGTGAGCTTTCCTTTCCTTTCAAGTCTCCTACAACCCCCTCATATTGTGGTTTCACATCTGGAGTCACAGACTGCGTCACTTGAATCTTTCAGCAGCATCATCCCTCATCTGCCAAATGCCTCGGTTCACGTTGTGCTTTACAGGCCAAGGCCGTATCTCTGGTAACATTTTGTTCCGCTACCCCATCTGGCGTTGGCGCCTTGTTCTCTATTCAGTTGCCAGAAGGCTGTGTTTGGATGCATGTTAGGCATAAGCAACAGACGTGAATTCTCAAGCAGCTCATCAAGCTTTTTGTGCACTTGCTGAAATGAAGGAGAGACCTTTTTGTTTCCCCTTGCCTTGTCAGTGATGATTTTCTTGAATTGGCTAAATGCATTTGGTGGGCTGACGTTGGTGCAGACATGCTTTGACAACCAGGTAATAGAAATGTTACAGGGAATGAGAGGGGAAGTGGAAATGCAAGCACCCACTGGGAATGTGCAGAGTCAGTAAAGCTGTATAGATGGAGGGAAACGGGTGTCATCAAGACTTGCCAAGTATCTTAGACAACAAATTTTGGTTAATATAATTTTTTTTACATCATTAGAAGTCAACTATATTTTTTATGTTGAGTAATTGCTTAACCAAAATATAAGCTTAGTCACATTTATATTCTGTTTACATTCAGCTTTATTGTTCCTCTGGTGAAAACAGTTACAATAAACTGTAATCAGTGTAAAAAATTACAGATTATTACAATAACCACAATAATCACTAGCCGATGGATAGCGTCAAAGTGTGTTTACATCCCAACCACTTACTTTTTAAACTCTCAAAAGACAGAGACATTAAATTCTCCCCCACATTCTAAAACTTCAAGGCTTTTAACTGGAACCAATAAGAAAACTCGTCACCCCTCTGATTTTGTCACTACATTGGCTCCCTGTTAAATTTAGAACAGATTTTAAGACTTTAATTGTAGTTTGTCTTACATGTTCCTTGAGGTCCACAGATAAAGATATTTTAAGTATTCCAAAATTTTCTTTAAAACCTGGGGAGACCTTGCCTTTCAGCTAACTCAGTGCTTCTCAATTATTTTTTGCAAGGCCCCCCTAGAAAAAAGTAAATGACCCCCACCCCCCATACACACTTCCACGGTGACAATGAATAAGATTAGTATCTATGAGAATTGTGGAAGTATACCTGAAATTGTATCTTTTAACATTAACAAAAGAAAAAAGCAATAAAAATCCACTTTCAACAAATCCAGACTGAAACCCTGTTATAGTCTAAAACAGTAAAACAGCTTAAAATGCCTGAAATAAAAAAATCTGTCAGTCCTTATTTAAACTAGAAACATTTTGACCAACTGAACCATTTGATGCTGAGAAAAATAATTCAATTAATGAATAATATTAAATGTAAATTGACCTGAAACATTAACACAGCAGCACCAATATATTTAATGTTTTTAGTCTGAAGAAATAGGTAAAAAACATTGCGCTGATTTTTTTCTAAATGATGGATTGTTAATTTATGACCTCATAAAGCGCAGCTATTTTCCTGCATTACCTGCTGTCTTTATGTCAAAAACTGACACCAACTAAACAACAGGCAGACGTAAAGAATACATTTATGGAAAATAGACGTCATTGAAATGTTTACATTAGTTAATAAAAGACATTAGCGTGAGCTGAGTCATCTAAAGGCACATGATGATCCTGGTGTTGTGCGATCTAGGCAGCGCTCCGCGTGCCCCGTTCCACCTGGCAGCCTGAGCCCACTACTATGATTGGTTGACTCCCCCCTCCTCTAACTCTCCTCCCCCCCTACGTCCAATATCAGACACAGATCAGTTTTGACACAAGGCACACGGATGCAGGTTTTTGGTGTGTAAGTTCTCGCATTCTATTTTACAAGTTCTCAGATCAAATCTACAAGTTCGTCCTTTTGGAACATATTAACCTTTATACGCTACCCCTCCCCTGTCTCCTGTCGCACACGGGAGCTGCGTGTGTGAGAGGAGAAAGGTGCACTCAGCTGCAGGGAAAGCAGTTCACAGGCTTCAGGCTGTTACAAACTCTGTGATATAACACATCCTAGTAAACGAATAGTGGCGCAGATTTTTTCCAAGCACTGAGCCGCTGCCGCCACCGCTCCCCGGGCAATTGCCCGTATTACCTGTGCCAAAACCTCTACTACTGCGTGGGCCCCTGGCATCGCATCGGGGCGCGCCCCACTATTTGAGAAGCACTGAGCTACCCCAACCTGGACGGCCCTCCCTCTGTGCGCCAGATTCAAGGCCGTGTCACGCAGCCACTACGTACATTTTGCAGATTTTCCTCGTATGAAATTTTGGTCTTTCTTGATACATGCATGCATGCAGTTCATGGACACTTTACATAGTATATACCTGAATCTTACACAATTCTGTGTGATTTTTGCAAGATGCATACAAATTTGTGGCTTTATACAGCCATTCCACATCTGTCTAACGGACTTTTGACGCATGCACCACCGATGTATAACTTTTATATCCCGTATACGGTGCACTTATCAAATATAACGTAATTGACGCATGAATTTAGGGCCAGATTTGCTTTTTTGTTAATGTTGTGGTTTATTTGTTTTTCTTCTGTGGTTTTAATGTGATACACTTGTAATATATCTGTGAAAATGGTGTGTGGGCCACAACTTTTCTCACTTTTTCCACATATATTCACTTATGACCAATTTTCATCCTTGCAATATGCACATAATATGTAGTGGCATTGGGACATGGCCTAATTTTTTAGGTTTTAGAGATGTTTCAAAAAGCACCCAGTGGTTGACAGCGGTATTGCATGTTGATGTCTGACTGATGAGTGTTTTCATATGAAGTCTATGACCCCAAATTATTATTGTATTATCATATGAACACTTTTTTTAATCAATACAGCTGCAAAGTTTGTATTTTTCATCAGAAAAACATTTCTGCATGCTACAGTCCAAGCTCACGAAATATGCTTCTGTTGGTTAATTTCTTAGTTCAACAACTCACTTTGAGTCACTTTGAGGTTCTTGTCAGGTCAGGTGAAAATAAAAACGGAAAAAGGTGAAAAGTTTTAATGTTTTCTCGGAAGAAGGAGCTCATGTAGGCCCAAGACTGAACGGTTCTAGCAAAGGAATAGAAATATTTTCTCACCAGGTCACTGGAACAGGTGGGTGTTCCTGGTCTTCACCTGGAACAGGTGGATCTTCCACCGTGTCTTTCTTTTTTTTTTGTTGTCAAAAGAAAAGCTTTTGTTGAAAATGTACATAGAATTCTTTTGTCTTTCAGTTTGGTTTAGTTGTTTAGTTAAGTTTTTTTTTCTTTAGATACTCTAATATAGGCCATTGATATCAGTGCTTTGTGGATGTTCTTGATTGGTTCTAAAATATTTTGCTTTTGTGTAGGTTTGACTTGGGAAGATGAAACCACCCAACAGGTTTTGTCCAATGAGCTCTCCAAACTGAGGAGGATTCCCTACAGGCCAAAGCAGAATGGACCAGTCTACAACACAAACAGCAGGTATTTGTTCTTCAGATACTCCCTGGGTAATGACACAGTATTTTAATGAATCACTCTCCAGGAAAGGTTGCCGCTCTGCGTTTGTGTGCTGTAGTCTTAGTTTATGTGCTGTGGCAGCCCGTCCAAATGAAGATCCATGCCAGTCTGCATCCAAGGTTGGCTGAATTTCAAAGATTCCTCCTCTGAGTGAACGACATTTTTCAGTTGGACCTCCTCCAACCAGCAGAGGATTAACACCAGAGATGCTCAGTTTCATGCAATCTGTGATCTGCACAAAGTTATTTACTTTCTTTTGAAGTAAAACTGATTGACTTCAAATTAAAGCAGTTTTCTTAAACATTTTGGTACATGCTACACCAATGAATGGAAAAAGATCCATATTAAACTAAAGGTATGCACACACCATGCAATTGATGCGATGTATGTTCAACCCATAGTGTTCACACTGGACAAGCGGAGGAGGGGGGGGGGGTTCTTCTTCTTTTCCTACTGTTTACTAACGCATGTCTGCCAACTTCAATTGGAAGAAGCTTGGTGCAAAACGCAAAAGTGCTGAAAATCTCACAAATCTTGCTCCAGGCCTTTTCTGTCATAGCTTTATTCCGATATATGAAAGACTCTGTGCTATATAGTTCCAGCTGGACACAGACTGCAAAAATCAATTTCTTTTCTTGTTGAAAAGTTCAACCTGGTTTTACTTGCTAGGCCATTTAATGCGTGTTGTGTAGGTAGGGCCCGAGAACAGTTGTAAAAACCTGCGTAGTGACACATGAATGCAAGAGTTTTGAATGTGGAAACTCAAAATGCCCATTTATTCGCATTCACTTCGACTTTTCCTTGGAAGTGGTCGCTTGAATGAATTGTGATCTTAGCTCAAAAGAAACCCCATAAAGTTCCTGGAACCTCTGGATCCTCTGACCCCACATTTTCCCCGGAAGCTTTCTTTCTCCTAACATTGAAGGGAAACAAGTCACAGTTGTCTGGTTTTAAGCATTTTTTAAATTAACTAATTGCTTGAATGTTTAAGATTTTAGTCTACGTACATAAATCCACAGTTTGTCTAAAACCAATTTAACTCCTTCATGCCTGAGTTTATTTCCGATTAAATGAAAGATATTCCTCAATGGTTTTCCGTCCAAGGTGATACTAGATTAAATGTAGTCTTGGATTTACTGGTACGTTGAGAATTAGCGACTTACCATGTGAAGTAGTTGAAATTTTATTCTTTCATTCATTCATCTACTAAACCCGTTTTGTCCCTTTTGGGGTCCAAATAGTTAAAAGTGATTAGTTAAATTAGCTAAGTTGGGATTTATCTTACTGTTAAACTTTTTTCCCATCTGCTTTTTATTTGAATAGTAGTGCTTTTTTGTATCAATGAGACCACTCCAGTATCATTATTCTATGTTCTGTAAATGGAGCAGTGACTATTGATTCTTGTTTGATAGCTAAAGTAAAGGGTCATTTGTGTTGGTTTCCTCTCCTGCAGGATGGTGGCTGAAGCCATGGACCCGGAGGATCAGAGGGTGAAGCCGGTGGAGGTGGAGCTCAGCAAAAATCTGCAGACATATTTACAACGTTTGGGGCTCCTCCCTAAGACATCATCAGCCTTTAGTCTGAGCATGCCCAGTAAGGTAAAAAAGGAAAAATTTTGTGATTATGCGCGTTTAGATTTATCTCGAATCTCATTACATAATTTTTCATCTAAAAAGACGCTTTTATATATTTTTTTTATATATATATATATATATATATATATATATATATATATATACATATATACATATATATATATATATATATACATAAAACAGGCTGGGTAGCTCGGTTTGTAAGGTCAAGGACTGGCTCGCAGGAAACCCAGGGGGGAATAAACAATCAATGAATGGTAATGGTATCAATGGTGAGCAGATAACATCACCCAGTGAGGGCCCTTGGGCAAGTCCCTTAACTACTGCTAATAACCTACTGCCTACCTCATAATATGAGACTATGAATCACATGTCATGCAGGCTCAGACGTCGCCCGTCCAAACAAGGTCTGCGTCAGATGCTGGGGGACCAGAGCACCCTGATGGAAAGTGGGCTACTGGAACAAGATGGAAATGGACTAGATGTGAAAACAAGGTTCTGTTAAATGTTACTACTCAAGTAATCCCACCCAGAGGGGTTACATGCAGAGAATGTGGACTGAATGGATGCTTCCAAACCCACAATCAAGGCTAACTGCCAAACAACTGGTAGCCCAATGCTCTAACATCTACAAACGGCAACTCCTATCACAACTTGAGATTGAAGTGGTACAATACAATTGCAACACCACAGGGGAGCCAGAACAGCAGGTCAGAGGGGACGCTATACCACACTCCCACCCTGAGCTTGGGTACACAGCCCAACAACCACAGATACGCTGAGCGAGGCAGCAACTGACCTGAAAGACAGGATCATGTCTGGTACAGCTACACTGGTTAAGTGATGTACTGCCTGAAAGTCTCTTGGAAGCTGTGAATCAAGCATTGAAGGCTGTTCCTACCACAACCATCACAGAAACCAATGAACTAGTTTACACTTTAGCAGCAGTGATCCTTCAGATGCTTGGCTACAAGAGCAACCACGGAAGCAACGGTTAGAGGCCGGTCACTCCGAGAAAAGAACATAGAAACCTCCCTGAACAAAATCCAGTAACCATCACAGTGGATTACCGGCTAAAGAAACTCACAGCACTCCACGAGCGCCTGGCAGCACAAATGAACCAGCTGCTAAGAGATGGGACGCACCCCGAATGGCTAACTGAAGGGCAAACGATCCTGATCCAGAAGGATCCCTCAAAGGGTGTAGTCCCATCCAACTACCGGCCAATAACCTGTCTCTACACAACATGGAAGCTCATGTCTGACATCATTGCAACTAAGATAAATAGGCACATGGATCAAAACATGGGCAACACACAGAAGGGCATTGGTAAAGACTCCAGAGGAGCCAAACACCAACTCCTGGTTGACAGAACAGTCGCTCAAGACTGCAAGTCACGACACACCAATCTGTGCACAGCCTGGATTGATTACAAGAAAGCTTATGACTCAATGCCACACACGTGGATCACTGAATGCTTGGTACAAAATCAACAGGACTCTAAGAGCATTCGTAGGAAATTCGATGAAGCTGTGGAAAACCACCCTTAAAGGCAATGGGAAGCCACTTGCACAAGTGTCCATCAAATGTGGGATATACCAAGGTGATGCTCTGTCCCCACTGCTGTTCTGCATAGGTCTGAACCCCCTCAGCCAAATAATCAACAAGACTAGCTATGGATACCGACTCAGAAAAGGGACCAACATCAGTCACCTCCTCTTCATGGAGGACATCAACCTATATGCTAATAGCGAGCATGACATTGACTCCCTTAATCACACCACCAGGATCTAAAGTACTTGCATGGCGATGTCATTTAGGCCCGAGAAATGTAGCCGGATGGTGACAAAGAGAGGCAAGGTAGTCCACACAGAAGGGGTCTCACTCCCAGAAGGAACAATAGCAGACATCGAGGACAGTTACATGTATTTTGGAATTCCACAGGCAAATGGCAACCTAGAGCAGGCAACAAGGAAAGCTGCAACAGCTAAATACCTCCAACGAGTAAGGCAAGTCCTGAAAAGCCAGCTCAATGGCAAAAATAAGACCCGGGCAATAAACAGCTACGCACTGCCAGTTATCAGATACCCTGCAGGAATAATAAGATTGCCAAAGGAAGAGATACAGACCATGGATGTTAAAACACGAAAGATTATCACCATGCATGGAGGGTTCCATCCCAAATCCAGCACCCTGAGACTGTATGCTAGCCGCAAGGAAGGAGGCCTAGGACTAGTGAGCGTGGAAGCCACTATCCAGGATAAAACATCCAACACACCAGAATACATCAAGCTCAAGGCCCCAACTGACCGTGTGCTCAGTGAATGTCCAAGACAATGGAGGGCAGAGGATGCAGTGCTGGAGGACAGATCCTCATGGGAGGACAAACCCCTGCCACAAACCCCTGCCGTCCCCTGAAGTCCTACCAATGGCTAGAAAGGGCTGGCCTACAGGACAGCACTGAAGCACTCATCCTGGCAGCTCAGGAACGAGCCCTGAGCACTAGAGCAATGGAACTTCCAGATCCAGACTCATAGAATGGTAATGGAGAACCAACCAGACATTGTAGTGGTGGACAAAGAACAAAGGAAAGCCGTTGTGGTGGATGTGGCAGTGCCAAGCGATGGGAACATCAGGAAGAAGGAACATGAGGAACTGGAGAAAAACCAGGGACTCGGAGAAGAATTGGAGAAAGCATGGAAAGTGAAGGTGACAGTGGTGCCTGTGGTAATTGGAGCACTCGGGGCAGTAACCCCCAAGCTGGAGGAGTGGCTACAACAGATACCTGGAAAGACCTCAGACCTCTCAGTCCAGAAAAGCACGGTACTAGGAACAGCTAAGATACTGCGCAGAACCCTCAAGCTCCCAGGCCTCTGGTAGAGGACCCGAGCTTGGGTGAGAAACCACCCGTGGAAGGGTGAGAGGGGCGTTTTATTTCTATCTCTTTCTCTCTCTCTCGGACTTTGATATTAAGATGAGAGAGATAAGATAAGATAAAGCTTTATTGTCATTATACAGTCAAACTTGGTACAACAGTACAGCAAAATTGCAAACTGTCCCACATTGGTGCAAAGAGAGAGAAGAAAACAACATAGTAAAAAACAGCAACAATTATCTTCGATACAAAAAAGTATCAAAAAATATACACATATATAAATATGTACGTATATATAGAAATGTACACAAATAAATATACCAATATACCAGTATGTAATGTTAATGTTCAAAACTTTATAATTTGTCTTGAAGAGGCACTTCATCTTATGTTAAAAGGAAAACTTACTCATCAAAACGTAATAATAATCACAATGATCAAGTCAAAACTGCTGTTGTAAGTTTTTTTCCTAATTAACAATTTCACTTGGTGACAACTGTTTTAAAGACATATATTAATAACATCATGAAAACATAAACAACAATGGATACGTAAGTAAGTAAAATCTTCGCTGTTATAAACACATCATGTATGCTGTGGTGACACAAATGCGGTGACAGTTAAACACCATGGAGTCAACAGCAATAGCCTTGAGTGAACCACCTGCTCATGACGTAACTGCCGTCTGCTGAAAACACTCCCTTTCTTGGGGAGTTTATTCTGTCGTTATATGCGTGTGATCTGCAAATCTGCAAGCATTACGAGGGGGCTTGTGGCCCTTTTAACCTGTTTGCTAGGAAAATAAAGAAAGTACAAGAATACTGAGGGCTACAGGACCCGAGTTATATAAAATACATCAACGCTGATGACTAAAAATACTTGGAGATTTTCATAAATGACATGACAATTTTACTATTACTGTTAATCAGGCAGGTGTCTGTCAGGTGGGTGTTCATAGATCCAGAAACGGCAATTATCTTTTGTATCCACTGACAGATTTGATAATAAATGGATTCATAACTTTCCGTTTTTTTTCTAAACAAAATATTTTAAGAAATTAAAGCTAACCTTTTTTCTATGTAGATACTGAGTTCAAATATAAAAATTTCTCTGGAAATGTTTTTAGGTACATGTCACGGCTGAAGCTGTGTCAAAAAGCCAGTTTTTCAGCAAATCGGCGGGTGGCCCCGTGGTGCCATGTAAAGAAATGCCATGTAATTTTATTTTGTCCGCTGCCAATAATATAATTTACTTTACTTTCTTGTATGCTGAAAATGTGGGAAAAGTGCACTATTGCGCAGGGAGCATTGCCTCGGGCTTCTGGACGGCTGGTGGCCGGTGGTACTTGTTACCGACAGCCCGGGTCCGGAGACATTTACACATTATCCATTCAAAGCTGCTGCCGGCCGGCCATCCAGCTATTCTTGAAGCTTCTGCCAATGCCTCCCCATCGTGCAGTGGTGGTTGTATATGTAAGCACAGTTTTGATCGAGTCATTGCTTCATTTTGCATTTGATCACGTCATTCTTACATGTCTAAACATTAAGGTGTCTTTTTGAGTAAAAAAAACAGTATTTTAGAAGACAGTCAACAAAAATCTTTAGATTATTTACAAAATGCAGATCTCTAACAGTTTTCTGCTATACTCGTTCAATTTTTAGGTACGAGTAAACATTTCTGTAGCTTATGGTTGACTGTGAGCTTCAAAGTGCAGAAATAATGGTGTTTTTGTAGATTTTAACATGAAAAATATCACAAAAATTAGGAGGAAGACTTGCAAGAGTAACACAATTATATTTGTGTTGGTTTAACATTATGAAAGTGTGTATTTATGCCTTTTTAATTGCTTATTTACAAATGCAGGAGTGAAATAGGAGAGCAAAAAGGCTGTTGAAGAGATGGCTTCTATTTAAAAGCAACACGTCTTATAAAAAGCAAACTAACAAACAAAACAAAAAAAAATGTTGCAAGATCACTCTCCTTCCAAAACTTGAAGAAGCCTAGAGCAGGAGGTGGCATGGTTGCAGAAATTCAATAAAACATTACAAGAACAACTGAACATGAAAAATGACACAACTAATTTTAAAAAAATAAATAAAGTAGAAAAAGTATAAACAAAAACAAGCCAAAAAAAAAAGATTCTTGAAAAGCTGATTCATTTAAAGAGAAATGGACAATTCACCACTTAAACCAGATTTGCTTGAGCTTGATTAAATAAGTGTGGCAACAATATGCCATTGAAGATGATCAAGAATATTATTTTATGCCAAAGACTGCATCTTTGATAAGTTTCAATGTAAATAAACTAAGGTATTTTCACAAAAATCCAGTAAGGCGTGTTTAGGATAAATTCTGGATGGAAATTGATAGACTTCAGTTGTTATGCTGCTCTAAGTCTCTTTAAGACTCACCATTAAGCGTTAAAAAAAACGTCTTAATTTTCATACAATGCCTTTAGAATAGTAAAAATGTTTAAATGAATGTATAAACCTCACTGGTCAAAAGTGTACTTAAAAAGCCTATATTCTGCAAAATCCAGTTTTTGAGCATTTAGGTGTATTATAGTATAAATTCCTCCCAAAAATAACCCAAAGCGGTATTTTAATCCATTCACGCATTTCTGAGTATTCCTCTAAAATCCTGCGCTCTGAGCAGCAGCCCCTCCCAATCCACGAAAACGAGTGGGTCTTCACATTGTGACATGGATAAGTGAGGGACAGCCCCTTCCAGGAAGAGTTACGACTGCCAGCACCGCCTCCAGGCTAACAGACACACCCACTTTCTCTGCTGAACTGGTGGTGATCGCCATGAAGATCCTTTTATATGCCCAACATGTACATCCATATTTGATGTTGCTTGTTTTTGTGGGCAAAACACAGACATGCTTCCAAGGCCGGCTCTAGGTTGACATCAAGAAATGGCCAGCATCCATATTGAGTGAAAGCTGGTGCCTCAGAGATCGAGTCGTCTTACTTCTATGTAGGAAAATGAGCTGCAAAAAAACTCACATTTTGTAAAAAATTCATTCTTTAGTATACCGAATGCAAAATATTTCATACACTATATTACCAAAAGTATTCGCTCAGCCATCCAAATGAAAAGACCCAGTAGTCCTAATCACTTAGCCTGGGCACAGGTGTATAAAATGAAACATAGAAAAAGCTTTTAAATGTTATTCTCTTATGTTTGTTTTTTTCTAATGCAGAAATGGGACTAATTAGTGAAAGCAAACTGTTTTCACAAACATTTGTGAAAGAATTGACAGCCCTTAGAAGCTCTGTGAATTCCAGCGTGAAACTTTCATAGGATGCCACCTGTGCAACAAATCCAGTCGTTAAATATCTTTGCTCCTAAATATTCCACATTCAACTGTCAGCTCTATCATATCAAAATGGAAAAGTTTGGGAATAACAGCAACTCAGCCGCTAAGTGGTAGGCCACGTAAACTGACAGAGAGGGGTCAGCAGATGCTGAAGCGCATAGTGCAGAGAGGTTGCCGACTTTCTGTACTGGCAATTGCTACAGAACTCCAAACTTCATGTGACCTTCAGATTATTACCTATGTCTGAGCAGCTGCATCCGAGCCACACATCACCAAGTGCAACGCAAAGTCCCACGGACTCATCTGGAGTGAATCCCACTTTTCTATCTGGCAATCTGCTGGACGAGTCTGGGTTTGGAGGTTCCCAGAAGAACGGTATATTTCGGACTGCATTGTGCAGAGTGTGAGATTTGGTGGAGGTGGAATTATGGTGTGCAGTTGTTTTTCAGGATTTAGGCTTGGCCAGTGAAATGAACTTTGAATGCTTTAGGATACCAAAACATTTTGGACTATTCCACGCTCCCAACCTTGTGGGAACTGTTTGGAGTGGTCTCCTTCCTTCTCCAACACGACTGTGCACCAGTACACAAAGCAAAGTCCATAAAGACATGGATGACAGAGTCTGGTGTGGATGAACTTGACTGGCCTGCACAGAGTCTTGACCTGAACTCGATAAAGCACCTTTGGGATGAATTACAGCGGAGACTGAGAACCAGGCCTTGTCGACCAACATCAGTGTGTGACCTCACCAATGTGCTTTTGGAAGAATGGTCAAAAATTCCTAGAAATACACTCCTCAACCTTGTGGACAGCCTTCTCAGAGGAGTTGAAACTGTGATAGCTGCAAAAGGTGAACCAACATCTTATTGAACTGGATGTGTTAGGAATGGGATGGCACTTCAGTTCATATGAGTCAAGGCAGGTGGGCAAATACCTTTTGGTAATATAGTGTATGTATGGATATAGATTACTTTGAAAGGCTCAAGAAAAGCTTGACGTAGGCCCAATAAGTTAGTAAGAACTAACATCTTTGCAAATGTACTTTGAAAAGATGCTTTTCTATATTTGTTTTGTATTCTGTAATTTGTGTATCCTCACAAACATTTTTCTATTTATTATTTCTAATTTGATTTGTAACAAATTATTTTCAAGTACTTAAGCATACAAACAAATGAATAAAAGCCAAAAACCAAGCCAAAATAGTTACTAAAATAAGGTTTTGTGTATCATGGGCTGACCATTTCCAGTCAGGCCTCTCTGGAGACATCTATATCAGCCCAAACCCTTGTCACATAAGTTGACTCTCTTGAGTTTCTCATTTCTTTCATCTTTCCAGTTGCCGGAGAAGCAGAAACCTGGATTTAGTCAGCTGCTGTCCCTGCAGGCTGATGGTGACCGTCTCCTGGGTGCCTTGGGGCGCCATCTTTCTGGGGAACATTCCCTGCACAGGGACCCAGTGGCCCCATCTGAGCAACAGGCGCCACCTTCTCGCCTCTTTTGGCCCTTCCACAGCAATGGTAAAGAAAATCCACTCATCAGCAAGGAGACTTCCAACTCCAGGCTTCAGAAAATGGGAAGAACTTCATGGACTTCAGCCAAGGATCTACTAACATCTGTAGATGGTGAGACTGAAGCGTGGTGATCATAGCATACATTGGCGTTGCTTTTGAAGATCCAGTATTCAAAGAAGAAGCTCTTCGTCACTTCTCAAACTGAGTTTGCTTGTCTCTTTTTAAAATAAATAAGTTGGTTAAAATGAGAAAAAGTAGCATGTTGCTTTTGTTTGTTTTTGTATGTGCTTTTTAGACACTTATTATTTTGGTAGTTTATTTAGTCAAATCAAATTTGTTTTAAACTTGTTTTAAAAAATAAAGTAAGCTCAAACTCTTGTTTGTGGTTTAAAAGTTGAGGCCAGTACACACCAGGACGAATATTCGCCAGGCGTTATTCGCCAGGCGTTATTCGCCAGCGTTTTTCGCCACGTTTTTTGTGTTCACACCCAGGCGATTTTCACTGACGATGAACAGAGCAAACATCCAATTTCATTCCCAGACATTAGATGGCGCCTAATGTAAAACAGAAATACTCCTGAACACAAGGTGGCGCTGCGCAACTTTACGCTTCTTAAACTCGCTTTTCACTCAGGAGAAGAGAGCAAGTATTTACGCGCTCGGAATCATACAAAGAAAACATGAATATTTCAAGCACCAGTTGCTCCAACTGGTGCTTGGTTCGGGGATATTTTAGAATGTCCGTCATTATTTCTTCGCGGCAGTGTAGACGCTACTTGGCGTCTATTTTCTTCGCTGGTATATGTGCTCAGAAAGGCAGTTTTGTGTTTGAGCGCCCCCAAGTTGTGTCTTACTGTAATTTCAGAAGCTCCAGACACGTGTGCAAAAGCGCCGTTCTCATTATGGCGCGTCAAACCAAAAAAAAACGAACCCGAGGCGTTTTAAAAAAAATGTTGCTTTTACGCGTGGCGTTTTTCGCGTCGGTGTGCACACTCACATTGGTGCCCTTTGTTTAGTCACGAGGCGTTAAACGTCTGCGAATATCGCGGGCGAAATTCGTCCCGGTGTGTACGGGCCTTTACACCTAAAGACCCACTCCAAAGAAAATTGTGTTTTTATTGTTTTTAACATATCAATGCAAAAAAAAGGTGCGCATGGTTGCTTTGTACCAGCAGTCTCACCCACATCTCAGAGGTGAATTTCTGATAAATTTCAAAAATAGTGATGGTCCACATGGCTGGGACTTGTTGGCACACTGGTCAGGTTTGGGCAGATGACTTTTAGTTTGCAGTTTAATATTTATACAAACTCCTTCAAATAAAGCCTAATCCCAATCCGGAAAAATTGGCTCTTGGTTGGATTTATCCAAAAAAAAAACAACCCAATACATATATTCAGAGAGAGATTAGGCTTTGTGTATGAATGTGGGCCGTTTGAGTTAAATGTGCTGCCAAAAAATTGATTAAAGTAAAGATTCTGTAAAACGATGGACTGCCAGTTGAATTTAGTTTATTGTTCTAGAGGTTTTACTAGGGGGGTAGATTTAGTCCCACTTAAGTCGAAGTTAAAATTAAAAACATTGAAAAATATGATGAAAAATTTTAGATTGTTTATAAAAGTGGTTTTACTTTGTTGCTAATGTAGAAAAACTGTTAAATGTAAAATCCGGAAATTGGGTGGTGCAGAAAGCAGCACAATTTTTGGTTTTGCATGTGAAATGCTGTTAAAAGGTTGTCAGTTAGAGTTCAACCATGGTTGATTCTCTAAATTGTTTAACAATTGAGTGAACTAAATAGCCTTATTGCTTTCTATAAAGATAGCCTCTGGGGCATGGTGGACGGGACATCTGACTTGTTGCTTTATTGTTGGAGAGGCTATTTAAAGTTTGCTGGTTCAAATTCTGTTGATATGAATCTCTTAATGTAAATTATATTTGACTCTTTAACTTAAAGAGTAAATTTTGGACATGACAAAAAGGACATATTTTTCCAAATAAATGTCATCTGACAAAGCGCCAGACTTCTAACTTGATTGTTGGAGATGCTATCCAAAGATTGTTGCTTCAAGTTTTACCAGAGTTAGCTTTTTATAAATAAGTGTAAAAATTGGGTTGTTAGGTCCCATCAAAGATTACAATATTTTTAAGGAAAAGCTTTCGATTCTTTAACCAAGGAGAAAGTAACAACCTAATCCAACAGCAAAAATGTTGGCTTTGTGGCTCAATGAGAGGCATTTTGGACTTCTAGGTTGATTGTTTTCGTTGCTACTCAAACGTAATGTGTTCCTGTTTAAATAGAGCCAAGTGTTTGTTAAAAACATACTTTTATTTCTTATGTAGGGTACATTTTGGAGTTTGCAAAACACTTTACTCAGAGCAGCATATGAACAAACTTCGGGGAGGACCTTTCAATGTCAGTGTTATCTTTGTACAGTGAAGTGAAGCTGTTCTGAAACAAACACCGTTTTGTAATTTCAGCAAACAGCAAGAATATCATTAATAAGAAGCTAAGGTTTGCGTCTTCGTAGATAGATTTTAAAAGGCATTTTGTGGCATGTGGCATTTTTCTGATGATGGAGGAGATATATTAAAAAAATACACTTAAAAGGCATTTCTGAGTATTTCTTTATTCAGATTTTTGAAAATCAGGAGCAGACTAAAAACAAATCCTGTTGGAAAATTCCTGTAGCAGTGACGTATGTGTTACAGTCAGCAGGTCATACGCTTTGTGCGTAGTACTTCCACTGTACGTCTTTGTTTTCCTCGTATGAGCTGGCATCGGACTCAAAACTGTATGGCGGGATAGCTCCAATATTGCTCACCATTTTTGTTGCACAGCAAATGAGGTTGTGAAGGTCTGTAAGCTAGCAGGAAACCGATGGATAACGGAAAGTGGGGCAGCTTACTAAATACAAACAGCCCCGCCTACAACTCAGAGGTGAATTTCTAATTTGCAGCTTCACGGCTGTGAAGTGGACCCCAGTGTTGTCCCAGTCTGGGTGGGCACTGTTGCAATGCTCCCATGGCCAGGCTAGCTCCTGGTATGAAGAGATTCCCAAATACTGTTTCCTCACAGCAGAGCCAAGCCTTACTTGTTTGTTTTTTTGCTTATTTATTTATTTATTTATTTTATTTAAAGTTGCATAGTCATTATTCTTTATACGTGGGGGCCATGGGTCATGTGTTTTAACAGAGGGGAGTGGGAAGGGTTAAGGGTGGGTTGGGTTTTTATTGTAATGTGTGTTTTCCGTTCTTTATGTTAAAGCGCTTCGAGCTGCACAAATGCATGAGAAGCGCTATTTTATAAGTAAAGTTTGATTGATTGATTCTAATGAACGTCTGCCACTGCAAAAAAAAAAAAATGTCCTAGAAAACGACACGGGTCTTTTTGATTTTGGATAAAAACAGCATGATCATAACTAAAAGACCACTGGGAAGAAAACTTACAAAAGATGAACAAAGTGGGACTTTAAAACAAATTTTAAATGACCTTTTTCATTCTTTTTCATTTTTGCCTCTTTTTTTTTCATCTTAGCTTTGCTTAGTTTTCATTCTAGTGAAAGAAATCTCTTGCATAGTCACACCAGATATTTTGAATCCAAAGAAATACAACATAATGAAAGAGGATCAGCAGGACTGATGGCTTTACTAAACCTAGCATTCTCTTTTGTTCCTCCAGAGAGGTTCATCCAGAATGTCCTGAAGAACGCTGGCAGCCAGCACGTGAATGTGGACAATCTGTCACCACAGGACTTGGACCAGCTGTCCCGCCTGATCGCGGACGCCTTGCAGGTGGTTGACCGGGATCAGCAGGCGAGCGGCGCTTTGATCCGGGACAGAGGACCTGGACCAAGAGACCTGGAAGCGGATCCGAATGTGGCAGAGAAAGAGACTGGCAAAGTGGAAAAGAAAGAGAAGTTGCTGGAGAAAGCGCCCACGCCAAAACCACAGGAGAGCGCCACTTTGTCACTGGCAGCACTTCAAGGTAATTTCATAATGATTTATTTTCTGTTCTCTCATAATTAAAATATCGAGCAAATGCCTGAAAGCATACAAACATAATTGTTTTGGGTAAATCAAAAAAAAAAAAAAAAAAAACATCACTCAAATTGCCACAAGAGTGCAACAAGGAAATCAATGGGAAAGTAAACAAGCTTCCTGTGCTGGGTGCACGCCATGCACACTGCTAGTCTTAATGTTTCTCCATCCCCACATTACTTTGTTTAAAATGTTTCCTAAGTAGCTCAGCAGATCATTTAATAGACTTGACAATAATTAAACATTTGGAAAACTGTTGCTTAGAACCTGTAAAAGGTCACACTGGTACGTTTTCTTTAAAGTAAATGAGAAGAGGCTCCTTTAAATCTTTTAAACCAAGAAATCTATTTTCAGAGAAAGAGGATTTACTTTTACCTTGTTTCTGTTTAATTTTTCTTCTTTTTGTCTCTCAGGCTAAACTGTGTATTTGAATTTTTTTCTTCTTCTACCCCCAGAGCATCACACCAAGGAAGAAGAGGCTAATGCCAAGGACAAAGTAAGCAACTGATCTGTGGAAATCTTTTAAAGGAAGAAAGTGAATTTCTGTTTGACATTGGTCTCTTCAACTGTCTCAAACTTTCAGAAAGAGCGTTGTATTCTTTTGAGAAATTCGGACTCACCAAATAGTTTGTTAAAGAAAAGGAATTCATTTTATTTTTTCCCCCCCAAATGTTCTGTGACCCTGTTAGGACAAGAATTTCTAAAAACATAATTTGGTTTTTACTTCACCAAGCTTTTATAAATATGTTGGGGGGAAAAAACATTAATCTTAAGCCGTGCAAATAGTGTATGTAGGTTTCTCTGTTGTTTATCCAGGAAGGATGAAGATGTATTCTGTACATTTTCTTAAAATAAGCTGTTTACAGGTTGTTGTTTTTTTAATTTTGCAGTCAGATTGTCTAGTGAGAGGCAGCAATTGGCTGCTGACCAGAAAAAGGTGCTGATTGGTTGATCTGTTCAGATAAATCTTCATGTCAAAGTTGAGGTTGTAACTTGAGTTACTGTTTGCACAGAAGCTACTAAGAAGACCTGAAGAATATAACTAATGACAGAATGTTACTGCTAGAGTCCAAAACATTTTTACAGTACGTTTTACTTTAAAGTATTTTTACTGCCTCAAAGTTTTTACACCAAGAAAAATTTGTATTGCAAAAACTCCACAATTGGGCTTTGGATTGCACAGTGGTGTGGTGGTTATCCTCAGAGTGAGAGAGGGCCCTTCTCCAAATCCAGTCTGTGGCCTTTCTGTGAGGAGTTTGCATGTCCTCTGCTTCAAAATACTCTTGAATGGAATTGAATGGAATAACTTCAAAGAGGAACCTGAGACAACACTTTCAATGTTCTAAGAACAATTGTCTCCTCTTTCCAGTTTGCAAAAGTAAATTAACCTTAAATAAAACCATGATTCTTATGTTTATACACTAAAAAGTAGCAAAACTGAAAATGTAAAAGTCTAATATCAGGTGAATTTAATGACAAATTTTTATTTTTAAAAGTAATATGCCATTTTGTATAGTTTTTTTCTTCTAAAGTAAGATTTAAAACCAGCTGATCCTCACATTCCATGCTCTTGTTTGTTCACTGCTCTGCTTTTTTCCTTAGCTGTCTTGTGATTTAAAGGTCTTTTCATCATTCTTCATCTTACTGACCCTAAAACTATCTGAAGTGTTAAAAAAATGTGATTTTAAAGTATCAACATATAAAACAAAGTGGATTTTTGGTGAGTGTTTGCTTCTACATTTGGCTCCCAACAAGAAGAGCAATTGCCCCAAAGCCAGGAGCTGAAAAATTGCAGCGTATTATAACCATATCCAGTGGAGACTCCGACAGGCTGGATTTTCTGTGATGTAAAGCAATGTATAGTCTTTTACTGCACAACGCCTACACATTATCAACACAACTCCTTCCTGTTCAGTTTCAGAAGTTTAAAACATAAAATCTTCAACACAAAATATCCCCAAATGTCACTACAAGAATAAAGACGACTTTTGGAAGGGTGGCTAATCACAACAGCAGAGTGGAAGGACATTACAAATGAAAGGATCAAAAATATCTATTTCAAGCAATTATTTTATTGTTCTTATTGGTATTAATATTAAAACACAAGTTGTTTTTGCCGAGTTGGTATTACTAATATAAAGCCAAAACATTTGCTGAAATTCTTGGAAGATAAATATGCTCCTCCAATATATGGAATTTAAGCACAATAAAAGATCAAATATATTCACATACTGAATCTTCACAGCAACAGAAAGGAAATAATTTTTAAATTTCTATACATTCTAATTTTTTTATAATTTCCCATATGGAGTTCAAGAACAAGAGTTTTTTTTTCGTTTTTGTATGTTAGGCGTATTTTGTTTGTTTCTTATTGTTAAAATGGACCATGGCAGTAGATGGGGAGAGTTGGTATAAAGTTGGTACAAGTTTTCCTCATGGCATGCAACCCTATTCATCGGCGTTTATCACGCCTGTGTACTGCTTACTAATTATCTTTTGGTAAATAAGCACAACCACGATGGTTAGATATTTGTAAACCATTTCTCAAACCCCAGTGATGGTTTAGTTATGTTACATTAATGTTCATGTGTGTTTGAGTTTAGTCATCAAGTGTATTTAAGTCCATTTTTTCAAACCAGCCTTCAGTGCTGTGAGTTAGGATCCTAACATGAACTGACTCTTTAAATGTTTATGTTTCCTTGGTGAGTCAACCCTCTTTCCAACGTGGAAGGCATTAATAATGAACTGCATTTTTAAGCCTAAACTTAAACAGTAATCTGTAAATCTTAGAGCAGCCACAGTTTACTACTGGAAAAAAAAAAAACCACAACTGAGCTTAAACAGAGCTGCACTCATGGTAATGGTATAAACATTGTCAAAAAAAATAATTTTCTGTTTTTCTACCATTTTCTGAAGCTTCATTAGACTTAACATAAAAATTTGATCTCTGTCCACATCTTGTCATTGTGTATGGTTACTAAATAAAGTTAACTGAATTCACAATAAAGTCCATAGAATATTAGTTTGTTTGGTTGATTAGGATCAGGAATCAGGGGTGTGTGCAGAGTTTTGTGAATTATGAAAACTCATAAAGTTTGTATATATTCTTCAGTAGAGTACTCATGGGCCTTTTTACACAAATTTTAAACACAGTTTCCATAACAGTAAAGGTGAGACCAACGTGATTATGTGTGAATACAAACAATATTGTTGGCACTAGTGTAAGATCTTTGTTAACTCCAGGCAAATGTGAGCACAGATTTCATCACACATTAGCAACACTAATTCAGAAAGGTCAAAACTGCCACAAATTCATGTACTTTCTGTAATGCTTCCCAGTGGTACCAGACAGTCACAGTCCACGATAGAAAAAGTCTTCTCTCCTGCAAGTCTGCAGATTTTCAGCTTCTATTCAAAAACAATCTTTCTAGTTAATAATTTTTATTTTTGGTAGTTTTTCTTTAAAGGTAAAGGATATTTTGTTACTGCTAATATTCTAATAAAATATCAGAAATTGGTTCAAATTTATTTTACCAATAATATTTTTGGTATTACATTTGCAACTTACATTTTTAAGGGTTCTCCTCATTCCACCTTCTCCTTTTGCATTGTGTCCAGGTTGAAAGCGGCAACCTCCTTACTAAACTCCTCGCCTACCTCGACAAAACCGCACTGACAGATCCCCCTACGGCAAGGAACCGAGATAGTGTCGCTATGGAGACACCTCTGGGTCAGCAGGTTGGCCTGGAAAATGTCCAGAGTCGCACCAGCGAAGCAGGAGTGACGCTGCAGAAGAAAGCTGCCACCCAGTCCATAGAGGAGGTGTCGGAGGTGGAGGGCTGGATCAAGGAGATGGTGCCTCCTCCCGCCTCGCTCGTTTACGAAGAGCCACACAAAAAGACAATGCATGCTTCCGAGCTTCAGCTGGACGTCAAAACCAGCCGAAGGAAGCCGGACAGCGACGTCTTTGGTTACGTCATAACAGATACAGAGTAAGTCCCAAGAGTCCCACATTGACTGTGTGGAGTTTGCATGTTCCCCCCTTGCATGCGTGGGTTCTCTCCGGGGTCTCCGGCTTCCTCCCACCATCCAAAAACATGCTTCATAGGTCAATTGGCAACTCTAAATTGTCCAGAGGTGCGAATGTGAGAGTGAATGGGTGTGTGATTGTGGCCCTGCGATAGATTGGCGCCCTGTCCAGGGTGTCCCCAGGGTGGCCGGGATAGGCTCCGGCAGCCCTGTGACGCCGTAAGGAACCAAATGGAAGAAGATGAATGAAAAAAAAAATGTATTCACTATGGCTATTCCTAAAAAGAGAAGTCAAACATCTAAGAATGTACTAAAAATTTGTATTCCTTTTTTGCAAAAACAAAACAGTTGCAGAAACCAAGATCATAAAGCATCATTTACACGTTCAAGCAACCACTTGTCATTAAGTAAGTAAGTTCGTTTTTAGGCTTTTTCTTACAAAACGTGCAACCAAAGCAAGTTAAAAGTCTAACGAGTTGAACTTTTACCAATCAGCGATTTGGATTTGGTAGTGGCGTATGCATGGCGTCCTTTTCCAAACCGTATGAAAATGAATCATGAAGGAGAATTCATTAATCGCGGTTTGAGCCCATCTGGGCTTATATGACACCAAGTCCTTCATATATCGGATTAGAGCTATGAATAAAAAGGCCTGGAGCAAGATTTGCAGGATTTGCACTTCTTTGACATTTAACTAACTCTAACTGTGAGTAAATACACTAGTATCAGGTAGCGACAGTCCAGTGTGAACACCATATGCTTAAAGTGCCCCCAAGAACTCATGTTCAGCACGTTCTTGAATGTGCATCAAATGCCCGGTGTGAATGTAGCGTAGAAATTCAAAGTTATGTGAAGAAAAAGAAAAATCTAATTGAGCTGCATGGTGCTGCAGTGGTTAGCGTTCAAGTCCCGGCTGGGGGACCTGAAACAGAACATCAATGGGGGACCTTTCTGTGTGGAGTTTGCATGTTCTCCCCTTGCGTGCGTGGGTTTTCTTCGGGGATTCCGGCTTCTTCCCACCGTTCAAAAACATGCTTCATAGATTGAATAGTTACTCTAAATTGTCCGTAGGTTTGAATGTGGATGTGCCTGGGTGTGTGATATGTGCGGCCCTGCGGCACACTGGCGACCTTGTCCAGGGTGTCCCCTGCCTTTGTCCGCAAGTGGCAGGGACAGTCTCCGACAGCCCCGTGACCCCGAAAGGGACAGAACAGATTAGAAGATGAATGAATGTGGAGAAAAATCAGCTCCTGCCAATCACTCTGTTTTTTCCCATTTTATTTCCCTGACATTGTGTGAGTGAGTTTTCAGCACCGTATACTGTTATGTGTTAGCACATCTGCTTTTATTTTCCAGTCTTGGCATTATCTGTCTCAGCGCCGGCATTCTTTCTTCCTGTCATGTGAAGCTGTAAACATCAATAGAGTCGTAAATGTTGTAGAGAATACGTCTGGGATGTTTTGCCGGGAGCTGAACGAGGGAATATTTTTATGAACTCACTTTTTCTGCTACTTCAAGATTAGATCAGCCAGTGCAAGCACATGATCCAAGAGGAAAAGTCTGACTTTATAGCAGCATACTGGAGGTAAAAAATGCAAATCTGAGCAATTTTACCAATAAGTCTACAACAAAAGGACAAACATTTGTATGATAAATTGAAAATCCTTTGTTTCCAAAGCGTTATGTGGCAGTTTCTTAAAAAAAAAGTACATTTTCCTGGTGGTAAATCCTGATTATGTCGAGGTGTCTGTGTCTGCTCCACACCTGAGCAGATGCAGCAGCATCATTTTCTCTGCAGGTCAGGCAGCGTCTGCCTCTCTTTAGGCCTATGGTGGTACATCTATAAAAAATAGGGGGTGTAACGGTATACAGTTGGACTGAACTGTTTCGGTACTGCAATTTCGGTTCGGATCACTTTTGTACTGTTTCATTTTTTCTTTTTGTTTGTTTATTTTTAACCCAAGAATGTATTAACTTTGCGCCGAGGCGGCACTAATATAAACCGAGAGTTTCCGCAGAGACGCTCAATGTTGTCTGCGCTTGCACGCGTTTAGGAAGGAGGGGGGGCAGAGCGTGGCAGCGCAAGAGCGTGTGTGTGTGAGCGCACGTTTAGGGTGTGCTGCTCAGTTCGCCGCGGTTTCCTCTAAAAGAATGGAGACTGGTTCTTTTATTAACCCGCTCTGGAGTCTCTGAGGGTCCGAACGGGGAAGTGAACCCCGAAGGAGGATCCGCCTTCGGCCCTGGAGAGGAGCTCCCCTGCGTTTTCCGACCACGGTCAGAAACCTCATTGCAGGAGGTTCAACAACTATTAGGTGACAGAGGTGACAGTGAGCATGTCAACAGTAACATGTGGACGCAAAAACTGTTTAATTTTATGTGCATTATATGCACTTCCAGTTTTCATTTCCTCTGCAAGCGTTACTCCCTTCAGTGGAATGGTGACTGTTGGCTGTACACAGGTGTTCTCTGAAGAAGGCCCCCGGTTCATCAATGGGGGACCTTTCTGTGTGGAGTTTGCATGTTCTCCCTGTGCATGCATGGGTTCTCTCCAGGATCTCCAGCTTCCTCCCACCAAAAACATGCTTCCTAGGTTAATTGGCAACTCTAAATTGTCCATAGGTGTGACTGTGAGTGTGATAGTGAATGGGTGTGTGATTGTGGACATTCTACCCTGCGACAGACTGGCGACCTGTCCAGGGCATCCCCTGCCTTCACCCACAAGTGGCCGGGATAGGCTCTGGCAGCCCCGTGACCCCGAAAGGGAAAAACAGAATAGAAAATGAATGAATGAATATTGTTCTGCATAATGCACATACCATACACGTTTGTGCTATTCGGGGTGTGTCTTCTTTTAAGTCCACACTTCCCTCCCTACTGTATTAATGCTTTCCTCTCCTGCGTCCTCTTTACTGAAGTCACACAACAAAACATTAGGTGCACTGCACCATAGGGCGCTCCATACAATTTGGAGAAAATTTAAGACTTTTAAGTAGTCGGAAAATACAGTACATACAAAATATGATAAGAGCAAAGAGGCGAAGAACTGCATGCTTATTGACCGAGAGCCTCATGCGGCTCAAGAGGCTGTGTTAGCCACCCCTGCTCCAGAGGCTTTAAGTTATACACAAACCTTGTAAAATTTTGCTACCCCTAAACAACACAAGCAGAAATTGTTGCAGTGAGTCCAGACATACACAAAGACTAATTTTCAAACTGATGAGTGACATGAAACCCGGAATGATCCAGATGGAGGCGTTGATGTCAGCAAGGAGGTGGGGGGAGTCATATTTTGGACCGGAATCATAGGGAGAGAGCTGGTTGGCCCCTTTAGGGTACCTAAAGGTGTGAAAATGACATCTGAAAAGTAGGTGGAGTTTCTGACTGACCACATTCTTTCAAGATCAACCCTTTTGTAGTCAAACTGTGAAGAGTTGTAGTCGTGGACAGAACTATAATCTACCAGTGAGTCACTTAGATAGCTTTGCTGTTGCCGTTTTTCTTGTTTTTCCTGAGGCACATTTTTCTAAAGCAGTACATCCATGGATTTACACCTGAAGGAATGGATGTTTCTGATGGAAGAGGAAACTGTCCTTCCTCTGTTGCTAAAACCCTCTGGCTTTTTCATGAGCGCCATCAAAAATCCAGTCTTGAGGCACTCTTCAGGCATCTACAGAGCAGCACATCGGTGCATCGGTCTCTGCTGGGACTTCTGACACTTCTCAGGAGGTGCTCTGACATGGAGCCAGACTTCTCTCTCTCTTTTTTTTCTTCGTGCCTTCTTTATTTGTGTTTCATACATTCTAAAAAATTCACTACAGGGATTGAAATGTTAACATTTTTGGTGATGCCATGAAATTGAACACAGTTTGTCACTGATCAACTGAAAAGTTTGATCAAAGTCAGTCAAAACTCCTAAAGAATTCCATCAAAAGCCACAATTGCTCTAACTTGAATCTACGCTCAGTTCTATGGCTCTTTAGCCTGTGTGTCAGCACAGTGCAGTCGACTGCCTTCATAAAAAGTCTATGTAAATAAGCGAATATACATGTTTTACAACTCTCGCGTCCACACGCCATTTTGCAAATTTTTGAGTCCATTTTCAGGCTCTACATACAAAAAGAGCAGCGATTGTGCGTATGTGAAAAGTTACTCCAGTTCAACTTTACCAATCAGGGATTTAGTATTGAGGTATGGGCATCACAGTCTTTTTTTCAAAATTCTGGAATCCCAACTGTTTGAAAAATAATCACGGATGAGAAATGAATACTCGGGGTTTGTGTCCGGCCAGAATTATATTTAACCAAGTCTTTCATATTTTGGAATAGGCCTGTGAAAGAAAAAGCCTGGAACAAGATTCATGAGATTTGCACCACTCCAATATTTTGGGCGAACCGAGTACATGCGCTGGTGCCAGGTAGCGATAGTCCAGTATTAATATCGTATGCTAAAAGCGCTTTCAGGAACCCATGTTCAGGGTGTTCTTGAACGCTCCACATATGCCTGCTGTGAACGTAGCGTGAGTACTTGGCTTACAAACCATTACTACTTTTTGTTTTTGAGATATTTTGTCCTTAAAGCCTGTTGTTGGAGGGAAACAAAAGTATGTTTGCAGCATCCAGCCTCACCTCACAAACGATGGCACCAAAAATGTATGAAATTGCATTAAAAAGTGTTAAAACTAACTAAAGGATTCCTTCTCCTTAATTTCTGAAACAATTTATAAATAAAATGTGAGGATTAAAAGCCAAAAAAGCCTTTAATTATGAAATAGTTTGATTCTTTGGCTGTGTTCAAGGCTCTCCATTTTGTTCAATCCTCTTTGGTGCCTACATTTCACTTATGCTTATGCTGCTCACCTCTGATGGATACACTGGAACATTGCAGCCTCTGTGTTGTTGCTGTTTGTCATTAAACTCCAGATGAGTTTACGAGGGTAATGGCTCCACATTCATCAACGCTCCTGTGCACGAGGACAGATCCTGCTGTTAAAGCTGTCATATCTGCAAGGGATCGTGATGCAACATATTGTGTGCTACAGAGCTGGTGTAAAAACTGCTGTGAGGTCTCCATTTCAGCTATCAGCACTCAGCATCTGCAGGCAGGAGGACTGATCTCTGGTGTCAGATGTGAGGCAGCTGCTCAGTGTGATGGAAAGCTGACTCATCCTTATAGATACTCCGAACTGATGCTGCTGGTGGCTCTCCAGGCTCAGAAAACACAAAATCACCAGCTGAACTATCTCGGGTTTTGTCGAAACTCTGATACATTCAATTTAAGGGAAAATTCTTTTTTTTGTTTTTTTTTTTCAGCAAACGGTTAATGGCAGAATTCTTTACATTTAAATGCTGGAAAAAGAGTGAAATCTATATGTTTTTGACTTTTTGATTTTCTTTTTTTTTAATCATAAAATTCCAAATATTCTGTTTGTTGCCACAACATAAAAAAGGTGAATGCTAAACCAAAAGCTTTTCAGCAAGTTATTTGAGTAAAACTGAGAAAAATACTTAATATATAGTTTTCTGAAAACATTTATTAACAGTGTATGTTGGTGTATGTGGTATCACCAGAGAAATTAATAATCTAGAATAGGGAAATGTAAAAGTTCATAACTCATCAAATATATCTTAAAACGACAGATGCATTTATTACCATAAATAATTTCCTAAAGTCCCACTCCGACCATCTTTTAAACTACTCTGGAGTTTCTGCAGAGTGGCAGGAGTTCCTTAGAAATCCACCTCTGTGCTGTGGGCAGGAACCATTGTTGCGGAGTCAGCCTGACCCCACTTCCCACCATCCATCTGTTTACACTCTCCCCCTAACTTAGTGTCCCACACCTCCAACCTAACATTACTGGTGCAACAAAAATGGCGAGAAGTATCGGAGCTGTCAAGTTTTGAGCCACATCCCAGCTCAGACAAGAAAAAACAAAGACGTACATAGATTTAGATGTTACAAGTGGATGCATCAACATGGGGCAGAACAGGGAGCTAGTTTCACAAAAAAATAAAATAAAGAAATATTCAGAAATGCAATTTTTTGCTTAACTTTATGTATTTTTTCTCTATCATTAGATGCTTCAAGAAGATGTTCAAAAACACAATATCGGAGTGCGTTTTTAAATAAACATTAAATTCCCTTCCTGTCCTCTGCATCAGTCATCAGCAGCAGTATTCTGTAAACATTGAGACATTGTGCGACCTGGCGGTGTTTAAAGGCGTCTGCTCTGTGCAGGAATTCAGCAAAAAGGCTAAGGGGAGGTCAGGCGAGATTGCAGCAGAGAGGAACCAATTAGTTTGGAGTGAAGATATTCAGTTTTAATCATAGCTTTTCCAGTGCACAGAGACTGACCCACATTGAACACCCTTGTGCACCATTCCAGACATTTCTACATTACCAGTCAGTTTGTTATGCTTTTGTGTCATTGAGAGCAAGGGGCATGCTGTCCATCTGTGGCCCTCCTGACCTTCTCAGTGTTCAGCTCAGCACTTCAGTCCCACTTCCTCACACTGTTCTGACCCCAGCTTGAAGCTTTCTTGAAAATACAACTTTTTTTTCCAAATCATTTCCTTTTTCTCCATGACAGTATCTCTTATAGATCTGTTCTCTGCTGCTCCATACCTAACATGTAAAAAAACAAAAGTTTGTTGTTGGAAACGCTAATATTTGTTACCTCCCTCTTTGTAATTACAGTGCCTTGCGAAAGTATTCACCCCCTTGGACTTTTCAACCTTTTGACACATTTCAGGCATCAAACATAAAGATATAAAACTGTTATTTTTTGTGAAGAATCATGAACAAGTGGGACACACTTAAGGGTGTGACGATCACCGCATCACCGCACGATATTCTTCCTATGGTGCGTGATTGGAACAATAATAAACACATTCATCTTTGTTGATAATTTACTCTGTTAGTCCTGTGTTCAGACTTCAAGGGTTTCTGGGGGAAACCTTTTATTACTGTTCTCTTTCACTCCCTCTATCGCTGCGCGCACTCCCTCTTATGACACACACGCGGGGTTTCAGCAGCACATACACATCCTCATTCCACAACAGAAGTTTCCGTCTCGTGAGGAAATACAACAAATTTACTGCGTTCTAATTATTAATTTCCATTATATTCATTTCCGTTACAAGCAGCTTGCGTTCTTGAGTGTGCGACACGGCCGCCCGCCGGAACCACTGCTCTTGCTGCTTCATCACAGCGGTGATCAAAAATCCCACACCATCACTGCTCTACTCCAGAGCAGTTTAATAAAGAATCAGTCAGTGTTATTCTGGGTAAAACCTTTTATTACTGTTCTCTTTAACTCCGTAACACCAAACACGAACGTGCACTGTTAGATTGCGATGAATATCACTACATGTTTTGTTTGGGAACTATTTTGTGCAGCACAAAGTTACGTGTCTGTATAAACAAAGGCGGAGCCTCCTGTCCCATGTTCTTCATGGGTGTCAGGCTTCATGTCTACCGGAGAGGTGACAAAGTGTCTGCAGTCTCGTTCATTACTTTTTATTATAATATTCTGAGAAGATGTCTGTACCAGAGAGCACAGGTGAAGCCTCATATGCAGCTCTTGAGCCGTCCGCTGCAGAAGAATCAACACACACCCCCAACACACGTGTGTGCACTCCTTTCTTCTACACACGCAGCGCGCTGACACACACACATCCTCATTCTACAACACCTATATAGTTAGTTCATTAGTTAGATGGGCAAAAATCCCACACCGTCACAGCTCTAGACACAGTCATGAAGTGGAATAAAAAGTATTGGATATTTTAAACTTTTGTAACCCTTGTGCTATCTTAGATGACCCCACCCTTACATTGACGTAATATCCCTACCATGACAAAGGTGGATAAAGGTGGAAAGATTTCATGTAATCCATGGACATCAGTGAAGATCACAAATCATTGAAGAAAAAAGGTTCAGAGCACTGTCTAGTGGGTCTAAATGACCCAATTCCCAACATTAAAGTGCCTAGGATAGCACAAGGGTTAACAGATAAAAACTGAAATATTGGGCATATTTTCAGTGCAGCAAACTCTCTCCAGATGTTTAGTGAGGATCTCTGAATGATCCAATGTTGACCAAAATGACTAATGCTGATAAATAGAATCCATCTGTATGTAATCAAGTCTCTGTATGAATGCTCCCGCTCTGTAATCGTCTCAGAGGTCTGTTTAAAGTGCAGAGACCATCATGAAGAACAAGGAATACACCAGGCAGGTCTGAGATACTGTTGTGGAGAAGTTTAAAGCCGGATTTGGACAACAAAAGGATTTCCGGAGCTTCAACCCTTGTGCTATCTTAGATGACCCCACCCTTACATTGACGTAATATCCCTACCATGACAAAGGTGGGTAATGGTGAAGAGGATTTCATGTAATCCATGGAAACCAGTGAAGATCACAAATCATTGAAGAAAAAAGGTTCAGCGCACTGTCTAGTGGGTCTAGATGACCCAACTCCCAATGTTAAAGTGCCTAGGATAGCACAAGGGTTAAACTTCCCAAGGAGCACTGTGCAAGTGATAATACTGAAATGGACGGAGTATCAGACCACTAAAAATCTACAAAGACGTGGCCGTCCGTCTAAACTTTCAGCTCAAACAAGCAGAAGACTGATCAGAGATGCAGCCAAGAAGCCCATGATCACTCTGGATGAACTGCAGAGATCTACAGCTAAGGTGGGAAAGTCTGTCCATAGGACAACAATCAGTCGTATATACTGCACAAATCTGGCCTTCATAGAAGAGTGGGAAGAAGAAAGCCATTTCTTAAAGATATCCATAAAAAGTGTTGTTTAAAGTTTGCCACAAACCCCCAGCGAGACACACCAAACATGTGGAAGAAGGAACTCTGGTCAGATGAAACCAAAATCCAACTTTTTGACAAAAATGCAAAACGTGCTGTTTGGCGTGAAAGCAACACAGCTCATCACCCTGAAAACACCATCCCATCTGTCAAACATGGTGGTGGCAGCATCATGGTTTGGGCCTGCTTTTCTTCAGCAGGGACAGGGAGGTTAGAATTGATGGGAAGATGGATGGAGCTAAATACAGGAGCATTCTGGAAGAAAGAAAACCTGATGGAGTCTGCAAAAGACCTGAGACTGGAACAGAGATTTGTCTTCAAACAAGACAATAATCCAAAACATAAAGCAACACTCCCCCCAACACTCCGAACCTCCATCCCTGTGCCAACCTACCATACCTAAGACCTAAGGATTCTACAAAAGTTTCTCTTTGCTCTTCCTTCTTGCAAAGTCGTCCACTAACTCATCAAAGTTGAACTGTTGAACAAACTCTCATTGTTTTGCCAGAAGGGAGAGTGAATTTAACAGATTTGGGCACATTTTCATCCTGAGCTCATTTTTTATTCGAGCCAGTCTGGAGAATGACCGTTTGCCTTCACAGTTTGTTGTTGGCAGGGTCAAAAACAGTCTGAGTGCTATGAAAATATTTGAGAAAGTAGACTGTAAATCCAAATTTGCCATGGTCTTTGGGCAATTTTGTTCTTTTGAAATGAATGAATGTACTGAGTTCATTTGCCAAGCCCATGGTCAGATCAGTGGGATATGCGGAAGCACGAGGTTCGGCGCTTAACGTGAGCTCACTGTTGGACACATTATCAGCCATGAAAAAGATTGGTCAAATGTGTGTATGCAGTTAACCAATGGTTAAGACAGGACACAAGTTTGTCAATTAGAACAGTAGAACAGGGGTGGGATTATATACTGTAAATGTATTTCCTTCCACTTCCTTCCTTTCAAGCAATCTTTGATTTAATGTCTAATCATACTAAATTGATAGGTCTTTGTATGTACACCAACTCAGTGGCCTTGTGGTTACAGTGTCCACCCTGAGACTGGAAGGTCATGGGTTCAAACCCAGGCTGAGTTATACCAAAGACTTTCAAAATGCCCTCCTGGTTGACACTCAGCATTAAGGGGTTGGATTGTGGGGTTAAATCCAGCAGCCCGAGCAGCTCACCACTCCCTCTGGGGATGGGTCAAATGTGGAGAACAAATTTCACACACCTATGTGGGTGACAGCAAGATTTAATTCAACAACTGCTGATTGTATTGTTTTGTGCATTATTCTGGCTTCAATTGCTTGAAATAAGCCATTTCAAATCAAAAGAACCAGAAACTTTTGTTTTCCACTAATTTCAACACCTGGCTCTGCACTTTCATCAGCCATACATTTGCACTTTTTTGTGCACTGGAGGTCATATCAGTAGTTTTGGGAGACTGTATCTGTAACATTTAAAGCTGACCTTTCAAAAAAGGCAAAATTTTCTTTCTGTGCTGCCACAAAATCACATAGTGAAAAGAGAAGCTGTGTAGCTGTGCGTATGTCAATGTCATGTTTCTGTAACTGCAGGCTCAAGGCTTGGAACTGCTGCTGTATTGGATCCTAAAGGGGTTCCATGAAAGCTATCTCTAGTGTGTCCAGCGTGCCACAGAGTGCAGAGGCCTTGCTTATAGTTTCACGTTTCTCCTGTGAATCTGTAAATATTGTTCACTGCCTCTCTGACTTAACATAATATTTCCAAAGAGCTTTTGTTGATTCAGCTCTTGAACTCCCGCAAGTACCTGACAAAAATTTTAGTGTGAGTTTCACATCTGTACCACGGAACAGCTTTACCCACCCGTGTGGTGATAGGGCACAAAATGTGTACATTGATTACAGAAAGTCAAAGAAATGGCCAGCTTCTGGACTACTTTCAACCGCATTGACACTGACTAAATTCACTGAATGTGCTGCAGGGGACATTTTTATTTTATTGATTAATTGATTTAAAACAACAGAACAAATCAATGGTTTTTTTTGTTATAGATGAGCTTGTACTTTCCTGCTATATTACTTGCCTCGACAGTTAAGTCTAGACCCAGGTTCTCCACCATTGTAACGACACACTCACCTAAACTGTTCACTATGATTTTCAATAGGCTCAAAAGCCAGAAAACGCTCAAGTACTTCTCCACCATTATTTACAAACCTGAAAATAAAAGTGAATTGGTCCACATGAGCAAGGTCTAGAGGTGAACGATAACAGAGAAGTATTTGGCATCTTTAATATTGCTGATAATTGCTTCTTTTGTTCTTTCTCCCATCAAGTGGATACATTCCTCACAGCTTGTGAATGAGAGGTAGGACACAAAGCCTTTGCCCTTGTCTACAAACCTTTGAAGATGGTCACCTAAAAAAAGGTTAAATTTAGTCAAAAGTTTGACAATGCCCAAGAAAATACCATTGTGAGGTGACCACAACCGCTCATCATCTCCCCTGAAATCAAGGCCCCTCTCCCTCAAAAACTGAATTACAACAACTCTTTTCAAAACACCCCACCAGTATTGCCTCTCTGCATCAGTTTGTTTGAAAAGATCAGAATCAACTGTACCTGTGTTTTTGGAGCGACTGTGTAATGCTAACACGCAATCCCTATGCTCCTCACTCCTCTCATGGTCACCAATATGCTCAGAATGTTTCCAGTCAGAAAACCTGGGGACAAACGCATTGTGCTTACCTGAAAACAGTTTGCAAGCAAAACAAAAGATGCAACCAGATGAAGGGGAGTAAAGTAGCCACTGCCTTGTCACAGACTGGCCATTAGGTAGAGAACATTTAATTAAAGAATTTGTGAAACTCGTAGTGATGCCCCCCATGATCCTATCCCTAGTTGAGACAGGATACTTTTTGCTTAGGATTTGAAAAGCAGCTGCTCCTCTACTAACAGGAATCGACTTGGCCTGTTCAGTAATGGCACTTGGCCATAAAGCAGGGTCATTAACCGTTTGGCACCAGGAGTTTCAGCCCGTAGCTCCTTTCTGGTCACAGTGTACTCCTCCTAATTTGACAAGACTTTCTCAGGTGATGCCTGGTCTGAGTGTGGGCCTGAGGCATGAGCCTGACAGGCCAGCTCAACGCTTGATTGGGTCTGTGAGGGCTCCTGAATGATCAAACCAGTGGTACGGTCTCTTCATTGCTGTCACTCGTGCTACTGATGACATGTTTGGAATCTTTACTACTGATGCCAAGTGTATTGTTACTTTTTTATCTATTGGATTCTCATTAGGGACTTTCACAACTGATTGTAAAAATATTTCAATGATATAATACAGCATAAAACGAGGACCCACGATACAATACAAGGCAACATGTCATGGTTTGTGTTTCTTTGTATTGGTTTTTGATTTTTGTTTCAGTCATGTTTGAGTTCTGTTTCCTGTCTTATTTTGAAAAGTTTCCTGTTTTGTCATGCTCTTGAGTTTTACTTCCTTGGTCCCAATCTCTCCTGATCATGTTCACCTGTGTCTTGTCAGTCCTGTCTGTATTTAAGTCTTGTCTCTGCCTTCCTCTTGGGCTTCGTCCTGGTGTCCCAAGTGTCCCGCGGACCGGTGGTTGGGGACCACTGCCCTAGATGATACCGCCAGTATGCAATGTTGCCAATTTAGCGACTTTGTCACTAGATTTAGTGACTTTTGGCCATTTCTAGCGACTAAAACCTCATCTAGGAACTTGGCAGCTTTTTAGGTACATCTGGCGACTTTGAAAAAACACATCTCTCGAGTGTTAAAATCAATCAATCAATCAATTTATTATTTGTATAGCACTTATAAAATCCAAGACAACCAAAGTGCTTAACATAAAATCCAATAAAATCACAAACAATTGATGCAATAAAGAAACAATCAAAATAAAACAATAAAATCAATTGAACAATAAAAGCAATAAAACAATAAAATAATTAAATTAATAAAATGAACAAGTCCCACTAGATATGCTCACTGGAGTTAAAAGCCTGAGTAAAAAGATGTGTTTTTAAAAGAGTCTTAAAATTACTGACAGTTCTGGCAGACCTCAAAGAATAGGGGAGAGCATTCCAGAGTTTAGGACCTGCAACTGAAAAGGCTCTGTCTCCCCGAGTCACAAGCCGAGTCCTAGGAACCACTAAAAGCATTTGATCTTCAGACCTTAGGACTCGACATGGACGATAAACATGCAAAAGCTCAGAAAGATACTGAGGTGCCAGACCATTTAGACATTTAAAAACCAAAAGTAGAATCTTAAAAGAAATTTTAAAAAACACAGGCAGCCAGTGAAGTGAGCGTAATGTCGGGGTTATATGCTCACACCGTCTGGTCCCCGTTAACAGGCGGGCCGCTGAATTTTGAACCAGCTGGAGACGGCGGAGCAGAGACTGATCCATACCACTGTACAGAGAGTTACAGTAGTCCATTCTAGAGAAGATCAAGGCATAAAATAATTGTTTTTCAATGTAAATTCCGCTCTGCACAGCACCAGAAGCTTATTTCATGGCTAAGCCACACTGCAAATTAGACCTGATCTCGAAACTGAACCTGACTTACAGATCTCAAGGAAATGTGTCTACATGGCCATGTAGACACATTTTCTTGAGATCAGTGTCAAGCGTGACGTTATGACATCATTGTAATGTCATGACATAATCTCGCGACTTTTCAGAGACTCAATACAGATTTTTCGTGATTTGTTTTTGGAAACACTACCAGTATCGTCAAAGTACTCATTTTGCTGCAAGTAGTTGCACATGTAAATTAAGTCACACAGCTAGATATCCTGGGCCTTAGGGCTTGCTAAAAGGACTTTCATTCAAAACCCTTGGTAAATCAGAGGCCCTTTGTAAAAACATTTGTTATCAGAGGGCTCTTTTAACAGTATGCTCTACTTAGGGCCCCCACATAGCCAGAAGTCGCAACCCTTACCAGTGGCTTTCATGATCATAGGGCCATCTAAAAAATATCTATCTCGGCATCTATCCAATATGGTATCCACATTTATGTATGCAACAAGCCAGTGTTGCACCTCCAGTCTCTATATATATATTATTGAGCTTAGCTTACCTATACGGTTTTGTAAAGTTCCTGCTCAAACTAGGACCGCAATAAATGATGAGGCAGAGCAGAGGTCACAGCCGCCGAGGTGCTAAAGCCACTGGGTGAGGCAGAAGGTCACAGCCACCAAGATCATACAGCCCTGGGTTGGACGTAGCAGTGCTCTGCATTCACATAGGTGGCACTGCCACTGAGTAAAGTGTAGTTGGTCACAGCAGTTAAAGAGGAACAAGTGGTGCGTAGGCTTAAGACAGGAGCAGAACCCAAGTCAAACCTGCTGTAAAAGTGGTTAAACTCATCAGCCATTTTGGTGTCACTGGGTGTTGCACTTCTCTTCTCCTTGTACACTGTAATAGTTCTCATGCCCTACCAAACCTCTTTAATATTGTTATGCTGTAGCTTCCTCTTTAGCCTTTCTTTGCAGTCTTTTCTGACCTGGCTCATGCTCCTTCTCTTATGGTGTTGCACCACTCTGACTCTCTGCCGATCACCAGCCCTAAAAGCCTCCTTCTTTTATATTGTTTGTGATCCAGGGCTTGTTGTTAGGGAAACAGAAAATAGTTTTAACAAGATCTGTACATAATGTAATATAGTCAGTGACCCTGTTGACTGCCCCATCCATGTCAGCATCAAAACTTTCCAAAAGCACGCTCCAATCTGTAAAATGTAATCAGTCTCTCAGAGATTCGTTGGCCTCAGGAGTTCACTTTCTGAATGATTTGATAGTTGTAGGCAGCCTCTTCAAAACAGGTTTATACAATGATCTCAGATATATTAAGTTGTGGTCAGACTTTCCCAAGGGAGCCATAGCCAAAGCACTGAATGCCTGTTTGGTGTTCACAAAACAAAGGTCCAGAGTATTATTATGCCTTGTGACATACTGGGTAAAACCTGATAAGTGAGAGCTGCAGTCCACATGATTAAAATCTCCAGATATAGCGATAAGTGCATTGGGTTGCTGCAATAGTGGATGACGGCACACGCGAGTGAACCCTCAGCTCGTGGTGGGATGTAGATGTGGGAAAACTCCCGTGGCATATAATATGCTTATAAACTGACTGCTAGAAGCTCCACATCTCGACAAGACCGTACGTCTTTTACGGTGACGTGACCGGGATGGCACGATTTGTATATTGTACAAGTCCCCCACCTTTTGTTTTTGCTCACTTTTCCAAGTCTCTGTCCGCTCGCACCATGGTATTGCCGGGCAAGTTGACACAAGAATTAGTGATATTGTCCGTTAGCCATGTCTCTGCAAAACAATACAGGCTGCACTCACTGTAAATCCTGTCGGTTTTCACAAGGGCCTCCAGCTCCACACATTTGTTCAGGAGAGAGTTTACGTTCCTCATTAAAATGGAAGGTAGAAACGGCTTGTATCTCCACCTCCTAGCATTTAACTTAGCTCCAGCACACCACTGAAGGGTTCACAGGGCGCTTTAATGGGCTTGGAATTGATTCCTCATTACAGTTCTTCCTTGAATTCTTGTATTTTGAGAAATTAAGTCAAAGGCATCGTAGCATACTATACTTTACATAAACTCACATTAAAATATGATAAATTTGGCTCCTACACATCTTAATCATAATGTTTAAATCAATTTCAGTTTTGGTTTGATAAAGGTTACTTGAAAGGTTATAACAATGATAACAAATTACATTAAAATCAGTTGTGTTTTTCTATGTACCATGTTCTCCTTTTCCTTTATCTTTGTCTATCTCATAATCAAACCCTTTGTTCTTTCTCACCATCAGCCGGCTTCAAACTGATGAAGGCCTCCACCTGATGGAGATTTTGGCTCGACGCGCAAAAATCCAGATGACCAACTTTGCAGAGCTCCTGTACGTATGACTGCTTTTTATTTGATAACTTGTCAGTTTTGCTAGCAGGACACCTTCTCCTTCCGGTGTGATGAAGAGTTTGGTCTTAAAATTCTGGCTTTTAGCTTTTTTTTTACATTAAAAAGCAATCCCAAAATGACACACCTTTTGATGTTTGTGCTCCAACTTTGAAACACTAGAAAGCAAATAAGAGACTTAAAATATGATGGGATCAAACACTACATCGTGACCAAATATTCCAGGTGTGTATCAATATTATTGTTTTAGTTTCTTTACAGTAAGACCCAGAAGAAATGTTGCCGAATAAATCTCTTATTTTAAAAATGTGAGAAACTCATGAATGCAGCACAGCAACATCTTTAACTGAATTGCTGCATCTAAAGCCTCGTTTCCACCGAGCAGGACAGTCCAGTCTGACCCGGAGGTCATTCCCCAGCTCATATTTTCTGCTTGGCTTTTGGTACATCAAATATGCAATGCATTTAATTCAATTCTATTTTATTTACATAGCTCAATATCAAAACAATAGTCATCTCAATCGGCTTCATACCTGTAATTTTATAGTAAACCTAAAATCATAAGGATCGTGTAGTCAAAGAATTTAATAGGTAAATTCTAAACTGAACTAACTAAACAGACTAAACTACACTGGGCATCCCTGCCCTTAGACCCTCCTTTGTGGTAAGGAAAAACTCATTTAAAAAAAAAAATGGTTTCTGGGAAAAAAAAGAAAGAAGAAACCTCAGGGGTGTCCACATGAAGGAGGGATCCTCCCCCAGGGAAGGACAGGCGATTTACCAGAACTCTCAGAGAAGGATTGGCTTATCTAACTCTACAACTCCATGTTTAAATAGTCCAGCAGATGGGCTTCATCTAGATAGAGTTGGGGAAGGCGGGGGGCGCGCCGCTGCTGCTGCGGTGGGGGTCTTGGTGCGGGGATGGCTGGGTACTCTCCCTCCTTCTTTTTACATTCCATCATCCACTTTAGAAGAACATAAAGACCCATTCGAACACAGGTGCTATCTCACCTTTGCACAAATAGTTTGAGTGATTAAATGAAATATTTCACATGGGTCGGTCCGAATGTATAATTATGCGTGAGTGAACATCAGTTGTATTGTGCACATGTTGACATGTTTTCTATGTGGGCATTTTTGGACCCCACAGGTATTTTTGTGGCATTTGGGTGTATGTGTGGGCAGTCCCCACCCCGTTTTGGATTTATATTACTTTTAAACCTGACTATAATGATTGTAAACATCGAGCAACGTGTTGCCTTATGATGCTTCACGCTTCTACCCCCCCTCCTCTTTAATCACCCTCCTACCCACCAGACATCCCTCTCTCTTCTTCCCTTCTTTTCTTTTCCGTCCGGTCCAACAAAAAACTGTTACAGATATGAGTAAGATGAATAAAGTTTAGCCTAAATTACAAAAGGGGTTTATTTAAATAGTGTGTCAAATGTTTTTTTTATAACCCCTATTGTAATAGTAATATATGTCCAACACAAGAGGCTTTCAGCTCTCATCTGTCTGCTCAGCTGTTGGACAGGTTAAAAAAAAGACGAGACAAGTTAAAAGAAAAAGATTGGCATAGTGTAGGCCCTCTAACCTCTGTAACAGTAACAGTCCGCTTTGACCTTTTTTTTTTGCGGGACATGCTTAGCTAATAATGCAATATTACTATGAATGACAAGAATGATTTATTGTGGTACACATTTTTACAGAGGTTGCATTTTTGCAGGTTGCATTTTTTCCATATTTTTCAGACTATAAGTTAGTCCAGGATATAAGTCGCTGATGCCGTAAAATGCAATGCTAAGTTGGACTTTTGGGAGAAATATATTTATCAAAATACAACAATAACGAACAATTCGTCTCGAACGGCAAATCGTAATAACGTTATCGATAACAATAGACTGAATTTATACATAACCGTGACCATAACCTTGTTTAACTTCATGAAACATAGGAGGAATCTAGTATATCAGCGCAACGTATGAAAAATTATTCAGATAATTATATCATAAAGAATGTGCTACCAAGTCAACTAAACTCTTTATATCACTTGAAATTACTACATTTGTTGATTTCTTCATCCTGTGTGTTGCTTTGGAACAATTACACCAAGGTCAGCACTTCTTCTGTGTTGCTGTCAGTAGTAAATAGTGATACACACATCGACAATGCTATCTAGCGCTTCATGCTTTTCAATAATTTTTTTAAATCTCATATAAGTCGCATCAGAGTATAGGTCACACCCATGGCCGGACTAAGTAAAACATGAAAAATACGATAAAGACAATTTGTTTGGTAATTCACAGAGGTTGTTCCCTGTAATTTAATGTGCAAACAGATTTGTGTCCTTACAACATGTCAAATACAAGTACAGACACGCACAAAGCCAATGCAGTTTACTTTGTAGAGAGAGCTTAATCTCAATATATTTCAATCCCACAACTTTCCTCGTAATGTCACAATTACTCTGAACAAAAAGCTTTTTAAGCTGTTGGGTAGCTAAGCTGTGAAATAAAAGTATGTCTTCTTTTAAAAATAACGTCTGCAATAAAACAAATACAAACAATTTCATCCATAAACTGGGAGAAAAAAAAACATAAAACAGATGCCAAAGTCTACCAATGACTCAATGTCCAAAGTGTGCTTTACTTTTTCCAACAACAACCATTTTTTTCACCTGCCGACTCAAGTGGGCGGCAATTTTTTCAAATGGCGAAACATCACATACGTATAGTGTTCAAATATTTCTATTAGAAGATGAGAAGCATTGGCTCCTCCACAGTTACCCCCGGCATGTCGGATCACAGAGGGCAAACTGGCTGGATCAAAGACTTTAAAACTAGAAGAAAGGAAGAGAAAGTGCCCCTCACGGAGCAGGAATCCAATGACATGGCCTGATTTTCATAATGTAATATCTTTTTTCATTCACTTCTTGGAATGCGGGGAGTAAAAAAGCAATGGGCTCAGTTTGCTCAAGTTATTGACACCTTGACATAAAACCCGCTCACTGGAGTCATTTATTAATGAGACTGAACTCGGCTTGAACCTATTCCATCGTTTGCGACTCACTGTGTACTCATTGCTTTCTTCACGTGTCCATCTGTTCTTTCTTTGCTTCCTTTTTCATTTTTTTCCCTAGTTTGTCTCAGTTTTATTGTGGCGTCTCTTCCGTGACAGGACAGGGAAGGTCGTCTTTGGGATAAGAGACACCAGTTTTGATAAAGTGAAGGCAGTGCACATCTATTCACCGGCTTTCCAGCAGGAAGGGGGGGGTTTGCAAAGCGGCAGTGTCAGAATGAAAGAGTTAGAATATGATTTCACCCTTAAGCCCAAGACTAATTTTTGAGATTTCCACTTGAGAAAGCAATGGCTGATCTAACAACCAGAAGGCCAAAGTAGGGACCCCGGGGCTCCATGGATAAGAGACGTATGGGAAAAATCCTGAAACACATTAAATCTCTTCTTCATCGCCTGAACTGAATGACTTTTGATGGACCAGAAAAAAATGGAAATTGTGGCTTTGGATCAAGAATGAGATATTGGTGTGAATATAATGGGATCTTTTATTTTTATTTATTTTTTAACCATGGTTTTTTAGATCATATATGGTGCTCTCCAAAATATTTGGCAGTTGTCTTCATGTAACACATTTTTTAAGATTTCATGGAAAAATTACATGAGTTTGCAGGATAAATCTAAATGATTAAGTAGGATTGCTGCAGATTTTGTTTCCATTTAAATTAAACATTAGAATAGTTGGATCACTCTGCATTGGTGGCATATTAACGATAGTTTAATAGCCATAAAAAATCCCAATCTGACTAAATAAGAAATTAGCCTTTTTTTATTTTATTTCATCCTGTGCTGCATTTTACAGAACATGGACTGGAAACCCCCAGGCTCAATATAAGAAAAACAAAGGTAGTGTTATGCCCTTTTTATGTCGAGGGGAAAGTAGGAACATAACATAAAAGATAAGAACAAAAGATTGTCTCTATGAAAATTAACTAATTTATTTACAAGAAAATTACAAAAAAGCAGTAACTTAAAAAAGGTGAAGCAAAAAGGCTTCAGGGTGAACCAAGGCCAAAACAACAAACAAAACCCCACCTATAATCCCAAAAAACGTCTTACCCCAACTGAAAGAAGAGGGAAAACAATGACAAAACCACGGTAACCTCCCTGGACTAACGTAAATGGGAGCAAATGTGCACTAAAGAAAATGGCAGTGCACCTCTACAGCTACACTTTTAACTATAAGTCACACTAAACAAAAAATAATCCAGAGCTGGCAGCTCGACTATCGATCTGTCAAAGCGGAAGCGTCACCGGTGGAGTATCGAGCGTTCGCTTCAGATTGAGTTTGACTTTCCAAATGAAGTTTCATTTCATCACTAGTGTGTTGGAGAATGCCGACCATTCGTGCGAGTTTGGAATTCACAGCGGGGTTATCAGTATGTCCGTTCTTATAGAGAGAAGTCGCTTATCCTGTGTTTGTGGCATTAAGAGAGTAGTGATGAGTCGGTCGCGGATATATATTTTTCTCTATACACGTGTTTCACTCGCAGCAGATGCACGTGAACTGAGCACAAGGAAGAGAGACAGAGTGACCGAGAAAGATAGACAAGTGCGACAAGAAAGAAACTACAGAGACTGTGACCTGACATGGGTAAAAAAAATAATTAATTTGTTCCCAGGAAATAATAATTTATTCACACTAAAGAATAAATCATGTGATAAACCATTCATAAACATGGATCTGAGCAATGCTTGGATTTACAACAAATACCTTCACATTCCTGTCATATATATGTTTATTTTAAAAAGCTCTACGAAGCATCAGTAATCAGCTCTTCATGTCTGGGTTCATTTAACCCTTGTGCTATCCTAGGCACTTTAACATTGGGAGTTGGGTCATCTAGACCCGCTAGACAGTGCTCTGAACCTTTTTTCTTCAATGATTTGTGATCTTCACTGGTGTCCATGGATTACATGAAATCTTTCCACCTTTATCCACCTTTGTCATGGTAGGGAGAACACGTCAATGTAAGGGTGGGGTCATCTAAGATAGCACAAGGGTTAGAGTCTCTTCCAGTACACACTCCATCCTGCCGCAAAAGCCGCTTTTCACCGCTACTTCCGTGTCTTCGTGACCTACATTAATTCAAGAGGGGAAAAATAAAAACAAGAATCAAACTAGGTGATCTATTAATTATTGTCTCGATAAAATTAAATAAAAATGTCATAAGATTTAGGAGGCCCGAGCTGGCTGCTTCCCCATACCGCAAGGACTCTCCGTCTGCTGGCCAGCCAGCTGCCCGGCATCATTGATGTTTCCATTGACTACAGCGAGGTTATTGCTACTCCGAAGGGCTGGCGGATGACGGACAGAGTCAGCCGCTGTCTGCCACTGGAGCAGCATAGCGAACTCCGGCGGGCAGCGGAGCGAGTTTTGGCCGGTGTAGGTACCATAACCATTCAGCCTGCAATAACCGTTCGGGGTCCTTTCGGCTGAGGATAAAGTCACACTACGGTAACCCCACTTGGACAAACTAAGTAGTGTCAAGATCTGCTCGGGATCCTACATATTTTCATTTTCACGTTTTATTTTGTAACCTAAAGTTCTTTTCCCTCATAAGTTGTGTCTGACATTATTCTTTGTAGTGTTTATAGAGAGATTTTGCCACAACTCACTTTGTGAAAGCTAACAGGTCTCTGAGCAGAGCAGCTGGAGTCTCGTAGCTTCGTGTTTGCAGGCAGGGAAGGTGCTTTGTTACGGTGTGCGGTCCGGAGAATTATTCGGAACGCAGTCCGTATGGCAGGAATGCAATTAATAATAATCATAACAATAATAAAATTACGTTTAGAAGATCATCTCGCTCTATGTCGGAGGTCTATTTGTTTACAACAGACTTCATAATATCTATGGCAGTATTGTAATTTGTTCAAACCAGTCACTATCTGATACGTCATCGGACCAACGGACAGCCAATCACACAATGTGACGTCAGCACTAGTCCCAGGACCCCGAAGGACCCCGAACGGTTGTCGTAGGCCGAATTGTTATGGTACCTACACCGGCAGTGGAGTGAGTTGTTGCAGTGTTTTGTGTTGTTTCACTTTAAATTTGTTTAAAAGGAAAAATATTTAAGAAATTAAATAGCTGTAAGTTGATTCATAGCTTCTTTTTGTATTTTATTGTTTGTTTTTTATATTTTATCTGCAGTTAATAAATAAAAGCATATTCATATAAACCACATATTGAGAAAAAACAAGTTTTTTAGTATTAACAATTCATTATGTGCATAATATTATATTATTCATAACAGATTAAATAAAGCAGCAAATATAATCTGAAAAGCTGATTGGGAGATGAAAGAGTCATTTTATTTACTTACATTTGCAATCAGACATTGATTTACAAACATAACAGTTTGTTTATAAATATTAATATATAAAATATATGAATGTTTTTTATACTTATCTTGCAAACCAACAGTATTTGCTTTACAATATTTTACACAGGTAATTTCATTACACGACAACTACATTAGGATTATTTAAAAACGAAATAGATTCTGGAAATCCTAAAAGTCTTATTTCTACACATGACTTGACACATAATGACTCTTTAATGACTTGCTGGTCTTTTTTGCTCCATTCTGATGCAATTTTGTAGTCTGATCAATAGATGTCAGTAGTTTCATTGTGTCAAATGCTTTACAACCTTGAACCATTTCAATACAATTGGATTCATTTAGGTTCAGTGGTTCAGAAAGCTTTGGTTTCTCCATCACTAGTTCTCATTGGAACCCGGTCAATGACAGGATACAAAAAATCTCTTAATGAACTTTAAAAATGAGTGAAACGATGCCATTTATTTTCCAAAGCTTGTTGCAGCTCCTTGTATTTTAATTTCTGCACTAATCTGCACAACACAGGTCAAAGTCAAATGGTGAAGAAAGCCAAACTGGACTGAATCCATGCTGCAGCAGAGCTCCCTTCTTGAGGGCTGGAGGTCCACACAGTGCTTTAACGGCTGCCTCTGTCAGCTCTGGTCCAATGGGAAGCCACATTTTTCGTTCACCACACCTGAAACTGATCAGAAAGACAGACACACAAGGATCCACAAAAAACACAGAGGTCCCACTCTGATACAATAATGAAAAACAAAAAAACAACAAAAAGAAAACAGAACTAATGTGGCCACAGTAGTGACAGCAGGGAATGAGATAGCATAGATCAGGGGTTGGCAACCTTTACCGCTCAAAGAGCCATTTGGATCAGTTTCTTACAGTCCTGAGAGGCCACAAAACTGGCAAATGTGTCATTATTAACTAGCAGTTAATCCGCTTCTCCAATAGATTTGTGTAAGCAACTTTTTTCTCATTTCGATCAGGATGTTCTTGGGCAAGGGGTCGATCTGTACGGGTTCTGGGGGGTTTTGGGTCATAGGGAGGATCGACTGCAGCATAAGGGGAGCGCAGGTGTGTCTTGCAGTTCCTGTGACATTTGTATGCCCACGTCTTTTTTTACTTTTAGTTTTTATAGCCTTGCACGGTCAGGGCTGACATACATCTCTGACCTTTTAACCCCATACTGTTCAGGATGATCCTTGAGGTCAACCAAAATCTCCTAAGCATTCCAAATCCTGCTTTTAGACTAAAGGAGATCTTTCCTTTCACGCTGTCGCTCCTCGTCTTCGGAACTCCCTCTCATTGACTCTGTTGAGTGTTTTAAATCCCAGGTCAAGACGTTTTTATTCAGGAGAGCTTTTAGTGGATTTTAGTCCTTGTTTTACTGTGTTTTATTATGTTTCAACTTTTATAATTCTTATTGGATTTTCTTACCTCCTTGTGTTTTGGTTTGATTTATGCTGTCTTTTTGTGAAGCACTTTGCAATTATTTCTTGGTAAAGTGCTATAGAAATAAAGTTATTCTATTCTATTCACCTCAAGAGAAATCATGAAAATGGAACGTACCATTGTCGTGTCTGTGGTAGGTGTATTGTGAGGTATTTACACGTCTAATCTAATGGAAGTTCCACGCACTTATGACGTATGGATGTTGCTGTCATATGTTGTCCTTACACCATTCTTTACTCGTTTTAAGGTGCGAGTGTGTGTATCACCCTTACTTACCCTCGCATGATGTTGAAGTGTTCCCTATGACCTGTTGCTGATGCTCATAGGAAGAATGTGTATGAACATTTTTGCTCTTCAGCCTCACTGAGCAGTGTAGAACTTTGATATTTCCTGTGCAGGTTTGCCCATTTTTCGCCTGCAGGAAGCTAATTTACGCCCGTAAGGGCAGTTCTGGATTTCTCTTCTCTGTCACACTTTGGTAGCTCTTTAGTTGGTCAGAATTTATCTAAGTTGCTAGGCAACATCAAGGCAAGTTTGAACAAAAAGACAGCTGTATTTAACATTTTATGAGAAAACACATTATTATAAAGTTAGCTGCAAGCTTTTTTTTTAAAGCAGCTTGGAAAGAGTATCTACAATATACAAAGATTTGGGGTCAATTCTCTAAAAGAAGGGCAAAGAAAGACGCAAGACATATTCAAGCTCTGGAAAATACAAAAAATCGACAACATGAATTTGAAAGTGTCAGAGTTTCAATTAGGATCATCAGGAGCAGTTTATTGTCCCCCTCAACGCTGAAATGGGATTTAAGCTTTTTGGTCTGTGCTGGCAGGTGTGGATTTGGTGTGCAGCATTCACACACATACCTACACACATTGCAGACCCCTCTGCCCAGTACAGTTGTTCATTCAGCCTCACGTTGCACTGCTAGGATTTCGTATTGAGTCCCTGGGTGGCCCATACTGTTCGCCTGTCCTAATGCACCCTTTGTCTTTGTTGGGAATGGAGGGGGGGCTCACACTGGGAAGGTTGATGGATTGGAGGCAGAGAAAGAGACAAGAGGAGATATAGCTACAGGGAGGCGAGGAGAAAGCCGGGGTCTCTTTTGTTGTGTGCACAGTAAAAGCCCAGCAGGGGGAGCCGGCCTGACAATTTGTCAGCGATTTTCCAAGACCACCTGCCTCTCTTCAGCGTGGCAAAAAGAGTCACATTCAGGAGGCCTATGAAGCTCTCAGACTGAGGTGACACTGCTGATTTTCCCAGAATACCTGAAGCTGCTTCCCAACCACTTGATCAGAACGCTTTATTAACCACCAGGGGTCTTAGATGTCAGCTCTTACAGCTCTGACATTTAAATTAGATAGCTTCTATTTTTCACTTTTTCCTTCCTTTTTTTCTATGTTATAAATTAGTTTGATAAAGACAATATAACGTCAGTGTAATTACATTATGTTCTCTTGTCTTTAGGATTTTACACAAATGGAGAAGGGGGGGTCTCATTTGGATTTGGAATTGGTAATTTCAAGCAATCAAAGCAAAAATAATTAAAGAAAAACAGGAGTTTATATATATATATATATATATATATATACACACAGATATATCAAAGATAGGGTGATTAGTCAACATTTTTTTCGAAATTATGCTTATATCCACACATACATTATTAAATAATTCAATTGTTCCTCTTAATCCTACATAAACCTATTATCTCTTTTGCTTACAGCACATGACATAATGAAACTATTAAGATCGTCAAAAGGAGTTCAATAGATTGCTTGAAAGGGAGTGGGAGAAGCGCTTGAAGACCTGGGACTGTATAATGCTTTGCTTTACTTATTTTTTAATTTTTTTTTAACCAAATTGTCATTATCCAGTTCTTAACCTCTGATCAGTTATATATAGTTTATCAACACAGATTTAGGTCATAAAAAGATTCCATAAATATCAATAAATCACATGACAAAGATTAGGTAATTAATGATTATGTAAGGAGACATAACAATATATCAAACATCATTTATAAGATATGCAGATCAATTATCCAAAAAATGTGCTAATTATTTCACATTAGAAAAATATCTATATAAAACGGCATATTAAAAAAAAGTTTTACAAATGACATATTTGATAATAATCAAAACAAAGTGTTGTGATACGATTAGAAACCAATTACTTTAATCGATAATTAATCATCAAGAATTGACTGTGTGATGCTTTATTTTCTATTTATAGGACCTTGACACAGATGAACCTAGTTACAAATGTGGTTATGATGTAAAACAAAGAGTTCCATATTCTGTTAATTATTCAAGGTTGGTATTCCTACTTCTGCTGTCTGATTAAGGTTTTCTGCACTATAATGTCTGCTTGTCCTTGTCATTCTGCAAACTGTCATCAGTTGAGGTCAATTTGTCTGCAGGTCAGAATTGTCTACTGAAAATCAGGATCACTGTTTACTTTTAGATACAGTGGTGAACCACAGAAACCATAACTTATGGAAAATTATATTTGAATCTTCTATTTATTACTGCATTTGTTTTGCTCAGACGTCTGTGATCAAACACTTTTCAAAGTCTTTCATGTTATTGATGACCAGATCCTTGGGCCGGTCCGGTGGACTCTGTGGTTTAATGAAGAAGTTATAGTATTTCACACAGGTGTTTTACTTTTTTTTTCTGATTCTTGCTTCATCAGAGCTAGTTTGTGTTTTTGTTTTAACATACCTGATATTGATCGCTGGTTTATCAGTGTCCTTTCTCCTGGGGAGCGGATGGGAGGTCTGGATAGTATTTAAATCCTCGGAAATCCTTTAAGACTTGAAACATTGTTCCACTTAATGTTCAACAGTTTTGCCATCGCTCTCACCAGGACCAGAAGCATTGCTTGCATTGCTAGTTGTGATAGCTGCGTTAGCCTTTGCTCAGGGTTTGATCTGTAATCCAGTGATGATCACGTTGTTCATCTTGGAATGTTTTTGGAATGTCATTACTATAGTGCCAGGTCTTCAAGCACTTTTTGGATGTATTTGTTGTTACTTAACGCTTGGTTTTTCTTCGGGGCTGTGGTCAGGTCTCATTTTTGCAGTAGTTCTGTGATGAATCCACTTTTAAGATGCTTTAAGTTGGTGCTGACTGCGGAGACCTGCCGGAATGTGTAAGCTGTCATTGACCCAGAAACAGAAAAGAAAAGATTTAAATCTGGTATAATAAGCTACAAAAGAGGCTTTCAAATTTGAATGAATGTTGAAAATTGTGTCTAATTGTCAGTGAAGTGTTTCCTATTATTCTAAGTGCTCCTAAAAACCTGCTGAATAAGAAAACCAATTGTCTTACCCTTTAAACCACTGTATTTTTCAAAACTATAAGGCAACCTAAAAGTCTTAGTTTAAAAAAAAACAATAGAGGAGGAAGCTGCATTTGTAAAAGGATAGAGAGAGAGAAGAGGATTGTTGTCATGAGTGTTGGATTGAGAGTAGGGACTTTGAATGTTGGAACTATGTTAGGAAAAAGGTAGAGAGTTAGTTGACACGAGGAGGACGGTAGACATAGAGCAAGAAGCTTAGAAGCAGGGTTCAAGTTGTTCTATCATGGTGGAGATGGGAAGAAAAATGGAGTAGGAGTTATCTTAAAGGCAGAGTTTGTTAGGAGTGTTGTGGAGCTAAAAAGAGTGTCAGATAAAGTGAATCTGAAGATAAAAATGGAAAGTGTGGCGTTTATTGTTGTTAGTGAGTATGCCCCAAAAGTCTATGAGATGGAGGATAAGGAGAAATTCTGGTTGGACCTTTATGAAGTGATGATGAGCATCCTTAGAAGTGAGCGAGTCGTCATTGGCACAGATTTCAGTGGACATGTTGGCACAGGAAACAGAGGTGATGAGGAGTTGATGGGCAAGTTTGATATCCAGAAGAGGAATGTTGAATGCCAGATGGCATTGATCTTGCAAAAAACATGGACATGGCTATAGTGAATACATTCTTTGAGAAGAGGCACGGACATATGGTGACATATGAGAATGGAGGTAGAAGCACACATCTACATCATGTGTACTGTAGATAGTGTAATGTGAAGATCCGTGACTGCAAAGTGGTTGTAGGTGAGTGTTTTCCAGACAGCATAGGATGGTGGAGTGTAGGATGACTCTGGTGACAAAGACGATGAAGAAAGAAAGAGCAAAAGCAGAGAAGAGAACAAACTGGTGAAAGCTGAAAAAGGAAGACTTTTAGGTAGCAGTTGAAACAGGCTCTGGGTGGGCAGGAGGTACTCCCAGATGACTGGATAACTACAGCTAATGTGATCAGGGAGACAAGTGCTTGGTGTGTCATCAGGAAAGAAAGTTGATAAGGAGACTTGATGGTGGAATGAAGGAGGTGTACAGAGTATACAGAGTAAGAGGCTAGAGTAGACAGGAGTACAGGGAGTTCCAGCGTAAGGTGAAAGTAGAGGTGTCGAAGGCCAAACAAGGGTCCTATGATGACTTGAATGCTACGTTGGGTAGTAAAGAGGAAGAGACCAACCTATTCTGATTAGCAAGTCAGAGAGCCCTAGATTTAATCACCAACCTAACAAAATAGACCTTTGATGTAAAAGTAACCACCAACAAGCTTTTGCGTTTGTTCAGCAGCTCTAAAACTGTATACTGTATATGCTGCTATACTAGGAGAAAGTGGTTCAGCTCACGATTCTTTTATCTCCTAAACTTTCCGTCATCCCCTCTCAACTTTCCGCATCATGCAGGATCAGCACATTAGCATATTCAGCAGCAAAAGTACCTCCTTTCAAAGTATTTGGTGACCCGTGCAACCTGAAATGCCGAAAAGACAGCTAAACTTCCCCGTTTTAGCTGTTTCCTCTCGGGGCCAAAGCCTGAAAGAGCCGTGGTTCAGCAAGCCCGCAGCAAAACTTCCACACTGGCAACATATGAATCATAAAAGCGAGCCTACACACTGTGGCAGGACACAAAACAAACCTGCAGAGTGACTCACTGCCTCGTTTTTCATTTGGAACAATTCGATACTGATTAGATAATCCTGGCGGTGAGCACTTTCAGCAAAATGGCTGTGAAAATGTTTTTAGCAGCAGCCGTGACCTGGTAGTGGTTGGGAGCAACACGGTGGGCGGGAGGGAAGCGCTGGTGTGGGTGGCATCGCGCAGCCTTTGACTGCAGCTGGCTGTGGGATAATAATGGCTGTTGTGTAACGGTCACAGAGAGTAGACTAAAGGCTTTTCTTTTTTTGTTTTGTTTTAAAAACAGGACCGTTGAGGTGATGTAATGTCTGTCTGTGTTCTGGGGGGGTCATATCGAAGAGCCACCACAAGGAGGAGAGAGTGTGCCTGGAGGGTGGCGGCAGAACTGAGAGCACACAGCATTTATTATTTTCTTTTATGCCTAAATCCTGAACGTCAGGTTTTATTTGTATGCGTCTAACATTTAACATATTTATAAATATGTAAAAAATGTATAAACTGACATAACAAGCTTCATATTACCAGTTATTCTCACATACATGATTAAAACGGAAAGCGTTTCCATCAGCTAGATCAGGTTATTCAGTGACTTCTCTGGGTAGGAGAGGCCGACTGATGGACATGCGGTGAAGTCCATGTGAGTCATTTTTTTTCTTCTTCTTCCTCACACACTGGGATTTTTGCCTGTGCCGCCTGATGAATCACTTCATTGATGTGACAAATACATCAACCTTATTGCTCGGAGGAAAAATAATGGCCAGAAAAATAAGCTGTCGTGTTGTTTTCCTCTGAACACAGTCCAGCAAAGGCGGTCTTTCAGTCATTTTTTACTCCAAGGTTGCGCAGCTATTTTTACAGAGAGCCCCAAAACATGTAACAGAACAAAAAAACAAAACAAAAAAGAGCAACCGAGAATTCACGAGGAGCACCAGCGGACTAAAGTTTGAACATTTAGCTTCATTAAGCTGCCCTCAGTGGATCATTAATTTGGAGCTGCGTAATTTGTTTTATTACACCTCAAATTTTAAAATATTAAATTTCTGCTGCATAAAGAACCTGGTGAGTGGAAATTGGAGCTGGTCGTGTTTTCCTTTGATAGGCTTGCCTCAGAGCACAAAAAAAAACAATTAAAACATTACAATAGTTAGTGAATGAATCAAGGGGAGGCTGGTTGAACCTACCTTGGTTCTTATAAGTACACACGGTTAGGGTTTTACTGTTAAAGTTCTACATCATCCGCTCTCAGCCACAGGTCTGTACTCACCTGTTTGCCCCAGAACCAGAAAACTTAACTTCGGTGTTAATTGAACTTGATAAACTAAGTAAAAGCAATACATTGCAGAAGAAAATGCACTCAGACTTTTAAAGGAGGCCTTTACTGATTTGCCAAGGCACAGTAGAAATGTTCTGTTTTTTGAATAACCCTTCAATGAGTTATTCCCTACAACAGGAAATAGCACACACTATTTGAACTAACGTAACTCTTCAGCAGTGTACATAATTAACATTATTATTAATAATTAATAATTATTAATATTAGTATTTTCACAACCATAGGGCACACTGGGTTATAGGGCGCAGTCTCAGTTACGGTGATTTTTGGGTATTTGACACACACAAAAGGCACACTGGGTTTTATGGCGCGGCCGCGTTTAAACATACCGGTAAAACAGGGATAGTAGTGTGTGTTTTAAAAAAAAGACAGCAAAAGCAAAACTGAGTTGGTTGTGATTTATTTTTTTATTTTTTCAGTCATCAATCAGCATCCAAGAATCCATCAAAGTCCTCATCTTCTGTATCTGAAATGAACATCCGGGATAAATTTCTACCAAACATGCCAGGTTCCCTTTTGTCATTGTCAGAGTCCGTCGCGTTGCCTTGCGGCTCCTCATGAATGATGTGCAATTTGAAAGCAGTGCAAGTAGACATGTTAGCCCAAGCTTCACAATCCATTCACAAATTGTGGTGTAACTCGCCCGGCGCTGCCCCCCACAACAATAACAGTCGTGCCCCGTTGTGCGTATCGCTATTGCGCTGCTCCTGTTCTTCTCGACATTGTGACACACCGGCTGTCGAAAGTCAGGGATGTTCTATGTCACTGTGCTGGCTTCTTTAAAAGAAACTTTTGCCTCATCATTTGGAAAAAAAAAAAATGTAAAAGCTGAACTTTCTCTCTAAACTAATGTTTTATTTACCCTATCGTGACAATCAACACATATACATATATCGCTTTCCTTTGCCGCTGCAGTCAAGGTCTGTGCCGTCTCAGCGTGTTATTACCGTGGCAACACGCTGGAACACGTAACAAATAGTCAGCTTTTTGTGAAAAAAGGATCTAAACCAAAAAAATAACAAGAAAAAAGTACTGAAAATTGATTGAATACTTATTTCTTTTGTAAGTGACCATGGTATAAGCGGGATCATGTTCTTCAAAGTGTGCATTATCTGAAATTAACGCATGCCGTGGAAGTCTGGTTGTTTCCAATACGTTTTTTTGATAATGTACACTTGGTCGGCCAGTAACCCTTACTTATAATTTGAAGGGCTGCAGCTTAAGGGGATCTAAAAAATAGATTATTACTGAAATGCAAATAAAATACTGTAAATTTAAAACACAAGGATACATCCTCCTCACAATTTGACATGAATGATGCTCGTTCTTTTTTAGTAATTTATGGTCTATATGCTACACTAAACATCATAATGAAACTAAAAATACATTTTATATTAAACAATTGTTATGAGAATATTAATCTTCCGTGATTATAACAGAGCAAATATAACTTTTTTTGTGATTATTTACAGTTGGCATGTTCTTTTTATGCTAGTCGTTGTAAAAACTGTCAATTTTTCCATAAACAGAATACTTCCACGACAGTATTTTTCTTTTTTTTTTGTCTGTATAGAATATTTTTGAGGCATAGCGAGAACAGATATTGTGCACAAGAAAT